>NC_068954.1:715527-1428554 GCF_026419915.1 Harpia harpyja | reverse complement strand
GCTTGGGAAAAAACAGCTGGGGGGGGGTGTGTCAAAATTCCCCGGAAAAAGCACTTTTATGGCCCCCCCCAGGGTGTTGGCCAGGGCTGGCCCCACAGCTCTGCCTGGCGTTGGGGGGGGGGGGGGTCTGTGGTGCTGCTGCCCCCCCCACCCTGCGGTGTTTTGGGGTGCTGAGGCCGGGCTGGGCTTTCCGCAGAGTCTCGTAACTTCAGCGACGATCGCATGGTGTGTCGGGAAATCCGGCGTAACTCGGCCGGCTGCCTGCGGATGCGGGATGAGTGCGAGAAATGCCGGGAGATCCTCTCCGTGGGTGAGCCGGGACGGGACGGGGACCGTGAACGGTGCTGGGGGCGGGGCAGGAGGGACGCGCGTAGGGGAGGAGATGCGGTGGGGTGCGAGGGGGTGCATGCGGCGGGGGCTGGGGGTGAGCCCTGACACCCCCCCCAAACTCCCCCCCCCCTCCCACAGACTGCTGGCAGACGGACCCTGCCCGGAGCCAGCTGCGGGAGCAGCTGGAGGACGCGCTGCGCCTGGCCGAACGCTTCACCCGCCGATACGACGACCTCCTCCGCGCCTTCCAAGCCGAGATGCTCAACACCACCAGCCTCCTGGACCAGCTCAACAGCCAGTTTGGCTGGGTCTCGCGTTTGGCCAACGTCACCCAAGGCACCGACGGCTTCCTCCAGGTCACCACGGTGAGTCCCACCGCCGCTGCGGCACGGTCAGAGGGATCCAGTCCCGTCCCGTCCCCCCTCCCCGGGCAGGGCCGGCGGCCACGGAAAGTGGGTCAGGGGGAGAAAGAAGCGATTGTGCGCCCGACCGGCTGCCTCTCGGCATAATAGCCGGCTGCAGGGCCGGGTGCCAGGGCCAGGGGCCGGCGCGGGGGCTAACCCGGCTTTCCCTGCTTTGTCTCCCCCCTCTCCAGGTCCTCTCCAAGGCTCCCAACCTCGAAGACCCCTCAGCCCCCCCCGACACGCAGGTGACGGTGCAGCTCTTCGATTCGGAGCCGCTGTCCCTCACCGTGCCCGGGGACATCTCCTGGGAGGACCCCCGCTTCATGGAGATCGTGGGCCGAGCAGGCGCTTCAGCACTACAAGCAAAATACCATGTGAGTCTGGGACCCCCCCACCATCCCTGTGGACAGGGCTGGGGCTGGGGGGGGGCCACGCCATGGCTCACCCCCTCCCGTCTTTACTCCGGCAGAGAGTAGCCGGGTGTTGCTCCCCATCGCCGCCGCAGCCCCGGTGCCCCAAGCCCCCTCCGCTGGCCCGTCCCCGTGCCGGGGGGGGGTTGAATGCCGCTGCCACCGCCCTCCCCCCCCGCCACCGCCGCTGCTGGGGTCCCACCGCGGGGCCCCGAACAAACAGAAAATAAAGGTAGAGTCAAACACCCCGACTGTGCTCTCCGGTGCATCTTTGGGACGAGATCCGCCGAGCAAATAAATGTCGCAAAAAGCAGCCGTGTGTGCCTGGGGCCAATCATCGGATATTGCAAAATGCCGGGGGGGGGACACAAGGACACAGCTCCCCCCAAACCCGGTCCGGCAGGAGCCCCCCACAAGGACCCCGGGGCTCACTGCCTTCTCCCACACCCCAAGTGAAAGGGGTCTGGGTGCTGGGTCCTCAGCCAGCCTGGGGGCCAGACCCCCAGCATCCCCCCCAGGACCCTCCCCACAGCCAGCACAGACCCCCAGCGAGCCAGCCATGGGCAGATGCACTTTATTGGGGGGAGACACAGGTCGGGGAGCAGCGGGGCCAGCCCCAACCCCAGCCTCACCACCACCCCCACCCCCCGCCCCAACCTGAGCCCCTTGGGAACAGGGGCAGAGGCTTCAATCTCCCCCAGACAGCTGGCTGGGGGGTCCGCTCCCCGCCGGGAAGGGCAGGCACAGCCTCGCCATCCCCTCCGAGAGCCCCGGCAGCGAGGCAGGGGAGAGGTTTCTCCTGCAAACGGCAGCAAGACGGGGGCCGGCGTCACCACCACCGCGCCGATCGCCTCCCGACGAGGGGAGGAGAGAGGGTCCCCGGGGGAAATAAACCCCGGGGTCAAGCCCGACACGGGGGCAGCGGTAGCGAGGGCTCAGCTCTCACTGTTGATGGCCGTGTTCTCCCCACGTAGCAAGCCCTCCCGTTCGGCCACCTCGCCGGTCTCCTCCACGTGCCGGGGCAGGCGGGCGAGCAGGGGTCGGTGCAGGCCGTTGTAAAGAGCGGCACCCACCAGCAGCACCCCAAAACCCAAGATCTCCAGGCCGTGGAAGGTCTCCCAGCCCACGGCCAGGCTGACGGCCCAAATGACGAGGGTGCGGAGGCTGTCCAGCACCATGCGGGTGGTGGCACTGATCTCCTTGGTGACGCTGATGCCGGCGAAGTTGAAGAAGGCGATGCTGCTGATGTTACCCAGCAGGGCCAGGGCGATGAGGGGCCGGTGGCCGATCTGGCAGAAGGCGTCGAGGGCGTCTTCCAGCGTCCGCCGAGGGTTCCCGCTGAAGCTGCCCGCCGGGATGTAGTACATGGGCACCAGCAGCAGGGCCAGGATGATGAAGCCGAAGAAACCTGGGTGCGAGTGGGGGTCAGACGGTCAGATGGGTGCTGGCCCCAAGAACCACCCAGGGCTACCTATCCCCCCCTGCCCCAGCTAATTCTCCCTGCCCTGTGGGACCCAAGCCCCCGCCCCAGCAGCAGCCCCTTCGCTGCCTGTGATCCCCCCCAGCACAAAGCAGCCCTCCCCAGGCTGGGTTTGCGGGATCCAGCACCCCTCGAGCGCTCAGCCCCCCTGACGATGTCGCAACAGACCTTCGTGCCGACGGCCCGCAGCGGGTGCACGTCGTGCTTGTAGACAAACTTCTCCTCCAGCACCATCTGGATGGCGACGATGACCTGCGCCATGATGATGAGCAAGTCGCCTGTGGGGAGGGGAGAGAAAGGAAAGGAAGGGGAGAGAAAGGAAAGGAAGGGGAGAGAAAGGAAAGGAAGGGGAGAGAAAGGAAAGGAAGGGGAGAGAAAGGAAAGGAAGGGGAGAGAAAGGAAAGGAAGGGGAGAGAAAGGAAAGGAAGGGGAGAGAAAGGAAAGGAAGGGGAGAGAAAGGAAAGGAAGGGGAGAGAAAGGAAAGGAAGGGGAGAGAAAGGAAAGGAAGGGGAGAGAAAGGAAAGGAAGGGGAGAGAAAGGAAAGGAAGGGGAGAGAAAGGAAAGGAAGGGGAGAGAAAGGAAAGGAAGGGGAGAGAAAGGAAAGGAAGGGGAGAGAAAGGAAAGGAAGGGGAGAGAAAGGAAAGGAAGGGGAGGCTGAGCACCCATCTCCTTGCCCACTGGATGGGCAGCATGGCTGAGCCATGCCCGGAGAGCCAGGCACACGCCCTGTGGGAAGTTATTTTCTCCCGTGGCCATCCCGCCTCCCCCATGGGCCACCACGTACCAGTTATCACCTCGCTGAGCTTGTGTTTCTGGTCGTGAGAGCTGTGCAAGTCAGCCAGCCCCACGACCACCAGCCCCACGATGGTGACCAGGATGCCCAGCCACTGGCTCAGCTCCAGCTTGCGGCCCAGGAAGGCCACAGAGAGGAGCCCAGTGAAGATGATGACGGATCCTCGCAGCATCTGGAAGCTGGAGGCACTGGTCATGTTCAGGGCTGGATGGGGAGAGACAGACCCATGAGTCGCACACACATGCTGCTGGAGCTGGCTAACGCCACCACCCCTCTGCTTAAGGGTCTGCTGCGTAATTAAGAGCAGATCAGTGATTAACGGAAGGAAGAGGCAGCAACACTGTCCAACCCCACTCCTACTTAGAGCTGGCAGCAGAGAGGCTCGTGCCAAGACGCGGCCCCGTGTCCCTGCTCCATGGAAAGCCTGTGCCCCGAGGAACACGGCTTACTGAGCGCTGCCACAACTCGCTGCGTGGGTGGGAAGGGTTTGCTCAGATCCCTCTAACCGGCTTCAGGGTCATTCCCCCCCCAAAACTGAATGCAGTGTGGAGTGCTGCAGCCCGACAGCCAAGTCCGGCCCCAGGCATGGCCAGATCCCCACAGGGCAAGCGGGGGACAGAGGCAGCATCCCCGTCCCCAGCACTTACCCACGTACATGATGCTGGTCCCAGTCATGTCGCAGAGGGCGGGGGGCAAGAAGAGCAGCGGGCTGAAGGGCTGCGACGGGGCCATGCTGGGCTCTGGCCTCCACCGATCCCTCCACACCAGCAGGTTAAAACACCCCCAGGCAGGAAAATTCACCCAGGAACATGCCCACGGCCTGTGAGAGAGGCAGGTGAGGGGGGCTGGCCCTGCTGGCAAGACCCGTCCTGCCCTGGGTGGGGGGCTCACCTGCAGGAAGGGGTGCTGGAAGCCATGCTCCTCCGTCCCGCCGCAGCCGGTTGCGCTGAAGTTGTCTGCCCACCTACAAGGCAGAGGAGAGGACGGTGGTTAGAGCAGGGGGCCGTGGGGAGCCGGAGCACACCCCAAGAGCCAGCTCAGGGCTGTCGTGCGGGTCACCAGCCCCCCGAGGTGACAGCTCCAGGGACACAACATCCACAGGGATGGAGACAGCAGGGAAGGAGACACCACCGTGGCTGCCCCAACCTGCCGGCAGCTCCTGGCCCAGCTCCCAGCCCTGAGTGACAGGCAGGGAAACGGACACCGCTGTGTTGCACAGCCCCGCAATCCGGCGTCCCCGTGCTCGTTGCTGCCGGCACGTGCGGCCAGAGCCGGCCAGCAGCACCGTCACCTGCCGGGGAGACCAGGACAGCGTGGTGGGGGGGTCACCCCGAACCCTTCCCTCCTCCCTATGTCACCAACCTTGAAGACTTGGGGGCTAAGGGACACAGGACCCATAAAAGATGATGGATCACAGGCTGGGGGGCAGCGGCTCCCACTGCTTACATCCCCAGTCACAGTTTTGGGGCACGAACTCCCTCTTTTGGGTATTCCAAGCAGCACAGAGGGCAATGCTGGATAAACACAGGCTGCGGCACAGGGCCCCACGGCCCGTTTTGGCAAGGATCTCCCCTCTTCAGGGACCATGCGTATGGGGAGGGGACCCCAGCCTCTCGGTGGCTGGCTGGCTGCCTGCCCCCAGGACAGCCCCAGGGTGGGGGTGCACCCCAACACAGGCAGGCAGGCACCCAGCTCCCCCCCTGGCTGCTTTTTGCTGATGCCGAGCGGCCGCAGACCTGCTGAGCTTGGGGAAAAGGAGCACGAGCGGAAGGTGGGGCAATCCCCAGTCTGTCCCTCACCGATCGGCAAGGGGCTTTTCAGCCAGGCCAGCAAGATTTCAGCGTGAGTCAGCCCCGGCTGACACGCCGCAGCCCCTCCGCCACGGGCCAGCTCGGGTCTGTGTTTCGCAAGAGGCTTTGTCGGGCCACACACGGGTCTCGTGAGCTGGCCGAAAGGTCGGTGCCATCTCCCAGCTCTGCCCTGCCCCACGAGGGTTCCGTGCCTCAGCTTCCCCATCCGAGGACCTCGGCCTGCT
The DNA here is from genome assembly GCF_026419915.1 of Harpia harpyja. NCBI lineage: Eukaryota > Metazoa > Chordata > Aves > Accipitriformes > Accipitridae > Harpia > Harpia harpyja. The sequence goes on along the minus strand of NC_068954.1, from coordinate 1,423,102 downwards.
GCAACATCGGGGCCAGCTGAATTCTAGCCACCCGGCAAAACCCTGCTGACGTCCACGCGTCTGTCCGGTGGCAGCGGGATGAGCCGGCCTGGCAGGTCAGCCTTGCTGGGGCACCTCTGGGGAACACCATCCTCATCCTCACTGCGAGGGCTGGGAGCACCCCAGGGTGCTCTGGGGGCTCCCCCTACGAGGGGGCTCGATCCAGACCCTACTTGGCTTTTGGGGCACTTGCACAGCTCGTCCCCAGCGTCCCAGGGCCAGGCACGGCACCCACAGCGGGAGACCCGCACCCCCCAGCAGCACACACAAGAGGGCTGGGGACCCCCAGCCCCCCCGGGCCGTGCAGCCCACCCCCCATTCCTCCCCCATCACCAAGAGCTGGACCCCCAAGCAGCAGCCCCAGTCCCTATGGGGCACCCCACAGCCAAGGCCTGCCCCCCCCCCCCCCAGTGCAATGGCAGCCCCCCGAACTGGGGAGCACTGGGCAAGTCCTGGGGCTCTGCCTCGACCGTGGCCCGGCCTGGGGCAGCCCCAGGGCCCCCCCCCCCGGTCCCTGCTTTGGGCTGGGGGTGCCGCGGGGAGGAGGCCCGAGAGGGTCCCCCAGCAGGACGGTGGGCCCAGCCCCGGGCCCAAGGCGGGCCGGAGCCGTTACGGGACCCCAGCCCCGGGGGTGCGGGTCCCCCCCCAGCCGCCGGGAGGACTCACTTGGCCGCCAGGGTGTTGATGGAGCCGGTGAGCAGCATGAGGGCGGCCAGGCCCAGCTGGTACCGGGACCAGGCCATGGCCCCGCCGCCGCCGCCGCCTCCCGCCCTGCACCGGGGCCGCCACCGCCCCGGCCACGCCCCCCGCGCGCCCCGCCCCCCGCTCCGCCCCGTCTAACCACGCCCACATGCACCCACGGCCCCCGCCCCGCCGCGCCTAACCACGCCCACACGCACCCCCGACCCCCGCCCCGCCGCCTCTAACCACGCCCACACGCACCCCCGACCCCCGCCCCGCCGCCTCTAACCACGCCCGCATGCACCCACGACCCCGCCCCGCCGCGCTTAACCACGCCCCCAGGCAGCCCCGCACGTCCCCAGGCCGCCGCCCTGCCGCCCACCCGTGCCGGTCCCCACCCTCGGGTCCCCCGGTGCCCACGCCGCGGTCCCCCGGTGCTCCGCTCCCAGGCTCGGTTTGCAGTGCCCGCCCTCCCCGTGGGCGGTGTGCCATCCCCCCGCAGTGTCACTCGTGTCCCCGCCGCGGCGGTGCCGGCAGATGGCGCCGGCGGTGCAGGATTGGGCTCCCCGCCGCACCCGAGGCTCGGGCCCCCCCCCCGCCCGTCCCGGGCCAGGCAGGAAGGCCGGACCCCCCCCCCGCCCCGGCCGGGGTTACCTTCCCGGGCCTGCCTGGGCTGCCCCTTTGCGGGGCTGGGTGGGGGTCCCGTCCCCCCCGGGCACCCTAGGGTGGGTGTCGGGGCCCCCACCCGTGGACGCAGCTCCAGGGCAGGCCCCCCCCCAACCCCGCGGGACTGTTTTTTTTTTGGGGGGGGGTGCAGTTCCCCCCTCAGCCCCATTCGGTGCCAGCCCTGGCCCCCCGGAGTCTCACCACCCCCCCCCCCAACCCCGACCGAGGGGGTGCGGGGGGGCCCCTCCACACCTGGCAGCGGGCTCTGCTGCCGTGTCCCCCCCCCCCCCGCCTTCCCTTCCCCGGGCCTCCCCGCCAGCCAGAGATAAATTGTTTTTCCATCCGACGTCAGCCCCGGCAGCCGTGACCCGTGGGAGGCCGCGGGGGCGGGGGGGGGCAGAAAAAACCCACTCCAAGGGCCTCGGCCAAGGCTGGCTGCGCCGGTCAGAGTTAACCCTTCCCGCGGCTGGGGGGGGCACGGGTGGGCAGGGCAGGCCTGGGCATCGCCTGCTGCCCTCGCCACCCCCCCCGGGATGCTGCGGGGAAGGGGGACCGAAAGGTGGCCCTGGGGAGGGATGGGGGGGTGGGGGGAGCCTTGGCTCTGGTGGCTTCGTGGGGGGGTGGGCGGGGGGGGTCCTCCCAAAACAGGGCTGGGGCAGAGCAGCTCCCCCAAACCCCACGGGACCGGGACACCCAGCTGGCACCCGCTGCCGTTCGGGCTGTGGATCTGCCTCCGGGACCCCCGGTGACCCCCCCGGTGACATCCCAAGCGCATCCCGATCCCCCCGGCGGGGATCCCTTGGCAGCCGCTGGGCCGCATCCGAAGGGAAAGGGCGAAGGCAGCAGGATGCGGCCGCCTCCTCCCGGCCCCGTCGACTTCTCCTTCTTTGGTGCCACCGAGGCCGTGGCCATTTCTCATCACCCCTCGCTCCAGCCAGCAAGACAAACACCCCCCCCCCCGTCCCCCCCCTCGTCCCCCCCCCTCCGTCCCTCCCTGCAGCCTTCGCCCATGGAAAATACCGGGCGATATGATGGCGGCGGGCGGGCAGGGGGCACAGCGGGGAAGGCAGCATCCCGCCGTGGGCAGCTCATGCCCGGAGAAGCCCGACCACGCGTCCCGCAGGGACGGCGGGCACCGTGTCACTTGCCGGTGTCACCCGTGGGGACGCTACGGGCTGGGCCAGTTGTGCTGGGCGGGGAGGGTGGGACAAGTGGGGATGGTCTCCCGTGGCCTCCCTCCTCCGGTCCTGGGATGGGGTGAGTGTCCCGAGGACACGCGGGGCGAGCGGTGGCAGAGCTGCTGACTTCCAAAGTAAGTCGCCTGCGCGATGCGCCACGCGCGCACGCGTGCCCACCTGGTGCCAGCCCCACACAGACACCCGTGTGGGGGCTGTCTGGGGTCCCCAGGACGGGAGGAGATGGGACATTAGGGACACCCAGCACCCTGCGGCTGGAGACCAGGAGGAGCGGGGACCGGCTGGCAGGGTGGAGACGGTGGCATCTCCTGCCCACACGCATGCATCCCTGCAGCTCAGTGCACATGCACCCCCCCCCCAGCAGAGATGCTCCCCGGCCCCCACGTAATTAATGAGGCCATGAGGCCCATCCCCTCATTAACAGAGCGCATAATTCTTCCATCTCCTGGGCTCAGCTCCTGTTTCTCCAGGCTCAGGGCCACCAGCCGGAGCGTTCCCATCCCTTCCCGTTCGCCCTGTGCGGGGGGGGGTTTGGTTCCCCCCCACCTTCAAACACACACTTTGCCCAGGGCTGCGGGCAAACGTGGGCAGGGACACCGCTGCCTGCCTCCACCTTGTCTTCATCGCCCGTCTCGAAAGCAGCTGCCCCGACGCCGGAGAAACCCGCGCCCAGCCCCGACGCCAGCTGAGGGATGGGGTGGCTCTTCCTCAGGGCACCCCCGTTTTTGGGCTGCAGGCAGGGGTCGGGGAGGGCAGCCCGGGTGCTGCTCCGGTGAGGTCAGGGAGGGAGTGACATCACCCCGGAGTGACATCACGCCACAGAGGATGCCGCGCTGCCCATGGAGGTGCCACCGGCTGCAGTGGCTTCTCTCTGCCCCTTGGGTCACCCCAGTGTCCCCATCACCAGCCCAGGGTCCCCAAGCCGGTGCCGCTGGCACTTCCCCATCCCGTGGCCGCATCCAGCCGGTGCAGTGTTCCTCCCCAGCACCTCTCCCCCAGTTCGGATCAGTGAAGGGGCAGGTTGGGGGCAGGGAGCGGTGACCCCCAGCATCTCCCCGTCCCCAGGGTGCCAAGTCCCGCAGCTGCCTCGGGTTGCCCTCAGCATCCAAAGGACCCTGGTGCAGAGCAATGAAGATGTTGAGGCCACGCGCGGGATAGGGAGAAGGTCAGGGTAACAAAAATAAGGGTTCCCACTCCCCAGCAGTGTCTGCTGGAGCTTTTTGCTGGGTTTAATGAGCTGGGAAGGGAAAACAGAAACATTTAATAAGACTTTTTGTTTTAAAATTAAACCCCTATTTACTGAAAATGGCTTTAGAAACCAGAGCAGCATGAGTTTTCATTTCTTTTTCTTTTTTCCCCCCATTAAAACCCTCATTTTCCCCTTTTCTCTACCTGCTTCCCACCCACTACCTGGCCCCTTTTCAGCCTTCACTCCCCACCCCTTCTCCTCCTCTTCTTCGTGGCTTGGAGGAGGCCACAGGATGAGTCCCGGCTGCCCGGGGCTGAGCTTCCCCCGCAGCCATGAGCGAGCGGCTGCGCTGCTTAATCCCAGGGAGGAATTTTAAGTCTCTCCAGCGGACTGTAAATATTTGGGCTACAGCTGACAAGGAAAATTTAAATGCTTTGAGAGGGAAAAAAAAATTACCCGGGATGAGACAGCGGGGGCAGATGGCTTGAGGCGCTCCTAAACCCCCTGGGACCTGCCGGGAGGTTCCTCCGCAGGGGACACCCCTCAGCCCCCTGCCATGGGGGTGTCCCAGCTCCCACCCCATCCCCTGCCCACGACAGGGACCTGCCCGCGCAGCCCTGGTCTGGCCGAGGAGGACCAGTCCCTGCGGATCCCTATGGCTTCCCTGGGGATGCTCCGTTTTCCCAAAGTGGATGGTGGGGCGGGGGGACCCGCTGGAGGTGGCCGAGCCTTTTGTCCTGTCACTGGGCACCACTGGGAAGATCCTGGCTCCATCCTCTTCCCCATCAGGTGTTTATAGCCATGGTGAGACCCCCCCTGAGCCTTCTCTGCTCCCCAGCTCCCTCAGGCTTTCCTCCTAGGAAAGATGCTCCAGTCCACCATCTTCATGGACTCCGTCCAGTATATCCATGTCTCTCGTGGACTGGGGAGCCCATAACTGGGCCCAGCACTCCAGATGTGGCCTCACCAGTGCTGAGCAGAGGGGAAGGGTCCCTTCCCTTGACCTGCTGACAATACGTTGCCTAATGAAGCTCCGAATACCCTCACCCTTCCTTGCAGCAAGTTGTTGGCTCATGGTCAACCTGGTGTCCTCTTCTGCCGGGGTGCTTTCCAGTCGGGTGGCCATCGCTACATGGGGTTGTTCCTCCCCAGGGGCAGGACTTGGCAATTCTCCTCACTGAACTTCATGAGGTTCCTCTCTGACCGCTTCTCCATCCCCACCACGTCCCTCTGGCATCTCCACTGCTCCCAGCCCTGTGTCACCAGCAGCCTCCCAGCAGGTCCACCCCAACCCATCAGTGACTTTCTCCCCAGTTGCCCCAGTGCCAGGGGCCTGTGCAGTGCTGGGCGGGTTGGTGGCTCCATGCAGAGGGCTGGGAGCTTGGGGGACCAGTTACACCCTGGGAATGGTCATGCTGGATCAGACCAAAGCTCCAGCTGGCTCAGCATCGTGTCTTCCTGATAGGAAGCGCTGGAGGAAGAGGAGGATGGAGGGATGCCTCCACCCCCTCCAGCTGCATCCCAGGGGCAGGAGGGAAGGGTTCAACAGAGGGACCGAATGCCGGGGAAGCACCCAGCCCCCCCCGACGCTTCCACATCCCCATGGGTGCACCCTCGGGCAGGGCGAAAGCTGCTGCTCGGATGAGCCGCTCTCTCCATCGGCTGCTGCCGAGACAGATCTGCTCTTTGCAGGCTTAGCTTTATTAGATTAGGTGGCGGCTCTCACCTGGGCTTGGACAGAGAGGGTTTTATCCACTTAAAGGCAGGAGAGCTGCCCAGAGCTCTGCTGGTGGCCCCAGCCATGGAGATGGCATGTCCCGGTGCATCCTGGCCATCAGCGATGCCCAAATCCCCTTGGAGGTTTGGACCCAGATGCCCAACACCGTCTGAGGTGCCCCCGGCTCTCCTCTTTGTGCGTCTCCCCTCTGTGCCTCAGTTTCCCCACGCAGCACGAGACAAGGGGGCTCAGCCCTGTCCCCCCCGGGTCACACGGTAGATCGCAACTGCTCGCGATCGTTGGACGCTTCTTGGCTGTTGCAGGGAGCAGAGGGAGGTCCCAGCCTGAGTGAAGGCTGCAGAGATGCTGCTATGGGCAAGAACAGGAGGGATACAGCTCTGCTGGGGTTTGGGGGGGGGTCCCATGGGAAAAGCTGCTGCAGGGCCCCCTCCAGCCTTGCAGTAGTGGGTGCTGGTGGGAGGGAAGAGGTCGGGGAGCCCCGAGGGGTTCTGCCCTACCCAGCAGCCCAAAACCCGTCCCCCACTGACCCCACCGAAGGATGCTGCAGCCCCGGCAGAGCTCGAAGCTGAGCCTCTCCTCTCCTCTCCTTCGTCTGTGGGAAAAGTCAGGAGAGGGGCAGAGGCTTATCCTGAGGAAATTCTCACACTTCCCAGTCACCGCAGAGCAAAGGCGATGGGGCACGGAGCCACGGCGCGGGGAGGTCCCAGGGGATCGGGACCCTCTGCTCCCAGTCTCTCATCCTCACCCAGCACCCAAGGGAAGGAGCCGAGGTAGTGCCGAAGTTTGAACCAGCCTTTATTTCTCTCTCTAAGGAAAGTAACTCAGCAGTACAAATATGCTTTGGCATGAGAACCAGAGAAACCTTGCCGGGGGGAGTGTGGCTCCCCGCGGGTGCCCTAGGATGAGAAAGATGCAGAGAGCAAAAAGAAATTTCCCGGAGTCGTCAACAGTGTCCCCCCAAGACTCCTTTCTGATAGATATTTATAGATTTCTATAGATATGATGATAGTGTCATTTATAATAAATATCCTCTCTGGTATCTAACAGTATGTACAGGTCGTCAAGTATTAGAAATACATTGGTTTTCTTCCGTTAAAAGGTGAGAAAAGACACAGGTGGGATGGGTGCCCCAGCTGTCCCCAAAGTCCCCCTGGCACCCCTGGGGCTCAAAGAGGGACCGGTGCCCGTCACGGTGTCCCCCGGTGTCCCCGCTGGCGGGGGGACAGCCTGTGCTTTGGGTGCTGGCAGGGGGGAGCGCAGTCCTGGGGGTGAGCGGGGTGCTCCCCGTGGGGCTGGGGGCTGCCCCGTGCATGGAGGGGGGGCAAGGAAAGAAGTTTTTGCTCCCCTCTTGCCGTGACGGGGTGGCCGTGCTGGAGATGACCCCCGGGACGTCCTGGGTCTCAGAGAGGGGAAGCCCCGGGAGCATCCCCTGCTCTGGGCTCGAGGTGTCGGGGTGAGATGGGGTGCGGGTCGAAAGGGGACCGGTTCAACCCGGGGGTGTGAGGGAGAAGAAGGGTGGAAAAAGTCTTATAATGCCCCAGGCTGTCCCCTAAAAAAGCTCCCCGAGGGTAATGGCTCCGGCCCCAGAGCTGCCACAGGGGAGGATGGAGATGGGGGGTCCCAGGGGACTGCGCTGCCGCTGCCCATCCGTCCTACCTCCCGGGGATGGCTTGCCATCAGGAAAATCCCGGGGATGCCCAGGTTTGCCCATCTAAAGAGGGTTAAAATAACCCCATAAAGCTCTCGGAGGGTTGCCCACCGAGTTGCGGCAGGCGTTTTCGGCAGCCTACGTGACTCACGGCTTGTTTTCTCGGCCGCAGGGGCAGGCTGATGTGCGCAGTGATCGAAAAAGCTCCGTCTAAGCCCCTCTTAGCCTGATTTGCCCGTTGATGCGTGCTCGCCTTCGCCACGGCATCCCTCACCGCCCGGAGACCTGCCCTCCCCGGGGCAGCCCCGTGGCCGGAGAAGGCAGAGGATGGAGGGGACGGGACCTCGCTGCTGCCCACGGTCGCTGCCAGGAGCCCCACGTCCTCCTCTCCCCACGTCCCCCGAGGCCTCTGGTGCACACACGGTCACGTGTCCGGCTCACGGCCATGCCGTGGGGCTGGCCCGGGGGCCGTGGGGGTCCCCAGCCGCTTTTGCACAGAGGTATCACGGTGGGAGGTGCAGGCATATCCCCCACCCCATCAGGTTAGAACACTCTCCAGCTCTTCAAATTTCACATTTTTGAGGAGTGGTTTTGCAAAATAAAATAAAATAAAATTAATTTAAATTAAAATAAAATAAAACCAGCAGCTCCCTTCTTCCCGCTTCAGAGAGGACCGGGGCAGCCTCGCCGCTGCTCCTGCATCCCTCCCGAGTCCTGGCAGAGGAGCGCAGCCCCCGGTTCCCCGGGGGGTCCCAGCCCGCTGCCTCCCCCTCCGCAGCCAGACCCCGGGGCAGTTTCCTCCTGCCGTGACCAAGAAAGTTCCTTGGCCACGGGGCCAAGGCGGGGGGGGGGGTCCAGGTGGGGATGGAGAGGGGCTACACGGAGCTGCGGCGCTTCATGAGCCCCTGGAAAGCCGCCAGGCTGTGGAGACCGGTGGAGACGGAGCTGATGGCCGACCGGCGGGCGTTGCAGAAGCATCTGTTGGAGGGGGTCTCCGGACAGCGGCCGGGCGAGGAGTGGCTCTGCTCCACGCAGGTGTCCGAGGTGGAGAGGTCCCTGGGGATGATCATGGGGATGGAGTACTGCAGCTTCTCCCGGCTTTTGTACCACAGGCACGAGCACATGGATTGGAAGTGGAGAACCTCGGCGTAGACGTTCCGAAAGCCGCCCCCGCCACTTCCCACCGCCGCCGGTGCGGCCGAGGCGGCGTCCGCGGCGTGGATGCTGCTGGCTTGCCCGTTGCGGGTGAGCAGCGCCCGGTGCTCGGCATCCCGCTTCTCGTCCTCGGCGTTCATGGTCATGAAACGCAGCACCACCAGGTTGAGGAAAGCCCCGATGACTGTCAGCCCCGTCAGGATGTAGACGAAGCTGAAGGCCACGTACTGTGGCTTGTTCTGGAGGGCTTCGTCCTTCTGCAGGGCCACGTAGTCCCCGAAGCCGATGGTGGTGAGGGTGATGAAGCAGTAGTAGTAGGCGTGGAAGAAGCTCCAGTGCTCGTAGTAGGAGAAGGCGGCTGCCCCGATGCAGAGGGTGCTGATGCAGGAGAAGAACCCGATGGTGACCATGTTGGCCATGGAGACCTCCGCGCGCCTCATGCCAAGGCACTTCTTGATGCGGTGGAGGAGGTACCTGACGAAGGTGTTGATCCTCTCGCCCAAGCTCTGGAACATGACGAGGGTGAGGGGGATCCCCAGCAGGGCATAGACCATGCAGAAGACCTTCCCCCCGTCCGTGCTGGGGGCTGCATGGCCGTAACCTGGGGAGCAAAGCCACAGAGCGGGATCAGCTTGGGGGTCTGAGGGGGGTGCGAGGTGTGCACCGCCTCAAACCGCTTCCCCGACTGAGTTGGTGGTGGTGAACCCCAACCCTGACCAGAGCCATCCTCATCCCGAGGCACAAGGAGTGACCACGGATGGCTGGGCAGGCTGAGGGGGATAATGGGATCTCCAAATGGAAATGAAGGGGAGGGAGCTGGCGAAGGGGGAAAGCCCTCAGCTCGTGGGGAAAGGAGCTGGGGGGCTGGCGGAGGGTGATGGATGAGGTGCTGCGTCTCTGGGTTGGGGTGGGGGCAGCCGGGGGATGCTTGGATGGACCCTGGCTGGGGTGGGGGGGACGTTCCCCAGCCTTGGCGTTTTGGAAACTGGAGATTGCTCTTCCCCGAAATACCCATCCTGGGACGAACCTTCTCAAAGCAGCCAGGTGGAAAGGTGCAGGAGATGGGGAAAAAAGGGATTTTTAAGGACTCAAGAGATGACGGCGGCTGGATCTCCTCTCTCACCCCAGCCCCGCGTCCCCATGTCCCACTGCCTGCCGGCTTGGGGCTGCCATGGGAGCTGGGGGAGCATCCGCGCCCAGCCCTGGGGGGCCCATCTGGGTCTCAATTAATCTCCTGTCTGCACAAAACCCATGCAGATAGGACTTATTCTGCCTCTGCTCTGGCAGATCATTCATCCCTAATGGATCCCGGGCGCCTGCAGCTGGGCAGAGGCAGCTGAGCCGGGGGGATGTGTGGGTGCCGAGCCGGGGTGCCCCGGGGAGATGTGCAGTGCCCCTCTGCTGCCAGGGGTGCCCGGGCAGCCAGGCACCAGCCGCTCCCCTTCCCGTTCCCTTCTCCTGTCCCTTTCCTTTCTCTTTTTTCCTTTTCCTTTCCCTTCATTTCTCCTTTCTGTTTTCCTTTCCCTCTCCCTCTCCCTTTCACTCCTTTCTCTTTTTCCCTTTCCCTTTCCCTTCTCTTTTTTCCTTTCCTTTCCCTTTCTCTTTTTTCCTTTCCCCTTCCCTTTCCTTTTCCTTTTCCCTTTCCCTTTCTTTTTTCCTTTCCCCTTTCCTTTTCCCCCTTCCCCTTCCCCCTCGCCAGCACCACACACCATCGACAAGCGTCGGGGCGAGGGCTTCACCTCCGATGCCCAGAGCCAGCAGGCTGGGCCCCCAGGAGCAGGCAGGGGCAGCGGGCAGCGGGCAGGCAGGAGCACTGCTGGGGTCCGGGGGGGCTGCAGCCGCAGCTCACCGACCGCTCAGACCCCGGAGGGGCTCAAAACCGCTTCCCTCGGACTCCGAGCGTGTTTGGGACAGGGCGGGGGGTGCTGGCACAAGCACACCCGCCGCAGCACCCGCTTCTCCCAGGCCTGTCCCAGCAATTAAACCAGAGCCAGCACCCACGGCCACGTGACGCCGCAGCAGCCCCCCAGCCCGTGGGAACGGTGGAGGGGAGCTCGCCCTGTCCCGGCTCTGTTTAATCCTGGCTGGGCGGAGGCAGGCGACATCCCTCACTGTCACCCTCGCCGGCAGCCTCGGGAGGCCAAGGATTAAGCCAGGCCGGAGCGAGGCGAAAACAAGGATCGTCAGATCTCTGCCCAAGCCACCTCTGAGGAGCTGGAGTGACCTCTCCCAGCCACCAGTGCCGCCGGCTTGGGCTGTGGCCGTGGGAGCCGGAGAGCATCGCCGGAGAGCATCGCTGGAGAGCATCGCCAGAGAGCATCACCGGAGAGCATCACCGGAGAGCATCACTGGAGAGCATCACCGGAGAGCATCACTGCTCTCATCAGTGCCGCCTGTCCCTTCCCTCGCTGATGGAAAAGGGGGCTGCTGCTTGCTGTCCCCTCCCCAGCAGCAGAAGCGACACCAAGGCAATGCCATGCCACCCGGGTGGCCACCAGGTCCCGCAGCAGAGCTGGGCAATGCGTTTCAAACCGGGGTCACATCCCACTGCCCTCAGGGCAGGCACCGAGCCCTCACCCTGCCCGTCTGCCTGCCCCTGCCCTTCATCTTCTGCCGGACACCCTCCCAACAGCCCAAATCTCCCCATTCCTCGTGCATCAGCCGGTCGAGGATGGGGTTTTAGGACACAAGCCTTGAGCAGTGCCCACAGGCCCCGTCCCTGCTGACAGCCTCGCCGAGCATCCTCCTGCCCGCTCCTGCCTGCCCCGCACCACTGCAGCCTCCCGTAGCTATATTTAGCCCCATTTCCCCAGGGAAGGGAGTTTATGAGCTCTCGCAGCGTGTCCAAGCGTCCGTCAATCTGCCAGCCCCCCCCTTTCCCGGCTTTAGCGGGCACTGCCTGATCTCCAGCACGTTTGAGGACGGGGGGAAGGTCGTCGGGATATGAAATCCAGCCAGCGGGGAGAGGGAGACGCCAGGAAGGTGGCAGAGAGGGTGAACCCCCAAACCTCTCTCGTACCTGCGGTTTCATCCACCGCGGCAAGGAAACGCGTTGGAGAGGAGGGCTCGGCTCCCGAGGATGCGGCAAAGTCCTGGCAGCTGCCAGGTTCAACGGTGGCTCTGCTTGCCCTGCCGCACTGGCACGTCTGACTTTGTGGCACATCCCGGCTCGGCAAGGCTGCCGGGCACAGGCAGCGAGGCTCCCCGCCACGCTCCTGCCCTCCCTTCAGAAGGGGTTCAGCATCTCCGCTCCTCTCCATCTCCCGCAGCCCCCCCAAACCTCCCTGCCGGGTGGGTACTCCTGAAAGGGGTGTCCCAGGAGGGATGCTGCCAAGGGAGAGCACGGTCAGGGTGCTCTGGGCTCCCGCTCAGGGTGCTGCAAGCAGGCAAAGGAGCACAGCGTGTGTCCCCTGGGAGAAAATATGACATGTCCCTGAGGAACGCAGCCGGCTCGTCTCCTTTTTAGGGCTGCGGAGGAGCAGGGGTAGATCTGGCCGGGGCTGCGGGGAGCAGGTGCAGGTCTCGGCTGGCCCCTGGCCCGGAGCAAATCCCAGGCTGTCGGAGCGATGGATGGTGGGGATTAGCGGGGCAGCTGCTGGGGACGGGGGCGGGGGGGAACATTGCAGAGCGGAGGTGTTACAAGGCTGGAAGGTGCAAAGGGCTGGGAAGGAAGGGAGAGGGTCCCCGGGAGGTGGTGCTGGGTGCTGAAGGGGTATGGGAGGGGGCTGAGCCCTCCAGGGAGGGGGTGCAAGGGAGTGGGGGTATGAAGCAGTCAAGAAACCAGCTCCCTGCTTTACAAAATCGTCGCAGGAAAGCAGGCGCTGGCAGTGAGCGAGGGCTGGTGGCCACAAGCCGTCGCCCACGCCAGGACACCTCCGTGCCCGGGCAGGAGCCCTGCATCCTGCTGCCAGAGCCATCACGCTTCTCATCCTCCGGTTCAGCGGTGGGGGATGCTCCCGGGGTCCGTGCTGGGCACGGGGTGGGTCTGTCCTTGCACCCCCCCCCATAACCTGGGTGTCTGCTGGGTGGACACGTGGCTGGTGTCCCCCTTCCTTAGCCAGCGCGGCTGCCACCTCTTGCCGTTGCCACAGCCTGGCCCCTGCAGAGGGATGCCGGAGCCCTTCACCGTGGTCTCTGACCTGCTGCAGCTTTCACTGTCCATCGCCAGGCTGCGAGGCTGCAGGAGCGATGAGGGATGGTGGGGAATGTTCAGGCATCCCGGCTGATGGGGGATCTACCGAAGCATTAACCACTCGGGGGTCTCCAATGCTTTGGAGCAGCCTCAGTTTCTGTCCCAGCCTGGAAGGAAGACAACTCTGGTCCTTCCAAGTCTGGGACAAACCCAACTCTGGTCCTTCCAAGCCTGGTTTCACACAACCATGAAACCCCACAGCCTGCGGAGCGCTGCCTCCCTTCTCACCCTGCTTCCTGGCAGGTTTAGCAGCAGCCACCAAGGTCGGTACGTTCCTGTGCATTTTGGGGAGAAAGGAATAACCCAACTGCATCTGTAGACACTGGAGGATCCACAGTCAGGAGAGCCCCAGGGGTGCTTCAGTGGAGGAAAAGCCTCATTCTCTGGAGGTGTCACCCCCCACCATGAAGACCACCCTCCCCAAGCAGACCCCACGCTTGCAGCTGGCTGGCACGACGGTGAACACGCAACGACCCCACGCTCCCAAAGCACTTTAGCACTCAAAAGCAACCAACGCCCAAAGCACTCATCCCTGAGCCCTCCCGAGTCCCTGCCCCAGGCACCCCCTTCTCCTGGCCCTCATGGAGAAACCCTTGGGGGTCCCCCAGGGATGGAGGCAGTGAGTGGGTATCCCTTGGGGTGCAGCATGCCATGGGCAGCAGCCTTCGCCTCCTCCTCGTGTCAGCCCTGCAGCCAGCCCTGCATCCCTCCGCCCCATCGCTCCCAGTAAGGACGAGCATCCTGCTCAGCGTTTAACGGGCGCCCATTTCCCGACGTATCCCCTGGGTGACGCAAGCTCAGCCGAGGTACAAACGGCGCCCGGGCAGTGCCAAGCTCTCTCCAGCACCCGCAGCCAAGAACAACCTGGTTCTGTGCCCAGTCCTGCCAGTTAACCAGTGCCGGGGCTGAGCCTGGGGACGCCAGCCGTCCCCCAGGCTCGGGATGGAGACCCAGGCGACGCAGCCGGTACACGGGGTGCCCCTCAGCACTGCCTGGGAGATGCCCCGTCTTCGCAGGGCGAGCAAACAAGCAGGCAGAGAGCGGCTGGGAAAGGCAGCATGTGGCAGCGGCAGCAGCGCTGCCAGCCTGCCCTGAGCAAACACGGCCCTGGCACGACGGGGCACGGCGCTGCCTGTGCTGCGTGGGGACACGCGTGTCCTGCGACGCCTCTGTCCCCCGCCGGACAGGGGTTGAGGGCAGCGGGAAGGGGCTCATCCTGCCCGGGGACACCTCCTGGGCAGGGCAGGGTGAGAGGCGGCCGGAGCAGAGGGACAGGACCCGGGCAGCAGCTCCCTGGGCTGAACTTGGGCAATGCAGAGATGGAGCGAGCCCTGGGACCCACAGCACCCAGGCTGCTGCTGTGCCAGCCGGGTCCTGGACCCACAGCAGGGACTGTCCTTGCTGTGCCTTCACCAGGGCGGGTGAAGGGGCAGCCAGCTTGCCATCCTCTCACCCTGCCATCCATCCATCCATGCATCCTTCCTTCCATCCAGCCATGCATCCACCCACCCATCTGTCCTTCCATCCATCCATCCATCCATCCTCCCACCCATCCAACCTTCCATCCACCCACCCATCCGTCCATCCATCCGTCCGTCCATCCATCCATCCACCCACCCATCCATCCTTCTATCCATCTACCCATCCTTCCTTCCTTCTATCCATCCACCCACCCACCAAAGGTCTCTGCCCACCCACCTCTCCTCTTGCCCCCCTCTCTCCCTGTCCACCCTCACCCCCATCTCCCTACTGTCACCCCCCAGACCCCCCCCCGCTGCACTCAGCCTTGATCCTGCCCCAGCCCAGCCCAGCAGCACTGGGGGCTGCCCTGGGTGGGGGTGTCACATTGGAGAGGGGGTGGTGGGCCTGGCTGGGGGCTTGTGCCTCTGTAGGATGGAAGGGACCCCAGGGTTGGAGGCCCCCCCAGGACACCACCCCCCCAGCAGGGTGGGGGCTAGACCCTCAGCTCCCCCTGCCCCCCCCAAAACACAGCAGTGGGGTAACCCCCCCAGTACCCCTTCCCATCCTCTGCACCAGTGTCTGTGCCCCTGCCACCCCCCTGGTCCCCGCATCACCGTGACCCCTTCCCCCCACATTTATCCTACACACTTGGGGGGGTGTCACCCCCCAAAGGGGCTTGGAGCCACCCCCGACCCGGCTCCCACCGCAGGGAGGGGGCAGAGCAGGATGGTTTGGGGGGTGCAGCCGGTGCCTGGCCCCCCCCCAGGCATCGCTCCCTGCAGGCGGGGAACGGACCCTGCTGTAGCGGGAAGGGGGGGTCAGGATGGTGTCATGGAAAATCCCGGCGCCGGCCAAGCGCCCTGTTTGTGCCGAAACTGGCAATTTTTCCCTCAGTCCTGGGGCTCCGCCAGGCCCCTTCCTGGCCCCCTCCGTGTCCCCCCCCGTTCCATCCCTCCCCTCCTCCTGCAAAAGGGGGGTGCAGCCAGGTCCCCCCAACTGCCCTTAGGGGCCCTGCAGCAGGAGGGGGGTACTCTTGGCGCTGGTGGTCAAGGCGGGATACCCCGGTGATGGGCACGGCTGGATGCTGACGAACACCCCGACACGGGAGGCTGGTCTTGCTGGTTGAGGGGGTTTTTTGGGGGGGGGGTCTGCCCTGCATACATCGGCTCACACCGCTGGGCAGAGGGACCCTGGCACAGGCAGTGAGACCCCCCCTCACCCCCTGCAGCACCCAGGGGCCACCTCCCACGCTTGCAGGAGGCCCTGAGCCCCCCCGAGGGTGACACAGACCCCAGCCTCCTGCAAGACTCAGACCCCAAAGGACCCCTCGACGCTGCCCTGCCTCTCCCCACCCCATCTACAAACGCACCCCTCTGCTATCCCCCCCCACCCCGAGTCCCAGCGGGATGGGGATGGGGTGCAAGCTCAGGCATCGTCTCCCCGGGGAGTTACGGCCGGTCCGGTCACCCCATCACCTCCTCCCCGGGGAGCTAAAGCCCCTGAGCCCTTGATGGCTCTCGCTGCAAAGCTCCTTACGCCAGGGATGCTTCTTCCTTCCTTGCCGCCCTTCCCTCGGCCAAATCCCCCCGCATTCCCCCGGGAGGCAGGTGGGTGCCATGTGCTGCTCCTCGTTTACAGAAAATGGGGTTTTTCTCCACCATTTTTTAGCTCAGGCCTTCGCAGGGCAGAGCCGGAGGCTGGCAGAGGGGGGGCTGCCCCATCGGTCAGCCCTGGCCCTCCCCGGGACACTTCACCCAGGGTCTCCCCTTGGAAAAGCAGGATGCGGCTCTTTCCTCCCAGCGCTCTGCTTAGTTTGGGTAGTGGCAAGGTGTGGAAGGGTGTGCACCAGCACCCAGCACTGTGCACCAGCACCGTGCACCAGTGCTCAGCACCGTGCACCAGCACCGTGCACCAGCACCATGCACCAGCGTGCAGCACTGTGCAACAGTACCCAGCACCATGCACCAGCACCCAGCACTGTGCACCAGCACCGTGCACCAGCACCCAGAACTGTGCACCAGCACCGTGCACCAGCACCATGCACCAGCGTGCAGCACTGTGCAACAGTACCCAGCACCGTGCACCAGCACCCAGAACTGTGCACCAGCACCGTGCACCAGCACCATGCACCAGCGTGCAGCACTGTGCACCAGCACCCAGCACTGTGCAAAAACACCCAGCACTATGCAACAGCACCACGCACTGTGCACCAGCACCCAGCACCAGCGTCCAGCACCGTGCACGCAGTACTGTTGCAACAGTGCCCAGCACCACGCACCAGCAACATGCCGCAGTGCCCAGCACCGCGCACCAGTGCTCAGCACCATGTGCAGTGCCACGCACCGCGCACCGTGCCACGCACCACGCACCGTGCACTAGCACCCAGCACTGTGCGCAGTGCCACGCACCGTGCGCCAGCGCTCAGCACCGCTTGCAGCACCAGCGGGGCCCTTCTGCCCCACGGCCGCTCTCCTTCACCCCTCTCTGCAGGCGGACAGGCGAGACCCCCACCCCGCCAGCACGCTCCGCTCTTGCTCCTTCAATTAACCCTCCCGGCTGTGATTTATCCAAGGTGGCGGTGCCTGCTATAAATCCCGCGCCGCAGTCACTTCAGCCTGAGAGCTGCCTGATAAATATTTAAGCCGGCTCATAAATCACACGCCGGCAGAGCGGGGCTCTCCCGCAGCTCCGGCTGGGGTCCGGCCTCTTGGCATTAGACCTGGGAGCGCCGAGTCTGAGCGACCAGCCCTGGGGCTTGGTAATTGGGAAAAAACCCACCCCAAACCCAAAGAAATTGGTTTGTTTTTTTTTTTTGCCCAGTCCTGGGCGATGAACCCCCCCTCACCTCGGAGCATCTCTGCCCTGGCACGTGGTGTTTATGCCTTGCTCTGAGTCAGGCTTTGCTGGCGAGTTTAATGAGGCACCAGCTGGGAGAGGCCGAGCAGGGGGCAGGGAGGGAGCCGGTATTAATTGCTGTTATCGCTCCAGGATGGAGAGGAATAGGGAATTTATAGCCTGGGTGGGAGGGGGCATAGGGATGGGGGGAGGGATGCTCGCGGAGGGGCAGCGCTCCTGCCAGCAGGGCCGAGCCCCCGGTTCGGAGGGTCCCTAGGCTGAATCCCGTGGGAGAGGACACACACGATACCTCCATGCCACAGGTTTGTTGGAGCTTCCCCGGGAAGAGGCTCTGCCTCCTCGGCAAAGGTGCTGAGCCCTGGCTGAGCAGACTGTTGGGGGAGCGGGCTGCGACTGCCACCCCTAAAACACACACTGCTGGTCGGAAGGGCTCAGGGATGGCTCCGGTCTCAGCACGTACATGCCATCTCCCCATTCACCCTCTTTCTGCTTATTTCCTGATCAGTGGCAGAGGTGCATATGCCCTCATTAGGTTTCAGAGTGAACAGCCCAACCAGCAATCCCAGCATACCACAAGCAAAGGTGTCAGGGGACGGCCTGATGTCTAACTGGAGAGGGAAGGAAAGTGGTCCTGACCTCCCAGCACTGCTCTCTGCCAGCTCCTGCAGCTCAGCAGCACGGCTGGGGTACTCAAACCCCCACAGCGACCGAGGAGCTGCCAGGCTGGACGGGGCTGTTCTCCTGGGGAAGCCCCACACATTCCCAGGGCTTGAAAGGGGTGAGATGCTGCCTGTCTCTCCCCACTGCCTGGGCATCACCTCCCATCAGGGCTGAGGGGAGAGGAATCCCAGCCCTGGAACAGAGTGGTACAGTTTTTCCCTCCGGCATGTTAACTCGGAAACCTATCAAAGGCATGTTTGTAAGTGCCAACACTAATTTCCACTGCTATCTTTTTTAGCAGGCACGGCTAGTGCAGAATGGGAACAGAAATGTCCAGAGGGGCTGGAGGGAGTGGGTGCACCATCCCTGGCCTTCCCCCCCCCGACCAGCCCCACCGCAGCCCCAAAACTGCTGCAACCTCCTCTTTATCCCACCGGTGATGGCTCCCGCGCCTTCCCTGAGATGTTTCCCTCTGCTGCATCCCCCAAGGCCAGAGAATCGGGGGTCCTTCCCCTCCCACTGGTGCCAGTACTGGCAGGGTTGTGCCGGTACCACTGGCACCGGCGGTGGCCGGGGGTGCGTGTGCCGGGGTGTCCCCAGGTCCTTCCTCCTTTATTGCTGGGCCAAGCCCACAGGCGTGAGCAGGGAAGGGATTCCCGCCGGGAGAGATGCTACGGACGCGATGGACTGGGGACAGGCACGTTGCCACTGGAGGAAGCAGCCCAGGGATGGGGGTGATGGGGTGACTGATGGGGAGACCACGTGCAGAAGAGGGTCGGTGGGGACTCGGTCTCAGGCCGGGGTCTTCTGGCCCGAGCAGGATCCCTGCTCCCTTAATAAACAAGTGGGGAGGGAGGAGGGCTGTAACAGATGGTGACACCGCGGTGGCATTCGTCACCTGCCCCGGCCCATATGGCCGCTCGCCTCTCCGCACACAGCGAGGTGTGTGTGTGGGGGGGCAGGGAGATGTGTTTTTTGGGAGCG
The DNA here is from genome assembly GCF_026419915.1 of Harpia harpyja. Taxonomy (NCBI): domain Eukaryota; kingdom Metazoa; phylum Chordata; class Aves; order Accipitriformes; family Accipitridae; genus Harpia; species Harpia harpyja. The sequence goes on along the minus strand of NC_068954.1, from coordinate 1,404,637 downwards.
ATCCAGCGAGAGCCATCACAGCCAGCCCTGGAGCATGGAGGCCCCTTGATGCGGGGACAGGGACCGAGGTGACAGGGGACATGTCTGGCTGATGCTGACATCCCACGAGGGGACCCCGGGGCCGGCTCTGCCCGGCTGCAAGGGCAGCCACGCTCCATCCCTGCTCGCCCTGCAGCTCCCCTTGCCCCTGGCTTTGCAGGGAGGGGGGCAGAGGGTGATGACAAACCTAAATATCCCGGTCCCCGGTCCCCCTCCGCAGTGCTTTGGGGGTCCCCGGGCGCTGGGGCAGCTCCTTGGGGGGGGGCCTGCACCCCACTAGCAGGGTGCAGGGCTCAGGGCAGCTTCGTGGAGGGAGACCTTTGGAGCAGCGCTGGGAGGGCAGCTTGCCTTTGGCTCTTTTCCCAGAAAACGGAAAAAAAAAAAACCCAAACCCCAAAATGTAAGAAAAACTTTCCGAGTGGGACCTGTCACCCTCCCAGCTTTTCCTCCTTCCTGCTTTAAAGCCAGCCACGGCACCAGGATCTCAACCGGCACAGGAGCCCCAGCACCCTGATTGCCTCCTGAGCGCGATGGGGAGCCTGGCTCTTTGCGGTCCCCGACTGCAAGTGGAGGGGTTGGTTGGCAATTTCCTGGAAGAATGCCTTTTTTTTTCCCCACTGGAAAATCCCACTTCATGGGAATAATGGAATTTTCTTTCCTCTCTTGTGGCTTTAGATGATTTTGCTCTCTTTGCTGGTGCACGCTGGCCCCGGTCAGCAGCACCCAAGCTCCATTGCAACAGGCCAGCTAAAGCGCCTGCCTTCGAAATCATCAGATTTTGATAAAAACAGTATTGTCTTACATATTTATGTCCGTGCCCCTTCCCCCTACACACCCTTGGACATCACGGAGGCTGAAGCTGCCGGCAGAGAAGGGCTTGATGCCTGCAGAGCAGTAAAACCCAGTTTGGGGACATTCCCTCTGCATTTCCCTCCCACTCCGCTGCAGCTGGACACACATTTTTTGGGGCCGGGTGCCTTTACCCCAACCCCAGACAGGCCCCTGAGCTCCCACATCAAGCCCAAACCAAGGTTTTAAGGTTTTTAACCCCCAGCCACAGCTGGGAGGGTGCTTTACTGGGGTGTAACACCTGCATCGGGGCTCAGCCACGCTCAACCATCCCTCCTCCATCCCTCCCGGGGCTCCGGGCAGCTGCAGGCAGGGCAGGGGAGCCGGGTGTCCCGGGGGGGGACGACAAGGCAGGGCAGGGGTCCCGACGCCTGCCCGCAGCCCGGTGCTGAGCCACGGCCTCTCGGGACCGTGAACACCGGCTTGGCTTTGTCTCCCTCCTCCATCACTGCAGCATCCTTTGTGTGGGCTGGCGAGACGCCGCTCGCTCCCGCTCGCTTCCCGCTCGCTTCTCTCCCCAGCCCCCCGCGCACCCCCTTGCCCGCTCCTCCTCCCTCTCACGTCAAACATAAGCTGCTTGTCTTCACTTTCAAAGCCTTTCCCAGCTGCTCCCGCCAGCTGGAGAGGCCAGCCCCTGCCTCCGCTCAGCCCGCGGCCGCTCCAACACCCGTATCTCAGCCCTGGGAACCAACGGTCACCCCAGCGCCCGCGTCTCAGCCCCCAAAAACCAACAGTTACCCTAAAATCCATGCCTCAGCTTCGAGAACCAAGAGCCACCCCAACACCCGTGTCTCAAACCTGGTGCCCCACCAGCCTTCCCACCCTGCCAGCTCCTGCCGGCATCTCCCCGGGGCCGTGGTACCCACGGAGATGCTGGTCAGGGCCAGGCCGGCCACGTGCCATCCCGGTCCAGGCACCGGCTGTCCCCCGGCCCTCCGGGCCCTCGCGGTGGGCTGAGGATGGGGCAGTTTGGGGACCAAGGGACGGTGGGGTCACCCCAGGAGCTGCGTCGAGGGCACCCGAAGGACAGACGGGTTGACGATGTGACCGGGTGAACGTACAGAGCAGTGGTCTGGAACCCAGAGGTGGATTCTGCAGCCCCCCCCCCCCCCCCCCCCCAGTTTCTGCAGCCCCTCTCCCAAAGTGGGGGAGGACCCTGGGCACCCTGGGTGGGGTCGGGTCAGGGCAGGGAGACCACCCTGAGCACTGGGGCACAGCACCCACACGCCCCTTGGTAGAGCCAGAGCATCTGTCCAAGCAGGAACGTACCCCCAGACCCCCCTGCCCAGGCTGGGGGTCCCACCAGGCTTTTGCCTGGGAAGGGCAGGAGATGGGCTGCGAGGCAACCCTGTCCCCAGGGGACCTTCCTCCTCCTCCTCCTCCTCCTCCAGCAGGGAAGGGGTCAGCCGAGGAAATCGCCTGTCCCACAGCCCCACTGTGATCCCCCCACCGAGCATCCACTGCCCCCACTGCCCTGCTGGACTCTGCTCCCCCCCCCGGGAACCTCTCTGCAAGGCTGCAAAGGGGGGTCCCAGCTCAGATTCCCCCCCCCTCACCCCCCCCCGGACCCCCCGAGCTGCAGAGGGGGTGGGAGTGGGGGTGAGGAGCCCCAGGTCCTTGCGGGGGGTCCCCAAGGCTGGGGGACGTGCTGCTGGGGAGCCCAGAGGCTGCGGGGATGGGAGCAGGGGGGTACCTCGAGAGTAGGGAGACCAGAGACCACGGGGATGGGGCAGGTCGCCGTTCCCCGAGGACGGGGGGCCGGGGCAGGAGGGGTCCCCGATGCCTCGGGGATGGGGGCGACGGGGGGGGGGGGTTCTGGCGTTGGGGTGCGGGGCTGGCGAGCAGCCCTGATACCGCGGGGGTGGGTGGAGGTCCGGGGGGGGGGGGAAGTTTCCCAGGGCAGCCGGCCGGGTAGCCCTTGACGCTACGGGGATGGGCGATTTCGGGAAGGTCCGGGCTGGGGTTTCCCGGTGGCGGAGGAGCCGTTCGGGAGAGTCTCCCCGATACCGGGGGGTCGGGCGGGGATTTCCCGGTGGCGGAGGCGGGTAAGCCCGCCGCTGCGGGGGTGGGCGTTTTGGGGAGGGTGCTGGCGGGGCTTTCCCAGCGGGGGCAGCGGGGGCTTGGCGGGCGGGTCGCCCCGATCCCCCGGGGATGGGCGGGGATCCGGGCGGCGGAGGAACCGGGCAGACCGGTCGCTCCGATACCACGGGGACGGGCGGGGGGGCGGTGGCGGGAGCCGGGCGAGCGTGTCGCGACAATGGGAAAAGTCGGCACGGGGGGACGACCGGGACCGATATCCCACGGCCGGGAGACGGAGGATGGTGTCCGGGGGTACCGGGCAGCGGCGGGGCGGGGGGGGGGGGGGGGACACACGACCGACGGGTACCTATGGTAGTGATGACGGTGATGGCGAAGTAGAAGGAACCGGCGAATTTCCACTGGACGCCGGCCTTGTGGGGCTTGAGCTTGAGGACGACCCACTCGAGTTCGCGGTAGCTCTCGGCGCTGAGGTTGTACTTGCTCTTCAGCTCCTGGCTCTTGGCTTCCAGCCTCCGCCGCTCCGCCGTTTCTTCCTCCGACTCCAGCGCGTCGAAGACGGCGGCTCCCACCAGCAGGTAGGTGAAGGTACACATGATGAGCGCCAGCGTCCGCACGTTCTGCCGCTTCATGGTGCGGCGGCGGCGGCGGGGGGCGGCGGCGGCGGCGGGGGGGTCGTCTGGGGCATGGCGGCGGCGGCGGCGGCGGGCCCGGCTCCGGTGGGTTCGGCTCGGTTCGGCTCTGCGCTGGCGGAGGAGCGGGGAGGGCGGCGGAGGAGGGAGGGGGGGGGGGGGGGAGCGGGGGGGGGGGCGAAAGGGGCGGAGCTGTTCTTCAGCACCAACCGCCCCGGCCACCGCCCGCACCGGCACCGGCAACCGGTACCCCCCCCCAAAAAAATAATAAAAAAAAATAATAATAATAATAATAATAAAGCTTTGCGCGCAGCCGGGGCGGTAGCGGCGGGGAGAGCGCTCCCACGGGCGTTCGCACACGCGCTCGGGGCGGGGGGGGGGGGGGGAAGGGGGGGGGGCGTGGGCACACCCAGGTGCGCGCACGTGCACCCGCGTGCGACCCACCCCCCTTACACCCCACCCCCCCCCCCGCGCTTGCACACGCGCGTGCAGGCACACGCCCGCGTGCACAAGCCCACACCCCCCCCCCCGCCCACGCCCACACCCATACACGCGCGCGTGCACCCGCGCTGGCGCTCGCACCCCCCCCTTGCACGCGCACATCTACACGTTTGCACGCGCACATACGCGCCCCTGGGCACACGCGCCCCCCTCGCCCGCGCTTGCACACACACACGTATATGCGTTTGCGCACACACGTACGTGCCCCGTGGCGTAGGCACCCCCTCACCCGCGTTTGCGCGCGCACACGCACACGTTTGCACACACACATACACTCCCCTGTGCATCCACCCCCCCCACTTGCACACGCATGCGCACACACACACCTCCTTGTGCGTATGCACCCCCCTCACCCACACTTGCACACACACTTATATGTGTTTGCACACACACGTACGCACCCGTGTGTATGCACCCCCTCGCCCACACTTGCGCGCACCCCCGTGCGTATGCACCCCCTCACCTGCACTTGTGCACACACACATACACACCCCTGTGCGTATGCACCACCTCGCCCGCACTTGCACACACACACACGTGCACACACGTGCACGTATGCACCACCTCGCTCACACTTGCACATATGCTTATATGCATTTGCACACACCCCCGTGCATCCGCGCCCCCTCGCCCACACTTGCACACACACTTATATGCATATGCACACGTGTGCACACATACACACACACGTATGCACATATTTACACACACGCACACGCCCCCCCATACACACTTGCACACTCACACATCACACAGCGGCCCCGCAGCCGCTCCGTCACGCCTCCATCTGCACGGGTGCTCACGTGTGTGCACATGCACCCCACCTCTGCCGTGCATCACGCACACGCGCGTGCACACACACCCACGCACGGCTGCAGGGGACGAAGGCTGAGCTGCCCAGACCAGCGGGCCGGGGGCTGTTCCCACTGCGGGGGTATCCCGGCATCCCGGGGCTGCCCCGGCACCTGCGTGTGTTTGCAGGGCACCATTCCCTGCTCCATCCCAGGCACCTGCAGCGCAAAGTCGTGGGAGATCTTTGGGAGAAAGGCCCCAAAGCGGGAAGCGGGAATGGATCCTGCCCTCTGGAAAAGGGAACGATCTCGGCCTGCGCATGAGCCCCGGGACACGTTTTGTCAGCCGCTGACACCCGAAACGAAGAACAATTACGCTTCGCACATGTGCTGGCACCTCAAGCAAGCTGCCGGCAAGCAGCGACATGTGTCACCGCGGCAGGACGCCCCGGGGTCCCTCCGGTCCCCGGGGAGGGGGGGGGGTCCTACCACAGCATCCCTGCAGGGACCCCCACGTCCTGCCCCTCGGCTCTGCCCTGACGCCCAGATGCAGGAACGGGGGGACAAATCCTGCCCCGACGGGTGGCGGTGCAGAAAGGGCTGGCGGGGACGGGAATTATTTAATGCCGCAGCCCGTGCTGCTCTGACGCAGGGCACGGGGAGGGAGGATGCTCCGTGGTGGCACTAAATTAACTCTCAGTGGCAGCTTCCCAGGGGACCTGCCCCCATGGCAGGAGGTGACGGTTGCCCTCCTGGGCTCCCGGCCGCGTTCTTCTCCCCCTCTGGGAATATTTCTGGTTGGTTTTCAAGTTGTGGAGGTGAGAAAGGGCAGGGGGGGGCAGGAGAGGAGGGACGGGGGGAGCCAGCCTGGCTGGACTGCAGCAGCCAGGACACGCTTGCCCACGGGGCAGGCACGCTGGGCTCGTCCAGAAGATGGTTTGCATCTGTTTTGCAGCCAGTGAAAGCGAAGGGAGGAAAAACCAAAGGTTTTTCCAGGAGGCAAAGTGTGTAAAAAGCTGAAAGAATGATCACGCAGGAGGCAGAGCTGTGATTTCTTTGCCCCCAGCAGCACGCTTCCCAGATGCGCAGTTCCTTCGAGCATACGTGCGCTTCATCAACAGGTCGTGCCAAAGGCAGGGCGGTTCCTCATCCAGAAAAAGCACAATGACTTTGGGGAAAGTTTGCTTTCAGGTTCGGGAGGGTTTCTGCAGGACGAAAGAGACCCCAGTGCACAGAGCAGCTCAGCATTGTGGGGGCAGGTGGTGGGGACCTGCCGGTGTCACCGTGTCCCTGGGGACGGGGAAAGGCTCTCCCAGGCTCTGGCCACCCACTTCACCCCGCTGCCGGCCTCGGGGAGGGCGATGGTCATACCTGGGTGTCTGGAGGGGACCACGCCACCCTCTGATTTCTCTTTGCATCTGGAAATTAGAGCTGGAGTGATAATTTACAGGAGCGGTGCGAGTGCCTGCTCACCGTGCTGCGGCTGGTGGGGTGCTGCAGCTGACGGGGTGCTGCGGCTGGCAGGGTGCTGCTGCTTCCCCAGCACAAGCTCTGCTCTTCGCCAGCCGGAGCTGCGAGGCGTGAGCAAACAAAGTGCAACACAAGCTGTCGCCCGCAGCTGCTGCATCGCCCACCACCGCAGCCCCAGGCGGGCTGGGGAAAAGGCAGAGGCGACCTCTCCTTCTGGGGAGCACCTGGCAGCTCTTTACTCCCAGAAAACACTCGCTGCTCCCTGCCCCATGAGCATCCCTGGTCATCGCTCTCAGCTGCCGGCACCTTCTCTCCTGCTCTGGGACCTCTTTAGATTTGGGAAAGCAGCAGCACTGAGCTCTGATGCCTTATTCAGCCCCAGACTGGGGACCCCAGCTAGCTGGCTTCTTGCAAAAGATGCGCAGAGTTTGCCTGCCGTGGCTCTCTGCGCCCCAGGGCTGCTCCAGAGCTCATCCAGGAGGCACAGGCAGGGCAGACCGCATCCCACCTCACCGCCCTGCGGAGGGGTTCAAGCCCGCTGCCAAGTGCAGGCAGGGAGTTGAAGAAGCAGAGTTCCTGCTGCCAGACCCGGGACTGGAGATCCTGGGTGGGTGAGGTCTGGCTCCAGAAAGGGACTGAGCTCTCTGCTGCCAGAGAAAATGGAAAAGGAGAGCATCCCTGCGAGAGGGGAGCGGTGCAGGGTCCTTTTGCAGGTCACTGGACCCCCCCCAACCACTCCAGATACCACCGAGAGGAAGAGGACGGTGTTAAAAGCGGCCCGAGGAAAGGGGAGCAGAGATGGGCGCTTGCCTGACTCCTCTGCCTGGAGTGAGGACAAGCAGGGTGTGAGCAGGTATCTTCATTTCTAGCATCAGACTGGTGAGGACTTATGCAATAGGTCCTTGGATTGCTCTGAGAGCTGCTCCTCCACCCCAGCACCCTGCTCCTCCACCCCAGCACCCTACTCCTCCAACCCTGCTACTCCATCCCAGTGTCCTGCCACTCCAGCTCTGCACCCATGCTGCTCCCTCCCTGCATCCTCCTCTTCCAGCCCTGCTCCTCCATTGCAGCGCCTTGCTCCTCCATCCCAGCACCCTGTTCTGCAGACCCTTCTCCTCCATCCCAGCACCCAGCTCCTCCATCCCAGCACCCTGCTGGGTTTGCAGCACCTCCCTCTCCCCTTCCCTCCCCTCCGCAGCCCTGCTGCCTGGCTGTGACTCATGCCCTCTGCAGCACAGAGACTCTCAAACTCCGGCCACTTATACCTCTTGAAAGCCACAAATGCATCCGGGCTCGAGCAATGCCATTTACTCCCTCCCTCCTGCCATCACAGCTGCCAAAAATAAAGTAAAATAAAATAAAATAAGAAACCAAAAAGACCTCCTAAAAAGCAAACTGTGCTGTCTTTCTTCCGGCTGCGCTGCCGAGTCACTCCCCAAAGGCTTTTTATTTTGTCTTTGCGGGATCCTAATGCATTTCTGCCCCGACAGCCAGACAGCGAGTCCCGCGGGGAAGGGGAGGGCTGCCAAGGCTCCTGCGGGCAGCACTGTCCTCCCTGCCCACGGCCAGGGTCCGTGCCCTGGTCCAGCCATCCCTGCCAACACCCTTGGGTGGGTTGTGTGGAAATTTGCTTTACAACACTGCTCTGAGAGATGTTTTGGGGGGGCTGGGGGGGGGGGAAGCGCTCGGGTTCCCCATCCTCACGCCTCAGGAGGGAAGCAGAGCAATGCCTCTGGGACCAGCTCCCACCCCATCCAGGGAGATGGACTAGGGGGTCAGGATAGGAGCTCCACAAACGGGACTCAGGGAAACAGGTTTGTTTTGGGGACTGCCCAGCAGAAAGGACATTGTGGTGGTGGCCGCTTGGCCTGGGTCTCCCAGGGCACCCTGTCCCTGCAGGTCCCCAATTCTCGTTCTCCCAGGGCAGCCTGGGCAGGGGACTGGGGGCACCGGCAGCCCTTGTACCCCCAGGTCCCCTGCGTGGGGACTGGGACTGGTGGGACAGTTCACCCTGAGCAGCCTGGGTACCTCCCTGCCTTTCCTGCAGCTGGATGGATGTCCAGAGAACTTCCCCTGAGCCACCTTCCTCTGCAAACCAGAGACTGGGCGGGCTGGGAGAGCAACAGCCTTTGGATGGGGTGGGATGGGATGGGATAGGATGGGGTGGGATGTGTTGGATGGGATGTGTTGAGTTGAGTTGGGATGGGATGGGATGGGATGAGTTGGCATGGGATGTGTTGGGATGGGATGTGTTGTCATGGGATGCATTGGGATGAGATGGGATGGGAGGGTTTCTCCAGGCAGAGGAATAACCAAGGGTCCTCTGAGACCCCAGGACAGAAGGAAGGTCCTTTGTACATCTCCCATCAGCAGCGCTGAAATGAACCCGGGGAAACAACGGCACGACTGGCGCGGTGGAGCCAGCCCCTTGCAGCAGGCTGGTCCTGCTCTCTGAGAGCCGAGACTGCCGGATCCTGCAGCCTGTCCTGGTCTGCCCCTCCTGCACAGCCCAAGCCTAACACTGACCTCGCCTCTGACTTTCTTGGGTTTCCTTTGCTTTCTTTCTTGGGTGCTTTGACCACCGACATAACCTGCGAGTATCCTGCATGGGACGTTAGGCTCTGAAGCTAGATGGGACCATCAGATCCCGGCTCCTACTCCTCACCCAGTGAGTGCTGCTTTATTCCTCAAGACAGGTACAGGCTGTACAGCCCCACTCCATCATCTGCAGAGCTTCTGCTGTATTTTCACCCGTTCCTGCTGCTGGGGTTCACACGGAAGTCCCGGGAGCCGTGGCTGCACCATGCTCCATGTTGTATGAGTGGGTGTGTTTGCTAACAAAATACAGGGCTTGGATATCTTTATAGGGCCACTGAGCCGGAAGGTTTCCACGACACATCTCTGTCATTCGTGCAGAAAGCAATTGCACAGCAGAAACAAGACACAAAGTCCTCTTGGTGCTTCCTAACCTGGTTTGGGCAGGGGCTGGTGCTTCTCCCATACCAGTGATCCTGAGGTCTCCATGTGCAGCTGGAACGGGCTCGGAGAGCGGGAGCCGAGCCAGGGCTTGACTTTGGGGTTCGCAGCTCCTGGGGCATTGCCCCCCTGTGTGCTCAGCCCCCTCCTCCTGCCCCGGTCGCTCTCGACCCAAAAGCAGCCCAGGTCTGATGGGTGGTGCAGGCTGCGAGGAGGACACCCAAAGCAAGAACCTGAACTTGGTCTTCTCCTCTCACACCACATCCCTGTGCCGCTGGGTTTGGGCATTCCTGGCTTTGCCCTTCCTCCAGCCCGGCAGCACCAGCTCCACGAAGTGGGAATTTTTCCCGCACCAGCTCATTATTTTGGCAGGTTATTTCCCAGGGAAAGTCCGTGAGCAGCCCATCATCTGCAAGTTTCGGAGAGGGGCTTGATAGACCCCAGGAGGCTGCTCCAGGCTCCGTGGAATCATTGGGTGCTGCAGGCACGGGTGGGCGAAGGGGATGTCCCCGGTGTCCTCCGGGGCAGCATTAAGCTGGAAAGTGGCCGTGCAAATCTCTGACTGCATCCCAGCTGGGCAGCACGGTGGGGTTGGTGGGGTGCCCTGCACCCCGAGGCGGCAGCGTGCGCCGGCAGCACGCACCCGTCCCGGCCTCCTTGGCATCGCCGTTCCCTAATGCATCATCAGCCTCTCCAGCCAGCTCGATTTAGCTCCGGTAAATGGCTTGGTTTCCTGATCTGATTTTTTCTGACGTGAAGCCGTCCCTGCCCTGCAAGCTGCTCTCCCCGCCGCGGCGGCTGGATGGATGCGGTCCCCGAGGACCTGACACTTGTCTGCAGAGGTGAGGGGGAAGTGAGCCACCTTCTCCTCCCCCCCAGCAAATCCCTAAAGGCAGCCAACGTGCTGTGCAGGGCACAAGGACCCTCCCCGCCCCTTCCCCAAAATTCCCCCTCCCTGCACCCCCAAAACAAACCCAGCCCAGCAAGAGCCGCGTGATCCCTTAAAAACCCAACAAAAACACCAAAACGGTTGTTCGTGCCATCTGGAGCAAAAGAAAATGGAATTTTAATTAAAAACTCATGAGCTAGATGCTATAAATACATCGTCTTGCTGTAAGTTATTCACCCATCAGGAACACGGAGGTCTGATCCCGGGCTCAGTGAGAGGAGCAGGGTTGTTTTTTCATTTCTGGGGATATGAGGTTTTTTTCCCCTTGCTTTTCCCATTCAGCCCAGCTTCTCCCCAAGCCCTGGCGAGCAGCAGCACCTGAGCACCCAGCGCACGGTGGTTTCGGGGAGACCCGGCCGAGCTCACAGATCTCTGCCCGCAGGGCTGGAGGCCGGCAGAGCTTGCCAGCCCTTGGGCCATGGCCAGCAGTTCTCGGCACCAGCAGCGGGAAGCATCACTCTGGGTAATTTGGGGCCTGGATTTCTTCTTTCCAAGCATTGGGAATAACACACAGCTCAAACCAGCAGCTACCTCGGGGAAGCAGCAAAGTTTCAGTAACAGACCCCAAACTGCAGGCGTGCTGCTCCTGCAAATCAGCCACCCTCATCTGCCAAGCGGAGACTCAGACTCCTCCGCTCTGGCGGTGCCTGCAGCTGCCTTGCCTGAAGAGGGAACCTGTTAACCCTGAAGCCTAATGATGGACATCTAGAAGTAACAGGAAAGGAAAAGCTTCCTGACAGCAGTACTGGGTGGGATCCAATATTCGTCCGGAGCAGAACAGCCCAATCCTTGTCTGGATACTTCCACCATCAGGAGTTTACAGATCTCCCAAAGCACACACCGAAATACTCATGTCACTGCAGAGATCTTGGGAAAGTGGTTTCATCCCAGATGTTCTTCAGACCTAGTGTTTTGTTTAGGTCCTTCTCAGGGTCTCATGCTGGGAATTCGCTGGTTCCCAGTGGCGTGGCAGGAACAGGAGCCAGGGAGGCCAGTCCTGCTCCCAGTCCTGTGAAATGCAGGCAATACCCTGCCATGCAAACAGGCTCTGCCTTGGGACCTCTGGGAAGCTGGAGACCATCAGCAGCGAAGTGTTGACCTCCTCTAGCACGGGTGAAAGCATGGAGGGAAGAGAGACAGGAATGAGCAGCAAGTCTGTCAGGACAGACCTCAAACCCTCCACGTTCACACAGAGCAAATTTTCTCCCAAAAAAGAGCCCTGGGTCCCTGCTAGGAATTTATTTGCAGGATGCTGCCAGACCCCATCCCTGCCTGCTCCTGGGTAGGTCCTGTGCCAAAGCAGGTGGGATTTGAGCCCTCCCCAAGCTGTTTCCCAGGGAAGAAAGAGCAGAGCTGGCCTGGATGAAACGCAGAGCTCTGCTTGCAGGGTGTTACGGGGCAAATCCACCCCACAGACCCCTGCTCCAGCCCAGCACTGCTGGTCTGGCTTCTGCAGTGATGCTTTTATGGGCAGAGGGACTTGTCAAGGCCGCTCGATCCCACCCTGGGGTAAGGTGACCACATGAATGAGGAGTACAGGGATGTAATAAACTTTTTTTTAATAGTTTGACGGGCAAAACTTTTTTCCTGGCACAAGCTTGCACGTTTCAGCATTCATTTATGAGCCCTGCTGGTAAATCATGGAGCTGCTTTGCTGACCGCAGCCCTCTGGGCACCGTGGACCTTCCCAGCCCAGGTCCTGCAGGAACAAGGAGGCTCTGGAAAGACATTGTCTTCTGGATCCAGCGGTGCCGGGAAGAGTGGACCCTGCTTGCAGCTACTTAGATCTTCCCTTTTCCAGGAGGCTATTGCCTTCTTGGAGAGCTCCCAAACCCACGTCCGTCAGAAGGAGCTCGGTGATTCAGCACATCCTCTGCACGGTGTTTAAACCAGGGTGAGATAAACCACCCTCCGAGATGCCGATTTCTCGCTCTAGACGATGGAGGGAGACAAGTTGCTGGACTTCAAATAGATGTAAAGCATTTAGCCAGCTACAGAAACGACAAGACTATCATTATTTAAGTAGATCAAGCAAACCTAAGTTATTCAGCTTAAAATGGGGCGAGGGAGGGCTCGTCAGAGCTGATCTGAAGCTTTTTCATGTCCCGTGCTCTGGCAGGGCTGGCGAGCAGAGGCATTCTCTTTCGTGAGTGCTTTTTTAAGAGCACACACTCTGACGGGCCGAGACACGAGATCAAACCGATGGAAAACTGGAAGCCACCAGAAAACTTTCCCAAACGCATGTTGTGATTCATTTGAAGTACATACTTTTCCTGTCACAAAAAGACAGAACCAAGAATGCTAATAAACTAAAAGCAATGTAAATATAGAGCAATGCAGTCAAAACAACAAAAACCCAGCATTTTTTCTGATCTTAAATGACACACAAAGGCAACAACCCTGCACTCAGAAACACACCAAGGGAGAGCTTTGCAAGTGGCTGATAACCCCGGTGTAGGGGTGGCTTGTTTTCGCCTTCGCGGCATCGCAGGCTGCGTGGAAGCAGGTTTCCCAGCCCAAAACACAGCACTGCGGTTTTCAGGGCCAAAACACCCTATCTGGATTCCTCAGTCCGAAAGCCCAAGCCTGGTATCTTGCCGTGCCATGTGCACAGCCAGAAAAAGACGCAGGAGGATTGACACAGCTTGCATTCCGTCTTGCAGACAGGTGTCCCTCAGGGATGTTTCTTGTTTCCCACCGCCGGCATCTGGGAGAAGCTGGTGCTCAGCGTGCAGCTGCCCATGCCCGTGGACACCCCACGTTCCTGCACCGTGGTCCCTGTGCGTGCAGCTAACGTGGGCACGGGGCCCGGACACCCCTGTGCGGTGCACCACAAGCCGAGCCAGAATGGCATCATTTCTGCTCATCAAATAAGCAGTGCCCTGTCCTGTCCCCCAGCCCCAAGCACTCGTCCGAAGCTGCCCTGCAGACTGCACCAGCCCGTGCAGGCTGCCCCGGGGGTGCCCTGCCGGGTCCCGGGGTGGGATGGAGCCGGGCACATCCCGGGGTGGGTGAGCAGGAGGCATTGCCTGGGTTTGGCCGTGGTTATACCCTGCTGTAGGTGTACCCCCAGAGCTTGGCTCCAGAGGGGCTGCCATCCCTTGTGCCTGCTCGGGGTGGGGGCAGCCGCCGTGCCCCCTCAGCCCTGTTGTCCCAGCATCACTCAAGGGCTGCACGTGAACCCCAGAGCACCAACTTGTCCCTCCCCAGGACCTCTAACATAGCAGCAGTACCCCGAAACAGGTGGGATTCAGCCAGGTACAGCAACCTTGGGGTGTCCTGGGGTCTGCCCTCGTGCCTGCAAGTCCCTCTGTCTCCCCACTGCCTCCCCATCCCGGGAAGATTTCTCCAGGGCCGTGCCAGGCTTACGTAAAGCACAGCAAGCTGCAATAACAACAGGGCTGTTTGGCTGGCTGAGGTCGAGCCGAGCTGCGAGCTGCTGCCAACCTCCCGTTCCCCTGCCAAGCGCACAGTGCACGGGCTTTCGGCACCTGCTGGGAGCCCGGCTTGGCTGAGGAGTCACTGCTGTCACCGACCCGGCGCTTTGGGAAAGGTCTCGGCGCTTTGGGAAAAGTCCTGGGTTACATACGGGAAGGACATTAAGTGGTGAACGGCCATGCCGTGCCGGACCCCGGCAGTGCCCACGGTGCTGGCTCTGACTGGGACTGCTGTGGGATGCCCAGGGATGGACCCAGCCTAACGAGAGTGCGAGGAAGCACGTGGAGGAAGGTTGGCTCAGATGAGCTGGAGACGTTGTTTTGCAGAGGAGAAGGACAGTGAAGGCACGCGGGGCCCTTCTTGCATCCCGGGGAGGCATTTGCTGGTCACCAGCAGCTGGAAAGATGTGAGGAACCCTCCTTTGCTGTCCTGAGACCCTACAAACTCCTACCACCCATGAGCCAAGTGAGATCACCTCTAGCTGCTCCCTGGCCACAGTGTGGAAGAAGAGCATCATCCTGGTCACACTACTGCTCCCTTACGAGGTGGAGGGCAACGAGGGGACAGGATAGAAGAGAAAGGAAGGAGTGTTGGCATACGGGGCACTGCCATAAAAATGGGATGACACTGGTTGCTCCTTACAGCCAAGCCCAACCCGGTCATCTCTGGGGAAGCAGAGTTCCCACCAGCGGGATTGCTTGGACCTCCCAGGAGATACCGGGGAGAGCAGGGGTAAGAGCGAAGCCCACCCTGACCCACCATCGCCGGGGAAGTGCAGAGGAGGAGGCTGCAGCCTCTTCCCCTAAAACCCAGCAGTGAAATGTGTCGTGCTGCCTGCTGAGCTGAGGATTTTAATCCTATTTCTCAAATTGTTTTGTCTGTTGTCACAACAACCTGGGATTTCAGCTCCCTTCCCAGCCCTGGATGACTTTTATAAGGGACCTTCTGGAGGAAAGCGCATGGGATGGGTGCTGCCAGGTCCGGGAAGGGCCCTGGTGATGGAGAGATGAAACCCTCTGCTCATGGGAGCATCCGAGCGCTGGATGTTCTGCAGAGAAGAGGGAAATCCCGGGAGGAGAGGGAGTGCAATGGACCCTGGAGAGCCCTCCTGAAGGAGGACAGCCCAGCTGTTTCACAGGTTTCACAGGGCAGAAGTCCTCTTCTCCTTCCCCACGGGTGCCCAGGGAAGTCCCCTGGGGAGGCAGCCAGCCCAGGGGCTGAGCTGAAATCATCCCTTCCCCAGTGCTGGAGCAGGGACCACCATTGCTCAGGCTCCCTTTTGGGTTTTCGTTAAAGAATTCTTTTTTCTGAGAGCTGAGCATGCCTGGACTGCCAGAGGGCATAGGATCTCTAGGTCTCTGGAGCTTCACGCAACTGTTGGGAGCAGGACCTTGGAGCGAAGCAGGGGAGAAACCAATGTAACAGGAGAAATCCTCTAGACACCAGCATCTCCAGTCCTGGAGCCAGCAAGCATCATCTCTTCCAGGATCAGCCAGTCCTTGGCCATGGTTTGACCTTTGGGACCACCATGTCCCCACAGCTGCTGGGTGGGAAGGATGAAAGGATGGAGCTGCTCTAATAAAATCCTTGTTTTCTTCTTTCTAGCTGAGGGCTGCCCCATTTCTGTCTCTGTCTGCACCAGACAGGCCACCCGCTGCCTTGCATCCAGCTTTGGAGGCTGTGTCCCAGGACCACAGCCACAGGCAGAGCTGGATCCAGCCCCTTCCCGTGTCCAGCTCAGTAATCCAGATGGCTCATCTGCGGGATGCTGTGACCCAGATCACGTCCCTTCTCCCACCCTGGCTACGTGAGAGCCCTTGCCGGGAACGCAGCAGCTTCTGGCCACCATGGTTCATGCCATCCGGTGCTGACATCAGCCGACACCGGGTATTTAATTGCACGTGGGTATGAAGGGCAAAGCCCCAGTTCATATCTCTTCCAACCGCCTGGAACTAGGCATCGGTCCACAGAGTTGGCAGCAGTTCATCCTTGCTCAGGCAGCCAAGGATTGCACTAAAAAGCCTGGGAAAGAGCAGAGAGAAGGGGACGGTTGTTGGGCTGGGAAGAGCGGGACTCCTCGCCTCTTGCAAGCACCCGGGGAAAGCCATGCTCCAGCCGAAAACTGGGCACAGGCTCCTGCGGTACCCAGGACGCTTCTGGCATTTGTATTCTGAGCAGCAAAAGGGCAAGAGGTGTCCCAGGTGAGTCACAGGCACGGGCGTCCAGGGAAATATGGGATTGAAATCTATAATCGACTTGTCCTGCTGAGGTCTGAGGCTGGGAGCCGCAGTCTGCCAAGAGGATATATAAACATTGGGGTTTTTTTCCTTTAAAAGAAGGGGAAAAAAAATGAAGAAAAGGATTATTCAAGGATGCAGTGTGAATGATAGGGTACAACTGGAGGTTGCTTTCCAGAGGCCAGAGGAGCAAAGCACTGAGTTAAAATGCAAACCACGATGCCCGGCAAAATGGGATGAGAGATGCGCTCATCTCTGCAGCTTCGCTCCGGGTCTGTGGGCCAGGTAGCTCCAAGCAAGGCCAAGGTGAGCTGGAGGTGGCGTGGGCTTGGCAGTGCCCACTTGGGGATGTCTCAAGAGGACCTGCTTCTCAAAGAGTCTGTTTGCTCTTTCTGTTGTCTGGTTTTGAGCACCTGAAGATGAAGTCGGTTGTAGTTTCCCAAAACATCCTACCTGTGTCTGAACCAGGAGCTGGGGAACTCAAGAGAGCATTTTCAGACCAAAAGTAGGTATTTGATGATCCCAGGCTGTGATCCAGATGCCCACAGGTAGGTGTCTAGTGCCATTCACGATGCCCTCAGGTCCCATCTGCTAGTCCAGAAAGCCATGGATTTCCCGTGAAACTTTTGCCAACTTAGCCAGCCCATGGGGATGTCTTGGACACCCTCCCAGGTCCCATGAGTAAATCAGAGGGATCTGGCCACCTATGTTTGGGTGACTGACTTCAGTCCATAACACCATGAGAAGTTGTTCACACTCCCTTTCTGCTCAAAGGGCATTTCCAAAGAGCAGCTCATCTTAGCTCATCAAGGCACGAGTTTATCTCACTGCACCCAGGAATTTCTGCTTTTCTCCAGGGACTTGCAATGGGGTGGGAGGGTGAGCAGCTTCAGTGGACGTGTGTGAAACTGGGTGTGGAGGCTACAATGCTGAGGACTTGCCAAGCTCAAGACATGGCCTGCAGGGTCGGACTTTCCCAAGAAATACATTTATGAGGAGCACCAGGCACCGGGATGGGTGTACTGGGTCCATCCATGTGGCACCTCTTCAAGCAAACCCAACCCAGAGACGGTGTTGAGGAGAGTGGAGTGAGTGGTGGGTCGGGAGGACAGTCCCTTGTACGAGGGCTGTGTCTGCAAGTTCAGTCCATAGCAGGGTGCTGGTGTAACTGGTTAGTGGACCCACACGTAATGCTGAGAAGATCAGGCTGGGTGTTCAAGAGGTAGCGTAGCCCAGTGTAACACCACTGGTGGTCACCAGGCTGTGTAAGGTGGTGGGGGTAGCCCAAGCGATGGCTGCAGAAGAGTGACCCAAGCAACTACCCAAGCCCAGAGCTAATGCCACATGCCCTTGAGCAAGAGGAGGGAAGGCCGATGGCAGAGAGCAAGGCTCAGTCGATGCTTAGCTGAACTTTTGTTGGCTTGTGAGCTGCTGCTGGATCTCAACACATCAGCAGCCCACGGGGCTTGGGGCTCTGCTTCCAAGAGGGCTAAGTGGTCTGTGGAGTAAGAAAGGATGTAAAATTGGAAGCTCCTGCCCCCAGGCAAAACCTTCTGCTTGTCCTGAGCACTCCCTGATGCATCCTTGTCAACCTGTTTTTGAACACCTCCCTTCACTGACCTTGGATGGTCCAGACCAGCAGTTTGCTTTTCTTTCTAGAAAGATTTTCCTTAACTTTCACCTCCCTTGCTGCATTTTGAGCCTGGGCTTTTCTGCTGGCCACCAGGACAGCAGAGACAGGATAGACCTTCCTAATTGCAGACATGTTTTTTGGATTTGAAAACCAGGGTCAGGTGTCCCTGGCCCTGTCTCTTCTCTACACTAAAGCAATTCCCATCCCTCCCAACTGCTGTTGCAGG
The DNA here is from genome assembly GCF_026419915.1 of Harpia harpyja. NCBI lineage: Eukaryota > Metazoa > Chordata > Aves > Accipitriformes > Accipitridae > Harpia > Harpia harpyja. The sequence continues at coordinate 1,386,859 of NC_068954.1, read as the reverse complement.
TCATATTTTCTGGACCACTGGAAGCAATCAGAGCAAAGGCACCGGCGAGCCGGTGTGGGGTCTCAGAGCATCTGCACTGGCCCTGGCAGTGAGGGCAGGGGAATAAAAGACATGAAGACAACCGAGGTCTCAGCTGTCGCACCAAGAGTTGTTTGAAGCAAGAACAGAAAAGCATTGGGGAGCGGAGAGAGGCATGAAAGCCACAAGCGCCTGATATGACAGCAGAGGAATGAAATCAGAGAAAATCCAATTTCCACTGGAGAGCAAAAATAAACTTTGACAAGCGAGGGGAGGAAGAGAACAGCGTGTTCCCAAAACCGCTGCTTCCCCAGGCAATGCGCACAACCCAACCCGACAGGCACCAGTGAGCATCCCGCAGCCCTGGGGTCACTGTCCCCGAGGTGATGGAGACCCTGAGCTGTCCCCTGCAGAGCCAGTGCAGGCAACCGCTCGCTCTGCCCTTCCCAAGGCTGTGGTCCCAGCCCAGCTCCTTACCTGGGGCTGTGCACGGTGCCCATGGTTACGAACCCCTCTGAGATCAGCAGAGAGAAGCCCAGAGGGGCTGGGGATGCGCTGCTCCGGCGCTAACGAGCCCTGATGGGCTCGGGCTCCATCCTAGCCTCGAGACGGAGGTGAGGACCTCAGTGGGGACCAGGGCAGCTTTTGCACATCAGCCAAAATCAGGGTGTGGCTGCAGGGATGGAGCGGGATGCTGTTTGGCTGGGGGGGGCTTCCCGGCCACCTGGCCGAGACCCTTCCAGCTGGTCCTTGGGGGGTCCCCCCCTTTGCAGAGCCGGTACAGACGGACATACAGGTGAATCTCTGCTGGGCGATGAGCCCGGCGAGGCTCGAGAGGCAGACGCCGGGCTCTGTCCCACTGCCGGTCTCGCCATCTCTCCTTCCCCTTGAAAAAGTTGCTTTGTCAAGGTGTTTCCCTGATGCAAAAAGGACCGTGGGTCCATAGCTCCTCTTGGAGGGACTCGTTGGAGGTGTCGCAGTCAGCCCTGGGAGAGCGTTGGGAGGCACAAGGGGAGCGGGTTGCACAGAGCCGGTCGGCACATCCATGGCCAGACCCCGGCTCAGCAATAACAGGGTTATAGCACCGGTGGCACGATGCTTTCCCAGGCAGTATGTGGGAGATGGGGGGGACCGTTCATGGCCAATCTCCTGCCCACCCTCCCCGAGTATTTCATTACCGGCTTTTCTAATCCACTTTTTCTTAGCATGCCCACACCACTTACACTGTAACTTTGTGTTTTCCTCTCTAATTACACAGATAACTGCATGAAGGCAGCTCCCAGCAGGTAGTGAGCATCTTGCCTGTGAGCAAGCAAGTCTGCCGTGGGTTTCTCGCTGCCAGCGATGCAGCCTGGCAACACCTTGATCCTGCGCGGACTCACCTGCTGCAAGAGGTGCCCGTCTCTCTTGGGAGAGTTTTGGCGTCTGGGGACCAGGGAACCAGCTTTCTTGAAAACAAGCTATTTCCCCTCAGAGCCTGGAGGTTTTATCTCCCTTTATGTTCAGCCTTGCAGAGAAAATCACCTGCTCTTGCAGGTGATGCATCTCACGGATCCACGCGAGCATCTGCGCTGGGTTCTGGGCAGGGAGAGAGGTTCTTGGGGGGGTTTGGGGCTGCAGACAAGGAAAGGACCAGGTGACAACAGCGTCTGTGAGAGCTTTGTGCTCCTTTTCTCTGGCTTCGGGGTCCTGCAGACATACGATGCTTCGAAGAGGTTTTACTTCTTCATTATTATCTTTTTCAGAGCAGGTTTCTGCTTCACAGAAAACCTTGCAAATGAAAATGGAAAAGCCATATCCTGGCTAATCTCCCGGCCAGCCTTGCCCCACTGAGGCTGCAAGAGACCTTGCCACCCTCCCAGCCTCGCACTGTCCCCTCCACCCCGACACCCCTGGACCCCACAAGACCCCCCCCATGGGCAGGAGACCCCCTCCCCAGCTGCGGGTGATTCTGCCCCCAGCACCAGCAGCTGCCACAGCGGCTTCTTCCTCTCTTCCCCAAAATCGCATCCTCCGTCATCCGTGCGGCTCTGTCCCGTGTGCCTTGTGCCACGAGCTGCCTCGCCGTGTGCTGCCTGACGCAGCCCCGCCTGCACCGCTGCCGGCTCCCGAGCCCCACGGATTATCCCGTTGCAGGCAACTCCCTTTGCTGTGTATCCAGCAGATGAGAGCTAGGAGGGATGAGAAGACAGACACGGCACCCCCATCCTCCAGCTGCCTCACCATGACTCTTCCAGAAACCACTTTTGGGGCTCAAGCAGCACATTTGAAGGATGGAAGCTGCATCTGGCCAGCCTTGGATGCTCAGGACCAGGCCATGCTTTGGCTGGCAGAAGGAGCATCAGCATACCCACCAGGATGATGCCCAACATCGACTTTGCCAGTCAGACGCTGATTAAAGCTCTGAGCCCCTCCGCCTCCCTCCTCTGATACAGGCTGATAATGCTGGAGATGCACCAGTGGACTTTAACTCCAGCTTAATTGCCCTCCCTTTCTTTCTTTATTGTTTCGATGAAAAGGGATCTGAAGAATAAACTCCAAACAGCTATTTTAAGGGGAACAACCTAATGCACAAAAAAGCCCACGTTTCTGCCAAAATGGCATCACAACGCAGCAGCGCACTTGGCTTCTCCTGAAACCGAGCCCCATGCCCAATTTAGGTGAAACTATTTGCCATCAGAGGCAGATACCGCAGGGTTTGCCCAGACCCATCTCCTCGGATAGTCACCGTTGCAGGACACGACAGCTCTTGCCTTGTGCCCCATGCCCGTGGGGCAGGGAGGAGAGGTTTGTGGCCAGGCTGGTGGTCCTGCACAACATCATGGCCCCCCCGCCGCATCCCTCCTGGATGGATGGGGTAGACGACAGCTCTGTATGAGTTGAGGTGGTGTGTTTTGTGGGGAGGGGACTGGCTTCTGGCATGCAGGGACATAGCGCTGGCCCCTCTGTGATGACCCAGCATGGCACAGACACTGGCAGGGCAGACACAGGGGTCTGCTCTCCTTCACCTTGAGAGCAAAACAGCCACCGGGAGCCATCAAATATTAATGCTTTCCATTTACGAGGCCCTCAGAGCTGGGTTGCGGTCGGCAGAGGGGGAGGCTGATGCTCTCCATCTCTTCCAGAGTTGTGCAGACGATCGATGACAGTGTTGGGAACAGAAATGGGGACCTCTCTGGTGCCCTTGTCCCCGTCTCATCGGCTGTGAGCCAAGGATGACATCAGTCCTTGCTCTTGCAGATGGTCGGCCACTTCGCCTGGTAAAACCAGTGGTTTTCTGCACCCTCCTTGGCATGTCCCAGCTTGCCATCATGCTTTCCAGGCACCTGGGGAGAAGCAAAGCCAGCAATCCCAAACTGCAGAGACTGGCTCCCCTTCTGCAGCAGCACACGGTCCCTGTGGATGGTTTTCCATCGGGGCTGAAGAACACGGGGAATGGCAGCATCAAGAGCACAGGCTCGGCAGGAGATGCTGCGGAATACCCGGGACATTTGTTGCTGAGGGATGGTGCAGGGCTGGGCAGGACTCTCCCTGCTGAGGGGTTCATTAGCATTGCGACACGCTGAGGGCCATGAGCAGGTTTGGCCATTTTCAGGGGATGGAGAGGGTTTGGCCGGGGTTAAGGTTTCCTTTCGCTTGCACTGGGCTTTTTAATCTTTTCCAAGCATCAGCTCAGGGCTGCTGTTAAAGACAGGATCCTGACTTCTTGTCTTTAGGGTGTCTGCAGGAAGGGCACACAGTGAAACCTTGCGTCGGCTCTCAGTCCCACGGAGCTCTCAGGACTCTGCGTGAGGGTCCCTGGCCTGGGGGTCTGCAAGCCCAGCACCCTTGCTGGGGTTACACCATGCGTGAAGGACACCAGAAGGTCCTCCTGGAGCAGGGTCCTCTCCTGGACATTTTCCAGTGTCCCCTGCCACCATCAACACAGTCCCCGATGTCCCGGCCTGCCCCATGGCACACGGTGCACGCTCGGATGTGTCTAGCCCGGAGCCCACACTCCCCCTTCCCCACCGTCCCCAGCAGGCTCGAACATGGTGCAAGCACCCTGGGCAATGCCACCACAAGCCTGCAGAGCAAAGCTGCTAAAAATACCCTCCAAGCCTCAGAGCGGTGACAGCTAAAGCCTCCTCCCCCTGATTTACAACATCTCCAGCTGCAGCGTTGGCTCCCCAGGGCATCGTGGCCGCACTGGTCCCTGCAGGATCATGGAGATTAATTTTCAGGGTGACTTTCCCAACGAGAGCAGGAGAGCCCTGGTGCCTGGGCAGCCCTGCAGGGCTGCATCTCCCAAGGAGCCCGGTGAGAAGCCTGCATGACGTGGCTTCTCCTCCGGGATGTGAGCGGACATCCCACCGTCAGGCACAACCCCACCGTAAGCCATCAGAGAAGCCTGGAGGGGACGCAGGATGGGAAGCAAGTGACGGGGACATGGCAAGCCAGAGCCTGGACAGGAGCTGCCTTGGAGCCAGACGTCCTCGGGGGACACTGGTTTGGGCTTGGGAGGAGGAAGAGGTTCCTCACAGCCCTGCACCCCTGGGTGTGCACAGCTGGTTGGGGAGCAGCACCCAGAGCCTGAGATTTGGCCTCTTGCAGCCGAGACAAACTTGACCCTGAATTTTGCAGCGACATGAGCAGAGCTTTGCACGTGAGGATGCTGAAAGCCCTGAACTGGGGTCAGAAACCAGTGTGAGCTGGTGGCCCTGTGGGCAATGCCAAACCTTGGCAAGGTCCTGCCTGGCCAGTCCTCCCCATCCAGTGCTGCCAGCACTGGGACATCGGGAGCATTTGCAGCCGAAGCCCTGACCTCTTTGGGGCACTTACCCCTGACAGGTCGCTTGGGTTGGAGCCCTGCACCCCTTGGCACCCCCAGCCCTTCCCCAGCCCTGCCTGCAGAGAGGGAGGAGGTCAGGATGAGCCCACGTGTGGAGCATGGACGGGTCCCTCCATCCGAGGTGGCTCATCCTCTGTGACAGCTTTCGGGGCCCCGTGTTTTGGGGAAGGCACAGTCAGCAAGGGGAGCATGGGGGTACGAAGGAGCCCTGAGGCCCAGGTCCTTCCCTGCCCAAACCCCCCAATCCCAAAAGTCCAAGGGGAGGTGACTGGGGATCCTCCTCCTGCTCTTCTCCTGTGAGAAGGTGAGAAGCAGCCCCAGGAATCAAATTCCCATCTTTAAGCCCTCCAGCAACATATTCAGTCGTGGGCTCTCTATGCCCTCTGCAAAGACCCCAGACCCCAATAATTTGGGGCTTGTGTGGGGCTGCGGGTGACAGCCCCTGGCAGACCCCCCCCCACTCCGCGTTACTGTCCTGGGATGGGACAGAGCCCTTTTGGCAGCTGGGAAATATCAGAGAACCACAGCAGAGCATCCTTCGCTGCTTGGCAGGCTGGAGGTAGGAGGATGCAGCATGCTGCTCCTCCCTTCCCAAATCCCCCAGCCGCTTCCCAGTGGGAGCCCAGGGTCCTCGGCTACTGCTGGTCTCCTCGAGCGGGGAAATGGGAGCAGCGGGAGGAGTGACGACTGCCCACTAATAGCTGTGCCAGTCAGCTTAAATGGCCCGGGGAGGGTCGGGAGAGCCCAGCTTTACCGTTACAGAAATGGTAAATTTGACCTAAAATTACCCCGCTCGACTAACTGGCTTCCCCTGCAAGGAGTGGGCAGACTGGAAGATCCCCAGACCCGCAGACATTTGTCAGAGGGTTTCGCTGTGTGGGAGGCGATGCTGTCATCCCCAGCCCATGCAATCCCAAGTGACTCCATTCAGAAATCACCGATGATGCAAAAGAGAAAAAAAAAAAAGAAAAAGGAAAAGCATCTGAAATGGAGGAAATGCCAGAATCCTGGTTGCCCGGACAACGAGTTTGGACCCCCTTGTCCTCACGTCTGATGACTCAATCCTTAATAACACAACGGAGGATCGTTTTTGCCTGCAGGAGCCCCAGCTCACCCGAGGAGCAGAAGCAATCACAGCCAATGCGTGAGCAGACACAGCCCATGTCTTGCCTCCTCCGGGCCTGCCGACAACGTCTCCCTGTTTAAGGCCCGGCATAGGCTTTTGCCCCATTACCAAAGGACCGTCGTGCCGGGATCGGGGCCGGCTAAGCCCTGGGGACACCGGGGACACGGGACCGGAGGCTCCAACTCCTGCAAGAATGCCCAGGGAAGGGCACCCAGTGCAGGAACCAGGAGGCAGCAGCAGTTACAAGGCTGGGTCACCCACATCTTGGAGACGTTTGGTCTTTTCCTCTGGTTTTCAGCACTGTGAGAAAGTCACCAGCAAGATCCACTTGTGACTTTTATTTAAAATCCTGTCATGTCATGCTTTTTTTTTTTGTCTTTTACGCTTGCCATCTGCCGGCATCCATTCTCCCCAAACCCTGCTCCCATGGGGAGTTTGGATTGGGGAATAAAAACGCTGGGTAGGGAATAAATAATTCATCGGGCACAGTTACCGAATGCGGCATCCAAAGCCCATGGCGTGATAGGTATTAAACTGTCCCGCTGCAGCACAGAGGCCAAATAATATTGCTGGCCGCGGCTTTGTCCTGATGCTGGCATCTGCCAGGGCTGGGAGCACGATGTACCTGGTGCCTCTGCTGATGCATCACAGCATGCCCAGCCTCTTCGTCCTGAAGATTAGGATTCCTGGCACGGAAAAGAGAGGGAGACTTGGGCTTTAAATAAGAGAAGCTGGTGGGCTTGGGATGGTGATGGATGGGAATTTTGGGGGCGGGTGGGAGGGAGGCAGAGCTGGTGGCATGGAGGACGCAGCCCTCCAAGGACTGTGGTGGCCTGGCCAAGGTATCCTCAGCAGAACCGGTGGCCGAGTCCCCGTCTCCTCGGTGGGGACAGTGTCGGAGGCTCAGCTGGGGCCTGGAGGGGAGGAGGTGATGCTTCCCCCGGCCCCGGCAAGGCAGGGTGGGTTCAGAGGGGCTGGCAACCCTGCCAGACTGTGCCGACGTGACCTCCGGCAGCAGGGCAGAGCCGAGCAGGAGCTGGCAGCAGGGACAATGCCGCAGCCTTGTTTGTGTCTACTGAGATCATCGCTCCGGTTCTCCTTCCCCTTTGCAATGAGAGGCTTGTTACAGAGAGGACCATCCCAGAAAGGATGCTCTTGCCAAGGGGCTGGTACCCCTTGCCGCCCGGCGTGGCTGGGCAGGGCAGCAAGGGGCTGGGAACAGGCGCTGCCGGGGAGGAGACCTGCTCTGAGAAAGGCAAAACAGGTCACGGCTGTCTCCCATCCTCACCGGAGACAGCACGTAAGAGCTGGCAGGCAGGCTGGCGGCTCGCTGCCAGCCCTCGGTGATGGATAGTGACTCACCCAGGTGAGGACCACGCCAGGGACTGTGGTTGTGATGCTCACCGAGCTCCAGCCTCCTCCATGGAGAGCTCTGGGCTTCATCCTGCCACCCTCACACCCTCCTCTGCCTCCGTGTCGGCACTGGGAGCGGGTCGGGGCTGGCCAAGGACAAAAGCTCCATCCTTGCCACATCCCTGTGCAGGCAGAGAGCAGGAGCAGGGGCTGGGGGTGAGACCGGGAAGGTTTCCCCCAGCAGCAGAAGGGGCTAGGGTCAGACGGGGTGTAGCTTGTTGTGGGGAGGTACCGCCTGAATTTCGGAGCCACGTGCAATTCGAGTGCAGTTTGGTGCTGGAGCGGGGCTGGGGATCTGAATCCTCATCGGAAGGAGGGTGAGATGTGGGGAGGGGGCAGCCGATGCTTCCATCCCAGGGCAGCCCCATCCTGCCCCGCAGGTGGCTGAGCCCCACAGCTCACCCCACGCTGCAGACCCCCAGCCAGACAACCGGCTGGCTAATGCTGCCGAATATGCTGTTCTCCCAAGGCTTTTTTTAGCCCCTAATCCAGGGGTGGTTCAGCTGGATTTATCCACCGGGTCTGACCTCAGGGGGTTTCAGGCAGCTGGGTTTCCCCTCCAGCCTTTCGGTTTTCCTTCCAGCATTTTTGCAGTAACATGTGTCGAGAGCAGAGCGGGTCCTCGCCAGGGATTGCTTAGAGAACCCCCCCTTTTACACGCTGCTCCCCTCGCCGCCCCTCTCCTCTTGCAGGAGACACACAGCCCATGGCCGGTCACCTGAATCACAGGCTCGTTTTAGCTCGGCTTGGGTGCCAGAGCTTTGTAAAGAAAGGACTAAGGGATATTTAGAGGGAAACCATCCCAGGCAGGACTGGCTGCTGCTGTGTGTCCGTGATTCATTTTGCAAGAATCTGCCCTGCGAGGAGGGACCATCCTGTCCCAGTTACTTTACCAGAACAGAAGGGGCCCCGGGGCCCGTCTGCAGGTCAGGACTGTAAAAACAGGCTTTAGGCTGTGCTAGAGAGGGAAGCGATGGATGCACCGGCTGCCCTGGGGCAGGTGGGATGCTGCCAGCTCCGGGCGGGCAGAGCCATGGCCATGAGGGGCTTAGGGCAGCGATGCCGGGTAGCCCAGCTCCCGGCAGGGATAGCCACAACAGCCAAAAGATGCTAATCCTGCTGAGAGCGGCCAGACCCCGCTCCGGGATGAGCTGACCCCTGCCTGCACCATCAGGCAGGGGAGCAGGAGGAACCAGGGGGAAGGACAGGGATGCTGCAGCCCTCCAGCAGCTATGTGGCTACAAAAACCTCACTTTTTTGCTCAGTCCTTGAGAAATTTTTCCCCAGGCAGCCACCAAAAGGAAAGGCTGGAGGGTGGGGATGCACTCAAAGCTTTTTTTTTTTAATCACCTAAGCAATGCCGCGTCGGACCCTGTACACAGGGGCTTATCCAGCTGCTGCCGCTTGTCTCACTGCCTGCGGGGGACAAAGAGGGTCACGGCCACCGAAACAGGACACCCACGGCCGCCGTGTGTGCCCCTGGCCAGGGATGAGCTGGCAGGTTCCCCGTCTGGGAATAAACATCTCTGCAGGCAGCCCTGGCATGGGCACGCTCCCCTGCGGGACACGGGTGCTCCCACCCTGCCGGCCCCGGGTCTCTCACCCCAGGGGGGGCCTCCAGGGTTGGGGATTGTACTTGTTTGTCCTTTGGGGATAGGAGATGGGTTTTGGTCAAGGAAGAACCTGCCCTGTCAGCCTTCTCAGCATGCAAATACCCTGCCTAGATCTCCATGAGGGCTTCCAGGGCTGATTCAGGGCTAATAAACCCCCAAGACCTGATCTGGGTCCCCGCAGAGACACTTGGGTTCCTCAGCATTGCGCTTACTGTTACTCTCCCAGCTAAATTATTTATTTTTCCCATTGCCTGGGTTATCTTTATCCTATTGCCTCAATAATGGCAATTTGGCCTTGAAAAGCACTTGGCTTTCTGCACCACGCAAGGAATGATGCTCTACTGGAAGAGAAGGAAAAGAGAAAAGAAAAGGAAAGGAAAGGAAAGAATAGAATAGAATAGAATAGAATAGAATAGAATAGAATAGAAGTATTTTCATTTGGAAGGGACCTACAGTGATCATCTAGTCCAACTACCTGACCAGTTCAGGGCTGACCAAAAGTTAAAGCATGTACCCCCCCAGTCCTTCCAGGCAGCAATGTTCCCCTTCACTTCTGCGACTTTCTCAGTCAGCCTGGGATAGAAAATGATCTTTCCAAACAAGACCGTGGCAAGCACTGGCATTTATACTTGTAATGCTTAAATTTGTATGTCTGTGTCTGCACACGGCCGGTCCCCCTGGCTGCGCATTATCTTATTGACCCTATTTAGTAGGATCGTGCTTCCTCATTTATCATCAAAAGCCGGCGCTGGCTTTGCCGGAGCCACGGGCTGTATGAGCAGCTGAGTGGAGCAGTAAGCCCTGTGCAAGGCGGTTCAGCTGCCCTCGGAGGCTGGGCAATGCCATCCCTTGGTGCCAGCAGCCCAGCCTCCTTCCTAATAACCTTCTCCAGCCCTTCAGACTAGATCCGAGGTAGCAGCCTTCCTAAAGGAAACTGAGATAATTAAAAAAAACCAGACCCTGATAGCCACCTCCCTGCTCATCATCTTAGTGGTCACAGCTGGATGATGGGCAAATAACGGGAAGAGAATAACAGGTTTTGTCCTCCTTGGTTGATTTCTGCTGTAGAAAAGTCTTGTTCTTGAAGCTCAGAGCAGGGTTTGAACCACCTCCACTGCTACCCGGAGCTGCCTGTGCAGCAGAGAAGGCAGGGACATGTGGCAAGGAAGGTCCATGGAGAAAGCATCTTCCAGAGACCTCAACCCAAAAAAGACCAGCCCAGACCATCTGAGCACCCCTGGCGCCAAGGATGCTGGGTTTTAAGCATCTGCTAGCAAGCCAAGGGCCAGGAGCATCTGGGTGTTTGTGAGCAGAGGCTTATTAGACCAGCCAGGTGCTTGATGGAAAGCAGAGATTGCTGCAACAGGTCCCCAAAATGCAATTAATGCTTTTAAACAGCCAAGTCCAGCTCAGCAGGGTGGCTGCAGCTTCCAACAGCAATGCACTAGCCAGGCCCTGAAGGGCAAGGTTTAGCCAGTCAGATAAACGGATAACGCCACTGGATAAGATTTTGCAAGGGAAGGAAGATTTTAGGTGGTAGCCCAGTGAGTTGGCAGAGTGAGAAAACAAACACAACCTAGGTCTGGTTATGAGTTGCTCGCAGATGGCAGGAGAGGAACAGAGGTCACCCGGGATGGAAAAAGATAAGCAGCCAAAGTCCAAGTGCCTCAGTTCCCCAGCGTGGCTTTGGAGAGTAATTTGTACCAGGGAAGTGATCTTACCGCTGAGCATTACAGTTGAGGGTCTTCCATCTCTGGTTTTGGGTCCCCAAAATGTCACCGTCCCTCCCCTCCCAGCCTGCTGCGTGCAGTTAGCGGAGGCAGGATAGGACCTCAGCAAGTGCTGAGGTTGTTTTCCTCATTCACCACTATTTAATGCAAGCACTTCCGAAGCCGACAGGGACAAATAAACCTCTTTTTGTTGCAGGTTTGGGGGGAGCGAGGAGCTTTGCCCTGATCCTGCCATCTTCCAGCCTCTCCTGTATCCTGCACATCCCTTTGCCACCTGCAGAAGGGGGATGGAGATGGGATGTGGGAGCAGATGGCTGGCGGCAGGAGGAGGATGGGGTCGACAGGTTTGAATGAAAGAAAATTAGGGCAAAAAACATTCTTTGGCTGTTTTCCCCTCAACTTTCCACACCAAGTAAAAGACTCTCCGGTCCTCCATCCTTCCATGCTGTGCCTCATGGCAAAGCACATCGCTCCCTTTCTCCGTGGCTCTAATTGGCATCTCTGCTCTGTGTCAGGTTCTTGGCTGCTCTCAAGAATGATGAGGAATTGATTTTTTTTTGCCTTTGAAGCAATCAAAGGGCTTATTTTTAAACTCTGCTTTCCTCTAAAGAATCCCATTTTTCTTCTTGCAGAATCTAAATCCTTGGATAAATAAGATCCTTGCAAAGATAGTATTTCTGACCTGGTCTGATCCGTTTGAGTCAATTTATAGTGTAACTGCTCCCTGTTTGGCTGCACGGGGAGAATAATTAACGTCTGTGTTGCAGAAATGAGTCCAGGAAGGTAGAAAGAGCCAAAAGCCATTAAAAGAAGGAGAAATATAAATATTGAAAGGCCAGGGTCAGCTGGACTTCAGGTTGCTGCTACAACCTTAACTCAGCCCCTTGGGTCTGGAGGGCACTGCCATCGGCTGCTTTTGTTGGGGACCAGGGAAGGGGACTCGGGTTCACTCAACCTGTTGCTGCAGTTGGGACCATGCAAGCGTTGGTGCCTCTGCCAGGTCATTCCCAGACAAACTGTCCCAAAACTGCTGCTTGGAGAACAGGATTAGTTTGGCAGAGGGTAAGAGATGATGCTCGTTAACTTTGCTTCCCTACTGCTGAAACCGAAGCTGTTTGCTACAGCCCGTTGTCCATCAGCACAGCCCTGGCACGCGTGAACCATGGCCAACACACCCATCCCCATCCCCGACCAAGGCAGAGATTAGTCCAGGACAAGCATCGCCTGCTGTGCATCCTGATGGTATCGTTCACCCTTTTCATCTGGGAGAGCGAAACGGGAGCAGCATGTATTGGTACAAATCACCTCCTGCCCACAGCAGCTCCAAGGAACTGCCCCCGGATAAGGTCTTTCTGCCCTTGGAGACTGCTAAGCTATTTCTGAGCTATATTTGCTTTACTCTGGGGAATAATGAGTTCTTATAGACTACTCAAATCACTCAACTTTACGTCAGTCCTCCATCAACATTTACTATCCTATTGCCATGGTTATATTATTACTGCTTAATACTTGGTCAGTGACCAAAAACAATTCCTGATAATAATCACAAGCTAACGGAAACGTCATCTCCTGGATTCCCTCCTTTGCTAGTGGCCACCCCAGCTTTCTGGGTAAGAGGCCAATTCTGCACCGTCAGCACATCGACACCTGGGGCAATCCGAGCTCCCGATTTCTGCAAGACGCCAAGCTATGCAAACAGCATGGGCACCAAGGGAGAGCCCTGGGAGCAGTTGATATTCGGTTTTCTCTTGTTGTGGGTCTCGCGAAGGTACGAGCCACCAGCACGGCACTTGCCTGGGATGTGCTGCTCTGCTGCTGCGGCTTCAGCCGTGCCACATGTGATGTGGGGCACGATGCCCACGCGGAGTATGGCTGGCTTCTAACCTCTGGTGAGCAATGCAAATCAGCATTGCTCTGTAATCCAGAGAGGCATAATTTGAGCAAATCTGGGTGGACATTTCTTTTATACAAAGGTGCTGGAGGTACCTCTGTGTCATAGCTCCAGCTTTTTCATGAGCCCATGCTCCAAGTGAATGCCAAGTCATCCGGAAAGCAAAGGGACCGAGCTCCCCAGACGAGCAGTCCTTCAGAGTAAAACCATTGCGTGAAAGTGAAAGGAACATCTTTTATCTTGATCTAGTATACAGCTCAGATTGGCAAGATGATAAATAAATGAATTGCTCTGGGGCACCACGTGTGTTGCCCAACACTGAGTTGTTGGACAGTCTCAGTGCCTACCCGGAGGTGAAGCCCCTCGTGCTCCTGTTGCACAGACGGAGAGAAATGAGCCCTTCCAGGAGGAGTTTCTCTCTCTTAGCTGAGATGAATCATTTCCTAGAAGAACCCTTTTCTCCTCCTTCCTCCAAAGGCAGCCGAGGCCACTGACCCAGGGAGATATACAGACATATTTTGTCTTGTTGGGCCGATGTCTAGGTGTCCTCCAGGCACTGCTCATTGGGGTTAATTAGGCCAGCAGTTCCCAGGCTTTTGGGGTCACCAGAACAGCCCAACCTCACTCCATCCTCCCCGCAGTTAGCTTTGTCCCCCAACAAGTGATGGGACTGTGGGCAGTCATGGCTATGGGGTAGGTGCAGAGTGGATGGATGGTGGAGCTGGAAAACATCTGCGGAGAAGGTCGCAGATGGGCTCTGGGGCCAGGGAGAGCAGCGAGAGGGTCCAGGACTGTGCGGGGCAGTGCCCTGGTAGTGTGGAGGAGGGAGGAAGGTCCATCAGCTCCTGTCCTGGTCAGCTGTTGGGCCAGAAGAAGCTGTCCCACATGGAGCAAGGGGCTTTGGAGTCTGAGCCAAAGAGCAGCTCTGAGGCAGGAGGGATTTCCTACCCCAAGATCATGAGCTGCAATTAAACCCCCACATTGGCTGCAGTGGCTCACTCTTTCTCTCTTTCTCTCTCTTCTTGCAGCAAAGAAATGGGTGGCATCACGTGGACCGGTGTTGTACCAGGCTTATCTTTCCTCCAGGGTCAGAGGTTGTAATGCTGCATTTGTGCCCAGGATTGAGCCCCTTCACCAGGTCCCATACTCCAAAGAGTCCCACTCCCCTCCATGGCACCTGGTGGAGGCTGATTTACTCCCTTCAGCCCACCACATTTGGTACTCCTTGAGCATCAAAGCAAGGGTGAGCAGGGCTCTTGGCACTAGGGCTGGCTCAGCTACCTTTTCCACGAGGCTGTTCCTATTTGGGAACAACATGCGTCTGAAGAGAGATGAGAGCTTTCAAGGAAGGTCCAGGACTTCTGGTACCAATGCAGGACTGTTGGTGTCATGTCTTGTTGCAGATGTTATCAGGATACCTAGCGCTGGTCTCAGCTGTGTGGGTGGTTTGGTTTGGGGCTGTGTATCAAGACCCTTCCTCTCCTAGCTCCTGGTCAAGCTGCAGTCAAAGACACCAGGGCCACATCGGCTCTGCCAGGGGAACAGGAGGGAGAGCTGCAGAGATACCGTGCCAAACATCAGGACCCAGAGGCTGTTTGGCATAGCCCTGAAGCTGCTCGGGTGTTTGTACCCCTCTGTTGCTTCAAAACAACCACAATACAGTGGAGGGAAGAACTACATACAGCTGCTGTCTGCTCTAAGGCACCGAATACAATTGAGATCCAGAGCCTGGATTCAGTCCAACCTGACCATGCACCTTTCCATAAGCAATCTGGAGAGTAGAAGATCCTGGCCTGGAGGAGATGCTCCAGGCTGTGCCTCATCAGCCACACAGAAACCCTGGTTGGGGCCCGGCCACCACCTCTGGCTGCCTTTAACTTGGGGTTTAACCTCAATTGCATCTTTGCATTCTTGCACACTAGGCAGTGTTGTCCACTTCTGTTTGAGCTGGTCTCCCAAGTGCCCAGTGCCACAGTAAATGGCAAGTTTGCTTTGCAAACCAATCGATAATAAGCTATTTAAACAGTGTTGTGTTGAGGTAATAGCATTAGAGAGTCTGTAGGGAATTAAGGAAATAACAACTGGCTTTATTAAGGAGCTTAATTCAATTACATAGGCAGGATAGTTTAAGCTTCAGTCCTGAGCTCCACACCTACAGCTCTTGGAGCAGGATGCTCAGTGGCAGTGGCAGTGAACAGGCAGCCAAAACCCACTCCGATCTCCCTGGAAATCTGCAGCATGGTGTGTCGGTGGAGCCCGCAGGACACACAACAGCTTCCCTTCACCTGGAGCATGTATGCTCCATGCTGGAGTGGCAGGAGAATCAGTAGGGCTGAGGCTGGTGGAACTGGGAGAGGGCAGCCCTGCCCCAAACTGGGATCAGCTCTTCACATGTCATCCCGGATAGATGTGTGCTAACCGTCCTCAGCCCACGCTGGGATGGAGCCTCCATCCCCTCCCAGTCTATCCCAGAGTTTCACTTGTCTGACACTGTCCCTCCAGTGCTTAACCTCACTGTCCCATGTCACATCACCTAACCTCACCCTCCTGTGCCACTCAGGACACCCCATCCCTGCCTTGCCCTGGTGAGCACAGAGGGATGAGCAGGCTCTCTCCCTCTGCAGAGACTTCTCATCAGTGCGGTGGTGCCCACCTTGTTACCACTTCTATTTGCACACCCTCCTTGCACACTGCAGTGTGCTCAAAGCATCTGGGCTGACACACAGCAAACATTTTCCAAAGTTATCCAAGCCCAGAGAGAGGCTTTGCTGTCTGACTGCAGATGGTAGTTGGTACTGGTGGTTACTGGTCTGGATGCAGACAACAGCATGGGGACAGCAGTAAGATATCCCTTCACCCTGTCTCCCCATTCCAGAGCTCCTGAGCACAGAGGACAGGTTGACACTGTCCACAGATGGTTGCAACGGAGATGTCCTCTCGGGATCCTTCCGCTCCCAGAACGGCAGCACAGCTGCTGCCCCAAGGGCTAACAGCCATGACATGTCCTGCTGGGGCTGGGAAGAAGGAGGGAAGCAGGAAGGGTGAGGCAGAGTCTTGGGAAGCGTCAGCTCTTCCCAGACACCGTGGTGGGACACCATCACCACAAAGCAGATGTGTCTGCTGTAAACAGGCAGAAAAATCTTCCAGCATTGTCACTTCAGGTCCTCTGGCAGCTCTCATGAACCTTGATGAGGATGGCCTCACCACAGCAGCCTTTGGGTAAATTCCTGGGTATGCTGCAGAGGTAACGGAGATTGGGTTTCCATTAAGAAGGGCATCTGCAACGTGCCTGCACCCGCCGGGGCACACAGAGTACTGAGGCATACCTAAAATAAAGATGCCTTGCATCCAGCTCAGCAGCCAGGGAGGATGCTGGTGGCAGAGCCGAGGTGAACATCTCCAAGTCCCAACTCAGAGCGGCCCTGGGCAGAGCACTGGGCTCTGCCTCTCTCGGAGCTCAAACAGCAACAAGGAGGCTGTTCTGTCTCCAGGACACTGGGGAAGAGAGATGAAACGCTCACCCTCAGCAGCAATAGCAGTTTAATAAACACTCTGGCAGGAATGGTGAGGGACATCTGCCTAAGACACGTAACTGAATTTTGTGGTAGCAAGTGGATTAAGGGATCCGAAATGGAGAAGTTTTGAAATCATAATAACGCAAGGCAAGAGACATTGCACAATCTGATTCTGCTGTGGACAATGGAAACAAACAGATTAATCCCCGGGAGGACAGGAACCAAAATATCTGGCAGGCAGTGAGAGGGGGTCATGTTTATACAACTCGAACTACGCTGCCTGCCTCTCCTGCTTCTGCGGAGCTGTTGAAAAACCCATTTTGGGTCATCTGAGCCATTCTCTACCTCGTTTGGTGAGGGAGGCAGTTCTAGCAGTTTGCCAGCACCCTTTGAGACCCAGAGGCTGCAAGTCTTCTTGGTGTGACTTGAGACATTTTGGGGAGGCTGATACCTCATCACAAATGAAAGATCAGCTGTAGGGGCATGCTCCTGCCCTGGACACTGCCTCCAAGCGTGACGGACAGCAGAAGCCTGGGACAGGACACCCAAGATGGATCATTTCTCTGGTCAGACACCCCTGGCTGCTGGCAGCCAGGGGAAGGACTCCCGGAGCCAGGCATTGCATGCACGATGACCGACCACAGAGGACCTGTCTTCCATGGATCAGTCTGGCCCTGTTTTGAATGCATACACATTTTTGACGTCTTTGACACCATTTAATGACAGACTCGATGTGCAGAAGTACTTCCTTGTTTGTGTTTGAAGCCTGTTATCTTCTCACCAGGTTGAAAGTCCAACCACCTCGGATGACACTGGGACATCCATCTGTCAGATTATTTGTCAGGACCAAAGTACTGACTTCAGGAAAAGAAAGGCAACTGCAAGAGATAAAGGGGCTGAGATAGGAGCGCTCCCAATACATGAGTGCTGCCAAGCACCAGGGGTGGGGAGGCAAGCTGTCCAAGCTACAGGACAAGAATGACTAGAGACATGCTGCAAATGAGTAAATGAAGCCTGTGAATTAGAAGGTTCATAACCTAAGAATGGCTGTTTTCAGCCCACAGCAAGGCTCATCTTGACCAAATATGTCCTCTCTAATTTCAGTAGTGATTGCTCAGGAGAAGTATGTAAGACCAGGGTGTTATTTAGTGTCCCCTCAATCTCTGGCTTCTTGAAACACAGTTCAGTGGAGGGTGGGTAAAAGCACCAAACACCACTCTGCCCCAGTTCTCAGACTTCTGCTGATTTGCTGGGAACACGGAACTGGGCCACATGGACCTTGTTCCCATGCCATCATCTCTTCTGTTCTTCATTCCAGTGCAGGAGAGCCATCCAGCTTCAGCGATCAGAGGTTGTCTTAGATCTTCCCACACCACAAATAATACCTACATTTTTAATGCAAGAGTCCTTGAAAAGGATTTCCCTCATGTCTTGAACATTTTCTTTCGGCAAGAAAGGGCCTGCATCAGTCTGTGGTGCTGGGTGGTGAAGGAGTTCTTCCAGCTTGTTTCACAACTCCCTTCAGATCATTTCACAGAGACTGTTTTCCTCATTCAAAGTGGTTCTGGAGCAAGGGGTCAAGAAATAGTGTTCTTAAGCCTAAGTTAGTTCATGTTCTGGAGATGAGATGGGACAGGATGGCATGGCATGGCACAGCATGGCATGGCATGGCACAGCATGGCATGAGATGGCACAGCATGGAATGGCACGGCACGGCACGGCATGGCATGGCATGGGGTGATGAGACGAGGTGGTGTTGGGTATCACAGAGCCTTTGAGTATACAATCCAATTGCTCCATCACATTCTTCATCAAAACCCCCCCAAAGAGATGGAAACTAGAGCAGCTAAAGAAGGCACCACTTGCTGGGAGGTAAAACCCCTGGGAGCTGGAGCAGGGAAAGGATTCCCTGCCCTGATGGGATGCCCCAGCTCTCCCAAGCATCTGCAGGATGCACCGGCCAAACAGACTGAACTGGTAATTCCAGCCTGGCAGGACCAAGCTGGCCAAGCAAACTGAACTCTGAAGCAAATGCTTGTTCTGGTGAAGAAATGTGTATCCCATTTCCCCCCTTTTCCCTCTCTTTTCATGTGTCCCCTCTGCGAGAAACAGCAACAGTTTCGACACTCAGTGTGCAACAGGCAGAAATTATGTCTTCACTCTGCTGCCTTCTGGAGTCCTGCTTCGTCAAAGAGGGGAGTTTAATTGTTTCTTTACTAAAACTGGATGAAAAAATAACAGTCCTGCACAGTTTCATCCTCCTGAATGAAAACATCTCAGGGAAGATGCAATCTATTTTATTTTATTCTTTTACACTCCTCAGTGGCTCATACATCTGCCCAACAACAATTTAATTAGGAGAGTCCTCACTTCCTTTCACACATGGAGGAACAGCAAAACAGAAGAGAGCAATAGTTGTACGAAATTATCTCATTCCAGCCTCTTTTGAGATGGAGAAAAGCAAGAGGGTGTTTTCCTTCCTGGGTTGTGGAGAGATGAAGAGGCTCAGGCTGTGCACTTGCGTGAACAACGGATGCTCAGTTGTTCTCCTTGCTTCCAAATATTTTTCTTATGCTACTCCAGGACCAGGCTTGCATGGCAGAAAGGACATTGCTCACCTCTTCCAGCCCCTGAGAATATTTTGTCCTTAAACTTGCTGGTATCCCTACCAGTGACTCCCACGTCGGTGCCTGGAGAGCATCACCCCGCTCCCTGCTGCTACTGCTGCCCTGGAGCCCACATGGCAGAGGGTGGTTCTGCCAGGGTTGGGGTGCATATCTGGACCGCCACATCTGCACAGGATGGTCTGATGAGCCTTTTCCCATCATCCAGCTCTGCCTAGCATCATCCTCTGCTGAGGACAGGCTGAGTCATGTTCCAAATGGAGACAGTGTCTCTAAGTGCAGGGAGTTCTCGTGTGACCCAGCTCCTCTTAGCTTTCATCTCCAACACGACATGAAATGGAGTCTCTAAGGGCCAGTTTATTACATTTTCTTGGAAATTTCACTGCCCAAATGTGTTTGATGATTGAGAGAATGGAGGCAAGCTAAGGCAGGGCCAGCGAGGCCGGGGAGCGCCAACATGTCCCAGTAACACACTAAAAGGGCAATAATTATCTATCCAGTTCCCCAGAGAAATTAATTCCTCCAAGTACAGCACTTGCAATGTATTACTTAGGCTACTAGTGCTTTCCACACACAGCCTTTCAGGAGGGTGCGTGGGACAAAGCTGGCAGGAGCATCTTTCCATCCCGTTAACCAGGCTGGAGCTGTTTCCCTCAGCAGATGCTCCGTTATTTGAGTGAGGCTGGGATGGCAGGGATCATAACAAGAAGAGATGCCCATGTGTATTGGAGGCATCCACGTGGGGCTAGAAGGTTTTAGGGGAGACCTCTGCCTTTGTCTGGACTTCGGGACTGAGCCCAGAGCAATTCAGCTGCCCAAGCCCAAGGCAAGCCGGATTGCCGCCTGGGTCAGATCTCCATGGGCTGCAATGGGAGCCGGGCACCAAGAGCGCGTGCAGATGCCAGGACACAGTTTGGGACCTACATCTGGAGGGGACTCCTGCCCCAGCCACCAGTCCCAGCCAGGGAGGATGTTTTTAGGCAGGTACTGATAGCATTCCTCCTCCGTCTTTTCCAAGCACTTTCTGGAAATGAGTCAACAGATGCGCGAGCCCATCCATCCGTCTGTCCTCCAGCTGCCCAAGGAGGAAATGGATGCAGTGAGGTGAAGTCTGTTTAGATTTGCTAAAAGCATGCCTGTCTTCTTGCCTTGCTCACTGTTTATGAGAGGGGAGAGGGCAGAGAAAAGACGCACCTGGACGAGGAGATGGAGACATTGGTGATAGCTCATGCCTCTGGGAAGGCTTTTGACTAGGATAGCCTTACTTCTGCTGAGTAAGGATGCTCCTTACCCCAGGCACAACCCAATGCAACCTAATTGCAGAACAAAAATCCAGGTCATAGCACCCCCTTTCCATTCCCTTTTTCCCTAACCAAGATGCAGCAAGTTAACACAGTCTTTCAAGCCATTCAGCTTTTCACCAACAGCCTCCAGGTCTGCCCAGACCAGTCACTGCATTGGCTCAGGGATGCCCCGCTGCCACCCTTGTCCCAGGTGAAGTTCACTCCGTCCCCTCTAACCAGCCTGTGCAAGAGCCCAGAGAGCTCAAGGAGGTGCAAAGACCAGAACTATCAGAGATTGTGTCTCCTAATGAAAAAAGGAATCAAGTAACCATGGTAACACCCAGCAGGGAAACCATGGAGACCAAACTAATGGTATGGGGCAGCAGGTACTGCTGGGAGGGAAATTGTCCCTGTCCTAGATGGGGTGGTGGGTGTCCCAACCACCCATGAAGCCCCATGGGATGAAGTGTCCCAAAGGCCATGGAGAGCAAAGTCCTGGGCATGAGTGAGCAGCCAGCCTGCAGATAAAAGCACAAGGGTTGATGCTGGAGGAGACGACCCAGTGCCAAGAAGCCCTGAAGCACCAGCAATGCTCAGGAGGTCAGGAACAGCAGGGTCTGAGGCTGGGATGTCTGTGGAAATGCCAGGACCCCAAAGCAAGCAGGGACCCCAGGACATCAGTGCGAGGACAGCAGAGCAAGGTCAGGGAGGCTGGTCTCACCCCAGGACTCGGTGTTGGGCTCAGCGAGCTGGCAGAGCTGGAGTGCAGGCAGCAGGTGAAGGCAGGGCCACGGAGGATGCGCTCAGGGATGCTGCCAGCCTGGTGGCACCATCCCCATGGGGTGAAGTGTCCCGCTGCAGAGCTCTCCTGGGGATGGCATTTTGGTGCCATGTGGCTCTGCAAAGTTGCACGGGCTCAAAGGTGGCAGCAGGGTGACCTTGGTGCTGCCAGCCCCTTCCTATCCTAACCCTGCTTATCACAAACTACAGAAAAGGACCAAGCATCACTTTTCCCTCTACCCCCTCAGTGCCAGCATCCTCCGGGGAGGCTGCAGAGGTATTTTGTGACCATCCTCAGCCCTGCGTGTCGTGAGGCTCCAGCTCTTTAAGTGGGTAAATGCTCCAACTTCTCCATTTCCCATGAGCAGAGCTTCTTATTTCAAGACAAAGCCACCTGCCTGCCCGTTAATCTCCCCCAAATCCAGCAGAAGCCCAGCGATCCCATTTAAATGGGGTTGTTTTATCTGTGGCTCTGGCCCAGTGTCAACTGGGATGGATGCTCCCTTTTAACTCCGCTGTGTGCAACTGCCCATACTGATTTGTATTTAGGATAAGTGTGATCTGCAGCCCTTGTTCATTAGTTACCTCCCACAAGCAGCAGGCATGAGGGAAACAAATGGGTTATTTTACTCACATCTAATCCATTGCCCTTGGAAACCCACTGATCTCTGAAGCTGTCATAATTGAAAGGAGGATGCTAACAAGACTGATGCTGAACAGAGCAGGGTAAATAAGGGATAATTTGGTTTAGTGACTGAACTGAGGAGTCAAAACTCCAAGTTATTCTGTGAACAGGGAAATTCATTAAGCCAGAGTTTGGTTTGGATTTTTCTTATGCCTCCCAATGGGATAATCTGGCTGTCAAAGATGGAGAAAAAGGAAAAACAAGGAGTTTTACTGTGTTATGCAAGGAGCAGTGCAAGAAGTTGGGGAGCTAGCCACATCCCTTCAAACCCTAGGCTGCACCACAGCAGCATGGGGGGACAAGGCAGGGAACTAAACACAAAATCTCTTCCCCCTCTGGCACCAGGTCCAGCTGGAGATGTTGCACCCGGTGCCCATCTCTGGGGGAAGAGCAGCGCATCTCCCACGGTGGTCTCGGAGGACCCGGAGGCTCGTGGAGGCTCTCTGGGTACCACCGAGCTCTGCCCAAGCCACACGCTCAGGTCATGCGAGGTAACACCAGCAGCAGTCCAGGAGCAAGCGAGCACAGCTTGTTCGAGACACCTCCCGCCTGGGAAAACATCTGTCCTGCCAACGGAGAGACACGCAAGAGCCTTGGAGGACAATCTGAAAATAATTTTGAGTTTCCCACTGAGGGTCGGGGGTTTAACACGTTTTCCCCTGTCCACAGAGAGTAGTATCTTCAGTGCAGACAGCCCAGAAAGTCCAGAAAAGGCAGGTATCTGGTATTAACCTGTCTCCTACATTCCAGCTGAAGGGGATTAAATACGCATAGCATGCAGCCAGCTCTTTTTTTCTTTTTTTTTTTTTTTTTAAATTTTCCCTTTGTCATTTCCCTTTTTAATCATTTGGCATGCTTTAGGGATTAAACGCCTTGTTAGAAAATTCATGTTACGTGTATCTCTTGTCCCTGAAAGAGATGACATGATCCAAACAGTCTATATGTGCTAAGAATAATGTCTATATTTTCTTAACAGAGAAACTACACATGTTAAGATTTCAGAAATACTGCTGCCTTATCTGCCCAGCGGGAAGGAAAGCACACGTTCCTGCAGCAAGGTTAATGAATGGCTCCCAGCCCCGCGCTGCTCAGTATTCCCCTCGACGTGCCCAGAGCCAACCTTAAATCCTTCCTGAGAGCTTTTACCTCTGCCTGACACAATGACGGATGGGAGAATAATGGCCGAGCTGCGATGCCGATGCAGAACAGTGGCGAATCACTTTGGGGACGATTAAGCAGCGCAGGGTTTAAGGCAGAAATAGCAACAAGTTTTTTTTTCCTCTTCGCCCCTTGCAACATCCCCCTTGTGGGTCAGGGGATGGATGGGGGCATGGGCATCATGTCGGTACCCAACAGGTCCCTATCTGCAAGGGACAACAAAGATCTAGAGTTAGGAGTTGCCAGAACATCCCCAGTCTGCAAAGTCCTTCCCGCAGCGTGCTTAGGCTTTCACTCATCAAAATAAAGGTAAGGGAGAAAACTTGTCACAGCATATAATGACCTCTCCTGGGGGGAAGTGACTGGTAGTGGAGGCTCTTTAATCAAGCAGGCAACGGGAGGTTGAAAGAGCTGGAGACTAAACTTGGAGCAAGCAAAGATGAAAGTAGGAATAAGATCAGAGCTTCCCATGATGACCTTTCCAAGGGAACCGGCTACCCTGGGATTCAAATGAAGCCTTCATATCCACTTAGGAAACCTCCACAAAGGCTTCCTCAAGCCCCTCAAGGATGAACCACGGATGGAGCTCTGCAGGGATCAGCTCAGGAGGTGTATCTTCTGATCCCCATCAGGACATGGACCACCCGGAATGCCTGTGTATGGCATGGGGTGGAGGAAGGTGTTAGGACCTGGTCCCCAGTCCGGTGCGGTGCTCCTGGTACCCACAGCCCCCTCCGTGCTCAGCTCTCAACATCTTATCTTCTCCCCACCACCCGTGCTCAGACATCTCCTGTGGCCTGGCCTGAGCACCACGTTTAAATCCCTTAACCATGGCCCAAGCTCCTCTAAGGCTGGGCAGGGTGTGAACCATTTGGATATCATTATACAAGCATTGTATGTAATTTCCAGGGCTGAAGGCTATGCAGCACTTCCAGGGAAGGGGATGCGGTCCTGCTTGGTATGCATGACATTGGTCCTAAAGAACTTCCCCGACTGTTCTCCTAAAGACATCTTTTGGACTTTCATGCAACACTGCAAAAGTTCCTTTAAGGGCAAATACCCTTCCTGACTGCAGCAACTCGGGAAGATGCAGAAACTCGGGTTTCTGCAGCCAGACCTACCATGAGTTCCTCAAGACCTGGGGCAGCTGCAGAGGAGGCAAAGCTGCTGTGTCCTGGCCACGGTGAGGTTGCCCTGCTTTTGCATCTGTGGGGAGCTGGGAATTGGCACTAAACTCATGCAAAAGGTTGTCTTCTGCCAAATCAACCCTATGGGGGGACTTGGCCAGCCCTAACCTCACCTCCATATGGCTTTCTCAACCATCTGCAGAACCCAGAAAGGATTTACTGGGATTTTCTCTCTTCTTTTGACTTGAAACACAAGTTAATCATGCTGGAGACTCAGGTCTTTTCACATCTTCCCTCTTGCTTCCTTTTTTTTTTTTTTCCTCCCTTGTTTTTTTCTTGCTTTGTAGCTTTTCCAGCTCTGGGAAAGCTGCGGAGCAGTGAAAGGGGCTGTCAAAGCTGTTTCTTAAAGGCAAAACTGAGAAAACCATCCACTTGTTTGAGAACTGCTCCTGGATTTTGCCCCCCCCCCCCCCCCCCCCGCCAGCTCCAATCATCCTGGTTAAATCTTGACCTTGCATTTTCAGCTGTAGCTTGCCTTTCATGCTCCCCACCCCAGGGCAACTCTGTTCTTTCCAGCAGAGATTCCTCCAGGCCCTCCCAGGCAACTCCTGAGAGAGACAAAAGCTGCGCTGGAGCTTACTTGCCAAAAAACCCCCAAATTGCTCACCACTGAGTGGCCTCATGTGCTTTGCCCCTTGCATCACCTGCAGCCAAAGTGCAGGTCCCTAAAAGCAATGATGCACAGGGACTGCCCCAAATAAGAGGGGGACAGCCAAAGGGAGCCAGCTGGAAGGGAGGAAAAAGGTCAAAGGATGCTAATAAGAGGTATAAAAGAATGGTAATAAGGTGGCCCCAAAGTTTCCTTAACTGCACCTATACTCAAGGGGCCATGGAAGCCTTACACATAAAATTGTGCCACTCTCAGTGCTGCTGTATAATTGCATGTCCCTGTTAGGGAAGAAGCTTCTCATTTCCCAGGGTGCTGTAGCATCAAGGACATATTAATGAACAATCATCTCATTTAATTACTTCCCCTTCACAGGACAGATGGCATGGAGGGGGGTGGGAGACAGATGTTCACTGCGAGCCCACAGCAAGACATGGTGGTTCCCAAATGAAGCCCCAGCCCTAGCAAGCAACTGGGAGATACTGGAAAAGAGGATGCCTCTGCCCAGACCCCGGCAGTGCCCTGGGACAGCCGGGCACAAGCCTGTCCTGGAGGCCAAGAAGTCCTGACAAGGATCTAGCAATCACCATCACTGATTTCTAGTGCCCTAACCGTGTAATTACAGGGATTACACTGATTAGAGAAAAGCAGGGCACATGCAAGGGGGAAGAAATATGTTTCACTTAATACCGCTATTTCACTTAATACCACAAATTTGCTTTCAGACATGAGAGGAGCATCTGGGGACAGCTTGCTTTGGCGGGGGGTGGAGACCCTCTCCGGAGGCGTTTCTCCATCCCTCATCCCAATCCAGCCATGGACCAAAGCAAACCCCACTGAGATGTCTCCCTCGAGCTCATCTTGGGAGCATCCAAGTACTTTGTAGATTTCCTGCAGGGGTTTTCAGTGCTGAGGGTTCATTACTGGGATATTTATGATCTTAAAAAAAAAAAAAAAATTGTTTCTCTTGAAAGGCAAAAAATGAGCAACCTCGCCATTCCTATAATCAGAGAGAGTCTCTTGTTGAGACCCATCCAGATTTCCTCCTGATGCCATGAGCGTCCATCACCTGTCTGGGACTTAAATATATGAAAACATACAAATGCAAATATCTGTGCAGGAAACATGCTATCCCGAGGAACAGCAAAAAGTAAAAAGGAGAAATTCTGAGTTGTATTTAAGGAATCAGACAATTGCTCTGGAGGACTTAATTAAAATCCAGGAACTAAATATATTTAGATACACTGTCAGTCTGAATTACACCAAGTGTGTTTGACTTTCACATGTTTAATTAAAGTTCTTTGCATGACGGGCTGCACAAATCTCACAGCTCAACTTTACAAGCTCCTGGAACAAATGTTTTAAGAGTGAAGAGCTCTCAGAGGCATCGAAAGTTAAAAGAAAACTGAAAAAATGGGAGGAAGGCTGTATCCCCACGTGCATGGGGCAGGTGGGGTGGGACAGAAGGATGCGTTTTGGGGAGGTTTTTTGCTTTCCAGATATCGATTGAGTGAGATACCTGCTCTGAGCAGGGGTCCTGTGATGGGAGCTCATAGCTGGTATCCGCCCCCCCGCCATCCTGCAGAGGTTTGGGGGAGATGCCCCATTCCCGCATCCCCATCGGGCGCTGCACTTGGTACCCGGCTGCGCTCTGCAACCGCGGTGCCCGCATCCCTTCGCCCCGACAGCGCGGCGGTGAGCTGGCAGCGGGGGCAGACACCATCACCGTCCCGTCCTCCCAAAACCCAGCTGGGCTGAGAGAGAGCACAGATGAAGTTGTTTATTCAGGGCTGAGATGCTCGTGCCAGGCAGAGCCACATGCCCGGCCGGTGCCCCACCGGCTGCGGGGGGGAAAACCAAGCTCAACGATGCCGAAACCTCCCGGGACAGGCGCCAGGCGGGTTCCCCCCGTGCCAGCCGTCCCACGCACCGTGTCACCGTGGTCACCCCTGCGCTGCCTGAGAGCCCGTGCTAATTAGCCTGTGTTTTAATATCCCTCTCCGCTGTTTTCGCCTTCGCCACTTGACATTTGGAGTTATGTAAACACGATGAGCCGTGGCAGACTTTGTGCTTTTTTCCATTCAACGGCACTGCTAAGATTACCTCCGCGACCGCGGCGGCCAGCAGCATGTCAGTGAGGAGCATCGCAAGCATTGAGAGAACCGTGCCTTCCCCAAAATGTGCTGCCACCCCTCCGTCCCTGCCGGATGGCTCGGGGGTTCCCACCAGCATCTCCTTCCATGCGTGGAAGCACCACCAGCCCCCAGCCCTGCTGCTTTGGGGGATTCTTGCCAAATCCCCCTTTGGGGAATTCTAGCCAGCCTAGCTCTTGGGACTTTTTCTGCACAGCTTTCCCCCTCCACATTGTCCCAATCCCATCCTTGGCTGGTTGCTTACTCCTGCGAAGTGCCGGTCTGCCCCATCCTCACGTTCGGTAATGTGACTCTGTGTCCCTCTCCTGCTTGCCGGCAGGATGTGTGAAGGGCTTTTCGTCCCTTTGGGACAACATCTCGCTGTCCTGGCAAGCAAGGCAGAAGGGATGGGAATCACCCAGGAAAGCTGTGGCAGAGAGGTGGCTCACAAATGCTGCGGGGAGCATGGTCAGTGTGACAGTCCAGCTTCAGGTGTCTTTCCAGGTGGTGGGGACGAAGAGATGTCTCCTGGGTGCGATTTACCTCCTCCTGGAGCCGCCGTTGGAACAAATTCATGTGACTCTTGCCCCAAAAAGTAGCTCTGATGAGGATGTCCTCGCTGCATGCATGGCAGCACTGGGATGGGTCCTGCTCTGTGCCGGCACAGCACTCCCACCGCCCTCACCGCTCGGCTGCGGGTCCCCTTCCATGGGGTGGGGAGGCTCCCCAGAAGCGGGGTCCCCCTTTGCAGAGCCAGCATGGCCCCGAGGGTGAGGAGGTGCAGGATGCGTCCCATTGCCTTGCACCCACTCAACAGGCTCCTGTCCGGAGGGGTTTCTCCTGGATCTGCAGAAGACCCCTTCCCGCAGGCAGGACTTTGGGGTGCTGGCCCTGATGCCACGCAGCTCTCTCCCTCCTCCCCAGCAGAAATCTCCCCCTTGGGAGACAAAACCAGTCCCCCAGGAGAGATGACTGGCGCAGAGCTTCCCCCCTTCTTATTTATTCCTGCAGCATCCCCAGCGCAGAGCGAGCCGGAGACAGTCAGAGTCTCGCCACGCGTCTGCCATGGATCATTTCAGATGAACACTTTGCCTTTCGGGAGGGCTATAAAATGCTCAAGCGAGCCTTTCCCCGGGCTGCCTCTGCAGTCATTACCCGCCGAACAGACAATAAAGAAGACACAACTGTGCATGTTCCCATAATAGCAGGACGGAGGGCTCCAGCAGGCAGCTCACGCTCGCCTGCCTTGATTGCTTATGCAGATAACCGGGCACCGAGCACAGCAGCACCGTCAGGGAGCAGCTCTGGTTTGCCTTTGTACAACTGGATTTTGCACAGAACTGGGGGCAGAGAGGGTTTTTTTTTTCACGTTGGGAGTCAGAAAACAAACACTTTTTTATTATGGATCATCTGTTTTATTCAAGTATCTAACAGCCCTGCCTAACACCAGGCGTGCTTTGTGCCGCTGGCTGGCTGAATACACAATAAAACACATCTCTAGTCCAAACAAGCTCCAGTCTAAACACAGAAAGGTGGGAAAAAGCCAATGTCACCGGCTCGGGTAACCGGGGCACGGAAAGATTAAAGAAGTTGTCAAAGACGGTAAAGAGCATCAGATCGATCCAGCAAACATCCACCCGCCGCTTCCGTAGCCGGAAAAACACAGCAGGACAGGAACTGGGGCTGTAAGGGCAGGCGCCTACCTGGGTTAACCTTTACCTGGTTAAACGGTGCCGGTGGCTGTGCCAGCCGATGCCCGGGCTGGTGGCGGAGGGGGACCCCACCTTCAGGAGGGATCTGAGATGGGATCTGGGAGCAGACAAGGTGGGGAAGGGGCAGCGGTGGTCAGCGGGAGAGGCAGTTTTCCAGGGGCAGAAGAGGAGGAAAGGGCTTGCTAGGAGCTAAGCTGGGTCTGGACAAAATCAGCCTGCATTTGCAAAACACTGAGCCTGACTTAATTAATGGGACATGCTGGAGGGTGGGAAGAGTGCAGTAAACAACCATGTCATAGAATCATGGAATCATGGAATCATAGAACAGTTTGGGTTGGAAGGGACCTTAAAGATCATCTAGTTCCAAACCCCCTGCCATGAGCAGGGACATCTTCAACCAGATCAGGTTGCTCAGAGCCCCGTCCAACCTGACCTTGAATGTTTCCAGGGATGGGGCAGCTACCACCTCTCTGGGAAACATATGATTGAAGGGATGAAGGGAATAAGATGGGCAATGAAGGGTTTTCCTTCCCTTTCTCCCCATGCCTGTGTGAAAGGCAGGAATCTCTGCTAGTATTCAGGGTATACTCAGATTTCCCAGGCAGGTTTGACCAAGACCCACAGGGGGGCTGTTAAAGCCACATGGATGAGCTGGGGCATCCTCCTGCGGCTCTGGAGCTGCTTGGAGGCCAGCAGATAAAGTGAGCAGGGGCGGGCATGGGTCCTCTTCTTAACGGAGAAGAGCTGCTGGTGAGGCTCTCTGCAGCTCTGTGCCCAACAGCACCCACAGGTGACATGGAAAAGTGGCACCAAGTGGGCTGGGACACTCAAACCCAGCCTGCAGCCAGGCAAGGTGAAGAAGGAACTCTCGCTGCAGGCTGCCTTGGCAGGAGATGGGTCATGAAATTCAACATTGACGAGTACAAAGTAACACACCAGGGAAAGAGGCACCCACAATGGGCTTTAAACACGCTATGACTGGTTGAAGAGGTGCGCAGGCTCTAGGGTAAAACTCACGTTAGGGGTTCCCAGGAAGGCAAGAGTGAGAGAAGGAGGACATCACTTCCAACCGTGAGTTTGGGGGTGTCTAAGGAGGGCATCACTTCCAGCTGTGTGTTTGGGGGTGTCTAAGGAGGACATTGCTTCCAACTGTGCTTTTGAGGGTGTCATGCAGCTCTGGAAAGCACGTCCCCAGGAAAGCTGTGTTAGATGGCACAGGGTGGCCAGTGGAGCGGCTTGGCTGCCCAAGGAAAATAGGAAGGACAGAGCAGGGGTCTTCCACCCAGAAAAGGGGCAGCTCAGGAGGGTGCGAGGCCTGCAGGCTCGGGGCCACCTGAAGAAGATGAATAGGCAGCGGTCCTTGCTGTGGGCTAGACCCATCCTAGAGCCTGGGCCCAACCCAGGGGGGGAAGTCCCACCCTGCAGACCTCTTTGCCATGCAAAAGGGTAGAGGAGCTCCTTCCCCTCCATCCGCAGCGTGGAGGAGCTGGTATCCCCTTCTCTAGGGCTGCAGCAGAGTGCTTGGCACGTCCTTTAGGTTTAATGAGGATTTCACTCTCTTTGGACACCGGGTGTGTCAGTGACGCTTGCACTGTCCCCGTCAGTGGGCACCGCTTCCCCATCAAGGCTGTGGCCGTGTCCACGTTCCTCCTCCTGACTCCGGTGGTGGTTCCCACCAGCCAGCGGTGCAGCTCCTGGACCTGCAAACCACAGAGTGCTCCCAGTGACACCAGCATAGCCTTTGAGGCGGTGACCCTCAAATTTCTGCTGTAGTAGAGTACCTCAGAGCTCCCTAGCATGTTTTAATGACTGATGACATAGTACCGTCTACGCACCGCCTTATATAGTCCTCCCTGACACTTTGGATTTTATCCCTACATCATCCTTTTGATGGCTGGAGCTTTTCCAGCAAAGTAAAATTCTTTTGGAAAATGCTGGTCCCTGGAGCGCCACATGTTTTGGTTTGTTTTTTCAGTATCTCAGGTTCAGTGAACTCTCGCTGGTGCCCAGGCCAGGTCCATGGGCTCTGCCTGGCCTCTCTGCAGAACATTCCGGGATGGGGGACCTTCTCCCAGCACCTCCACTTCCAAGCTCTCCAGCTTGGCTCCAGTGGTGCTTGCACAGCAGGGTGCTGGGTCCCTGCTCAGGGTGTCCCAGACCACCAGCTCCTCCACACAGGACAACCCCCAGCAGGTTTCTCATGCCTCTTATGGGGTCTGCAGGTAACCCCCCCCATACCACCACCTCCTGAGGGAGCTGCTTGGGGTCAGCCTGGTGGGATTTCCCAGGGGGGCTCAGCGTGGGGAGGTCTCACTCCTGAAGGGCTGGTGAAGGGGGGTTTTTGAACACATTTTCCACCACGAACTTCAGCCATCTCAGGCTGTTTCAAGGCCATCTTCATATCCTGCCCTTGGCTTTTGCTGCAGAGGGGATGCTCCAACCCTTTATTTCTAACCTGGCTGCTGCTGCTCCCCATCACCCCATCACATTTGGGGTTACCTCTTCCAGCCCCTTCTAGCACCACAGGAGCAGCAGAACATGACAGCCAGGATCGGTCTGCACTGCAAAGGAAAATCCCATCCCACTGTGCCAGGGACATGCAACAGCCTTGTTTGGATGGTGGGTTTTAATTCCAGACATGGCTGAGCTGTCCCAGTCCCCAGGCCCCAGATGGTGACAGCCCCACAGGGCTCCCTGTCCCCCGAGGGATTTTCTCCCTTCTCCCCAGGCACCCAGGTCCTGGAGAGGGCCCTGCAGACAAGCAACACCATCTCGGTGGGCTGGGAGTCAAAGCAGCTGGAAAATGCAGCCCGGTTTTGCAAACTTCAGCACTCTCCCCTGCCAGAAGGGAGCCTGTCCCTGCCCCAGCTCTGCCGCCCGGGCAGGAGGCACCCCGTTATTTCTACCTTGCCCTTCCTCTGTCACTCACCCCTGCCCCGTGTCGGGAGCAAGAGAGATGCCGGAGTGCAGGTCCCATACAAGCAGGCATGGTCCCCACGGGATCCGGGTGCCTCGGGCTCCCCCCACGCCCAGGCGAGTCCCCAGTTGCATAGTCTGAATCAGCGAGGGAAGCGATATGGGAAACTGAGGCAGGAGAAGCAGTTGTCCCTTGCCTGCACATCCATCGCATGTCCTGCACCGCAGCTGGGTCCATGCACCGAGCAAAGCACTATTGCCCCACGTCACGGCACGAGCGTGGGGCAAAAACTGAGCGGAGATGCAGCAAGGTAAATTCGGTGTCCGTGCAAGCAGCCAGCTTGGAAACCAGCCCAAAGGATTGGGGGTCCCATAACCCACCTTCTGCCTGACCAAGCTGCCAGTGAGCACAGAGCACAGTTTGCAAGCTGCTGGTGCCCTCTAAAGGGAGAAGCAAAGGGAAAAATCCCCAGCAGCTTGGCCCCAGCCGCAGCAGGACAGCCACCCTGCTGCAAGACAGATGTCTTCTGCTTCAGAAACAAGGCATGGATTTTGGCAGGGGGGGCTCCTTCCACCAGCAGCACCACGCAAGCAGCCTGGTCTTGCCCCTGCTCCAAGCCTGCCTGCGAGAAGCCAGGGCTGCAGAGCAAAGGGACCTGATTATCAAAGCCCTGGTGAGCACAAGAAAGCCTCAGAAACCCTGAGAGACACTTTAAGGGTATAAACTTGAGGCGGTTTTAATTTGCTTCTTGTCCTAGGGAGAGTTGTACAGCTTGAAATGGCCAAAACAAATATGTACTTCATCAGGATCGTGTTGTTCCTCAGCCCGCCAAGATTGCCACCCTGGCACGTCACCCGCTGCAGGGGCCAGCCCGTCTGCTGCAGCAGCCCCAAAACTCCATGCAATGGGGGAAACACCAGAAAATGGGGCTGTTTGCTGGATCTGTGCTGCTTGGGAACAGGGAGGGGAGATGTACCCACCCTCCTGGGCTGATGGAGAGCAGATATTATGGGTGTGAGAGCTCCAGAGCAGGGGCTCACCTTCCCCTACCTTCAACATTTCTTGTTAAAGACGTTCAGAAATGTGGCAAGGATTGTCTGCACCATTGGCAGGGCTTAGGTGCTCATATGCTGAAAACATCTCCATTTCTCTTTGCATTAAAGGGCTACTGAAACACGGTCACCAGAACTGGCTGTTCAAAATATCTCCTGGAAAGGCCAAGATATTCTTGGTGCCTTCACGAGAGTGCTGGGGAGGTGGAGGGAGAAGGAGCCAGGAAAGTGATTGAAACGTCTCTTGCCTCTGTTACACTGGATGCAATAACTGCCAGCATGGTTTAAATCTTGGAAAACCACCCTGATGTTCTCAGGAAGGTTCTTCATTATGGGATTCTTTTGCATCTGTTTTCATTTGCTTTCCTGTGCTTAAACCCTGCAGGGTGTATTCAGGCAACCCTCTTTTCCCTGCCTGCAGGTCAGTGCTGCCAGGCACCGAATCTGCACCGTGCCCTCCACACACCACATTTCTGCACTTGAGGACGTGCTAGGCAGTGACAAAGCATGTCCCAGGCTAAAAATAGACCCCACGTTGGGCATTTGCGGTAAGATCACCTCCCCTGCCAGCTCCCTGCCAGGCAGCCCTTTGGAGGAGATGCGGTGACGGACGAGTCATCTCCTGAGGACGTGGTTTGGTAACCCCTGGGCTGCCTGTCTGCTGCCATCACGTTTCAGGGACTGGGGAAAAGAGAGAGAGGTTTCCCCACGATGGGGAACCACCTTGTAGGGTTTGGTGCTTGGACTGTGCCGTGCACGAAATAAAGACCAGGGGTTTCTCTACGTGCCAGCGTGGCTGGAAGGATGAGTTCGTCTTAGAAGGCTTGGCCAGGGCAAAGAAAATAAGAGACATCTATCTGCAGCACTGGCTTTGATGTGCAGGGGAGCTCCAGGGAACTTCAAGGACAGGGTTATGGAGCTCCTCCAGCATCTGCGGGGAGGGGGCTGGTGATGCTGAGGGGCTCAGGCTGATGGTGAGAAGCTGCAGAGGGGTCTCACAAGAGTGTGAATAGGCAAAAAAAGTCTTCACTTGGCATCTAAAATGTTAGACTCCGAGTTGGCCACGGTCCAGAGCCGTCAGCAAAAGGACGATCTGGCTTGGCCACCTCGGGTGGGAGCTGTGAGTCAGGGAGAGCAGGCAGGGGTGCTCCATGAACCCCAGCAGCCCCCACAAACCCACCAGAGAGCTCACAGGAGGAGGGTGAGGGGTGACATACCCACAGCCCCCCTCTGCCATGCGGGAGGGTGGGCAGATGCTCAGTTCCCACTCCTGCAGCATCCCTCCGGGTGCCTAAAAGCAATCTCAGGATCAGATCCTGGACCTGCAAGGGGTGACCCCTGTGATCTGCTGATCTCCACGCAGCCTGGCCCTCTGCACTAAAGATCTCAAACCTCTTGTTTAATTCAGGGGTCCATCGTGTGATACAGCACCCAGACAAGAACCTCCCCAGGACACCTCAGCAGCCACGTCTGAGTCAACATGCAAAGCCCTTCCAGGGAGGCAAATGAAATTTGGTGGAAATGATGCCATTAATTAATTTTGTCTTATAGTTCAAATAAATAGATCTCTCTTGCTGTTTGGCCTTTGCACCACTGGCTCAAAGTGACTTTCTTCTTTGTGGCTGCTGCAGACATCCTTCCCGCCCCATAAATGCTGCGCAGTTGATCTTGGCCGAGGAACAAGCCGTAAAAAGCATGCACAACTCTGTCTCACTGCGAATGATGACCTGACAGGAGTTTAAAGTGATTTTTAGTAACGCACTAGAATACATGAGGACTTTCCCTGGTGTGTTAAACCCGAGCTTTTGAAGTGCTGCAGTAGTTAGTCCCCATCAACTTGCTCTAACTGGATGAAATGTGCTGGCTGGGGAGTGAGGAGGAGATAAGTTTAAAAGGGTTATTTCACTTCAGATGTCAGCGAGTGGGGGAAAAAAGTCAATAAAAAGCTATGAAAAAAACCATCTCTGGGTTTCCAAAATAGCTGCTACAAAGAGCCCCTCATTGCTAAGCTACTTTCGTGTTTCGAATCAGGCATGGGAATCACACAGGAGGCTGGTTATGAACCAGCCGAGCAGGGAAGAGCCTGGGGATGTGGCTGGGGTGGAAGTGGGGTGAGGACGCGAGGCTGCTCCTGTCCCTGGCAAGGCAGCAGTGCCAGGGCTGAGCTGGACCTCCAGCCTCTGCCCTCCCTCCCAGCAGCTCCAAGCTGGGGTAGGAGATGGACATCTGCCTGTAATGGTGCAGAAGTGGGGTCAGGACCCCTTCTCCAGCCCCGTGGGCAAAAGCCACAGGCTGACACCCAGGCAAATACTCTTCAGAGGTAAGCAGATATTTCTCAAACACTGGCACAGCTTGCAAGGGTGCTCACTGGTGGCCTAAAGGTGCCAGACCCCTCATGGGTGGGTGGCATATGGGGGCAGAGCCCCGGTCGTCAGCAGCAGTGACAGACTCTGTCCATGCCCTACCATGTCATCCACTTCCAAAATCACAGGAGAAAATACGTCTTCTCAAATAAATTAAGCAGGACTAAGGCTGTGTGCTGCCCCTTGCCCACACTGGGAGACTGTCCTACCAGCCCTGGCACGGCTTAACCCATCCTAACTTGCTCTCCAGGGAGCATGAGGCCTCCCAGAGGATGGAGGAATTAAGCTCCCCTTCCTCCTAGCAAAGCACATCCTCCCTAGACTCGTTGTCCTTGTAGTCAGTCATCCTGAGAGTAGTTTTCTTCCACCAGTTTCTCTGGTAGCTTTTTGAAACCATGTCAGATTTTGCTGTGCACAGCATCCTGGGAAGGGGACTCCAGTGGTTTGGAAGAATTACCCCGTTGGGTTTGCTTTGAACCTGACAATGGCCACCTCCTGTGGTCCTGTTCAGCTCTTCTGCGGGATGAGACAGTGGACAACCGACCCCGCCGACCCCCTGTCCTTTCTCTTCCAGGCTGATGGGCTCTATGTGGCATGGCTGTTTCTTGCACGGACGCCACATGGACCTCCAGCTGCTCCAATACCCTTCCCTGAACCTTCTCCCGCTCCAGCATCTTACCCTCTCCTGCTCCTGCTCCATCATCTCCTCCTAGAGGCAGGACAGCCATGCCATGCACAGGCAGCAGGGAGGGCAACCCCCCATAGGCTCCCAATGCTGCCTGCTCTGCTCTCCACTCTTTTCCTAATAATTCCTGGGGTCTGATTTGCTTTTTTGGCCACTGCCAGCCACCCGCCTGCTGTAAACCCATGGTCTGGCTGCTGGGTGGTACCACTGGGCTGGGAACCCCATGGGTGATTTAGCAGCATCTTCCCCAGAGACCCTCCTGCAGCCTTGTCTTCATTACCTGGATGATTTCATGCTGTCTGCAAGCTCATCACCCCGTCTGAGGTCACTGGTGACTATGCTGAAGTCTATGTGCTCTTCCCCACCATTGCAACACTTCAGCAGTCATCCCAACCCAGGCGAGAGGGCCCTGGGTGACCCCCCACCACCGCGAACAGAGCCCAGGCTGGGACAGAGGTTCCCTTCACCCCCAGCAGATGCAACAGTGTCCATGAGCAGGGACAGAGCTGGGGGGGGGCATTTTGCCTGCCAGATGGTGACCCCATCAAACGGAGCTAATCCCCTGCCTGCCCGCAGCCTCAGCCCATTGATCATCCCAAATGGCAAGAGGAGCTGCATGGTGGGCAGCTGCCTCCTCTCCTTGGAGGCCGTGGACAAAGAGCATCCCTGCCACGCGCGGGCAGGTCCCCATGGCACACAGAGCCCGAGACAGCCGGCAGCTCCCTCTCCTTTATTTTCCTGTTGCTCCACTCCCAGCTGGAAAACTCGGTTTCCACCGCGGGCAGGGTGGACGCCATCGCTTAGGCTCGGTACTCGAAAAAGCTGTCTCGGGTCTCTCCCTCTTGGGAGGTGACTCTCTTCCCCGAGGGGAAGGTCTGGTAGGTCCGCAGGTTCACCGGTGACACTCGCAGCGTGTCTTCGCACTGAGCGGTGGGCTGGGGAGCAACAGGGCACCAAGGATGGTTACAGAGGTGCAGGCAGCAGGTACAGAGGTGCAGGCAGGGGTTACGGAGGTGCAGGCAGGGCTCAGCCATAGGGGTGTGCTCCAAGGGCACTGGGGCACCCGCAGTCCTGGCACCATTCAGCCCAGTAGAGCTGCAGAAGCAGGGGAGCTTGCAGCCCCAAGAGAATTCTTCTTTTGTTCCCCCAGGAGAACTTGTTCAATCTCACCTTGTGCTCCCGCTGGCTCTGCCGGCTCCTGAGCCCCTCACATGCACCCAAAGCCTTGCTGTCACGGATCGCATGGGCACAGGTATTGCTTACTGATAAGTGCAAGGAAAACAGAGGCAGAACTGGGATATTTTGTCTGTGCCATGTTCAGAGCTGGTGTTGCAAGGCCAAGCGATGCTCTCCTGTTTGCAAACACCCGTGACCTCCAGGCCACAAATACTAATGCAGACCACTGCATGGGGAAGAACCCTGGGGATGGGGAAGTGTTTGAAGGGACAGAGGGAAAAGACAGATTACTTTTGAGGCCACCACCGCTTGTGCCTCTTTGGGGACACGTTGCCTGTCCCTCCAGGAACAGGTCAAAGTCAAATCATTTCTGCGGACACGAGTCAGGGAGCAGCAAGGTCCTCAGCAACAAGGAGCAGGGGTGCGTTAGCAGCAAGTCAGGGTCAGGATCAGGTCCGAAGACGGTGGTCAGGGTCAGACACGGCCCGAGAGCCACCCAGCAGCGGGTAGGTCCAAGGTCAAGCCCAGATCTGGGTCCAGGTTGGAGTGGAGGAGGTCCAAGACCGGGCACAGAGCCAGCTGTGGCACAGCTGCAAAGGTGGGGGCCGGTGATAAATCTGCGGCTTAAAAGCAGAACCCAAAGGAAAGGAGGTGCCAGCCATCACCTCCAGCTTTGCTCATAACAGCTCTTATCAGCGCTGGGGCTGACCTTGGCCTCTGCCAGCTAAAATCCTGGAAGGGGGATGCGCTCATGGCCCCGACAGCATCTGTTTTACTCCATCCGCTTTCATCTATCCTCCTCGTCCCACACATTTCTCTGCCTTGCCATGAGACCTGGACTGGGTGAAGGACAGCCTCCCCCACTCCTGTTTGTTTTGGATGGGTACCGAAGGGTTGATATGAAAACATGAGCCGGCCTAGATAGCTACAGCACACAGCCGGGACGACGCGCTCCATGCCCATCAATTAACCTCTTACTTAAGCAGCTTCTCTGAGCTCCACACACAAAATTTTGCAGAGTCCCAGGCTTCCAGGGCTGGCCATAGCTAATTTCGCTGCTGTGCTCACAGCACGACCATGACTTCCCATCTCTCAGCAATGAGGGTCCAGCCACCTCCTGGGCTGTGCAAGCAGGAGAGCGGCAGCATCCAGCCCCCCCGGTCGGTGCCTGCGGTGCTGTGGCCGGTCTGAGGCTCCTCTGTGCAAGGAAGACACGGACATACCGCAGCAAGGGCCACCGAGATGGGCTGGAGGACGTGATGTGGACCAACCCCACCTGGAGTCCTGCGTTCAGCTCTGGGGCCTCCAACATAAGAAGGACATGGACCTGTTGGAGCAGGTCCAGAGGGGGGACACAAAAATGATGAGAGGGCTGGAACACCTCTGCTGTGAGGACAGGCTGAGAGAGTTGGGGTTGTTCAGCTTGGAGAAGAGAAGGCAAAATTGTCTACAGCTACCTAAGGGCAGGTAGCAGAGAAGAGAGGATCTAGAGATATAGGAGGCTGGAGGATGCACCTTGAATTTCGAGGTGCACGGTGATAGGAGCAGTGATAGGCACAAGTTACAGCATAGGCAGATCCAGCCAGATATAAGAAAAATATATGAAGATATTTTATCCGAAGCCCTCTGAAGATGAATAGAGGGGGGTTTTTTCTGGATTTTACACTCCTGTTGGACCACAGGAACACAGCACTAGAGGGCACCCACGTATTTCTGCTGGCGGCTGGCTCCAGCTGCCTCCCACCGCAGCTCAGCTCCCAGTCCTGGACTGGCAGCTCTGTAGGTGCATTTTCAGCCCATTTCAGGTGCTATATAATCATCCCAGGAGGCCAGTGTTGTGCTCAGAGCTCAAGGCAAGAGGCGATTTTGGATGCCAGCTATAACCCGCATTGGTCCAGAGCAACACATTCCTCTGACAGCTCCCCTGGTCCTTGGAGGGTTGAGCAGGGCAGTGGGGGCTGTCGGTGCCATGGGTGTCCATGGGTGGCGGGAAAGGTCCCAGGGAGCAGCAGACCCTGCAGGGTATCCCATAGCAATGAGGAGGGGAGGAGATGGGACAGGGGGCCCCCAGGATGCTGCTCCAGTTTTTGTGAGGGCTATGAAATAAATAAACATCCAGGATTTCAAACACACAACCAGGAGGATGCTTGCTTTTAAAAAAACCAAAACCCTGGGACTGCTAAGTTGGGAAAGAAGCCTCAAAGCCTGGCATGCCTCCCACTTATTCTTTCCTTTCAAGTTAATCTGGTTTCTTCTGCTCTCATTTTTCTGAAGACAGAAGGTTTGGGTGAAAAAGAGAAGGAGGATCAGGTATGGGGCTGGCACTCCCCCATACTTCTCCAGTTTCATCCCACTAGCCCAGACCTTGGGAATTGGGTGCCACCATGTCCTAGGGACTGTCCACAGGGCTGTCAGTACTCACAGGTCGAGTGGATGAGGATATCTCTCCTTTTCCTTTGAGGGCAGCACAAAGTAGGGAAGGACATACAGCATCCCGCTCTTGTCCCGGTAAAACTCACGATGCTGCTGGGTCAGCTGCAGATAAAAGCAAACGCCCAGGCATTTTGGCTGAGTTCAGTGTTCCCAGTCATGTTTGCAC
The DNA here is from genome assembly GCF_026419915.1 of Harpia harpyja. NCBI lineage: Eukaryota > Metazoa > Chordata > Aves > Accipitriformes > Accipitridae > Harpia > Harpia harpyja. The sequence goes on along the minus strand of NC_068954.1, from coordinate 1,347,762 downwards.
CAGCATTTTGCAGGGGTTACTATTGCAAAGCACGTGGCAATCACCTCCCCACTCTAACCGTGCGGAAACGCCGGTCACAGCCCTGCTCCCAAGCTGCCCTGCCTCAGACACTCGGGCTGCTGTGCTAACAGGCAAATTAATAAGCAGCATCTGTGCTCGCCTCATTAATTTGGCAGCTTGGCTTGAGTTATTCGTGATGCATCGTAAGGTGTCAGCAAGAAATGGGCCCTGCCGTGGCCGAGGCATGGGGCGAGTGTGGTGCTCGTGGCGGGGGCTCCTGCAGCCAGACGCTCCCCCTGCTTCTCAAATGCTGAGTTATCTCCGGTGCTTGTGCCCCTGGAAGCGGCAGCCCCGGCTGCCTGTTAAACACACACGGTGCACCCCCCCATGCACACACACGTGTGATGCCTGGGATTAACCCCCCCCCCCCCGCCCCCAGCCAAGGCTTGTTTCAGTTTTGTGAGCACCCGAACACTCGAGCTGCCGGGAATCAAATTTGGCTGCTGAGGTGGCATCCCTGCCTCCTGCCCGTGCATGGATTTCGGGCAGCGAGCCTCACCGTGTGCAGGCAGCACAGGAGGGGTCATGTCTCCGCAGCCCCCGGCAGCCAGCGGGACCCTGTGGCCACCCTGGCTCCCCTCCACGGTCCCTCGTGTCCTCACCTGGTGAAACCTGCTCAGCTCCTGGGATCGACCGCCGTCCAGGCTGAAACGGGTGTGCAGTGGGGGGCACGGGCACGGGTTCCAGCCCCCTGCTTCGCATGCCATCACGGTCTGGGGACCCTGGGGGTATCTCATGGTGGCGTTCCCACGGGTGTTTCTGAAGGAAAACATTGTGTTCGGGATGTGCCTTCAATACCTGCGTGGGAAATGTGGTCAACGAGGGCCACGCTGGGGCTTTCTGGGAGCAAGGAGCTCCCTTCTCCTCCCTCGAGCTGCAAAATGCCTGTGGGAGCCAGCACCCACCTCTCTGGGTTTAAATAATGCCACTTTAGCAAAAAACCACATTTGATGCACAGTGTTGCATTTGAGGATAAACTGCTGCTCAAGGGATCCTGGTGATGGAAGGAACGGTGCCCTCATGACCCAGGACATAGCCCATTTTCATTTTCCCTTTTAAGCACCCTTCCTTGCATTTTCGAGGTGCCCCAGGCAGGGAGCTGCTGCCAGCAGAGCAGGGTTCACCACATCCATGGCTGGCCATGCACCGGAGGAGTGGGAAAGGGGAGCAGCTGGTCCCTCTCCTGGCAGAAAACCTGCAGGAAGAGGGAGAATGAATGGGACCCCTCTATTCCAAGCATGCAGACCCCCGGCATCCAGGAAAGGTCAGCATGTGTTTTGGCCAGCTGTCTTCTGGTGGCCTCACCTCCCACAAACCACGGGGTTTCAGGCTGAGGACGTGGTACCAAACTCAGCTCATTCCTACCGGGCAGCTCGCGGAGGGCTCAGGGCTGATGGGGAGATGCTGCAGAGCATCTCAGGGGACCAGTCTTCTGCTGGGACGGTCCCAGAGGCCCTCTGATGCTGCCTCCCATAAAGCAACCAGGAACCTCTCTCAATCAGGGAACAGCCCCACAGATGCACCCTTTCCAAAACCCGGGGCCGGGCTGGGGCAGGGAATTCATCAGGACGTGGCGCTGGCTGGCCCTGAGAGCAGGGGAGGGCTGTACAGACTCATTTCTACCACTTCATCTGCCCCATAAAGACATTATTTGGAAGTTCCCTTAGCTCTTTGCACGCTCAGAGCTGAAAATTCAGTTAACACTAATAATGAGTGGTAAAAAAATAAACTATATTTGCCCCTTCAGCCACCCTGGAGAGCTCATAGGACTCTCCGTGTGTTCCCAGAGCGTGGATATATGTCATTATTCTCCCTCCAGCTTCTTGCAATGGCCGTGAGCAATTGGGTTTCCTGCAAAGCCTCATGTGTCGAGACACTGCCGCGTTTCACAGCAGTCAGTGGAAACTGCTTCTTTTCACCAAGTAAACTCACCCAAGGCATATTGGAGTTAATTTTCCTGCAGTCTGAGATTCTCTGCCTATAACCTGAAACCAGTGTTTAGGCTGGTGCAGGAGACCTTGGCTCTGAGCACAGAGCTGTATCATTCTGCAAAAGCCAGGAGGAGAAAAGGAATATCTAAGGGAAAAAGAAGGAAATATAACCCTTTCCCCTTGCTGCCAGGGCAGAGAAAACAGAGCTGCCAAAGAAAGGAGATAACTGAAGGCGAAAATCAATGACAAACTACTTAGCGCATCCTCTGGTCAATGAGACCCTGGGGCTCGCTGAGTCCTCTGCCTTATGCCCCCTCCCCAGCGATGCTGCCGCAGTTGTTTTTTGAGTCTGTGTGGATGAAACCACTGTCCTGCTGCCTGCCCCGCGGGAACTGGGCTTGGTGGTCCCAGCAGCCCCCCGTGCTGAGCCTAGTCCCTGCCCGGTCCTGCTGCAGGGACAGCACTAACACCCAGCAGACACCCGAGGTACAAGCACAAGTTCATTTGTCTGGCAGACAGCAAGATTCCAATTAGCATTCTGGGACAAACACAGCACAAAACCCCCCAGCTTTCCCATCCATTATACGTGAGTATTTCTGCCTGACCCTGCCCAGTTCCCATGGTGTAGCTTGAACCAGGAATGACGATTTACACACCACAAATTTGGCTCATATTTGAAAAAGATTGGGTACCAGGGGTTTTGCTCATTTAAGGACTCAAATGATTTTTCACAAGATAAGGTCATTAATATGGATTCTGCTTGCCATGGCCACTGGTGCAATAAGGCCATCAGGCCACCAGTGGCCAGACCCAGCCCAGCATCAACCGGCCACAGTTTGCTTCACCTGATCTGCAGCACATTTAAATACCCTGCCTTTGACTGAAAACACCCTCGTTCACCAACATACAGGACGAGAGCGCCGTGCTGGCCTGTTCCCTCTGCTCAGCTCTGGTTTAACAGCCAAATAACGAGCATTTCTCTTCTCTGAGCCTCTTGAGACACAAAGGGGATGACGTGAAGCTGGTGACACAGCCCTGCAATGCTGTTCACCTCTATGGGTATCAACAGGCCACAAATCCAAAGCAAAGCAGTAAAGACAGACGTCTGATATGCAAGTACCCTGCTGCTTGCCACCCTGGGAATATTTGTGTGAACAGGTACAGGTGCCAAAAAACGCGGGATGCAATTTAAACGTGCGAGCACCCATGCAGCCAGGGCACCCAGCCTGGAGCCCAGGGCAGGCAGAGCAGAGCCCAGCGCCTGAGCATCAGGCCCTGCAGCTCAGGGCATTTGGGTGTTTGTCTCTGCAGCGTGGCTGCAGTTTGCTGTTTGCCAGAGCAGCTGAAGAAGAGAAAAGGTGAAAGATTTGGCAGCAAACCCACTTTGGGGTTGAAGCCGTGAGATGTGAACCGGGAGCGGGCTGTCAACCAGAGCGCTGGATGGCTGAATGGTGCTCTCGAAAGACCAGAGGAAAAAAATTGTATACATATACATATAAAAATAAAATATGTATATATCTCCTACAAATATAGCTCTGCCTGTAAGGGAGAAATGGACTCCAGCAGCACGGAGAGAAGCAGCAAGAGGGATGGATGCCAGCCACACACAAAACCCCGCCAGCAAGGAGCCCGTGGGTGCGGGTGCACCTCCTGGGTGCACGGGACACGCAGCCTTGGCACCCGGCCTGGCTTTATACCAGGGGAAAGCTGCCAGGGACAGGCATTGCCCACCCAGGGCAAGGGCTGCCCGGGGCAAGGGCATCCCGCCGCAGTTTGGACCAGCCCTGGCTGCAGCAGGAATCTTTGCTTACACGAAATAAAAGGAGACATGAAAACAAACAAGAGAAGGAGGGGGGGGAAATATGTGGTGATGGGAAGGGGCTGGGGAAGCTGCCTCACCCGAGAGGGCAGGACGAGCTGAAACTCGCTTAGGCAAGAGACATTTGGGGTCTATCGGGGAGAGGAAAAGCCTTCCAGGACCAGGCGGGTGTTTTAGCAGGGTGCACTTGAGAAGTCTGCCTCTCTCAAACGCTGCGTGCATTATTCACTGCCCTCGTGCGATATGCATGAGGAGGTGAGAAAATCCACCGGTCTGTCCCTCTACAACCCCCGATAAAGAAGATAACCCCTGACCCGTGTAAAACAACCCGAGGAAACGCGCAGACGTGGGGTTGCAAGAGCAGAGCAGTCAGGAGATGGAGTCCCTGCAGTACTCGGCTCTTACAGCCCGTCTTAAACACAGTCTGGTCATAGGGAGGGTGCAGGGTGCCTGGGGCAAGGTCCAGGACCCGTGAAGGGTTCCTGGGGCAGGGTGCAGGATCCGTGAAGGGTGCAGTGTCCATAGGGCAGGGTGCAGGGTCCCGGGGTGAGGGTCTGGTTGTGCTCAGCCCCTACCCGCTGCCAGCCGTGTCCGGGCTGTGGAGGGTCCCTGCCTTGCAGCTGCCCCCAGAACTGTCCTGGTTGTTTCTGCCTGGTCCAGCCGGGTCACAAACACCGTCACTGGGCAACGGCGGGAGTCCAGCAACCCCCCGGCCCCCCCTGCACCCCACCGGGACCCTGAGATACCCCGCACCCCCCTCGGCACCCACCGCTTGCACCCAGCCAGCTCTCACCGCTGCACCCACCCCAGCACCCTCTGCCTGCACCCCCTGCCCTCGACCCTCCTGCTGCAGGGGATCCAGAAATATCCCCAGGTTTGCATTTTGTTAGGCTTTGGGGTTTTTTTCCCCAGCTCCTTGTGTAAGGGGAGTAGTGGGCTCTGTTCCTGCCCCAGGAGGGCAACCAGGGACCTGTCCTGGAAAGGCTTTGGGAAGGGTCAGTTGCCTATAAAGAACCAATGTAAAAAAAATAATTGCACACAGAGATCTGCATGTTCTAGTAAAATAATCCTTGCTTGTAAGGGGCACTGGAAGGTGTGGGAATTGGAGGGGCTGTTCTTGATTTGTATTTAAGCTCTGAGGTATTTTAAATAAAATTAAAAAAAATAGCAGGAAAGAAAAAGAGAAGGAAAGAAAATAGAAATCCAGGGGCTTTCAGCACCCACCTCATGCTAGGACATTACAGTGCCAGCTCTGGAGAAGGTCTCCCAGCCGCTTTCTCTCCCAGCTGGGTTGTGAAGCAGAGGCGTGTGTTGGTCTCACCAGGTTATGCAGCCTCAGGTTTCAGCATTTCCAAAAGCCACGTGCCATTGCTTCCCTCGAGGATGGATCCGCTGGGGAGTCGATGGGCTGCTCCCAGGTCAAGCTGTGCATCCCCGTGAGCTGGACCCCACGGCTCAGTGGTCGAGCTGGCCAGGCTTCTGCTGCCATCTTCTCTAGCTCCCAGTGAGATGTGGATTCAGCCACCGTGGGACTGGGGAGAAACTGGTGGGGTGGGATCCATCGCTGGGAGTTTGCTACAGGCGTGGGAGACCTCATGCAGAAAACCGCTGCGTGTCCTTACAGCTGGCTCCTCTCTGAGAGGAGAGATGAGGTAATCTCGGTTTGCTAATTGCACTGAATTCAAGAAAATGGGAAACCCCCCATGTGAGAATTAAAAATAATAATAATAATAAAAAAATCCACTCATTGAGAGCTGCTGCATTGCTACAGCTGCTGAGTAACAAGTACAGCTCTGGCATTTAAGAAGGAATGAGAAGGTTGTCTGGCTCCCTGTGGGCTTGTGACCCGGCATCCGCACGGCTTTCCAATCTGTCTCGGAGGATACAATGGGAAGATAAGAAAGTAAACAGAAAATGATGCAAAAGGCCAGACGGATTTACCAAAAGTCAGTCCTGCTAGACTGACTATATTGCTTTCTTTGAAAGCAAGGGCTCTCCTTGTTATTCATCCTCCAAGGCTCTAGCTCAGTCCTTGTCACTGGGGCAAAGGGGCAGCATCAGCACAAGGAAGAGCAGGGCCAAAAAAAAGTGAGTCCAATGGGAAATGAAGAAATGCACATTGCTGTCCCTCAGGGCAGGGAGGCTCTGGCACTGCTGCCTGCACCTGCGGGCCCTGGGCTTGGTCTGAGGAACACCTGCATTGCAGGAGAAAGGGGTTTTTCTGCTCCTTTTTCGTGGTGCCTTCAGCTACAGCCTCTTTGCCACCCAGCCAGGGCTCCCCTCCGGGCTGATGCTGATGGAAAAGCTGGTTTGGTCGCTGCTCCTGTTCTGCAGGACTTGGGACTTTAGCTGCCGATGGGAAAGAGGACCACCATAGCCACCAGTGACCTCGGCAGAGAGTGGACCCAGCGTGGGAATCTGCAGAGCGAAGTGCTGCAGGCTTTGACAAGTAAATAAAGCAGCCTGGAGGAAAGGGCAGGGAATATTTCTTTTAGCAAAATCACCCACTGGAAAATGAAATCCTCTCCCTCCTCGCACAGAGCTGCTGCATGTCCCGGCTCAAGAGCTCTCTGGTAAGGGTATTTTCTACATCTGAAAGGAGCCCATCAGCCAGAGCTGCACGATTGCTCTCTGCTTCCTCACTCCACCCTCTGCGGCATTGCCCTGCCAGCACCGCTGCCATACTAACGCGCTGCCCCCAAAGCACACTGTCCCCAAATCCTGCTGTCCCCAAAGCCTGCTGCCTGCAGCCGGCTTCATTTGCCCCTTCGCCGGGCTCTGCCCGGCGCTGCCTGCATCTTCCCGGGAGCGAGGAGAGCAGCAGCGGGATGCAATGCAATCTGCTGGGACACCTGATGGCTGTGCCTCCAGCACAGGACCATCTCCCTGCCCACGTCTGGCAGGAGAAGACCCCCCAGTTATTGCTGATTTCACTAAAACACCAAATTCCTGCTCGGCAGGACTCAAGAAGCATCACCGTGCCGGTCTGCAGATGCAAGGAAAGGGGATGGGTCAGGCACCCATTAAGGTTTTCTAGCAACTGGAAGAAAATTTGGAGCGGATTATTCGGCACATTTATTGCGGGTATGTTACTGGAAGGAGAACTGCCTTCTTCAGGCTGTGTTGCCGCAGCCTGGATCCGCTCAGGCTAGCGGGCTCCTGGGGATTTTACGCAGCAGCCTGGATGGCAAGAGAAGAGAAACATAACACAGGAAAATATACAGCTCTGTATAGGCACTCACACTCTTACACAATATATTAGCATCCCCCATTAGCATTTAAACATCACTCAAAGCCTGTCCCAGAGATTCCAGTTGATGAAAGGGGCCAAAATCAGCCCCCAAGTGTGATGTCTTTGTCCGACTCTCAGGCAACACAAAAAAAATGGGAAAAGAAAAATACAACAACTTTCTGTAATTAATATAGAGGATTTTAGTGGTTTGACAAATGGGGAGGCTGATATGATTTTTCCAAGCCTGGGAAGAGAAGAGCTGGAAAAAAATAGAGAAAAAGAGTTAAGAAGAGAAAATTTCATTAATTTTGGACTTAACGTTCCGTAGCATCATAAGACTATTGCTTCAGCATGTGCAATTGGATTTATTTCAACGGGATCCTGGTGCTGTGGGAGGTGTACGCGGAAGGACTAGTTAGGGCCTGATTCTGCCATGGCAAGAAGTGCCTTCCCCCTTGCCTTTGGTGTAAAGCCATAGTAAATAAGAGCAATCATCAGTGATTCAGAGGTGGGTGTGTAATTTTAATCACATGCAGCAATGTGAAAATTGCAGAGACATTGTGAAAAACTGGAATTAATGTTTAAAAAAGGCATTTTCTCATCTTGCTCAGTTAGTCACAGGCAGGCCTCTTTAGCTCTCAGGCTGGAGAGAACATTTTTAACACACCATACTTTGACAGTCCTTATGTTTTGTTGACTTTGTTGCCGTTGGGTTCCCACATTGCTCCTGCTCATCTTCATTATCCAATTTACGAGTATAATGGGTGGATAAATCACCAGGGGGGCAAGTGTAGATCCTCCACCGTCCAGAAGAGCATTGAGCTCTAGAGGTCTCTTCAGCTATGAGAGGATAAACTTTGCTGAGTTGTAGCATCCCAAGAGGATGCTTATGTCCAGCAGCCAAAGGGCAGTAGTTTCTTGCGCTGCTTTCAGCGACTACAGGCACCAGATTGCAGTCAGATTTAATGCACCGTATTAAAGACCCATGTGCATATCGTCTTCTGTCTTAATTTCTTCTTTCTCGCTTTGCTGTGTCTCTTTAAGTCTGGGAGTAAAACTATGGGTTACCACTCCCCAAGAGCCTTCCACGCGTGCTTTTACAGCAGGAACAGTTAAATCATGTCTGGGATTTCATATAAAATAAAATCAGGAAAAAAGAAGTCACGGTCCTTATCAGGTCCTTCAGGCTGGTGTTTTCATGGTGGCCATCCAGCATAAGGAATTATTAGGAAAAATTTTTTTATTAGGAAAAATTTTTTTACTGAGAGGGTTGTCAAACATTGGAATGGGCTGCCCAGGGAAGTGGTTGAGTCACCATCCCTGGAGATATTCAAAAAGCGAGTGGACGGGGTACTCCAGGGCATGGTTTAGGGGGCATGGTTAATGGTTGGACTCGATGATCTTGAAGGTCTTTTCCAACTGAAATGATTCTATGATTCTATGCTTCTATGATTCTATAACCTAACTGCATGCTGCAGCTCTAAGCGATCCCTCCTACTGCCTCTTGTAATGAATATCTTCAGCCAACACCCCTTCCACTGGATTTTTTTACTTAGTTATCTACTTTCTAATATTGAGTAAGAGGTTTAAAATTAACTACATGATGTAGAAGGTGTTTTCTGTGGTACTTGTGCTTTTAGGGCAATGTGGGTTGCTCTGAAGATGCCTCCTAGAAACACTGGTGTAATTTGCTTGCTCTCGAATCGAGTGAATTGGAGAAGCGGAGCTGGGGGCGATGAAGGTGAGGCCATCTTCTGCCACAAAAGATGAGCAGTATTTGGCTGAGGGGTTTCACGTGGCTGTTACGTCCCACTAGAGCTGCTGCCTTCACCACTACCTCCTCCCTCCGTGCTGCAGCACTCTCCCCTCCGGGCCATGCTGCCAGGAGGTAATTATGAACATAATGAGAAACGGCCCACACTGTTAACCTCCACAAGTTTTGTCACTCTCATGCACTTATGAATGAGCATAACGATCTTTTCTGCTGGCAGGAGGACAGCAATCCAGACTCACTTACAGAACCTGACGTGGTAGATGGAAACAAATGTCTTATTTCCAGTGTTTTATTACCCATTTGTGAAGGTTTCATCCTCACTTCTCTCTCTCTGATGATTCTGAAGGTCTCCTGGGTTCACGTTTCACCACAGATGGATTTTTCCTGGAAGTGCCCAAGCAGGAAAGGCAGATGTGTGAGTCTCAAAGACCCTTGTGTCTATGTTCTTCCTCTTCCCAAACATGTGTGTTAGTTGTCTTCCCTGAAATAAAGGACAAGTTTAAGACCCCAGGAAAGGTGTTCATGAGCAAACCTACAGGCAAGACCCGCTCCAAACTGAGCCTGCAAGCCCGGATTGTAAAGCTATCACTTATGTCTGGAAATTCCACTTAATCCTGTTGAGGTTCAGCCTAGCACACGGCAAACGCAGAGCGGAGCGCGGAGCACGCTGCAGCTCGGATAAGCGCGCAGCAGAGCGCGGCACTGCCGACGTTTAGGCAGCGGCTCTTCCAGGCTGGGATGCCACAGGTCCGCGGTGTGCCGACGCTGCCTGCGCTGCCCAGGACCTTCCTGCACCCAGCAACGCTACCAGATGTGTCCCATTCTCTGGTCCAAACTTGTTCATGGTCCAGCTGAAGGGCTGTGATCTAGTGGCCCTGCTGCCATAGCCGTGGGCTGCGCAGGGTGGTCTTAGCTCTGCATCCCACCACTGCTGGCTGTCACAGAGGTGGGGGGGGACATGGATAATAGCCCACCCATCTCTTGCACCTGACCCCAGGAGATGCTGATGACAGTGCGGGATCCCTGTGCTGCTGGCCCTTGGTGGTCCCAGGCGGGGGGGGCTGCACATGGTCTTGTCCCAGAGGCTCCAGCGCACCCAAGGAACCCTGCCTCAGTTTCCTCACTCACAATCATCTCCTGCAAGCGGAGGGGGAAGTTCCCTGCAGAGTCCCATCGCTCCCCCCAACCACCCACTTTCCCAGGGGAAGGGAAGGAAAAGGAAGGGAAGGGATGGGAAGGGGAAGGGAAGGGAAGGGAAGGGAAGGGAAGGATGAGGGAAGGGAAGGGAAGGGAAGGATGAGGGAAGGGAAGGGAAGGGAAGGATGAGGGAAGGGAAGGGAAGGGAAGGGAAGGGAAGGATGAGGGAAGGGAAGGGAAGGGAAGGGAAGGATGAGGGAAGGGAAGGGAAGGGAAGGATGAGGGAAGGGAAGGGAAGGGAAGGGAAGGGAAGGGAAGGGAAGGGAAGGGAAGGGAAGGATGAGGGAAGGGAAGGGAAGGGAAGGGAAGGGAAGGGAAGGGAAGGGAAGGGAAGGGAAGGGAAGGGAAGGGAAGGGAAGGGAAGGGAAGGGAAGGGAAGGGAAGGGAAGGGAAGGGAAGGGAAGGGAAGGGAAGGGAAGGGAAGGGAGAGGGGAGGGCGGGCGGTGCCGCTGCTGAATAATTCAGCGCTGGGGGGGGGGAACACCGCCCCGCGGCTCCGCGCACCGCCCCGCGCTTCGGAGCGCAGCTGGGAGCGCGGCACCGCGCATCGCACCGCGGCACCGGGCACCGCACCGCGGCCAGCCGGCACCGCTCCGCACCGCTCCGCACCGCTCCGCACCGCTCCGCGCCCGGCCGCGCACCATGGCTCTGCTGCTGCAGCTCCGCACCGTCTCCGGCCTCCGCGGCAAAGCCGACCGCATCGCCAAAGCGGCTTTCCGAGGTAGCTGGGGGGGGGGGGGGGTGCCGGGGGGGTTGTCCCGGGATGGGTTGTTCCCTGCCGCCGCTACTCCCTGCCTCAGTTTCCCCACCGCGGCCGTTGCTTGGGTTGGGAAGGGGGGACGCGAGCCTGCCGGCTTTAAGGGCTGCGCACCCCTCCTTGTCTGGGGCATGAGCCCCCCCACCGCCACCAGAGCTGCTCTCCTGGCGTCTCCCCGCCTGCTGGCACCCAGCCTGGGACACTGCAGCCCCCACGTTACCTCCCCCGCGGGCAGCCCCTGGGGAGGGGGGTTCAGCCAGGGCAAAGTAGGTGAAGTCCCAGGGTGACACACACCCCCCCCCCCCCAGGAGCGGGACCGTGCCCCCGCTGGAGGGAACTGGGCTCCTGCCGTAGGGTCAAGGGCTTGGTGATGAAGCTGTGCCACCAAGAAAGTGTCACTGGAAGGGCCAGGAGGAGAACTTGCCTAGTGCCGGGACCCGACGTGTGCCTGGATTTCTTCTAAGGATGCTGCGGCTTTGGTTTTTCTGCTCAGATCCACGCCAGCTCCAAAGCTTTCTAAGGGAAGCTTGCAAAAGGAGCAAAAACTCTCTGGGGGTGCATACCCTCAGCAGCAGCCAAACCTTTTCCAAGTCCCTGAGGGCATGGGGAAGGCTCTGCGTGAGCTCGCTGCATGGTGCCGGATCCATCCTCCAGCGTGTGGGAGCCCACCGGCAGGCAGAGGCGGGCGTGGGATGGTTTGACAGCACCAGGAATCAGGAATAGCAATCCCTTCTCTTGGCAAACGTGCCGCGGGAGAGCGGGGAAGCAGGTATTTTCATGACCTCCAAGCCAGGCCAGCCAGCACTGCCTGAAATGGCCTTCCCTGCATTGCCTTAATGACCATAGTGTCATTAAAAAGGTGTAATTATCCCCTTATTTCCCTGTCCCGGCCTCCCAGCATCAGCGCAGGGGCAATTAAATAACCTCTGCAGGAACAGATCATATCCCCGGCTGACGGTGAAGCCTGGAGCCATCCCAGCCCTAAGCCACCCCCCGGCAAACCCCCACCGCCTCCCCTGGCAGTGGAGAGGGGTGACCTGCAGGAGAGCCAAAGGCCACTGCGAGTTTTCCCAGTGAGCCCCGGGAGGACCCATGTTTCCAGTCCTGAGTGTGCCTGGCCCCTAGCCTGGGACGCAATCCCTGTAGGATGTGCAGGAACCGTCCCTGCTTCGACATCTTTACTTAAGAGCCACTGTGAGACCCTGCGGTCCAACCGATGGGCAATGGGAATGACACCCACTTCGAGATGCTTTGAGATCAGCGCTGTGCCTGCTGTGCTCCTGCTGCACCCCCCCGTCTCGTGCTCCTGCCAGTTCCCTTGTCAGAGCCCTTACGGGACACCAGGGCATTTCTCCAGGCCCCCCCATGATCCCATCTCCACCGTCCTCCTAGGCGTGAGCTGGCTCCCGCGTGGCGCAGGATCACCATCGCTGTCACGCTGTCCAGGGAGGACGACACTAAACTTCACAGCTGTGTTTCCTTCCCCGGTGCTGAGCTGTGAGGAGCTGAGCTCCTTGTGGACATTTCTTTCCCAAGGAAGAAATTTGGCGTCATCTTCGAGGACAGTTGGGTCAGGGTTCGGAATTCTTTTTCCTGATAGTTTGCTGCAACCGATTTCTGTGCAAAGAGCAGGTTTAGTCTCACGCTTTGAATGTAGCAGGCATCACCGATACCTGCAGGCAGGGATCCCTCTTCCCCTACTCGTCCTGGGCAGACGCAGAGCTCGTGATGCGGCCACCCGATGCTGCTGTCTTCTGCAAGCTCGGTCCTAGAGGAGAGGCTCCCAGTAATGAGACCCAGCAGGGCTGGATCCTGAGATCATGGCTAGAAAAATCCTACTGCTAAAAGGGAGGTCGAGGTGGGTTAGGAAGTGATCCCATGTGTGGCTGGGTCAGTGAAGGCAGCAGGCAGGTGGGTTAGGACTGACCCATCCCTCAGATAGGATGGTGGATGGAGAGGGGTTTGGTCTTGTTCCCTGCTCATGCCACCCGGTGTGTGTCCAAAGCTGCAGCAAGCCTTGCCTGTACAGGGAACAGCAGTTTAACACCTTATGTTAACATTTAGCTCCAAAGCCTATCTACATCTTACCCAAATTCCTTGTCCCATAAGGGGAACAAGTGGAGACAGCTCCATGTCTGCCCTGCAGACAGGGAAGTCCAGGGGCAGATCCCCTGGGTACCTCTTTGACACATAGCAGCATCGTTTTTAGGTTGTGGGAGCGCACTGAGCCTGGGATGCCAGCTAACACAAGACATGAATCAGGGACAGGACCTTGTTCTGGATGAAGGGACCAGAATTATCATACCATGAGGATACATAAACAGTATCTTTCTGACTTTTAACAGTTGTAGTAATAGTAAGATAGGAGTTCTCACATGCTCTCGGTCTTTTCTTGATGTGCTTGGTGGTACTTGTGAGGATTGGTTCATGCCAGGTTGCTAATTGCTTTGGATGAGGTAGGGCCAGGTCCTGCAGGTGCCTGGGCTGGACCCTGACCTGCACCGCTGGGTTTTGGCGCTGGGTTTCAGCAGGTAGCTCCTGACACCCATCTCTGAAGATGCACAGCACTGCGTTGCATTACCTTCTGCAAGAAGGCTTTCCTGCCTCCAGGGTGTTTAGCAGGTGGCCTTGGGGCTGTTGTACTGACGGGTGCGTAAGCACATCCCGGAGCTGGGAACAGGGTCTGCTCCCCGCTGGGTCCCACACTGGAGGTGGCCATGAAGCGTCCCAGCACTGCGTGTGGTTGGTGCAGAGCTCCTCCAGTGGCTCAGGCAATGCTTTGCTGTCCCCTTGCCCCATGAGAATTTGGGAATCATGGGCAGCAGAGTCATGGCATGGCAAGATCGATGCTGCTGTGAAGCTGCGTCATTTGTCCTGTTGGCTCCCTCATCCTCTCCGACCAACTCTTGAAATCCCTGGCTGTACTTTTGCTGTTTGATTAAAATGATGCTGCACCATGATCCGCATCCAGGCTGGCCATGGCTCTTCCCTCCAAGCAGGGCCCATCCAAACTGCCCCAGGGCTGCCCAGCCCCGGGCTAACCCCTGCCCTGGGATGGGATGGGGCCAGGCACGATGGCCTGGACCCTCAGAGCCAGACCCAGGAGAACATCCCGCTGTGGACGGTTGGGTTTTGGTGCCAAGCTCTCTAGAGGGAAGAGTCTCCTGCCTTTCCCCGGTGACTCTAGAGGGAGCTTTAGACCCCTTTAGCATGGAGTGAGGTGACCTCCACCAGTCTGGCATCCCTCGGTGCTCCTCACAGCAACTCACAGGTTGAGTGTTGTGCTGATACTCCTCAGTACCCTGGTTTTCCTGGAGTTACTGAGCGTTGCAAGGAGGGATGCTCTTCGCTAGTCAAGCTGCCATCCAGCCTTCTCCCTCTCCTCACCCACCGGCAGCACAGCCTGGGGCGTTTGGGCAGAGCTCCCCGAGTGGGTGTTTGCTCGTTCAGCCACAAGTATCTATTATTGCACAAAAAGAAGTTAAAGAAAGAGTTTGACTCCAGTGTGACAGGCTGCCATGTGCGTTTCTGCAGGTGGGCAGTGCTCTGAAATGCTGCTTGACTTCCGCTCAGGTGGGAGATGAATAAATCACAACCTTGATAAAAGCATTCCTGAGAAAAGGGCTGAGACTGACAGCTGTGTGGGATGGCTATGGAATAATGCTGCTTCTCTTCTCCCAGGGATCCCAGCACTCCTGGCAGCCCCTGTGAGCCGTAGCTGCACTATTTGCATTTTGCAAATAGGAGAAACTGAGGCACAGGCAGGAGCTCCCAGTTCTGGACCCATGGGAGCAGCCAGGGAGAGATGCCAGGTTATCCAGCTCCTAGTCTGGAAGTGGAAGGGAGAGGTAGCCAAAATCCACTCCCACCCCTGAGCATCGGGGACTCATCTCCCACCATGGTGCTGGATTTGACTCACCAAACTCCCAGGGGACACTCGTACCCTGGGAGGTTGCGGGTGGGGGGAGTGACAAACAAGATCCCTTGCCTTTATGACCCTCCCAGTTATTCATAGGAGATTTGGGGCTGGTTTTGAACTTCAGTGTCTTGTAAGGTACCCATCACTCCACAGCAGCCGCCCTGTGCATGCTCCAGGCTGGCTGAAAAGGGCTCCAAAGCCCCAACTCCATTGCCATTGCAGCTCTCCAGTTCTCCACCTCTTTCCTTTGCAGGTGAAACTCAGCTAGGGGTGACTTTGGGATTTTCTGCAAATACTTGCTCTTCAGGCTGGCTGCAGGGGAAGAGCAGAAAAATGGTGAATTTTCTTCAGCCTGCCCACTTTTGGGGGTGCTTGCTCCTGTTCCCCAGTGGGGTCTGAGCTCGTACAGGGTCACTTGCCCATAGCAAAGTTTTCACTCTTAGACCAACCTAATTGCATTTGCAAAGGAGGGAACTTCTGCCCCAGTGCAATTAGAGTGCTTGTCAGCTAATTGATCACAGATGGAGTTATAAAGAGCTTCTTGGCGAGGCTTTCTCTCTGGATTAGTGTGTGTAAATGAGGGAGATCATTCATGGATACCTCCTGGAGCACCACTAGGCACCAGTGGGTAATGATACTGCTGTAATGAAACATCACCATGATGCTCACTGGACTGGGAGAGGATGGGGCAGGGGGGGTCCCACCGTGTTGGCTTGTCTTAAGTCGTGCTCTTCGGAGAAATATTTTGGGTGGCAAATTGTCCCCCTTGGAGTGCCTTCTCCCAGATACTGTTTCTTATGTGTGTTCACTTACAGCCGAGTCACCCCCTGACCCGTGCACGTCCCCTCATTAGTTTGGTCCCGTATCTACGTGAGGGTGCTCTGCAGCTTCCCCTTGAGCTCACACCACAGCTGAGATGCTGGCTGTGCCTCTGGCACACGGTGCCTTTCCCGTCACCTGGGAGGCTGGGGGGGTCCTAGAATCATAGAATCATGGAATGGTTTGGGTGGGAAGGGACCTTTCAAGGTCCATCTAGTCCAACCCCCTGCCATGGGGTTCATGGCTTCAACCAGATCAGGTTGCTCAGAGCCCCGTCCAACCTGACCTTGAATGGTTCCAGGGATGGGGCAGCGACCACCTCTCTGGGCAACCTGGGCCAGTGTCTCACTACCCTCAGCGTAAAACATGTCTTCCTTATATCTAGTCTGAATCTCCCCTCTTTTAGTTTAAAACCATTACCTCTTGTCCTATCACTACAGGCCCTTGTAAAAAGTCTGTCCCCATCTTTCCTATAAGCCCCCTTTAGGTACTGGCAGGCTGCTGTAAGGTCTCCCTGGAGCCTTCTCTTCTCCAGGCTGAACAACCCCAACTCTCTCAGCCTGTCCTCACAGCAGAGGTGTTCCACCCCCCTGATCATCTTTATGGCCCTACTCCTGCTGGCTCCATCCCAGTGGAGGACTGGTCCCATTCCCATTCCCCGTCTGGGTTCCCCTGCTTTGGGTGAGGAAGGGCTGGGCTGCATCCCACTGCAGCTCCCATCCCACCCCAGGGAAAGCGAGGAGGGAACCAGCACTGGGTCCCTTTGCACTGGGAGGCAGCCAGTGTGCACAGGGCGAGGGTGGGCAGCCATCCCATAGCCCTTGAGGCTTGTGGGTCTCCTCCACCCTCACCCGGAGTCGGTTGGCATGAGAAAAATACGGTGCTCTGCCTATATCGCCGAGAAACTCGGCGGGATACAGGACACACCTTCTGGGTTTGCTTTACCCAGGTCGGATGTTGCAGACAGCAGAAAGCCTGACAAAATCATTTTCTGGCTCTCCTTGGGTAATAGTTAAATTAGAAAGGGATGGGGCATTCCCTGCCAAGAGCCGTGTCAGCAGGATGTCTCAGTCTTTGGTAAAACCAAGTAAAAGTTGACCCTGCAGCAGTAAGGGGTACCCTGGCATCCACTTACCCTGACCACAGGTTGTCTGTGCAATGCTGGGCCCAAACCAGGCTCATGCACAGAGATGTTTTTAATTACCCAGGAGACAGTTTTCTTTTCTGGAAGGGAAAGCCTCAATGTGATTCAGTGATTAAATATTAGCATTTTTATAAGTTTTCCTCCTGCAGTGTTATGAAGTGGATATTAACTAGAAATATTGATTCAAGGGAGTGTGTGTAGCTAAGGTTATCCTACCAAGAGCAGCTGAAAGCATGGGGCAACCTAGGAGCTGGGGCTCCTTGGGAAAACCTGATTACTTCAATAACTAATGCACATGCCTGGCTGCTCTCCCTGGGCTGTCCCTCCACAGTAGCTTTTCCTCTCATCCCATCACTGACCGGGGGCTTTCGAGGCTCCCCTGCCTGCACAGGCAGAGCAGCCTCAGCTCCTCACCTTCCTCAAATCCCTGCCCTGGGACAGTGCCCGGCGGATCCGGGGGTGCGGCGGTGGAGGGATGCTGCTGTCGGGGTGGGCACGTGTGGCTGCATCCACATGGTTGGACTCAAACCTCCAGATCCTCTGCTCTCTGCAGGAGCTGGGGTGGTTTTCTTGGGGTAGCCGGTCCTAAATCTCATCCCTGGGGTTCGAGCGTGCTTCTGGGGTGTGTAGACCTGCATCCCAAAACTCCAAAGCCTGAGGACCCCCTGTTCAACCAATGCAGAAACTGCCACCATCCCCCTCCCCTTGCTCTGTTTCATCTGCTCTGCAATAGATGGGACAAGACTTGAGCGCACCAATTAAGCGTACTCCGGAAAAACCTTCTTAATTAGCTCTTAAAAGAGGTTAATGTGGTGTTTAGTGCCGGTGCGGGCGAGCTGAAGCTGGATTCACCCTCTTGCGTGGGCTGTCCCCCCTTTGCACACACGCACACGTGCCTGCAGTGCTCTCACACCTTCGCAGACGCCTTTTCCCCACCCCGGGTGATGCCCACGGACCGTGTGCCATCGAGGCCACCCCTGCGGACCCCGACCCCGGGGTCTCGCTGCCGCCGGTGCTGTGCAGCTCCCACCCCGTGTCTGCTGCTCCGGCTGCCCCTCGCCTGGCTGCAACCAACCTTATTTTTCCTCTCCCCTCTCCAGGGCTCTCCTTCTACACCCGAGTGCTTGAAAACTGCGAGGACGAGGCCAGGTTTGATGAGGTAAGAGAAGACGTGTTTTCTTCCCGGTCTGTCTCACACATCTGGTTTGCTTTGCCGTGACTCCCCTTCTGGATGAAGATCCCCGTTCCCCAATTTAAGTGTGTTGGCATCTTCGTTGTCTGCTCCAGGGTTTCTCCTGGCAGGTACCAAATGGGTCTCTTGGCCGTGGTCTGGCTGGGGCTGAGGACACGGGCTGTCCTGTGACCTGGGAACAGCCCTACACCATTTCTCCATGGGGCGATTAATTAAAAAAAAAAAAAACAAACAAAAAACCCACCCTGTTGTTTGCACTGAAGTTTCAGGAAAAAATTACTTGTCTCCACTGGGCAAATCCCACTGGGCTCTTGGCTCTCCTTTTCCTTGTCTCAGGGGGAAAAACTCCTCCTTGTTTTAAATCCCTGGTGCGTCAGTTGTTGATGCTCACCCTGCCAGCCTGCCCCTTCGTCTGCATCCCTCAGCTCACACTGGGTAACAAACCGATTGATCTGCTTCAGGTGCCGATCAGATTCTGTATTGGCCTTCAGTGCTCAGTTTGGGGCTTGGAAAGGGACAGAGAAGGATTTGAAACCCAAGTCCTGTGTGGTTTTAAAATACAGCCTTTTCTTAAGCAGTTACCAAGAAAATATTCTGAGATGACTGAAATAAGGTCACCCACACAAGCAGGGAATAGAGTTGCTGCTAAGTCACATTCAAAATGGAAATATACTTTCAAAAGAGAACGGATATTTCCTCTGATTGCTTTGTGTTTCTCGTAGAAGATAACCTGTTCCCAGGGGCTGGAGAATACAAGAGGCTATGAGGAATACTAAGATCTTTTATCGCTTTCTAAAGCTTTTTCCACCTTTAGCAAATAAGGTTTTGTCCTGGTTCCAGGCATGGGATGTTTTTATGTGGTGATAAATCCCGTGGCGTTCCCAGCCTGTGTGGCCAGAAGCACGCCCATCTCTTCCCTGCCCCTGGCATGGGTTAGTCCTCGTTCCAAGTTTTAGGGGAAGAGCTTAATCTCAGGCTCCCCTAAACTGCAGGGAGGATTAAGGGTCAGGGGAAGCCTGCGTAGGATCTGCCCCTGATAGCTCCAGGTTTGCATGGGATCGGTGAGGCACGGCAAGAAGGCAGCTGGAGATGTGGCTCCAACCACGCTCCTCCAAAGCCGAGGCAGCCGGGGGAAGCTGCTGATGGTAACGAGATGCAGATTTCTATAGATCTGCACACAGCAATTTGTTAGTATAATAACTGATTTGAATAACAACCACGGAGGTGTGCACTGGTGGAGCTGCCTGTGTCTCAAAATGCTTTGTGATCTGAATGAGGAGACCGTTCCCTGCCGGGGCTGAAGAGCTGGAGGCTCCGCTTGCTCTCTCAGGCTCTCTCAGGCTCGGTGGGATGCCGGATGGCAGCTGCTCCGAGTGCTTGGTGCTGCACAGTGATCCTGGAGCATCCCAGCCAAGCTTGGAGCATCCTAGCCAAGCTCGGAGCCCCCTGTGGTCCCAGGCAGCGTGCAGGAGAAAATGGGCACTTGGTGCATGTCAGGACAAGGACTAGAGAACTTAAAAGACAGCAGGTATAAGAAAGCCTTGAGCTACAGGTGTATGTTAGTGTGCTTCGTATTTTCTTCTAGTGCCTCTTACTGCATCTGTGGGGATGAGCCCCAGGCTGTCCCCATCTCTCTCTTTAGATCATGTTTATTACAGTTCCTGCTGTGAAATCCTCGAGTAAACCTGGTTAGAATCAGCCTGGTAGTATCTACACAGTGAATTGCAGCAGAGTGAGGCAAGCTGATTTGGAGCAACCTTGCATGCCCGGACCAAGCTTTGGGCTCTTCTCATCTCCTTGCGCCGGGTGATAGGCGATGCATTGGCAGCAGCTAGGCTGTACCCAGCTCCCGGCTCCCCCACACTGCAAATACCCTGATTTTTCTCATCAACCACTTGGCTCCAGCCAGAGGAAACTCCAGCGTGAATCAGAGGTTGCTTTGCGCTGGGGACCAAGGTCAGCACGGAGCCCTGGCAGAGATGACATGAGGGTGTGCAACTGCTGGTTGCTCCAGGTCTTGAGACCTGCCAAAAATGAGTAATCCCAGTGGTTTTTAAGTTAAGCACCTTCTTAAGTCTTTCCCGTGTCGGTAGGAGAGTGCTCATGCCCTGACCGACTGCCCCATCAGTCAGGCTTTTATCCTCTGGGTCACGCAAGGTCTTCACAGCATCTAACAGATGAGCCGGCATGTGTGTAGCCACTCCGTGAGGCATTCAGTTACCTAAACGTGTGCTAATGCCATGATGTGTTCTGATAGTTTGATGTGTTCTGGTGGCACGGAGCGAACAACGCAAAAAACCACGCAGAAAGCGACGGGGGGGACTGCCAGTGAGATCTACATTACTGCAGTTCGGAGGGGAAGGCAAGCCTACGTTTCTGGGTTCGCCTTCCCAGCTTTGCTGGGGGCTTGCTGGGAATTCAGCCACGTCTGCAAGATCAGCCCAAGTGGGCCATGCCTCCTGTACGGCTAGGAATGGGGCACCTGCAGCTTGCCCTTCTCTGTAAATTGCAGAGAGCTCTGTAAGAGCAGTAATACCGGTGCTGTAGCCCT
Organism: Harpia harpyja; assembly: GCF_026419915.1. NCBI lineage: Eukaryota > Metazoa > Chordata > Aves > Accipitriformes > Accipitridae > Harpia > Harpia harpyja. The sequence goes on along the minus strand of NC_068954.1, from coordinate 1,327,367 downwards.
GCCGCACACTGGGAGGCTGAATGCTGGTCCCTGCTTGCGCGTAGCTGGTTACTGGGGCTGGAGATAGCTAGCTGCCTTTAGGAGGAACAGGCTGGACACTTGCACAGATGCATCATCCTTATCATGTAGGGCAGAGCACAAGCCACAGCAAAAGAGGTGCAATCCTGTTTCTTCTTTCCTTATTAAATCTCTCGTTATCTCATGCTGCTGAAGGACTCCCTGATGCAATGGCCACGGACGACAAACCTGCTGTGAGCTAGGGAACGTGTCTTGAGCTGCCTGGAGTAATTAGCTGATGAGGCTATCCAGGAAAGCAGATATTGCCCTTTGAGTGTACACACAAGGCAAGTTATCGTGCCACTGATGACAAGCCCAGCTGATGAACTTTATTGAATAAAATTTTATTATTGCATCACTGCAGCACTCAACTATTCCTCTGCTATTCCCCCACACAAGGCTATCGCACGGGGACCTTTTGCAGGGAGGTGGTGGGTGCATGTGGTCTGTAATGCTTGTGATGCACAAAATTGAGCTGTCTTCTAGATGAGCCCTGATGGCTGGAGCAGTATCAAGGGGTCTGCCTGGGGGCACTGCCAGTTTGGGACAGTTGAAGATGAGCAGGAGGGTCTGCCTGCCCTCCAGTCCCTCTGCAGGAGCGGTTTTATTCCCTCTTCAGCTTCCTAGTTCTCCTTGAACGTTGCAATGAATTAATACCGGTGGGATGAGAGGTGGGGTGTTATTTCTCATTACTCTCCAGTTACCCGTGCACCCTCCTAGTGCTCACGTGGTTCCTTGCACTGATCATTTATGAACCAGAAGCTTCAGAAATGACCGTATTTCCTCCTGCTTTCCTCTCAAAATGGGGTAAAATGGTGACCTTGTGTCTGGGGGGTGATTTGGATGGGGGGATGTCTCATCCCCCGTGTGGGGAAGGCTTCCGAAGCTGAGCTGGCCGATCTCTCATCTCTGTGAGAGGAGATGAAATGGCGTGAGGATGAAGAGGATGCTCCCTCCCTGCAGAAAAGTCACATTAGGTTCATGTGAAGCCAAAGGTTTTTTTGACAGCACTAACAAGGACATCAGCTTTCCCTGCCACCGCTTAACATTCATGAGGATCCACTACCAGGCTGAATTTGGGCTGCCCCAGTGGTTTCCATTTGTTTGGTTTCACTCTATTCCTTTTGCAATTATTTTTATTCATTGTTTAATGAATTATGCAAAGCCTGTGCTGCTCCAGAGCCTGGGGAAGATGATCTGCTGCCTATTCCAGAGGGTATGTACGGCACTATGGCTGTATTTGACTTAATTGGGACTGGCTGCATTGTGTGCTGCCTGCACCCCAAAGGGTTTCTTCTTGGAGGGGCTTGTCCCGCAGCTCTCCCGCAGGCACCCACAGGAGGGAAGGGGACTCCGGTGATGGTGCTGAGCATGGAGAGCTGTGGATGGGTCCTGTGTGGTCTTCCTTGCCTGCATTCAGTCTCTCCTAAAGGGTCCGGGACAGGCTTAGGTGCTGCTGTCAAGAAAGCCAAGACCCAGACCTGCAGCCCCGACCCAAACATCTGGAAATGCCCCCGATTAATCAGGCTTGGAGATGACAGGCAGGATGAGCATCCAGCCGAGGCTCCCAGGTGCTGCAGAAACAGGGGTGACATGGCTTAAAAAGGGGTGACATGGCTTAAAAAAGAGGGGTGACACGGCTTGCAAAGATGCCCTTTCCCAGCTCCCTTGAAGCAGTATCAGTGTAAGTGTCTGGCTTCTGCATTCTGCCAAGGCATTTTTCTGCCTCTATCTTTTTTTTTTTCTCCCTTCATTAATAAAAACAGATAAAATCGACCCAGCAGGTATCACTTGCTTAGCTTTGCACAGGGCTTTTTAAAAGGCTTTTAACAATAAAACCAGTAAGGAGAATAAACAGGCAGCCAGCCAGGGAAGGAGGAAGGGTACTGAAAGCAGGGAAGCCTTTGGGAGCAGCCCCAGCCCCAAGCAGTGCCGTGGTGGTGGATGGGCTCCCGGACCAGTGCTGCTGGCGTTTCCTAATGGGACCAGTGGGGAGGGAGCAGGGAGAGTATCCCATGGGCGTTCAGGATGGTGCTGAGCCCCATGCTGAGAGCTGCTTGCTATCAACTTGGCTATCAACAGCAGTGCAGGCACTGTGAGATGCTGATCTTAGCTGTGCACCCTCTCCCTCCCTCTTCCACATCTGGCACACAGCTGGACCAGCCCTCCTGGGGAGTGCTGGCATAGCTGTCCCCCAGGGATGGTTTTTTTCCTGGCATGTGTCCGGGAGCATGAGGCATTGGTGTGGGCAGGGAGGGGGTAGCAGGGGCTCCTCCAGCCATCCCACTGTAAACCCCCCCCCCATCACAACAGTGTCTGGTAGCTCAGGATCTTGTTCTTCACTTTCTGTGGTTCCCTTGAGCCTTAAATGCTGCCTGGTTGCCAATTCTCACCTCTTTATTTGGTGCATCACGCTTGTCTTTTCTCCCACGATGGCATCCCCAATACCTTTCCCTACAAAAATGTGAAGTAAGAGCAATTATTTCATAGAATGGTTTGGGTGGGAAGGGACCTTTCAAGGTCCATCTAGTCCAACCCCCTGCCATGAGCAGGGACACCTTCCACTAGTCCAGGTTGCTCAGAGCCCCATCCAACCTGACCTTGAACGGTTCCAGGGATGGGGCATCGACCACCTCTCTGGGCAACCTGGGCCAGTGTCTCACCACCCTCAGCGTAAACAACTTCTTCCTTGCATCTAGTCTGAATCTCCCCTCTTTTAGTTTAAAACCATTACCCTTGTCCTATCACTACAGGCCCTGCTAAAAAGTCTGTCCCCCAATTGCTAGGCAGACCATTGAGAAGGAATAAAATGGGTTTGTGGATCATACTATTACTTTAATAATGATGTAGTACTTAGACCGTGCCACGGCTGGAGGAATTCCTGATGGATATGAGATCACCAGTCCCAGGAGATCAGCTGTGGAGAGCCAGGAAGGTGGGGAGACCGTCAGGGTCAAATGCCCATCTTTGTGACAGATGAGCGACCGTCTGGCTTGGAAGGAAATAGAAAACCCCACAGGCGGCAGATTTTTTTGTCCCCACCTGGCAGCATGCAGCATCTCCTTGAATGCATCCCTTGGTTAGATGTGAAGTTAGGGTTTAGCATGAGTTTGCTTTGTTTCTTAGTTGGCACCCGCCGTGACGTCGCAGGCATGTTTTGCAAAACGCTTGGATGTTCATCTCTCTGTAAAAATGGGCTGAAAGGTTGAGTGGAGCTGCTGCTGCTGCCGGGGGAGGAGGGACAGAGGGATGTGCTCTCAGAGACCTTCCAGCCTCGTTCCCTGGGCTTCTTTGACCCCGTGGGCCGTCAGACTGCCTAATTGCATTGGATAAATGTAAAGTCTGTGGCTTTCACCCTGCAAGCCAACTCCAGCGCTCGTGCTGAAGCAGAGTGCTCGTTGCAAGCTTTTCTATTGACACAAGATGCATTTTTGCAGCAGTCCCTGCACAATCTCCTGCCGCAGGAGCCCTCTGCCACGGTCATAGTCGCAGTGAAGAGCAGCCACTAAGTGCAGCCCCTTGCAAAGGTTGGACTGTCCCAGGACGGGCAGGCTCTGGGAAGACAGACGGGTCACCTCCGTGGATGCCACATCTGGGGAGCACTTTAGGGCTGGGGGTGCATCCCAGTCCCTGGTGCTGCTGGGTTTTAGTGGCTTGGTGGAAAGCAGCTTGGGAAGGCAGGCGTGGGACTCGCTGCAGGCACTGCAGCCCCTGCAACTGAATTACTCCGGGGAACGGTTTGTGTTCGCTTCCCAGCCTGCGTTACCTGCCACACGACCAGTGTTTCCCTTCAGCCCAGGCACTCTGAATTGAGAGCACATAACGCCTCAGGGCCTGTTATAAATTAACCGAGAAAACTTCAGCTCTAAAACATTTACCCTCTTTCATCGCTTACATGAAGGGCAGCACCCAGCGAGGGTGTCGAGGGAAGGAAAACCTGCCTGCAAAGAGCCGAGGCTGCACAAATGCAATGCAGCTCCTGGGTGACCTGCAGCTGCTTCGGTGCCAGTGAGAGCAGCAAAAATTTGCGGTGCGATGATGCCTGCCCCGGCAGAGCCTGTGCTAGGGGCTTTTAGCAGGGTGCCTGTCTCCAGGCTCCTTTCTGGAGGTGCTTAGCTTGGGCTGGTGGCATTGCTTTGCCTCTCCGCGTTGCAAAGGGAGCGCCGTCTTCAGCCCAAGGGCAGTTCCCTTGGTGCATCTCCACAGGCAGCGAGGAATGAAATCTAAAAAGCCAAATGAAAGAGTTTAGGTAGCACCTTACTTGGTGGGAGAACACAGGGCAAAGGCTGGGGAGCTGAAGCCCATGAATTCAAAGCAGAAATATGGTGCAAATGTTTATCGCTAGAAGGCAATCAGCTGTGGAAACCACTTATCTGAAAGTGTAATTAAATGTTGTTGCTTGAATTCTGGGATGTCTTCTTTTCCTGTTTCCCTGTTTCCATATAAAAATATGTTCTGACTGCGCTACGAGGCTTATCTGTTTGATTTAGGAGCCTTTGAGTGAAACACGAAAATCTGTGGTCTGGGTTGCTTAAGAGGTCAGGCTGAGCGACTGTAATAATCCTTTCCAGGCTTAAAAGATAATAATAATAAAAAATATCTATCTTAGGAGGGAAAGCATATCACTCAGTTCTTTTGAGCTGGGTTTTTTTTTTTTTTTGTGCCGAGGCTGAGGTGGCTGTTGTTAACTCAGAGAGATAAAGCACAGAGACCTGCATTTTCATTTCCCAGCCAGGCTGACTTGCCACTGTCAGACCTCCACCCACAAGGTGCTAGATGTGGTCTGGGTGCTCCAGACCCACCACCCGCCTCTCCAAAATACTCAAAATCGAACAACAGTTGGAGAAGCTGACAGCAGCCTTAGGGGGAGCAATGCCCCAGGATTCACCAGTGCACAGGACAACATGTTTATAAAATGAAGGGGGGGGGGGGGGGAATAAGTTTGTAGAACTCATGGCTGGGTGCCACAAGTCGATGTGAGTGGTTTTGCACGCACTGGAATAAAACCAAGAGGAGACTGAGGGTGACTGGGCAGACCAGCAGAGCATGGGTCATGGGTTGGGGAAGATCGTGCAGAAGTTTGTTCATAGCCTGAGGGTCTGAGTGCCCATTCCTTGTCCTGTTTGTGTTTTTTTGGGGGGGATTTTGGACAGCTTGCAGAACAGGGTGTCCTCCTTAATCTGAGGTATATAGTCATGGCTAGATAGTCTGTCCAGAAAGGATAAAAGGAGTGTGACCCCCTCCCAAGGGTGAGCCATGGCTCGGTTTGTACCCTGGATGTGCCAGAGTTTCTCCAGCGATGGAGAGCCCAGACGAGGGGTGTTGATTTAGGTAGGTAACCTCTAAGCTTCTAAGTCAAGGTGGAGGAATCCCAACCCTGATTTTGAAGCCCAGAGAGCATCTGCATTCCATCCAAAACGATTTAGCCAAATTCAGCGGATCTGCAGCAGAATTCAGATCTGAGCCCCTTTCTGAAGCCCAGCCCCAAGAAACCAGGGATTACACCATGAAGGGATGATTTCTGACGGTGGAAAATGGTACCCTGTATTACATTCCCCAGGATTTTAGGCAAAACTCCAAGTGCTTTAACCAAATTGCTTTAGTGCCTCTAGACAGGTGGGTCCCTCTGGAACTGGAAGTGTGCAAGCACGTGTGCGGGCACATGTGCAGGGAGTGCTCCCAGGACGATACGGCACATCGCAGAGCACAGCAGATGGAAGCGTGCTCCTCCCCGCCGTGCATCACTTGCCGGCCCCCCAGGGTTTGCTGCAGCAGCAGCAGCGGATGGGCTGCAGCGTCAACATCCCCGGACGAGCTTCTTGGTGCGGAAAGCTGTCGGCCAGGCTGTTCAGCGGGGATCCTGGGAGCCTTTCTAGGCCACTGCGCTTTCCAAATGACCTTATTTGTTATTTTGCTTCCTGACAAACCTCTAACCGAGGCAGGGGTGCCTACACATAGTTATTTCTGAGCCTTATTTTGGTAGCCACACCCGAGCTTTGGGATCTGCGGGTTGCAGAGGACCTAACTGTAGAGCAGGACTTCCCTGTACTCAGTGCTGTGCGTACCCAGAGAGCAAGGATGGCCCCTGTCCTCCACCCTCTACCCAAGGATGGGGAACAGAGACTTACCCAAATGTGTTTGTGACAGAGGCAGGGATGCCTGCTCATTCCAGTTCCCCCCCCAAATGTGGTCTGTGGACAGAGAATGCTATTTCTGAGGAAGGAAGAAAAACACCCCAGGACCTGGCTGTGTCCAGCAGCAGAGCTCTGCTGGGGTTTCAGGAGGTGCTTCCAGACTTCTTTAAACTCCCAGTCTGTGTAAGCAGAAAAAAAGCCTGTCCTTGGACCATGGTTTATTCTTCTATGAAGGTAGTGGAGGGGTTTGGGTTTGTCTTGTGCTGGCCAAGGCTCTGGACAGAGGGATCAAAGCTGAGGCTCTGTTGATCCTCTGGTGAGGATGCAGACAGGAGGTTTCAGGAAGGACCAGCAGGATCCTTTCAGTACTTAAGGAGGGCTTAAAGGGGGCTTATAAGAAAGATGGGGACAGACTTTTTTGCAGGGCCTGTAGCAATAGGACGAGGGGTAATGGTTTTAAACTAAAGGACATTAGAATCAGACTAGATATAAGGAAGACTTTTTTTATGCTGAGGGTGGTGAGACACTGGCCCAGGTTGCCCAGAGAGGTGGTTGCTGCCCCATCCCTGGATCCATTCAAGGTCAGGTTGGACGGGGCTCTGAGCAACCTGATCTGGTTGAAGATGTCCCTGCTTATGGCAGGAGGTTGGACTAGATGACTTTTAACGGTCCCTTCGAACCAAAACCGTTCTGTGATTTGATGATTCCATGATCCAGGCAGAAATCAGGTCCCTTGTGCTTGGGCTTTCTGTCTCCATCTCAGAAGCAACCAGAAGTCTTGATCTTGGCAGAGCGTCTTATCCCATAGTAAACCGCCACTGCTGTTAAGAGTTTCCCTTGAGAAGGTCTAAGCTCTGGTCTTGTTGGCCGTCTCGGGGCAGACACTGGGAACATCACCTCCTGCTGCGAGGCAGAATGGGGATTCCTCTGCCCAGCTGAAACTGCAGATAATAGATGGGACCAGTTTAACATCCAGAGCAGTGTGGGCAGTTGACGGGTTGCTGCTGTGCTCGTGACATGGGGTACTCTGTCCCCTTCACCAGCGTGTCTGAGGGCTGTGGTAGAGAGGAGAAGCTGGGTGGTAGGAGCATCGGGCTGATGAATCTCCACCTGTACACATTGCAGAGCCCTGAACAGTGAAGACAGGACAACTTCTCGGGCCAGAGAGGCATGGTGACAGCAGGAGGGAACAGGCAGCTCGTAATTAATCTTGGGATTGCTGGTTGTATTTATCAACCTAGCTAATAATGGCTAATGTAATCAAAGCAGTGGGAAGGAGCGAGCAGAGAGCAGTACACACACACATGCTGTAAGGGGAAGGGCTGAGTTACATCTTCATGATGGAGAGTAAATCTGGCTGCAGAATGAGGAGTGAGGCTGGACCATAAGCAAAATGGTATCACTGTCATGGGGCCATTTCTAGTTTTCTTCCATATTTCATGATTTTTTTTCATTTGCTTCCTTGACTCACTGCGGAAAACGTAGAAGTGGGAAAAAAATAGCTTAAAAATGAGTGTTGGCATATTTCTGAAGAGTCACTAATTTCTTCCTGTGAAGTCACTTGATAAGCACTTTCCTTTCAAGACTTTGAATGCAGTTCTGCCGCTCCTGTAAGTGATGCAGGGCTCAACCCTGCTGCCTCCACATCCAGGGTGTCACGTTCCCATCCCGCGATGCACCGAGAGCAGCTTGGCAAGGGGGTGTGCTTTGCTTTGGGAGGTCACAGGAGACCTGTGCCTTGGAAAACTGCAGGCAGCTCAGGTGGTTTAGCCTGGCAGACTGATTTCTTGCCTTGGGAAACAAAAAAAACCCCACAAATGAAAGTGATTATATGTATTAAAAATGTGTTTTTATATATATAATATACGTGTGTGTGTGTGTGTGTGTAATATGTGTACACACACACATTTATACAATGTATGTATATATTTATACTATCTACCTATTGGTATATCTATCTAGAAAATATTTGGCACCGAGATACATTCTTAGTGAGACCCTTGTAAAACAGCCCTGCCTGCCTTTTTGCTGGGGAAAAGAGGTAGTTAGCCTTTTTCCATGGTCATCTCAGCTCCATCCTCATCACTTCTGCAGCAGCTCCCTGAAACAAGCCTGAACATCTCCCTCTCATCCTTTCTCTGCAGACCTTCCGCTGGCCAGTGGCAAGCAATATTGATGGGAATGAGATCCTGGAGATCCAGGTGTTCAACTACAGCAAAGTCTTCACCAACAGGTGAGAGCGTGGTCTGTCCTTCCCTCCCACCGACCCCCCAGGTCCTCTCCGGTGGGAAGGGGGAGCTCCTGCTTGAGCTGCAGCAACATCCCCATTTGGTTTGGAGACTGGATGGTGAGGAAGACGTTGGTGATTGATGTCTCCTGGGAAGGGCAAGGAAGCTCAGATGCGATGTGTACAGCTCAGCGAGTGAGGTTGCTAACCACCAGCAAGTAGATGGTGGTCAGTGCCATGTCCATGCCATGGTTTTCCCAAGGTGCTGCCATTTGGTTCAATACAATTTGCATGTCTTTAAGAGAAACTGAAATCTTTTGGTTAATTAGCAAGGTGGAAGTCGATACCTAAATGTAGTGCCTCAGCTTTTGCAAATTCTCCACCTGTTCATTTATCTTATTCTTGTAATTTTTTCTCACATAAATACTATGGTGGTTGCCATGCCTTATGTATTATGTGCAGTGTTATGAGCATTTTTTAACATCTCTTACAGTCTAATTTTGCCCCCACATTAATAATGAACACGAGAGAAGGAAATCTTGTCTGTCCCTTCTGTCAGCCTTAGTGTATATATCCTACATTCGTCCATGTTGCCATTGCAAAAATATGGGAGCATTTCACAAAAACCTGAGTGGCATATGTGAATTGTCCTACAGAACATTTACATTGACATTAAAGAGGGGAAAGGAAAAAAGAGCTGAGGAAGGGCTCTTGCTTGTGGTTGGATGTTGCACTAACATTTTTGCCCTGAAATCCTGTGTCTTCCCCAGCTGGAGCTCAGCAGGGTCTCCTGAACATCTCCCAGGCACATGTGCATGCAAAAGCTTGCTTCTGAGCCAAAAAAATGAGGAGACAGACAGATGGCATGCAATGCAGGCACGCTAAATATACATGATTTAAAAAAAAAAAGAGGCAACAAAAAAATGAGAAAAAAAAAATTACCTACCTTTGTCTTGCTTTTAAGTAGGAGCTTGAATAGCACAAGGACAGTTGAAAAAACTTGTTTTATTCAGTCAGTCGCTGGGAGGAGGAAGGCAAGGAGTGCCCAGAGGGTCCCAGCCCAGGTGGATGAGTTGGGTGGGAACGGATGGCGGATACAGGCAGAAGAGTGGTCCAGGGCTTGTGGGGCGATCTCAGCTCTGCCACAGGAGCCACACGTAGTACAAGTCACTCTGAGCTGTGTTCAGATCACCTCCATAGGCACCTGCATTGAGATAGTGCAGTTGTGGTGGTCACTAAGTTCATGAGTGATGGGCGCATGGAATAGGAGATCTGACTCATTTCTGCAGCCCTGAAGTGCCCCCGGGTCCGTGTGAGAAGGGTCTCCTCAGGGGCTCTGGGCAGCAGATGGGTGACGGGAGCCCGAGACGGACAGATGCAGACCTGGAGATCCACCTCCTTCCCCAGCCAGTGTCAGCTCCAGCCTCTGGAACCTGCTCTTCATGTTGCATCTGTGACAGCAGTGGGTTTTCTTCGACTGGATGCTCCTTCAATGCCTTCCTTCACTGTCTACACCCCTGGTGTGAGCAAGCAGCCTGGATACTGCCATGAATTTGCACAGGCTTAGTGCAGCCAGCAGCTGGACAACGTGAAGGGTCAGAGCATCCTTCCATCCATGATGGCTTGAAGCTTCATGTCTTCATTACCCGGCAGAATTGAATGAAATCATGCCACCTGAATCAGATGCTTTTGCCCCAACAAACTGCATGTCAGGATGTACCCAATTTACCTCCTGGACAGCAATCTTGCGTGCTCTGCTCACAAAGAAGCAATCCCTTCTCTCCCCGTCTTAAAACCTGAAAAAAAATCCACTTGAAAGATGCAATAAAAAGCAGAAAGTGGTGTTTCTGTGTCTGGAAATGAAGAACTGTAACTGTTCCTCCATGGAATTGAGAATTGGAAAGGCCAGGGCACACCAGCAGGTTGCGCTGATTAGAGGCTGAGAAAGTGATCACTCAGGTAATTCCTTCTACTTTCAATGTGACCAAAGTCTCAGAAATTTCCAAACACCCAACACAAAATAAACATCCAGCTAGTTCAGCCAAAATGCTTAAAGTGCCTTTTTTCCATTGGTGAGTTGCACATGTATCAGCCAGCCGAGAGCCACTTCTACTTCCAACATGACCTTCTGTTTTATCATTTTCATCACTTTAGATATTTTCCTCAGTTTGTCTTTGACACCTGAGGGCCTGGGCTACTGCAGAGGAGCAGCCTTACCTTTGAGCAGCATTTGCTGATGCTGCAGGGGAGCAGGCTGCAGCCATGTCCCAGTGTCCTGGCTGGGCTTGCACTGCCCAGGATGAAGCTTGCATCTCTTTATCTTCTGCTGCAATCTCAGCTAGCTCAGCTGACGCTTGCGTGCCGCAACCCCGTCTTCAACGTGAACTGAGCAGTGCCATTAACTTTATTCCTTACCATTCAGGGATGGCCAGATCTGCAGTGGGCAGGAATCTGGTTCCAACGCCCCATGAGAACTGCCTTCTTCCATCAATTTAGTCCCCCCATGGTACAAAAAAAACCCCACATGCCGTGTTTCTTGTTCCAGGGACCCAGGAGTCTGAGCTGAGGCAGCTGGGTGTCTGCAGCACGTGAAACCAGGAGCATCTCTGCCCATTGCTCGGCAGGCATGTTCTGCCCTCAAAAGCTCTTGCACATTTGTAGTCAAAGCACCTCCCAATCTTGTTTATGAGAAGGCCATTCTTGGCACCTCTCATTGCACAGTGGTTTTTACCATCTCAAATCATCTTTGCAGTTCTTTATCCCACTAACGTTCAACTTTCAACGTCCTCCCTCTAAAGTACAGGCACAGGCTGGATGCATCCACTGCATCTCCCCAGCTCTGCAGACTGAGGATGAAATACATCTCTCTTCCCCCCATCCCTCCTCTGGTCGTGCAGTTATGGATTAATTGGTTGTTTATTCACCGTGCTGGGCTGCTGGTGCACCACACTCCCTGGAGCTGTCGCGTTCATGGAAGTCGAGTCCATTTTCTGCGAGCCTGAGGTGCAGATGTTGCTTCTTGGAAGTGCTTTTGGCACATGACTGCCCTTTTTGTTTGGCTCGGGCATATCCCAAGGTCCCCACTGCTCTGCGTGGCTGCCTCCACTCTCTCCTGGTTGACAGGTCTGTCAATCTTCACATTATTTGAAAATTTGATTGTAAGTTATTTTTACATCCCAGTTACTGATGTAGTAGTCATGGGCTTAATAGCAAAATTGCACCGTAGCACTGTCATTCAAAGATGATTTTCAGCTGATGTCCTATTTTTAGAATTTCTCCATTAATCTGCTCTTGTTAGTGTGTAGCACTGGTAGCAGGCAGTGTTAAACCAAACATTTTGTAAGAACCTGCTCCTTCCATGCAATTACCAAACAAACCAACCCCGAAGCAGCAAACCGAGCTTGTTTTGACAGGCTCTATCTCCTCATAAACCTACCTTGAATGTCATTGATTACACCCCAGTTTATAACTGCTTCTCCATTGAATCCTGTACAAGCTTCCCTATTCTTTTCCTAGGATGGCTGCCAGGTTAGCCTGGCTCTCTTCATTCACCCCGTATGAACTCTTTGCTGTGCTGGGATTTCTCTATTATTCCAACTTCATTAAGAATTGATATCACTGGAACAGAGGCTGCTGGTTCTTTTGTGCTGATTACCCACAAACTACCCCTGGCCTGCAACAACCAACAGAAATATTTATCCAGCATATTTGCCTATTTTGCATCGTTACAGGCTGGAACAGGAGCTGCTGCTCCTGTTTCTGGGGTGCATTTGCCTTGAAATCATAGAATCATCTGATTATAGAACTGTCCTTGCTGCCCATCTTTGCTTTGGGCCACTGGAGCAACCCAGCCCTGCAGCCCAGCCCAGGAAAGGAGCCGAGATCAAAGAGCCCCTTCAGCAAACGCCAAGCAAGACATCTCCCCTGGCTTTGCCTTGACAGCTGTGGGAAGCAGAATCCCCAAAGGGGCTTCATCTCCTCTCGCTGCAACATAGGTGCCCATGGGGAGCCAGGGCTCAGCTCAGGTGCCCTTTGAGTCTCCAGCTTCTGGAAGGACCCATGTCTCCTCTAGATCCAAAGTTGTGTCTGCCAGCCCTGTGTTTGTCTCAGACATCCCAGGACGTCTGCACGGCGGCAGCAGGTACTCGTGTTTAGGTGATGGAGCTGAACCTCTGGAGAGGGGTCTGGGGGAGCCAGGAGCAGCAAGGCATGCCCTGACCCAAGGCAACGTGCTCTGGGCACAAGGAACTGAGAACTGCCTGTGGCTGAAGGATGGGCTGAAAAGGCTGAAGTTCCCTGATGCAGAAGACAACCAGGAGCCCAAAGGAGGCAATGCCAGGAGAGCCTTAGTTCAACCCTATAAGCTGCCTACTGACAGGGGAAGGAGTAAGTTTCAGACCTGAGCATCAGTGGCAGGAATCAACCTGCAGAATAGACTACTCCAAGTCATAAATATAAAGGGATTACCCAGGGATTTCTGTTCAGACTCACAGCATTTCTCCTGCTGGCTAAGAAATGTCTACACCAGGATATTGGTGCCAAGGTACAACCCATGAATCTGGCCCCATCCCACCCCTGGGCAGCTGGTGCTGAGCACCTCCCTCAAGGGAATGCAGGGAATCTGTGGTACAAAAATAAAATTAAAGCCCAGGGTCATAAGCCAGTGCTGTAACTACAGCCCATCCTTCTTGTACAGCAATGAGTTGGAGGAGGACAGACAGACATAAATCTTGGAGAGGAGGGAGAGGAGTGGCGAGAAGCAGAGCCCTGACGCTGGGCTTTGGAAAGGTGAGCCCCGGTCTCTGTGAATAATTCACACGCAGCTGATTAGTGCTATTTATCAAAGCCCCAGATAAAGGCATGACACCTGATGCAGGTCCACCCTGAATAATGGAGGGGCCCAGTGCTGAGACGTGGCTGCGTGGCTCATTGAGTTGCTTTTGTTTCCCACCTCAGTGGCCATCAGCACGCAGCTAATTAGCTGGTAAAATAATCCTTTCCTGGCCTCGGCTGGGTGCCTCAGCCTCCTTACAGCATCTGATCACATGCTGGCTCCTTGGAGGGGCTGTGGGCTCTGGTGGGTCTCGCCTCTGGGACAGTGGCTGTCCCTTGGAGCCATTCCCCGGCGTGTCTGAGTGCCCAAAGAAAGGGGCAGAGCATGCAGTTAGCAAGATAGTTCATGAGGACAGCTCAAATGGGCCAGACCAGCAGTGCCGCCAGCCCAGAAAACTGTCTCCAGCCCCTGACCAGGTAGGGCATCCCCAGGCTGGGAAACTCTCCCCTCCAGCCAAGACCCATCCAAACCACCCCAGGGATGCCCTGTCCCAGTGCAGGTGGATGAGGGGCAGTGCCAAATCCTGCCCATGGTTAATTTACTAGTGTAGATGCAGACTGAAAATTCTCCACACAAGAGAAGGACCAATAATCGTGGGTCCTACACACCCACCCTGCAGACATGAGATGCTTCATCTGATGCCACGTATCCCATCCTGGAAAGCGGGTGGTGAAGCCAAATAACTGCTGCATGGTGGGATGACCTGGGTAGAAATACTGAGACTCTACTGGAAGTCAGTTCACCTCTGTCCTTTGTCTTCTGGTCCCCTGGGGATACCTACAAAATACCTTCAAGATGGGTGAAAATTCATAGCATGTGGTCCCACAGTGAAGGGCCCTGGGAGAAGGCATGAGAGAGACGGTGCATGGTGTGAGGTCCCAGATGTGGATTTGAGTGTGTCTGAGCAGGAGAAGACACTGTGGGACACGTATGAGTGATGTGGGTGGAGGACCATACGCACAGGAGAGGGCAGAGACGCAAGAAGCAAGTGGAGGCAGCAGCCAGGGCAGCATGCTGTCCTGGTGAGACATCAGAGAGGATGGCTGTGCGGTCCAGCGGCCACAGAGCATCACCCCTGAGGAAGGAGGTCTGGTCCCTGCTGCTGCTCCCATTCCTGAACTGCTGGGACAGCCTGGACAAGCCTCTTCTGGGCCACATATTTTCCTTGTGTAGAAAACAAGGACAATACCGGTCAATGACCACATCCCTTAAGGATGAGGAACGCTGTGCAAAAACGAAGGGCTTTTGCTTCAAGGTGGTTTGTTTTCCTCTATGTCACTGTTTTCCTCTCCAGGGCAAGAAGCAGTAACCGGAGCTGGGCAAAGGCTGAAAGCCATATTACAAACCCGTCGGCTCTGCATTGGCCTGATGGGTGCTGCAGGGGTGGGGGCACAGATAACATCCCCCTGCAGAAAACCGATACCCACGGGGAAGAGGCGGGAGCTGGCTCTCCTTACCTGACAGAGAGACAGAGAGACTAATACCAAAGGCTTTTAATACAGCACTGTGCTCTCCAGGATAAAAATAGAGCTTTGTTTTGTCCTTTGTACTCTGGCTTCTCCAGCAATTAAGATCTTTGCAGAATTCAAGTCTTTCGTATGAAACTGCCTCCAACTTGCAGAAACCAGGGTGCTCACCACTTCATCCACAGAAAATAATCCGCGCAGAATCACTGTAGAAAGAGTGTAATGGAAAAAATTAACAACTCTGGCACAGTAGTTTCCCCCCTTGTCTGAGTGCCCTCCCCGTGCAGAGCAGCACTCAGACTCTGGGCAGGTAGGGATTTGCAAGAGCTGCATTTTGCAAACCAGAAGGTGCCTCGGTTTCCTTGAGACAGTGCTTGGACCGCAGCTGAGCAAGCCTTTCTGCTGCCCAGCTTGCTTAAACATTGCAGAGCTCTGAGCTGCAGCCCTTGGAGCATCGTCGGTGATGCAAGAGATTCAGTTCTCCCTAGCTTCTTCCCGCTCGGTGTGGAAGATCCCAGGGATATCCTGAGGTCAAATCCAGGGGTCTGTGTCTGACTCACCAGACCACTGGATGAGTGATGCACACATCAAGATGTTATTTTTGTCTAGAGCATTGCTAAAAGGCAGAAAACAGTTAAATCTCTACAAATCAAACTGAATATGCTTGCAACCCAGACAAAATGTTTACATAAGATCACGACACACTGGCCTCATGCTTGGTTTGCTTCTGTTTCCATCCAAAACAACTTTTTGGAGTCCCTTCCTAATTTCACCAGTAAGACAAAAAAAAATGTACGGGAAGATCTTAGGGCCACCTGCACAACTTAGGGTTTATGTTTGTCATTTTCGCATGTGATTTGGATCCCCAGACTTTATTGTGTGAAGTCCAGACTGCGCAGGTCTCTTGAGGGGGATCTTACGCCTGTCTTAGTAGTTGGGAGCAATCCAGTAACCTTGATTATGCAAACATCATTAAAACAAGCTTTTCTGCTAATGCTTTCAGCACTGGAAACGCAGAAAGTTGCTCTCCAATGCTGTTATAGGCTGTCTTCGCAACACACTGTTGGTCGTAAGAGTCCTTTTGTTTGTGTTATTAACTGTGCAGGAGCAAAAAGGATCCAATAGAACAGACAAAAGCTCTGGAACAGCTTTTATATGAGGAACTATAAATTAAATTAGTCCAATTCAAAAGAGGACATAATGAATAGCCACAAGGTTAAACTGGGGAGGAAGCAGTTATTCATCATCTGTTTCAGTAGAAAAACTTGGAAGACATGAAAACAGACAGTGGGAGGGAGGCTCAGGTTGAAGTAGGTCTTCAGATGATGCTGGGTGAGCTGTGGAGAGCCCCACCACGAGACCTGGTGGATACTGGAGGTTTACAGGTTCAAAACTGAGTGTGACATCTTCAGAGAAGAAAAATCTGCGCGAGTTTATTGAACACAAAGATATCCCCTCTGGCCCCAGGAGTCCTAAGGTGGACATCTTACATAGGCCAGAAGACTCATACTCTGGATGACAAGGTGTGATGAACTGTGGTCCTTCCTGATGTATCTGGGTTGTCATTACAAACGGATTTGTCCTCCTGAGAGCCCAGGCTCCCCCATCCTCCTGATCCATGGGCTGCACTCTTTCTTTTCATGTTCTTTCTTAAACCAGCACTTTTATTTCTTCTCCATTTTCCATTGCTCTTCTTGAGCTGTGGGATTATTCACCTCAGGAAGAAGGTCCTAGTCCAACTTCTTTTCCAGGTGATACAAAATGGATATGGCGGGGACCAGTCCAGTGAGCAGGGTCTCCTCCCACATACCCCTCCACAAAGTAGGGTAGGTGGCAAGTGCTCCAGTGCCTGAGGTTCGTGAAGCCCAGCTTAGCTTCCCAGCCCTAAGGACTGGTGTCTGTGATACACCTGCAGCTGCCCGGACCACAGGCAGGTGTATCATCTACCTGAAACCTTTCTCCTGCACGAAGCTCCTTGCAATGGGATGGCTGCAGCAAGCAAGTCTGAAGTGTCATTAAGACTTTCTAGCATCAGCTTCCATGGAAGGTAATAGATAGATGGACTGGGTGTGCTTGGTTATGACCTGAGAGGACTGATGTCACCAGGGGCAGGAGCCTGGAAAGGCAGAAGTTTCCATACCATGTCAGAGGTGCAAGCTAATCAGCCGAGACGTCTACGGAGGTATCAGCTCAGCCTTTCTGCGAGTGATACCATGTCATACAACTTGTCCAGTTTTGCAGGCAAGGCTGGCACATGAAAAAAGAGCTGAAATGCTGAGCTCCATTGGAGGAGGGAAGCTGCAGAGACAGAGACGAGCAGAGTCCAGACTTCCCAGGAGGAGCTGCAAATCATCTTGGCTCACCAAGAGCCAGAGTAAAGCGAGCAGGGGAGAAGGCAGCTGGGATGGCTGGCTGTGCTCAAGTTGGATGTGGCCAGCAAGCGATGATGTGGCTTGTGTAGTGCAAGCTTTGCAGACGAAGAGGTTTGAGCCCTTTCTTTCATTTTTTATTACCATCTGAGGCAGGCTGGATGTTTGTCTCCTAAGGGAAATGATACTTTGCTGGCTTTCAAACCCCTTGCTTTTTGTAACGCTAGAAATTCAGGTCCTCTGCCTGGAGGTCTGGAGGAGTTTGTGTTTGGGCACTTTCAAGAGGAGACCTTCCTTCTCTGGACTGATCCCCACCAAAACCATTTTGCATCACCAGGAAAAAACATTTCATGGAGATCTCTGGCAGCAACAGGACAATTCCCACCACCCAGCTTTGCCTGCCTGTAACCTGGGCATTGGGTTTAGGTCCAATGGTCAGCAGAGAAAGACCAGAACCTCCCACAAGCATTTTCTCCCCAACTCAAATACATCTAAGGCCTGTGGGACTGATTTCCTTCAAGCTTGGACAGTCCCTCCATTTGAGCACAGAGAGCTCAGGGACTGATGGTGAACTGCAGGACAGCGATGAGTAGTTGGGATGGACCCTTCCCCAGGGAGTGAGGAAAATGAGCAATCGTCAGCACATTTTAAACCCGGATGATTTTGAGTTGCATCAGGGCTTTTTGCCTTTTGGGGTTTTGTTTGGTTTTGGGTTGGTCATTGAGCAAAGTCTATTTTGGAGAAAGGGAGTCTTTCAAGATTCCTCAGACTTATATTTAAGCTTTAAAAGCAGACAGAGCATAGGTGGGCTTCCCACAAACTGCAACAATGGCCAGATCTGATATCCCTTGGCAACTTGGGTGTCTGGAGAAGGGAAAAAAAGGAAAAGAAGAGAGCACTTCTGTTATTCTTTACACAAAGACCCCAAACCACCTGACCTGACACCATGTTTTTTACATCGAGGATAGCTTTAAAATGATCTCTGGGCAGAATCTTGAGCCCAAAGTCCTCCTTGGAGGCAGCCTGAGATGTTCAATGATAGCACCTTGGCAGCTCTGCCTCCAGGGTGGAGCAAAGCCCTGCCAGGCAGGAGGTGGGCATGAAGAAGGCTTGTGCAGCAGAGCCATGCAAAGGGGACCGGTGAGCCCCTGCCCTGGACTTACCCTGTCCCAACCTCAGTCACAGCCCATCGGTGATGTGCCAAACACGACTTGGTTGGTCACATGGAGTTGGCTGTGCTTTTCCTCTTTGCCCTGGTGTGGCCCATCCCTCTCACCTTGCAGAGTTCATGCTTGCTGAGCGTTTTGCCTCAAAGCCTTCCCTGCTTCTTCAGATCTGGGTTGGTAAAATGACCCTTCATGGGTTACCGTCATTTCCATATAGCTTCTAGATTCATGCAACTGAAAACCCAAGCCCTCCTTTGCCAAAACTGGGTGAAAAGTTGAAAACAGTGATTCTCTTTTTCTAGCCATTGTAACATTTTCTAGTGTTATAATTTCTCTGTCTCCCAGCACATGAGGACATGCACCAGGGGCTAAGCTGTGGGCAGCTTGCCTCCAAGAAAGGTTTCTTCGCTGTGGGACCTTCTTACTTTGCACCAGCAGCCCACAGCCATGGCTGTCCTTTGACTCTGTGATGCTTTGCAACCAGGCAAGACTGGCTGGGAGACCAGAGATGTGCGAGGGGTCCAAAAATGGGTGCTGAGAAACCAGGGAGCGGCTCTGATGAGCATCTGGGTGGGTTGGTTTGGTCGGTGAAGCTCTTTGGGGTACCTGGCAGGGAGAGGCAATGGCTCTCTGGGAGCTCAGGCTGGAAAAGCAGAAAGTGAATGAGCTGAAAGGGAGTTGCTGTTGGATACTGGGGGAGCTGACGGTACGTTTGGAAGCTGCCATGCTTGCATTTATGTACCAACCCGTGTTTGGGCAATACCGATAAATGCAAACTGTTTCCTCTCGCAGCTGACGTGATGAGTGCCCTAGAGCTTGGATCAAAATGAAAAGCCTTTTTCACTGTCTAGCCAAATTGCAGCTTCATCTGTAATCATCTGACTCTTTAAGTTAAAGCTTCCTAAATCACTTCCCTCCTAATTACCCCCTTTGCACCAAGCCTGTGCGGTAGGCAAGTCAGAGATTACACTTGCAAGTGTATGTAATTAGTATTGTTTTGTTATCATTTGGATAACCTGGTGAAATGTAGGACACGACAGCAGTTCCATCTCAGCAGCCTCCAGATATTAAACGTTGCTTCAGTGAATTATCTTTTTTTTTCAGCAAACCCTTGCAAAAATTCTCATTAAATATAAATAGATTTTCTTTCACCCTTGAAGACAAGTAGAATAGCATAATGAGTGCCAGCAGCCCTGTTGTATTGAAATATATCTTGTCAGGTAACTAATTTGGGATGAGATTACAGATCTGGTTGCTGAAGTGGTAATTTGGCTATACTTAGACTTTTGCACGGTGTTTGACTTGGTGTCACGCAATATTTTGATTAAGAAAGGAAAAATTATGCAGAAATTTGACACGGCAGGTGCTGAAGGTGTTATGCACGTGAGCAGTGCTCGGGACCGACTACAGGCAGGGATTCGTCACCGAGGATGCTGGCAGGCAGTGGAACCCTGTGGGGACCAGACCTTGTCATACAGCAGTTTGCATTTCCCCGGGTGCAGGGAGCGGTTATGGCTAACAGCATGGGCAAGGATGCCGAGCTTGGGGAAGGCATCTCTAGGGAAGCTGGCAGGGAGCTCCTGCAACTGCTTGGCAGCCCGGGAACAACAGCATTATGTGCTTCATTGCAGTCTGAAAAAAAATACGTGCCTAGTTTCAGAGCCCGCTGCTTCAGAAAGGTGCTGGAAAAGTGGGGTTGGTTAGAGAGGAGCAGCCAGAGGCATTAAAACCTTAGCAGATCTGCCTACCCTGAAGTCAGCAGCAGCTCTGTCTGTTTGGCTTATTGGTAAGGAAAGGAAGAGGTGGCCTGACCATGGACCAAGAAGCAGGAATTTGGTGGCCATCGCTCTGGGAGCTGACAAATCCACAGGAGTTCATCAAGTCAGCAGATTTTAGCTGAGTAGGGCTGAGCCACTCCTTCATTTAAGCCCCATTGATGGTCCAAAAGATTAGCATCTCCCATGATCACTTCTCTGAGCCGCCAGGCATTGGCCATGTTCCTGTGCTGCCTGGTTTGCATTGCAATAGCTCATTAATTCAGGGAAGACGGTGGGGCAGGCATTTGGGAGAACTGCTCTCCCTCCCCACCATGCCTCCAGGTTGGAGGCTGTGTCGACCAGGAGCCCCCAGATCTCCTCAGCCCTCTTTACAGGTTGAGCAAGGCAGCGCTCGGTGTGTCACCTGGGTTGTAGCCAGGGTGCAGGAGCTCGGAGATGCTGCTTTGGGTTGGGGGGTGTGAGCAAATCCTTCGGTGTTTGCAGCTCTTGGTGTCAGGGGGTGGGAAGGCATCCTGGCAGGGGGATGCATGAAGATGCAATATGGCTGCTCCTGCCTGCCCTACTCCCCCCACCACGATATTCCTGGTTTTCTCTCAGACACTCTGGAGTATGACGAGCGTTGAAAGTTTGCTTAGGTGGGGAGAAGCCAAGGCTGCAGGGATGGGCTGTGTAATGGTTCAGCAAGATAACTCTATTTATTTATTATCTGCCTGTTTGACATCAGATTACAATCCTGATTTCAATTCCAGTTTTGATTTGGGTCTGACCCAGTTTCTCCATCTATCCTAGTGCCCAACACAGACATCACCAGGGTCCTTTTCTGTCCCAAGCCCCCAGGTGGGTTGGCCATGGCCAGGTGAGGAACGTCTCCTCTCCAAACCGCCCTGCAGCTGCCCAGCCCCAGGCTAACCCCTGCCCCTGCATCCCTGCGATGGGTTAGGGATGATGCATTGGCCTGGCTGACCCTGGCAGGCAGCATTCCAGTGTGGATGGGCGAGGGACAGTGCCCAGGCAGCACTTAATTCATTAATTTAGATGGAGCCAACAACTCTGAGTGGTTCAGGAGCAGAGACCGGCTCTCCCTGAGGTCTTTACTGTAATTGCAAGTTGGATCCTCCCTCGGGCAGCTGAGCCTTCAGTCTGATCTCCTCGGCTTTTGCAGCCTGGTAATGGGTTAAAAGCAGTGGCAGCCCTCTGCTTTCCCACCCTACCTTGCGAGGGGTGTCTGGAGGTAGGGACCAAACAGAGATGCCATGATTTGCCTTTTGTCACTTCCCAGGATCTGATGATGGATGGATGGGTGGATGGAGATGCTATCCCACACACACCCAGAGGCTCTCCCTGGCTACAGGAGCCCAGGGAGCAAACAGCATCCAAGGGACACTAGCAGAGAAGAGGGGACAGGACTTCATGGGCTGGAGGATGCTCTTAGCAAAGTCAGACCAAGATGCACAGGCAAAGAGCAAAGTGTGTCATGGGGTATGCAGCAGCCCCAGACTGCCCTGATCCAAGGCTTTGAGCAAGCTCTAAGCACCGAACCAGCCAGGCTGGGTTTGAAACAAGAGATGTTCCTACAGTCTGATAAAATTACGAGTGACCCAGAAAAACACCCTCTCTTTCCATCAGCAGAAATGCCAGGGAAGGGAGCAGGGCACTTGATGAATTATGAAACACTTGGAAAGGAAAGGCTGTGTAGACAAGTGCTGAATATTTAATTCCCTCTTTTTTGGCTCTTGCCTGCCCGGGGAAGTGGGTTGGGAGGGGTCCGAGGAAGGAGCGCCTTGTCCCAAGCCTAACACAGGGACATCTTCCCAATAATTCACACACTTGCAGACAAGCTGGCCCGAGGTCTGTGAGCGGAGCTGGGGAGTGCAGAAGCACATAAGTCAGGCTGAAAGGATTGCAAAGACATGGTGCCAAGAGGACAGTGAAAGGGCCTGCACCTCACCATCTTCTCAGGAGATGGGGGCATCTGCTCTTTGCCTGTTGCCACCGTCCAGGCTGGGGAAAAGCTGCCATGGGGCTAGCACTGGCTCTGACATACCTGCTTTTATCCACTGCCACGGTAGCGACAGTCTGCAATTGCAAGCACTCACAGGCAGTGTGCACCTCCGACTGTAGCTCAGGTGGGGAGAGCATCGACATGCTGGAGATGGATGTGATGTTGCTGGGCTTCTCTAAGGTGACTTTGTCCCAGGCAGAGGCAGCACTGCAGCAGGTCAGAGAAGCAGGAGGTGTCTGGAAAGTCAGTTTGGGGGGGTCAGGAGGGGCCCCTGGCTGCAGCTGGGGCATGTGCTCTCCTGATGGGTCCCTCTGCCTGGGACATCCCCGCTGTCCTATTCTTATGCAGAGATGTTGCCTGACTCTGGGGTCTCCCCCACCAACCCCAGGTCCCCCATCCCACAACCACACTCCTGAGCAAGCACGGGAAGGCTGTGCACAAAACGTCTCTTGGAGATGTTTGCACCCTGTCGACTCCTGGGGTTTCCCCCCACCACCACTCTTTTTGCTATTTATTTTGACAGGGCCAGATCCAGATGCTCTCAGGGAGAGCCACCATATGGGTGTGTGGCTGCTGCCATGCCATAAAGCCTTGAGCACACAAACTGCCACAGCTCTCATACCCCTCCTGGCAAGGCCACAGCAGCTAGACTGGAGAAACACCCCAGTGACTCCTCTTTCTAAGGTGGCATTGATATCAAGACATGACATGTTGTGAGATGGGCTGAACAGCTGCCAGCTGGGGCAGGGGGGCTTCATTAACTGTAAAGCACCAGGGAAATGCACATGCATTGTTGCTGCTATGAAGCAGAGCCACACTCTTTCAGACCAGCCTCTCCTGTGCCCTGTCCCACCACCACCAGCAAGGGGACTTAGAGGACCCAGAAGAGCCCCTCATTCCCCCAGTGTATGCTTTAGGATACCTTTAGGTATTTCCCACAGAATGGAGTTCCTTGGAGGCACCAATTCATTGCAAAGTCTTGTCATGACTCATTTAAGACTTCAGTTGTTTCCTTGGTGAGGTCAGCACCACCAGCCATCATCTGAAACTACTACCACCACCATCAACGAACCCTCAGCTGACTAGTGCCTGGAGCATGCAACCCGCAGGGAGAGGTGGAGGGAGCAGGGCTTGGCTGGTCTGGTGGAGAGGAGACCGAGAGACCACCTAACAGCAGCCTGCAGCTACTTGAAGGGGAGTTGCAGAGATGACAGTAGTGACAGGTGAGGTAACAAGGAGCGACAGGCACAGATTGTGGCTTGAGAGGTTCAGGTTGGATATCAGGAAAATATTATTCCGCAGGAGGGTGGTGCAGCCTCAACAGGTCAGCAGAGAGGTGGGGGATCTCCACCCATGGAGGTTTTTGAAGCTTGGCTAGATGAAGCCATGGCCAAACTCATCTAGAGTTGGTGATGGTCTTGCTCAATGCAGGAGGTCCCTTCCACCCATCGAGTCTGTGATTCAGACATACTGGCCCTTGAACAAAAAGCTCTGTATTCTAGTGCGAGACCCCTCAGAAGAAGTTTCAGCTCTGTGCTGATTTGCTGTTGAATCAGCAGCTGTGAGCGCTGGGCTGCAGCAGATTCCACATGGGAAACAGAGAGATGTTCAGGCAAGGAGAACTGGGTACAGGCACATCCTACCCCCTGCAATTGCAAAAATAAGGCAAGGCAGCTTGAAACCGCTTTAGAGCAGCCTCCTCAGCTTAAATAGAAAGCAGAAGTGCCCAAAGCTGCGGTACTGCAGTCTCACTGGTGTTCATCCTCCATCAGCCTGAGGATACTGAAGTGGAAGGTGGACAGCAGTCTCATGTAAATCAGCTTTTCTAGAGTATTAAATTGATCAAGAAAATTCATTTATCTGTCTGAACCTGGTGAACACACTTCTGGTGTCAGACACATGCCTGGTTTACGGTAGCCAAGCAAGCTACCACACAACAGCTGAGCTTTGAAGAATCTCCGCATACTCATAGCCCACTGCAAAGACAAGCAAAAGCCTACCTCTTCCTCAGTCCCACAGACATCATACCATGTCCCTCGGCAAAGGAGCACACCTTGTCTTGAAACCATGGCTCTTCCCTGAGGGTAACTCAGTAAACTAGAGGAGCTGGGAGGGAGTCTGAGCCCGGGGTAAGTTCTGCAGAGATTGGGCTGGTTCCAGGTCATTTTGCACTTCCCATCACAGTAGTAAGGACTTTCCTCGTAACTGAGGGGTGTTCCCACTTACAGACACATCTGCCATCGCTCTGTCCATGCAAGAAGCTTTCTGTTCCTTCATCATGTCACCCTGGGGCAATATGCACCTGTGGGCCAGAGGTACCTGGGTCCACCTTGATCTAAGAGGAGCAGAGAAGCCACCACCACATCTTAGAGCTGCGTGGCATTTCCAAGGGGATTTATTTTTATGATGTGCCATGAGCAAACAGGTTAAATAATACCAACACCTACAAACATGTAAGAGCAAGAACTGCGTGGTATGTTACCGGCTAAACCTAGCAACCTTCACAGGCAAATCTAACTCATCAGCAACTGTGCTAAAATAACTTGATTTTAGAGCTCAAGCCACAAGAGCATCCCTCCAAACTGACCTGCTGAAATCAAATCCAGCCATAGGCAGAGGACAGCCCTCCAGAGCCCTGCAACAGAGTCTCTGCTCAAATCCGGAGAGATAAAGCACAGACTTCTCTCAAGGAAGCCTTTCCAAAACAAGAGAGCTGCAAACAGCAAATAACATTATTTCACAAATCCTGAAATCCAGGCTGATACAACAGCCTTTTCCCCCAACAAGCCCATCTCAGAGAAGAAGCAGGTCTCCATGGGAGGTGATGATGCATTATTCATTGTGCATGAAGCAATGCAAAGCACACAAAGAAAAGGTGTTCATGTTCAATGCCCAACAGGGCACCTTGGAGATAGAGCTACAGGAGCTCAGTGCTGGGATCCACCTGCGCACAGCACATGGAAGCTGAGGAGGGGAGGTGAAGGTCCTGCAGGGAAGGGCCCTATCCTGCACAGCACACCGTGGCAGGTCTGCCATGGCTCTCCTTTGCTCCTGGAGCATCAAGCACCACCAGCAAGCTACAGCAGGACCCATCAGAGGTTTGTTGGAAAGCAGGACCTCCCTGCTGCTGCTGCAAGACAGACAGAGCTAGATAAGTAGATGAGCAACAGTAAGGTCATTGTTCTGTTTTCCTCAGGGAGTTTATTAATTTCCTCAGGTAGTTTATTATTATGAGTGGTGTACAGTGGGATAACTACACAGCACAGTTTGATTTCTTTGGTCAGAGAAACACCCACAACAATACTGTCTGATCCCCATGCCTGCAGGTGTGTGCACAAGGGGACACAGGGACCATGCAAAGACAGGTCATTTGGGTGGGGAAGTTAAAAAAGAGGGTTGGCAGAGGCAGGACCCAGGCAAATCAAGCCCCAAAGCCAATGAAGACCCCAGGGAGCTGAGCAGGGCTGAGCAGACCCTGCTCTTCCATCCAGCATTGTGCTGCATTTCAGAGGGTGCTTCAAAGCATAAGGGGAAGGCTTAAGGGCTGAGAAAGATAAACCCATCCTCAGCTCTGCCACAGACCGACCTAGGGTAAATCTGCTAACCCTGCTTTTACCTTGGGTCTCCAGGCGCAGCATCGGTTGCTTGTATTACACAGGGGCAGAAGCAGGAGAGGAGCCTTCGCTGTCCCACCACACAGCAAAGGGAGTTCTTGTCTCTGTCTCTGAAACCACATCTCAATAAATCAGCATCGCAGTAAGCAACGCCTTAAGGTTTGCAAGGAAGTAGTTCAATCAGCAGCAGCTTTCTCACTGGCCCCAGCTGGCTGAGCACTGCAGGCATATTCCTGATGTGCCACATAATATCTTCACTGTCATCTGGGATCGCAGCACTGGAGGTGACATGCAAGGCAGATGGGGTAAGGCAGCTCCGCATTCACTGTTTCAGGGCTTTTTCTGCGTCGGGAGTCACTTGTTGATTCATAGCTGGCTCTTCTCAGGCTGGGAAGGTCCCTCTGGTGCCACAGCAGAACATGAAGAACATAAAGCCACAGCTCCTTGACAAGCCATGAGCTGGCAAATAAGTAATGGCTTCTATTAGAGAGCACCAGGCTTCTCCACTCTCTGTGGTATCTACTTGGACCTGTGATTTAACAAATGTGGCTGCTTTCAGTGCACACAGTGCTGCACTCCCTGGCTGGCTGCAGCGAGCCCAGGCAAGAGCCACTAAGAGCAATTCGATGCCTTCATCCTGCTCATCTTGGGGGATTTTAGGTGGTGATCAGGTGCTCGGGGGAGGAATGGCCATGGTGGTTGGAAGGTGTTATATGCCCTCACCTCAGCATTCATCTCAGCCCATGGTGAGAGTCAGCACATGCAGGTCGGGTGGGAGAGATGCGAGTCCTCCTCCTCTGTTCCTGTGCAGAGTCAGGCAGGCTGCTCAGTGCAGCAGTGGGGTTGGAGAAACCAGCTTGTCTTCCACTGAAGGAAAGATCGGAGTGCTGTGCTGTCAGGACCAATAGCATCCAGCACAAGACTGGGAAGAACCTGGGAAGGAGGAAATAGCGTTAAGCCATCGCTCCATGCCTGCTGTAAATGTGTCCCTTCAGCCACAACAAGCCCTTGTGGCTCTGGGACATGTTGTCCTGGCTCAGGTGAGGCTGTCACCAACTCCATGAGGTGTGACAAATACACAGGGACTGAACTTTGGCATGCAGCTTGCCCCACACCCTACCACAGCAATAATTATAGGATCAATGATCATATCAAAAGATCACAGGATAATTCAGACTGGAAGGCATTTCAGGAGATCTCTAGTCCAGCCTAATGCTCCAAGCTGGGTCAGCTTGACCTCACAGCAGTTGGCTCTCGGCTTTTTCCAGTTGGGTCTTGAAATTAATGGTTGGACTTGATGATCTTAAAGGTCCTTTCCATTGATTCTGTGAAAGCCCCCAGGATGCAGACAGCCTAACCTCCCTGGGCCCCTGCTGCATTGCTTGAAGATACCTAGCAGGATGGGAGTGGGTTGGGACAAGGACACAAGCCTCCAGGCATCAGTTATGATTAGACGTCCCTTAGCAGAAGGGAGTCAGTCTTCTCCCCTGAGCAGCTTTCAGACTCACATGCAGCGCCTTCAGGCTACGTCCATGCAAGTAAAATAACCAACATAAGCCCTGTTCTCCAACCCTGGGCCAACCCAGCTGGGCTGTTCGACTCACCCCCCACACAACCAGGCACATCCAAACTGCTCCAGGGATGCCCTGCCCCAGGACAACCCCTCCGGGGGGGGTGGGTTGAGGTCAGGCATGTTGACCTGGGACCTCCCCGTGTCACGTCCAATGTTCTGGTGCAAATGGGTGAGGGACAGTGCCCTGGTTCTTGCCTTGCTCAGTTTACTAATGTAGACATTCAGGATGGAGAAGGCCAGTTTGGGCTCCCTTAGTTGCATCCCAATAATGCAAGAGCAATGGTTCCCAAAGTCTCCTCTTCTTATCCCAACAGTGTTACCTTGTAATGGCTTCTCTCCTGGCTCCTCCTTTGCCCACCATCTCCACTGAGCTGGGGTCACTGGCTGCAGCTGCCAGAGTCCTTGGCCATGCTCTGATCCTGCTTCTCACGGCTACCTCCTCTGAAGGCAAACGGGAAGCAAAACCAGCCACGTGTGCTTGGGCAACTTGGCCAGCAGAGCCCTTTCCCATTAAAAATGAATGCTGGCTGGTGCTCACCACAGCTCACCTGACTTCTCTCTTCTTTTCTCCATAGGCTTATTGGCACTTTCCGGATGGTCCTGCAAAAGGTGGTGGAGGAAGGGCAGGTAGAGGTGACGGACACGCTCATAGACGACAATAATTCAGCCATTCAGGTAGGTCATGAGGAATAAGCAGCCCCTGCTGCCCTCCAGTCTTGGTCCATCTGTCCGTATTTCTGCTGACTCTGTGGGAACAGCGAAGGCAGAGTTATGCACCTGAATCCTCAACCTTTCCTTCATCCCATTACTCTTGGTCTGAAGGACTAAGGCAGCCAGGACTGTCCTGAGGGTGCAGAGCAAAGGCTGGATATTCTGCATGCTGTGAGAAGTTTAGGATGGGGGCAAAGCAGGAACAGATCCAGTTTAACCTGCAAACAGACAGGGTACAATTGCTCATGCCCCACAGCTCAGAAATAGCCTGCAAGTGTCCTGCTGCTGGAGACCCATGGCAGCTCAGAGCACAGCGTGGTCCTCAGATCCCCGCAGAGATGCTGAGCAGCTGCTTTCACCACAGTCCCACGCTGAGCTCGGCTCCCAGTGCTCTCCTGCACCTGAGCAATCCCATGCTGGCTCTGCCCCGGCCAGTAGTATATCAGCTTTAAGCCATGCCAGTAGTACTGGTTGTTTGAAATGCTCAACATTTACCGTATTTGTCTCTGACCTCAACACTGCTTTTATCTGACCCCTGTAGCACGTGAGAAATACCTCATGCAGCAGCTCCCCTGAAGTCTCATTCCTTATACCCCTCTGGGAAAATCAGGATAAGAAATACCACCCGGTCTGGGTCTGCAGCCCTCATCCAGAGCCCCTGATGCCAAGGAAAAGGCTCCCTGTCTGCGGAGCAGCTGCTGTGTAACTCAGTGCATTTCCATCTGGTTAACACATCTCTCAGGAGCTGTTTCCCATGGAGACTGAGTTCTGTAGCACACTTGGAAATACAGCTACTTCTGATCTTCTTGGCTATCAAAACCCTGGTGTTTTAATTAAAAGATGAAAACTCAGCCTCCCCCCTTTTCTTAATCCTTTATAAGCTGCTTCCTATACTCAGCATAAAGGAAAAGTGTAATTGCATGTAACCCTTTGTGCTAACAACAAGCAATTAGCTATGAAAAGATGAGTGGTTTCATTAGGAGGAGAAAGGAGGTGACTTCTCCTGTGGGGGTAGAGGGAATGAAACCAATAAAAGTACAAGGGACACAGTGCTGAGGTGGGAGAAAAAATGGAGGGGGTGCAGACCCGGGGTGCAAAAATAATTTCAGGGTTGGAGAAAACAGCTCCGGCTGTTCTCTTGGTTTATCAGGCTGAGAAGTTGCCTGATTAAAGTCCATAGGACCCACCAAAGGAAGAAAATCCCATATTTTTAAAAAAGAGCCTTCAGTATCACAGAGGGAGAGAGGAAAATCAATGGATGACAATTAAATACCTGCAACTTCTTGATGTTGAAAATGATGAAGTTTTTAGAACAAACCAACCTAGAGGTACCTGGATTGCCTGGTGCCTTGCAGCCTGGCCAGGAGCTTGGTGTAGCTGCATAGAAGGTCAAAGCAAATAGTCTGCTACCCTTCGCCTCTTTATAAGCTGTGTGCTTCTAACTGGAGGCACCTGGAGGAGAAACGACCTGCCCCAGCTGGTGCCTGATGTGCTGGATAACCTGCGCTCATTACCTCCCCTCCGAGGACCTCATGTCTATGTCTCCTCTGTGTCATGGCAGCTCTGCTGGAGTTGTTTTAGTTGGTATCCACAGAGTGCTCTGGAAAGCATAAATACTGACTGTTGTCTATTGCTACAAAATTGGGGCAGCCTGGGCAAGGCAGATTTTACAGGAGTGCAGATCTCCCTTGGATAAGGCAATAAATCCCACCATGTTCTGCACACCACAAGCCATATGGGTGCACATGCACAAATCCTGCATTTCTAGTGCTTGCTGTGAGCAGAAATGCCACGTCCCCCTCTTTCCCCTGCATTTCTGGGACATCATCTTAGCCCCAGGTCACCCCTGTTCAAACCAGAGCTGGGAGGTGAGGGTATGTGTTTGCATTTTGGGCTTTCATCAGGATTTCGAACCCCTTCTCCCATGCAGCATCCATTGCAACTTCAGAGACAAGTCACCTTCATAAATTTCCTCTCCAAACTGCTTGCTCCCAGCCTCTGCTCCAGCAAGAGGATAAATTTGGACTGAGGGAGCCTCGAGAAGAGAGAATCCAGAGGGCAACGCCTGGGACATTTTGCATGGAGAAATGTTAGTGGCAATATAGATCTGGAATAGCTCCTGATGGGCAGCCGTCAGCCCTCCTGGAGAGGTGACCCACTTTCTCCCGTACTCAAAAGATGCTGATTTTTTTAGTAGGCATAGGGGTGGACCACAGCCAGTGAGGGCTGTTGCAGGAGGAGAGAGGACTCAAAAATGATCAGACATATTGAGAAGGCAGAGGTGGGCAGGTATGGAAAGCCACTGCCCATCAGATGAGATGGGATAACTGGCCATCTGCACTCCTTGCCCTTTGAGATGCAAAGAAAAAGGTTTTGCTTGGAAGCAACATGTTCCTCACATTGAGCAAACTCGAAGACAAATCATGTGCAAGGGTTGCAAAAATCACCTCCAGAATTAGGAAAGAAAGCAACATCCGTATGTCCCCTCTTGGCAAGCCTCGCCTCTCTCCACTCCCTCAAACCTGTGATTTTAAAGGCATGTTTCCTCTGCAAAGGCACCTGAGCAAGTCCTGGCATTGCATTATCTCCGGAAGGGCTGCTGGCAAGCACGGCACAGATGCTCAAGGTGCTGTAATGCAGCACAGCTCCATTTTTGCAAGACGCCGAGCTGGCACCAGGGATCCCTCCTGCAGACCGTGCTCCCCGAGGGTCCTACCCCAGCGCAACCATCCCACCTCCAAACCCACCCTGGGGTGACCACACTGCGGACACGTCGGTGCGAAGCATCTCCAGCTCCAGACATCAGCCCCCGGCTCTGGCTGAAGCGAGAGGAGCCTCTTCACTGCTGTCCTTTCTTGGAAAGCAGTTTCCAGGCATAACTTCATCTTTCTGTTATCAAAGGCAAAGGAAGGGTTGAAAATTGTTTTGCCTTTTCTGGGCTGACTGCAAAACATCACTGGCAGCTTCCAGCCAGCCCTAATAAAACTATTGACTTGCCTTAGCAAAGAGATTAAAAGAGCCAGGAACTGTAAAGCCAGGAGGGATATGACGATCATGTTGTCTGGCCTCCTACAAGAGAAGCTCTGGGATGTCTCAGAATTTGTTATTATCTCCAGTGGTGAAAAAAACCCAACCAAATAAGAATGATTTTAAATTGTCCAGTGACAGAGCAATCCACCAGCCCTTTTGTGAATCATTCCTCTCCTTAATTTTCTATACTGTTAAATTGAGAAGTTTTTTTCCAGTGTGAATTTCTCTTGGTTTCAGCTTACACCTACTAATTCCCTTTCAAACAAGTGATGATTTTATTCAGCCCAAACCAAAATCTTTCAGTTTATTACACCCATAATTTTTCATTGCTTTTAAAGGATTTTTCAACTTTTAAATACAGTTTTAAAATGAGATTTCAAAATCAAGTGTTGCACAACAGCATTGAGGTGGTTTGAAAAATGTGAAAAATCAATGTTTCGACATGGCTTTTTGTCTCTCCTTTGCATTTGCTTTTTTAAACAATCCGAAACAGCTTGGTGAGGTCAGCACACTGTGGCAAATCATTTTGATTGACTCAAATTTGTATTTTGCCATATGAAGAATAAAATCAGTCAAAACCTTCCACAAAGCTCTGTTTCCAGCTGGGTTTGAGTCACCCCTTAGCTGTCATTTGCTAAATGTACAGAATCCTTCCAGGCCATATCTTGTATTTTCCAGCCTTTCATCATCCCTTTGACAAGCTGCAGTTGGAGCGAGTGAGGATGCTGTACCTTCTCATAAACACGTAGATGAAAAAAGCAAGATTTTGTAATAAATTTTCCTGCTCTGGCTTGTTAGCCTTTTCGTTTTGTCCTTGCATCCAAAATCGATTGCCTTTGCATCAAATATAACTTATAATTTCTCTGTGGAAGCTGAGTGGAGGTGGAGAATGGTTTTTGCTTTTGCTTTGATCTTTGTAGCAGCTGTTTGCTTTTCAAAATAGATATGTTTTTAGGAGAGAGATTTTTCTGGCTGCTTTGTCCAAAGCAGTGGTTTTACAAGGACTGTGGTCATCAGGGCAAAGGTAGTGCCAGCAGCTCTTTGCAGCAAGATGAACTTGCACATATTTGATTGGATTTTAAATCCAGAGAAATATTTTTGGGGGAAAAAACATTTGGGAGCTCCAACCCTGAATTTGCTGCAGCAGCGAGGTGCAATCTTGGGTAGGTAAGTGGGGAATGACCATGTAGAAGAGGGAGAGGACCTTACTTTTACTTAGTTCATCCAGAAGAAGCTTTAGATGAAGCTTGGACAGACCCAGTACCAGAGCCAGGTCCCTTCCCGTCCCTGAGCCCCAGCCAGGGTGGTCGTGGCCAGGCTGGGAGACCCCCTCCCCAAACCAGGATCCATCCAAACGTTCCCAGGGATGCCCATCCCTTGCCAAATCCTGCCCTGCCTGGGCATGGGATGGGGCCAGGCAGGAGCAAGGCACCATGCACCCGTGGGGCTTGGCAGCCCAGCACTTAACAGCAGGGCACAAATTCTTAACAAGGTGATGCACCACAGGGAAAAACCCACCAACATGACATGGCTTCATCTGCTCATGGTGCCTTCAGCTGCTTGAAGGGTTGGTCTGCTGTTCAGGGCTTTTTATATCTCTCGTATCTGATGTGGCTGGTCTGGGACGCACCAGCAACTCCAAGTGAATCAGGTCCCTGAGCGGGAGGGAGGCTGCAGCACCGTGCCCGAGCTGGGTCGGACCACCTCCTGAAGCCAAAGACCTGCACTCCATCTCATGCACTAGGAAAGAAGAGACTTTGGGGTCAGTAAGGCTCCGAGATCGAGCCAGCTGACACAACAGCTCTTCCTGCCTTTCAGATTTTGCAGGACCTTCCTTCCTCCCTATGCTGCCCTGGGGGGCTGATCGTGTCTTCCTTGTGTGTTGCAGACCAGCATCTCCATAGAGATCAGGTACCAGGCTCTGGACGGGACAGTGGGTGCGTGGAATGACAAGGAGTTCTTGGAGACCCCCAGCATGCACTCAGAAGGGGATGGCAGGTACCCCTTAGAGACAGACAGCCTCCTCTCCAGCCACCGGCAGGGCTCAGACGTCTCTCCAGGCAAATCCAAGCAGCAGTCCGCAGAGAGGAGCTTCAGAAGGTAATGTGAAGCTCAGCACTTGAAATGTGTGATGGCAGCAGGGACGGGGAGGGCTTGGCTTGTCGTGAAAGGGCAGCATTGCCCCAGTGCTCCTCTAAGGTACATCACATCTCCTGGCCCTCAGAAGACCTATTACCGCAGCTCAAGGTGAGGATGGGCTGTAAGCATCCACCCACCGGTGCCAGCAGGTCCCACCACGCCAGCCCAGCACAGAGCTAAGTCTTCCAGCAAGCACTGAGGTTTGTGGCACACGGCAGATGCTAGAGATCAAATGCAATTAGGTACAGATTCAGAGAGTATTAAGGGTCTGGCTGTTGGTCAGGCCTCATATTGGATGGGATTAGAGCCATGCGTGGGGTGTAGAGCCATATGTGGGGTCTTGCACCTTGATGGGGCTCGTGGTTCCCCCAGAACTGACCCGCAGGTGTGCTGAGGGGCGAGTGCAGCTGCAGCCAGGGGCAGGGGGAGGAGGCCATGTCGGCAACAAAACCATACCAGTGTGGATGCTTCTGGGGTGGAAGGTGACCGTGACAGTGCCTCTGACCTGTGTATGCGTGCTGGGGGCCAGTACGAGTGTGCACATCCCATGGCAAGGCAGGTGCCACAGCAGAGGCTGGAGGAGAAACCATGGCTGCTGTGGCACAGCTGGAGGGAATGAGCCCTGGCACCTCTCTTGGCACTCAGACAGGCACTTAGCTTCACCAAGACATTATCAAAGCTCCCTCCACGGCGGTCTGTCGAGGCTTCTGTACCTCACCAGGATGAAATGAAATCCCATACCGAAGGCAGTGCCTGGGCAGGTGAGCCCTGTTTGGATTAGCTGAGGGACCCCTCACCCTGTGATGGCAGGGGACACCTCCAGTTCTTCTAAGGGACACTGTTACCAGCTTTCTATTCATTGAAGGGACCTTAGCATCACCGTTGTGTCTTTCTAAGCTCATGGGACCTAACACTGGATGAAAACAAGCCCAGGGACCGTATTCTTGTTTTGTGACCAAAAGCTGCTGTAATGAGTTGCAAATCCAGCCTGGTGACTGGGATGGGTAGAGAGGGCTCAGGACTGGGGATGCTGCAGCTGGCTGTCCATTGGGTTGAAGTGCAAGCTGGAACCAGTTCTGCCATAAACTGTTGCTTATGGATGCTCAGGGCTCAGTCCTGGCTGGGAGGAACCGTCCCTTTACCACCTCATATGCAGCCAGGAGGGCAAGGCATGGACGAACACTGCGGCCCCAGGGATGCTGGGCCAGATTCAGCCCACCCTATCACAGGTGCTCTGAACCCCGTGCTCAAATCATCACCCAGCTCATCAGACAACAGAGTTTTGCAAGTGTAAACCCACTTGTGTATAAATAAATTGGCTCCACAGGCTGCTAAGCCAGATTTTCAGGCAGCTTTACACAGTTTATGTAGTTGTGTTGTCCACAGTAGTGACTTTGTCTGTCGGTCTCCACTCCAGTATCTCCTGAACCCATTGGCCTCTTCCAGTTGGAAGAGTGGAGACATCAAAGTCCTGAACTTGCTAAAAGTCTTGTGGAAAGAGATAAACTGGTAGAAGGGAGAGACCCTATAAGTGGGACAGGCAGAGGGTGCAGGCAGCCCAGGCAGAGCTGGGTCCTCATGTCACCCAGCCCTCTCCTGGGATGAGCACAGCCCCTGTCCGAGGGCTGCAAAGTGCTGGTGGATCGAAGAAGGACAGCCCTTGTGTTTCCAAATCCACGTGGGAGCCCAGCCTGGTGGTGTGAATCCAAACGTACCCCTAGGAATCGGCTGCTTTTTTAATACCATTTACATCTCAGGCGCCGCTGCAGCCATACATCCCCCATGCTGGGTTTATGCAATTGTGTCCTGAAGTAGCGTTTGCTTTCTGTCTGGGTTTAGCACTTTATTGAGGCCATATAAGGGCAAAATTTCTTTCTCCCCACGGTGTGAGATTGAGGGACGATATCTCCAGTCGCTCGCATCACTCCTAGGCAGTTAATTAACCATGTGAATTGGGCTGAAACCTGTGGATTTTCAAGCAAATTGAAAGTGCAGATTCGTTTCCCGGCTCAGTGGACCGTGAGGTTGCTGAACAGGGAAGATGCTGAAGGATTTAAAAGGGGGATGGCAGGGCAGCGTACCAGGCACAGCCCGGCTTGCAGAGTGGGTTTCAGTCTGTCTGTCAGCCCCGTATGTCGGGAAATCAGCGTCCTGCCTGCGCCACATGGACTTTGGAGGCACGGGCAGCATGAGGTGAACGTGACTTGAGATGTAATTAACGCCGCGTAGCTGATGCATCATCGCCTGCAGCAGGCAGTCGGATGAATCGAGGCTCTGGATTAGGTCTCCAGGGACTGTAACATAAGTCTAAGGTGACCAGCTCAGCTGGAGGGTGAGGACAGCCACATTTAGCCTGACAGATCCCACCCTGGGGCAGTTTTTAAGAGGAGATGTGTGGTTTGTGAGCACCCCTGCCCCGGCGCACAGAGCTGCATCGTGGCTGAAGGCTGCCGAGCTGCGCTGGCTGCATGCAGACAGTGCCGAGCAGAAGGACTTTTTGAGGTTGGTTCGTACGTGGTTGGTGAAAAATCCTTCCTGTTGGAGAGCTGAAGTAAATGCAACAGTTGTTTATAAACAGGCAGCGGGGACATGTAGAGGTTAAATATCACTGTGGCATCTGCAAATGGTACTGTGGCACTGATCCTTGCACTGCCTTTCCCCCACAGGTCAGGGTCTCTGAGCAGGGGGGAGAGTGGCTCCTGGTGGTCACAGCTTGGTGAAAGTCCCTTTATACTTGGCTTCAGTCTCTCCTTCAGATCCGTGATGCTTTAGAAAAAAATCCCTTTGGATATAGGGCTTACACTGAGCAATACACGACTGTTTTAAAGGAGGAGAGGGAGGAGCATTCCTCAGCAGACACGCCAAAAAAGCAAGGCATGCTAGTCCCGCTGTCCCAAATAAGTTTGCGTGTGGACAATTCAACTAAAACTGGTTTCATCTGCTGCTTTTGTCCCAAGGAGTTTCCCCATGTCCTCTGATTTGGAGTCTTGTCCCACAGCAGATCATTCTGAGCGCAGGGGACTGTCAGGCTCGGCTGTGCCTTGCTGCCCTGCACTCCCCTCTGCCAGCCCCAAGGGCTGTGGTCATTAATGTCACCACCACTACCGTTAAAAATACCAGGGAGGGAAAGGGCTGATGTTTTCCGTGTCACCACCCTTGCAGGATGGAAGAGGACGAGATGTATTACCACAGTGAAGATGAACTTCTGGGAGAGGGGGACACCCTTAGCCAGGGATCCCTCAACACGAGGTAGGGAGCCAGTCAGCACCCACTCGTGCTGGTGGCAGTGGGGTTTGCAGTGCTGTGTTGCTACTGCCTTGTCCCTACGGATGTCCCACAGGCATTGCCCCTGGATTCCCATTTCTTGGCTGCAGGAGAGCTGGTGGGGAGAAACGATGGAGCAGCTGGAAAAGCATCCTTGGAAAGGATGCTCCGGAGGTGTGCTGGGATCCAGCGTGGAGAAAGGGCCCTGGGGTGAGGCTGTAACTGGGGTACCGCCTCGCCTTTGAGGCCCCCTTCCTTCTCCAGGTCCCACCACACATCAGGCACAGCTGTCCCCAGAACCAGAGTCCAGCCATGTCCAGTGCATGGGGAGGAGCTCCTCGTGATGTGCATGAAGATCTGATTTCTGTTTGCAGTGGCTTTTCTTGCAGTGCAGTGCTGTAAGTTGTTGCCCACCGTGTGCCAGGAAGAGTTTGGAAGGAGCTGCAGCAAAGAGAAGTTCAGGTAAAACCCAGGGAACAACCTAATACCTCTGAGAGCAGCTCGGCC
Source organism: Harpia harpyja (assembly GCF_026419915.1). Classification (NCBI taxonomy): domain Eukaryota; kingdom Metazoa; phylum Chordata; class Aves; order Accipitriformes; family Accipitridae; genus Harpia; species Harpia harpyja. Next base: position 1,290,496 of record NC_068954.1, on the reverse strand, counting down.
AAAGGAAGGAGCATTCTGGGGAGGAATCCTGAATTCATGTGGGTCCAGTGATGGCAGAAAGCACATGAGGGTGGTCCTTCCTACACCCGGCGCTTCTGGGGAGCTCATTTCTCGTAGCAGCTTCCCATGCAGCCTGTCGCGAGTGCCTCAAGCTTCACTAGCATGAAGATACTGACTCTCCGTCATGGGAATTTATGGCCACATCTGTACTGGTAAACACCTCTGTCAAGTCTTGTTAATTAGACAGTGCCAGGCCAAGCATCTGAAGTGCCCATAACCTTAATAAATTATTAGGACAGTCTCTGAGAAGGTTTTGGGTACCTAGCACTGACCCGAATGATCCCCAGGCAGGGTCAGGAGGTACAACAGCCATGGCCCAGTACCAAAGGACGGATTAGGGATTGCCCATCCAAACCCTTTCTTTGAATGGGAAGCATTAGCGTGGGTGCGATGCGTGCCGGGCAGTTTGGCTTCCAGTTGTGCCCTTGAACATTTTACGTCATAGCGTAGAGGTTCGTGGCTGTAGCACATGCCCCGTGAGCAGGGCACTCCAGAAGCATGTCTGTTCCTGCACGTGCCCCAGGCTGTAGGTGTCTCTGGGATGTCTGGGTGCCTGGAGATGGAGGGACAATCAAAATGCTCTGACAAGGGTGCTGGGTGCCTGGGAGTCCCCCAAAAGCTCAAATGCCACTCGGGCCAAGCCCAGGTGTGGGAGCCATCACTCCATGGGTTGGATGGGGCATGGCTGTGCAATGCCTTCAGCTTTCTGTGGGTACCACGGCTCGGTGGGGGGGCTGAGATGGGCAGCCCTGCTGTGCCACACCGACCTTTGGACCTGACCAGACCAAGGAAGCCAAGTTCAAAGCCAAGCCCAGCTCCCACCTTGCCTTTGAGGGTTGGGTTTGGGATAAGCTGCTCATCTTTTTGACAGAGGGCAGCCAAAAATCAAATTTCTGCAAGGTGGCAGTGAGACATGTTGTAGGAATAAGGGGAGAGAAATCCCAGGTCTGACTGGGAAGGAGTTCAGCTCCCATCCCTGGAGATGCTTAAGTACAAGCTGGATGCACATCTGAGGAACAGCTTGGGCCGAGCTGATCCCTCTTGGGGAAGAAGTTGGACTTGAAATCTTCTTGGCAGCCCCTTTGCCTGTAATTCTGTGTGTCTTCACAGTCTCTTTCCGTCCTCTGTGTCCCCCTGGGGGGTCTCTGAATCCAAATGAAGGCAGTGGAAAGATCTCCCTGGATTTCTACAGGCTTTCTGTCAGCGTCATCTCCATCACAAAGCTGTTTACCTCCTCCCCTGGCTCATTAGGGACATTATTTTGTTATTCAGCTGATTCCCTCTCCTGAGGGGAGGCAAAAGGGGGGAAACAAGCAGACCTTGAAATGGGAAAAGCAGCAGCAACAACAAGGAATATATAAATAGCGCTGGGCTTGCCAAGCAGTTCTCAGCCATTCGCTTGCAGCCTAATAGAGGTGCCAGCGATGCTGGTGAGACACATGTTGGAAACTTGTGCCGGCTGTGGGGATTATATCAGAGTTATCTGGAGCCAGGCTCAGTCCCTGTGCTGTCAGGAGAAGACACACACCTTGGAGGGAAATACCATATTTGCTCTTGTAACTCCTCCATGCCCAGAGCAATGACTTCAATTCATAGAAGACATTTGCACAAGGTGAATTCTCTTGTTTTCTGGACAAAAACTCAGGAGAGGGAGTGAGATGGGGGAGAAACAAGTTTGTACGGGGTAAATCAATGGTCCAAATGGAAGCACAGGTGAGGGTTGTGCTCTGAGACAGTAAAAGGCAGAAAAAACTGCAAGTGCCATCACAATTCACTGTTTCAGTCAAAGAGGTGCCCAAATCCCTTGGACCTGCTGGGCAGGGATTGAGGAATGGTCTCTGAGCGTCGCTGTGGCTGGATGCTGCAGAACAGAGAGATCAAGCAAGGTCCCTCTGCTGCCAGCATCCTTCATCACTCCCAGCACCCCTCTCCTGCCAACACCTCTGTTTGCCTGGCTAAGCCAACAGCCAGGTTAGGGCACGGATCCACCAGGCAAAAAGAGTCAAGCAGTAAATAAATAAACACTCCAGGCTTTTATTTATGTCTTTTTCAAAACTGGATCGCTTCCAGTTCACAGTGGGACCACATGCTGACCACCAAAGGAGCTGGCTCCAAACCTTACACCACCTTTGCTGTTGATCCATAGCCTGAAACTCACTGAACTTCTGCCTGGCCTCAGACTTTGCATTTTTACACAGAAGCTCAGACCTGCATGCTGGCAGATGTGGAGGTCTGGCCAGGTTACTAGCCAGGGTCACCTCCCTATGGTCACTTAGAGGTGGGGACGTCCTTATGTCCAGGGGCTGCCCAGGGAGGTATCCAGCGCTCCAGGGAAAGCTGGTGGGGATGTTACAGCACTGAGCTGTTATGCAGCAGCGAGCAAGGGATGCCAGATTTGTCTTCCCTTTGCCGGTCTGTGCTTTATCTCCCTCAGCAAAGCAAGACGTGAAAGCCCTGCCCCAGTGCGTGGTGCGCAGGGGCCACTCTGCCCTCAGTAGTAGGAACAAATCCTTCAGGGATGGCCATTTGCTCCCCATAAAGTCCCAGCAGGATTCCTGGCAAGAAAGTGCAGATGCAAAGCTCTTTTTGCTATTTTTCCTCCGTGACAAGGAAAAGTACCCAAGGGCCTGGAGCACCTCCCCAGCTCCCTGCTAATGATTCAGGCAGAGACAAATATGACACCAAGAAATAAGACTGCAGTCAATAGACCTGCAGGAAGCAGTTTGTTGGAGGCTGCTGCCTCACTGAAAATATTCTTCTTAAAACACAGCTATGCTTCCACATGGCTTGACCCTTGCCTGCTGATGGATCCCTTGGGAGCCTGGGCTCATCCTCTGGTTGTACGCATGGTGCTTTCATGCAGTGTCAGCATCATTATTGGCGTTTAACTTTGCCAAGACCGTGAACCAGTTGGTATTGGCATAGTCCAACTCCACCTCTGTTTTTTTTCCACCCCCTGGAACAGCTTGTAATTTTTGCCATCCAAATATGCGATGTCTTTTCTAAGCTGCCTTCCCAGGCTCCCTCAAAGTTAAATGGAGAGCAGTGGGGCATCTTCACAGGCTGTTTGTCCCCCCTGTACCCAAGCTCAAGGCAAGTGGAGGATCCGCCATCCACTCTGCCTCTGCTTCACCAGTCTATGTGGGGGATCCTAGATGAGAGGTTTACTCTCCACCTAAAGTTTAAATGTCTCAAGGTTAGGGAGACAATTCCCACCTCAGAAATGCCTGCAGACAGTCCAAGCTGGCATTTTAAGGCATTGCAAGAACTGCTTTTATTATTCCAGTAACTGGAACTGTAAGCTTGCGTATTTATTACAGACAGGCCATTAGTCCCTTACTTCTGTTATACTTGAATGTTAGATCTGTTACCAAAATTAGCAAGACTTTTAATTAGCCAAGTCCCACAGGGTGCTAATCGTGATCTCTTTGTGACACTTCTTCATACGGGCTCCAGAGAGAGCTCCTGCGCTCCTGACACTCCATGGACCAAAGGAGTGGTGGGTGGAAGGGATGGGTCCCTGTGGGCCATCGTGGCTGGAGCATCCTCCCCAGGCACAGCATGGCCAGCTCCAGTTTTTTCTGATAGCTCTAATTATTTTGACAGCTCTTGTTATTTTGGCAGCCAGGAGCAAGGACTCCTGGTGCTCTGCATTTTCCCTCCGGCAGAGGAGGTGGGCTGATGGGCTCCTCTAGACCTCATTGCTCTCTGCAGCTTCGTGAGGAGGGGACGTGGAGAAGAAGGTGCTGAGCTCTTCTCTCTGGGATCCAGGGACAGGACGCCTGGGAATGGTTCAAAGCTGCATCAGGGAAGGTTCAGACTGGACATTAGGAAGCATTTCCTTACCAAGGGGGTGTTCAAACCCTGGAACAGGCTTCCTGGAGAGGTGGTCAATGCCCCAAGCCTGTCAGTGCTTACGAGGCATTTGGACAATGCCCTTAATAATATGTTTTAACTTCTGGCCAGCCCTGAATTGGTCAGGCAGTTGGACCAGATGATTATCGTAGGTCCCTTCCAACTGAAATAGTTCTGTTCTGTTCTATTCTATTCTATTCTATTCTATTCTATTCTGCCTTTGGCTTGGCTGGGGCCAAGGGCTCTGTCTGCATAGAAGGGCAGAAGACGAGAGCTGGACCTTGATCATCCACCCCAGGATGCCCAGGCAGGACCACCCCCTGGTCGGTCTGGATGGGTCCTGGCTGGGAGGGAAGAGGTTCCCACTGGCAGGCTGGGGTCCGTGCTTGTGGGAGTCATGGATGAGTGAGTGTGTGAAGAAAAAGTTAGAGAGAGGGAGGTGGCAGCAGTTGAGCAAACCTGTTTGAATGAGACAGGTTTTTTCAGGGATAATGGGGCTAGCTGTGTCCATGCAAGCATGCAGCAGGAAGGGGAAGATGCAAGAAATATTGGTACGCTCTGCCCCATCCCTGGGAGGGGGAGGGTTTAGCTGCCCCCCCGCCCCAAACCTGCACTGGGATCGATCCCCTTACACATTGTACCTCTGAAGGTGTTAATGGCATTTTACCATTGACCGTGTTTTCACTGAGCTCCCCGGGTGCCAGGAGGATTTTGCATGGGAGGACACAATGCTCGGAGAAATGTCTGGGGCACTGTGCAAAGCTGAGCCTGGCTTGGGCTGTAGCAAACCTGTGCTGGAGCTTACCATGAGTCAAACAAGGGAAAGAAAAGATGTTCCACATTCAGGCTTTTGAAAAGAATCACTTTGATGTGAACCATCCTTTTGAATCAAAGAAAAGGACTCATTTTGTTTAAAATTTTTTTTGTTCGTGTGAACAAAAATGTCCTGGCTCCTCTGGAAGGTCTTTACTTTTCCATCAGTTACAGATCCCAGACCCAAGACAAAATTGCACCAAAAGAATAAAAAGAAGAGAAAGCTTTGGTGTCGCCAGCTCTGCATTTCAAACCCAGGTTTCAGTGTGGCTGGGGAGGGCTCCCGCTAGACCCTCTCCTGGCCATCCTCATCCCCCCATCCCCTTCCCAGCGGCTGTGCCGAGAGTATCCCAGACCCGAGCATGCCCCAGGGTGTCCTTCCTCCAGCCCAAGGAACCCCCTGGACTCTCTGTCTTGCACAGAAGATGGACAGTTTGCACCAGGGCAGCTGGACCAGGGTGCAGACAGCTGGATCTGGGCTCAGGAGCAGGCAGAGGAGCGGGGGGGGAAGGACAAGAGAAGGGGGATTAACAAGGCATGGCCCCTTCTGTCCCTGAATGTCCCAGGAGCAGCCTAAGGGATCATGGGCCAAGCCAGTCTACAGCCCTGGGGACATGGAATCATAGAATCACGGAATGGTTTGGGTGGGAAAGGACCCATCAAGGTCATCTAGTCCAACGCCCCTGTGATGGGCAGGGACACCTTCAACCAGATCAGGTTGCTCAGAGCCCCGTCCAACCTGACCTTGAATGGTTCCAGGGATGGGGCAGCGACCACCTCTCTGGGCAACCTGGGCCAGTGTCTCACCACCCTCATCATAAAAAATGTCTTCCTTATATCTAGTCTGAATCTCCCCTCTTTTAGTTTAAAACCATTACCCCTTGCCCTATCACTACAGGACCTACTAAAAAGTCTGTCCTGAGACATGGGGACCTGGTTTAACTCCCATCTTTGCCAATGACCTTTCCTATGATCTCAGGCATCTTCCTTCCTTGCTCAGCCTTTCTTTCACCCCACTCCCAGCTTTGAGACCTGATGCTCTCCTTTTCCCCCAGTCAGTCTGCTGGGACTCAGACACAGACATCCCCGAGATGGCTCAGCCCAGAGATCACGCAGCTTTGGCAGGTCTGCTAGCAGAGGTAGGGCCCTCTCCAGCCCCAGCAGAGCCAGCACGGTCCAGGGCAGCCCTGCCACCTTCCCATGGAGCAGAGCAGTGTCCCAGCCTGCAAATCTTCACCAAGGATTTTGGGGATTGTGCTCTAGGGCTTCACCTCATGCTGCCAGTACCAGGGGAACCAAGTCCATATGCATCAGCAAAAGGTCCACACACTGCATTTGATCCTGCTCCTGCGGAGCCACACGGATGTCTCTGCACCAGGTTCCCACCATGCAGGTGACCAGTGCTACAGCAGATCAAAGCCCTACTAAACCTGAAACCCAGCAGTAATTCCGTGCTGACCAGTTCTGACTGCTCATCTTTTCCCACGTGGGCTGCCTCTGTGTTCTTCATGGGGTTTGGGTGGCCGGGCAAGCTGGCAGCCGGTTGGAGATGAGACAAGGAGAAGGTAGCTGATACCAGTGAGGAGGAGGAAAGCCATTAGCACCCCAGCTGAAAAAGCCCCCAGCAAGATGGTCTCACGCATCAAAGTGCACTAAAGCAACATGGTTTGGGGAGAAACAGCCTTAACTGCAGACACGCCACGCTGGGCTCTGGCTCCTACCCCTCAGGAGCAATCTGGTCCCTGTGAACGCAGCTCAGCACACAGGAGCAGCCGAGAAAGCAGGCTGTGTGCTGGGAACACGGGACTTGGGACAAAAAAGGGAAAAGCAGCTGGTAATTCATCTTCCCTCCTTCCAGGCAGCCTCGCACAGGGTACAGCACCGACCCAGCACAGTTTTCTCCAGCCTAAGCATCTTTTATTCACCCCAAGCAGAAAGGAGGAGGGGAGGAAGGAGGTCGGGGTGTAGGGAACCAGTTCACTTTCACCCTAGTGTGGAGCTTGGCCAGCCAAATAGCCACAGAAAACCAGTCTGGGTCATGCATGGACCCTGCAGGCGCAGCCAGGAGTGGTGAGGGTGGCAGAGGGAGGATCAGCCCTGCGCAAGGTGGTTGTGTGTTCTCAGACATGCATGGAGTGGTTTGCTGTGTTGATATGTCCTGAAGTTCTTCTTGTACTGAAGCAAATCATCCTGTTTTTAAAAACGCGGACACAATGGAAGAGCCCTCTGTCTCATATCACAGTGGTTTTTTTCCTCTCTCTCTGTAAATGCCCTAGCCTTGGAGATGATGCAGGAGAAGAGCAGCACACCAGGTAAATACCCACACCAGCCCTGCTCAGACGGTGGCCCTGAAATCCTGCCTCTGCAGTGCTGAGACGTTCAAAGTCTTGCTCTCCAGAGAGCGCTTCCTTAAATCCAGGCTTAAATGTCAAAACTTGGAGGCCCAGATCTGTCAAGTCTAGACAGGCTAGGAGCTCGCTCGCCCCACGCAGTGTCCATTTGATGAAGCAAGCCCGGACACAGGCAGTAGCACCTTCCCATCTCTTAGGTTGTTAGCATGGTTCCTGGCATGGCTTTGGCTCAATAGATGTCTGGGATAGTTTGTGATAGCACAATGACTGTGATATGATAGACCAGGGACCACCCCCAACAAGTAGCCTGGATGCCATTTGCGGAGGGAAGGGACTTTACCTGCGGGACACCAGCTCTGTCATGGCCAGAGAAGGAGCCCTGGTCCATTTATTTACCAATATAGGCATATCCTTAGATTCCCTCTGTGGCCAGTAAAGAGACATGGGCACTTCCAGAGGTGGTTCAGGGAGAGCAGGGACCCCGCTGGACTGCCAAAATTTGGATGGGATACAGCTGTGTATGTCATGGCTCCTGGCCACCTTGAAACTGAGATCCCAGGGAGCATCACCTGATAGCTGTTGACCTTGAAATATTCATGGGCAGGACAGAGCTCTGCAGCCGAAAGCAATCTGGTCATGGTGAATTATTGATGCTGTCTTTTCTTGTGTGTACCAGTGGATCCAAGACATGTCTGACTGGGTTCAATCCTCTGCCTGCCACTAATTATCCCCGTGGGTCATTTGCTCCAAAGCTGGGGTCATTGCCAAGCACTGGAGTTGAACTTGGTGATGAAAATACCCATGACAGGAGTCTGGGAGAGGCAAGACTCCCTGCTTCTGTCAGGCCTGGGCACCTCGCTGGTCAGCCTGTGCTGCTCAATGGTGCAAACACGTTTGCTTGGTGCTATTGCTGCTCACGGTGGCTTTCCAGAGCTGCTGTGGCTATAGGGAGGTAGAAATTACATAGTGCTGTGAGGTGCATTCCAGCACCATCCTGCATGGTCCTAGGAAGCTCAGCAAGGTTCTCGCTATGATCCCAGTCTTCCTAGGTTGTGCCTATAGTCAAAGGAAAGAGGAATCTCCCAAGGGATGTTTACCCACATAGAATCTGACTCAGCCTTCGGATGTATGTCCCTCCATCCTCAGTTCTCGTGGAAGACCAGTGTGGACAGTTCATAACCTCCATGTCCAAGTAGATAAGGAGGGTCCAAAATTGCTAACTCAAGTGTGGCATTTGGACACACATCTTAGGGGTGTCACACACCAGACCAGTGCCTCCATCAGCATAACCAGGCAAGTCTGGAGTCCTTTTCATCCTGAGCAAAAAAAAGTGAAATGATCTCCCAAAGTCTATCAGTCCCTGTCAAGTTTCCCCCATCCTTTTTGCAACCCCTCTGACGTACCATTAAATTGCTAGAAAAAAATGCATCCTGAGGACCGTGAAAAGCAGGAAAAGGGCTAGGAAAAGGTGTTCAAAGCACTGGCCTGGGTGCTGCTGTGAGTCCCAAGGCAGAGCCTCCAGCAGCTTGAGATATTTCCTGGAAGCTGTTAGCACCTGTGATCTAGATCGACCCCAAACTGTTCCAGTGTAGGAGATCTTCCAGACCGAGCAGGAGCAATGGATGATGCTGGCTGTGCCAGGGTGGTGACGGCTCTTGTGCCTTGTGCCAGAAGTGCAGATCCTGTCACCAGCCAGGTTTTTCCTGGGGACAGTGTGAGCGGAGCACCCTGGGCTGGGTGCACACAGCTGAAGTTACCATCCGTCAGCTGTCCTGGAGCACCCTGTGGCAGGGAACTGTGGCTTGGACACACCACCACCCCTCCTTGGAAGGGATGTCCCTTGTCAACGTTTCCCTTGCTGCTGGTGGGCTGCTTCAAGAAGCCTGACACTGGTATTCTTTTTTTTTTTCTCTCTTTCTCTTTGGTGCCTCACTCAGGATTAAGTATAACGATGGATACAAGTCAGTAGCAAGGTACCAATATGTCATGACTGGTGGGATCTTGGCTTTTGTGGGGGGGTTGCTCTCATCTCAGCCCATCCCAGTCACCCCACATCCCACAAATATGTGACTGCCCAGGCGTAAATACGCCCAGGATTTGGGATACAGGCCAATGTGGTTTAAGCTCCAAATCTTCCTTAATTCAAATTAATTCCCGAATCTTAAGCCAGGAGAGCAGGGTATGTGGTCCAGACCTGGGTGAAGCCAATGCTTCATGCATCAGCATCACAGCACTTCTTCTCTGCAAGTGCAGGACAGCACACGTGGGTGTTCTGGAGCTGGAGCTGAAGCCTGCAAGGGAGGAAGAGCTGTATAGCAGCACACGAGCCCTGTGCTCCTGGAGCTTTCTGTGGGACCCAGCCACACCTGCAAACCTCCTCCATGACACATTGCAAAAGAGAGGAGGGTCCTGTGGTCCCTCTACAGCCGTATCCCACATAATATGATGATGGTCACCCCATCTGTAGGGCTAGTGGACTCCCAAAGACGCCATCAATAAGATTACATCCGTATAAGTAAATTTATCTGGCATGGGTGAGTCCAGGGCAATGATCCCAGCCCCAACACATCCCTCTAAGTCTGTTCTTCCTTGCTGCTGCTCAGTATTTGGGGGAGGTGCAGAAGATGCAGAAGAAACCTGCAGAAGAGTGCTGTCCTGCCACTGGCAAGCAGGACCTGGGTGGTTCTGCAAAGAGCTGTGGGACAGCGGCTCCTCAGTACCTCACCACGCAGTGCTGGCCGAGGCCAGAGTGAGACCTTGCCCACCGGTGTGCATTGCCCTGAACGAACCTTCTCGGCATCAGCCCAGGACGATCCTCCCAGGGGGTGGTGGCAGCCGTTAGCCCCTTCCCCTGGCCTGGCCGGCTCCCAGGGACTGTGGGAGGGTATGTCTGTTTGGGTGGGTTTGTTTCTTCCTCATGTTCATCCTCCTGGCTGTGTCTCTTCCAAACAGCGAAGACCCTGAAGATCCCAGGTACTGGTCATGGTATCCCTGCTTCACTCAGGCCCTTTGGGCATGCTGTGTGCATGTATGTGACATGCGTGTTGGCGTACCAATCCCTGCATGGCATTTGGACCCAGGGAAAGGTCCTAACTGCTTCCTGCCCTCTTCTTAATGCGGGGCAGGGTTTTCTTGTATTCACCCCATCTCCTCCTCCCCGAAGAGCAGGGCTTCTTTGTGTTCAGTCTATTATCTTCTATGCCCAGCAAGGACATGTTCCTTCTAGTCAGCGGCCTTCCAAAGGACCTTCAAGGATAATATTTGTCTGTCTGCCTAGCTATCCACCCACCCATTACCCATTCATCCCAATGCAGTTCTCACCATCCACCAATCTGTCCACCTGTCCATCAATCCATCTCAATACAGTCCTATGCGTCCATCCATCTTACTGCATTTCTTTCCATCCATCACTGCAATTCTCACCATCCATCTATCCATCCATCCATCCCAGTACAGGTCTGTCTATCTGTCCATTCATGCCAGTGCCATTCCATCCATCCATCCTACTGTGATGCTATCTGTCCATCCATCTATGCATAGCACCAGCCAGCCCAGTGCCATATGATTTATCCATCCACACTCTTTTTCTGTCAGTTGTTCTATCTTGTTCATGCAATCTCTCTCCTCCCTCCTCATTCCAGCACCACCAGTACTGTCACTCTCTCTGTACCCAGTTCCCTGGATGCCAGTGGGTTAGGAAGTCCTGATGCAGCAAGGTCTCCCTCTGGCATGCTTGCGAATTGGGTTTGGTTGATTGCTTGGTGCATGTTGCTGGTGGGGGTTTTGAGGGGAGAAGGTGGGCAAGGGTCTTTGCCACTGCAGCAGGATGAATCGCGTCTGAATGAATTGCTCTTTGTGATTGCAGAGCTAAGGCTAAAGGGAAAGAGAAAAGACATCTCGTGTTACCATTCAGGTACCCTGACTCCCCTGTCCCTGCTTGTGCCCATGCTCACTTTCCAGCTCCAGCCCCTAGCCCTTCGCAGCAGTGTCACTGCATCCCCCTGAAACGGCTGCAGGGCAGGACCACAAGTTGTTCTGTGCTAGTGAGAACGCTTAAGACCAAGTCTCTTGAAGGCATAAAATGGGAATTCTCTGGTGGTGCCAGTAATGGGAAATCTGTGCCCTTTTCAGGCACCCAGAGCCCAGACTGTGGCTGTCTGGAGTCAGAGAGGCACCTTTTGCAGTGAGGGTTGGAGTGGAAGGGGCAAGGGGTAAAGGAGGGGAGGGAGAAAGAGTAATCTGGTGTTAGCTGCTCCACCAGGCCCTTGGAGAAGAATCTCTGGATCTCTCATGTAGTGCAATCAGCTTGTTCACCCAGGCACTGATGATCCAAGTGCCCAGGACCAGAAGCACCATGCGTTGCTGCATAGGGGAGCCAGGAGAGCAGAGAGTTGCACGAGGAGGCAGACCCTCAGAGCAAGAGGGCAACCACTGCTGTGTTCCTGCATCCCTCATCCAGACCACATGTACACCAGTGAAATGAACAGGGGAAGGATGCAGGCTCAAGCACTGCCCAGTCCCACCCACCTGAAAATATTGCTCCCCATCCCAGCACGGGGGAAGACCAGACAGTCTGGCACTCCCAGGGCATTTCGGAGGGGCACTGGTGGGGAGGGAGAGTTTCCCAGCCCTGCTGTGGCAGGGAAGGGTCTTGCACCAGTGAGTCGCTCGGGGGGATGCAGATGCTCATCCCTGCAGCGATTCAAAGGGCTTGTGTGTTCAGACCCAGATGAACCAGCCACACTGTGGGGTGAGGTGGTGATGAACCATGGCTTTGCAGGGAGCTCAGACCACATCCACGAGCTGCAGGAAAAAGCATGGAGTGATTTAAATCCTCTCCCCGCACTGGGCAAGGGCACTAGGGCAGCTTTTACAATGCAGGCGAACCAGCTGAGGTGCTGGCATTGGTGTTTGCTTGCTCCCGTGGCAAGCTCAGCTGGCAAGGGAATAATTTCTGCTGGTTTGCTCTCAGAGCAAGTGTCTGTGCAGGGAGAGAGCAGGACTGCTTGTTTCAGAAGCAGCTTCTGGATGGATTTCCTTGGCCGTTTTCCAGCCCAGACTCTAAGCTGATCCCTGCCCATGCTGGGCTGAACAGGAGGACCCTGCTCTTCCCAGACTCCCACCCACCACTGGGTCCTGCCCCCTGTCTTGTGCTGGAGCTCGTCTTCTGGACTTCGCCTCTCTAAAAACCCATCCAGCAACACATCAAACTTTTTTTTTTTTTTTTCCTATGTGGTTTTCCAGCAGCTAAGTGCACAGGGAGCTGGAGCTTCATGCTCTGAAGCCATCCTCCTGCCCCACGTCCTCAGCACAGACACGGCCATAGGGTGAAGCAGAGTAACAGGCTGTAATTAAAAAACAACCCTCCTAATTACTTTCTAGAGCTGGTTAATTGCTTTCTCCTCCCTGCTTTGTTGGCGCACAATGGGGGAGATTAGCCAGGGAAGAAAGAGTGACTGGGGTGGGGCAGGACACAAAGAGAGAAATGCGGGAGCCGTGAGAGAAGGAAAACAGGTTTGAAAAGCCAGAAAGCAGAGGCAGAGCAGGGGTCTGCAAAGCGAACCAGGGAGGTGAGGAGTCGGCGCTTCCTGCACGGTATCAGGGCAGGAGGACGCAGTGGCAGTCTGGACAGGGATGAGGACCCCCAGATCCAGCCCATCTCCTCCAGCTGAGTCCTCTCGGGAGGGAGGATATGAATACACCTTTGTGGGAGGTAAGGAAGACCGCTCCCCTCTACCAAAAAGGAGAAGAAGCCTTGTCTCCTGCCCCGGCAGCATCCCCAGTCTGTGCACGCACCCACTCATAAGTGTGCATGCACAGACAGCTGTAGCTGCTTTACTGGCCCCATACACACATCCAGTTAATGCCCATCACCTCCAGCTCCTGGAGTAGGGAGTTGCGGTTCCCCTGAGCCCCTCTAGCCTAGCAAAGGGTCATGCAGAGATGTTATCCACCTAAATTACAGATGTGGGCAGGACAGGGGTGTTTGGGGTCAACCCTGCCGAGGAAGGTTGCCCATGACTGCAGCCTGGGGATGGGGCACTTGGAGCACTTGTGAGGAGCAGGGAAGCTACAAGGGAAGAGCAGCCTCTTCTGATTTTATGGTCTGATTTGAAGCACTTGAAGTGCACTGAAGCTTGTTTGCCTTTTGTTCCCTTGATGCGTGGCCACCGGCTCCAGCAAAGGCAAAGAGAAGACGAAGGAGCACAAGTAGGTTCGCTCTCCCTGCTCCTTCTCCTCCTTGTTTCCAGCTTTCCTAGCTTATGTCGTGGCTGATCCCGTACATGGTGTGCTCTCCCTTTCTCTAAAACCGAGCCTGTCAGCCCTGGAGGAGCTTGGGTCTCTTGGATGTGTGGCCTCAGGCTTCAGAGTCTGCAGGGAATATTTATCTACAGCAAAAGCCAAATGTAAAAGACAGGCTTGGAGCAGTCTCTGGCAGCACTGGAAAGGAACTGTGAGGTCTCGAGAGAAGCCTGGCTCCCATCAGGTTTGAATGGGTCCTGGCTGGGGGGTGAGTTTCCCAGTTTGGGCATGGACAGCCTGGCCAGGGCTCAGGGCAGGAGAGGGTCTGGGTGCAGGCAAATGGGACTTAGCACCAGCTTTACAGCTCCTGTGCCCACAGGTCAGGCTGCCACATCATCCATGTAGACAAGTTTCTTCAGCTCCTGCCTTTCTTTTATCTGCAGCTGCTTGCATTGATACCAGACCGGGCTGTGTCTGAGCTCTCTCCCAACAGCAGCATCCTCCAGCTCTCTGGCTTAGCAGATCTGCTGAAATTTAAGCTCCAGTCTCCTGTGAGCACAGGCTAATCTCCTGCTGTCCAGGGGACGATCCCTGCAGTCACCGCAGGGCAATTCCCAATCAGTGAGGTCCCTTCTGGCTCGTGTTTATTGCACTGCAGCTGAAGGACCAGTTTAGGGCAGTATCTTACTGATGGACTCTTCTGATTAATGGTGTAAAGCAAGGAGGCAGAGATGAGGTGGGGAAAGGAGAGAAATGCCTTCAAGCAGTCAGCAGGGAGAGGGCAGACTCAAGAAAAGATGGGAAGAGATCGCCCTGCACCAGGCAGCCTGGCCTTTGCTGGCTCCCCTCCCCAGTTTGGCTGTGTGGGGAAGGGGGAGAGGCAGACTGGGTCTGAGGGTCAGGGTCTTCCCTGGGCTCAAGGGCGGTGTGTGCAGGATGACCCTGTGGGGCTGGCAGTGGGGTCTGTCCCCAGTACAGGCAGGAGAACTGGAAGTCTCCTTAGCACAGGGGTGATGGAGGCAGCACCTGCCTGACGGGCATAATTCCTGCAAAGAACTGAGCCTTGGAAACCGTGTTCCCTGCTCCCAGCTCCCCAGTAAAAGGCAATGATTAAAATGTCCTTTTTAGCCATGAATAATTAACCAGTAACCTGCAACCGTATCTTTAACTAGAAGCTGGCCAGGAGAAAGCCTGCTTCCACCTCTCTGACCTTGTCTCAAAATCTGTCTGTTCCTCCGTGCTCCCCTCCTGGAGACCCACACGGGCAAAACCCTAAAGGACAAAGCCAAGTGCTTCTGGGAGCAGCAAACCAAACAGAGGATGTGTGCTTTGCCATCAACTGAAGAGAATTCATCTGCTCAATCCTGTATTAGACACAAGAAAATCCAAAGGGACAATGCTGTGGGAGGCTGGGTGGAGACTCTGGTGTCTAATACAGGTTCAAGCTTGTCTGGAGGCTTGTCCCTGCTTGGGAACAGAGTCAAGGTGTTTGGTCCTCCACCCCCAAGCTTGCAGGAACCCAGTCTTGACCCTGCTGCCAAATTGGGTTGCAACAGGCCAGCAGCTTGCACTGCTTTGGAGAGGAGCAGGCAGGTGGGCAGCAGCATCCTCTCCAGCATCTCAGTTCTTTAGGAAACCAGGCTAAACCCAGGCTTTGGCAAAGGGCGGGGGGGCTCTTGGTGCCACCACGCAGACTGTGTCGGCATCTCAGGTTCGCGGGTCCTCATGTAATATTCATGTGGGGACGGTGTCAGCTCTCTGCCAGTGCCGGCTTCCCATCCGTACCCTCGGATGCCTGGCAGGACCAGTGGAGGGGTTGGCACGACCCCTGTTTAATGCTGCAAAGACCCTGCTGTGCCCAGAGAGGAGGCTTGGCCGGGGTCCCCATCCCCGCTCCGTCCCAACCGGCACGTGGGGCACGGCTCTGCCCTTGGCACTGGGATGGCCGCTCCACCCTAGATGTGCCGCTGGGCACTATCCTGTCTCGGCTGAGCTCTTCCAGCATCTCCTTCCTCCTGGGGGAAGCCAAGTCCTGGACAGCCAGCGGGTGAAGGTAGTACTCCCACGGGATGGGAAGGAGGGGGGTGTATGGGACGTGTCAGTGCTCACTTGGCTTGGAAAAGGTGACAGATGGGGCTTGGGAAGGGGCTGGGGAACAAGGGTGAGCCGCTGGGCATCTGCCTCCAAAGCATCTGGGATGGCTCCTTCCTCATCCTTCACCTGCTTCTTCCCTTCTCCTCAGCACGTATCAAGTATGCTGCCAAAATCCACTTTCTTTTTTTCTTTTATTTTCTTTTTTCTTCCTTTTTTTTCTTTTTTTTTTTTTCTTTTCTCAGTGATGTTCAAACTCTGTTGTTTCCTAGATATTTGCCTCCCTGGGACTCCAGTCCACTGCAATAATACCGGTAAGGGCAGTGGTGAAGGAAGGAGGCAGTACCAGATGTTGTGGGCTGTGAAGAGCAACAGGGAGTTGTGGCCAGGATGCAGGCGTGGGGACAGCACCTGAAGTTTTATGCCAGCGAGGGACCTTGTGCCCTCTGGACTTGGCTCTCTGAACCAGCTAGAGCTGAGGCTCGTTTTGTGGATGTGCCAGAGGCCATTTCCCATTTCTGGGGCCTCTTCTGCAGTAAAACTACCTTTGGGGACACACGAGAGGCTCCTGCAGCCGATGTCCCCAGCACATTTACTGAGGCTCACCTGGCAGCGAGGGGTCATCGCTCCGGGAGGGGATGGGGTTGACACCGGCTCCCACGTGCATCCCTCTGGAAGGAGCTGGGTTGGGCTGGTGCTGCTGGGACGGGTCTCAGTGCACGCTGCTTGGCCCAGGGGCTTAATCCCAGTCTTGTTCCACATGGCCCAAAACCAGCTTGATCGTTTTACTGATAGGGGCATCGGATGCTGTGCTAACCAGGACCCAATGCATCCTCAGTGCCCACGCAAGAACTTTGTTATTTTGGGTCCTGGTAGAGGACCAGCACTGCCAGTGTCTTCCCTGCAGAGTCCTACTGGTTCCATCACCAGCTGCTCTTCTGCTTTGTTTTATTTCCCAAGAGACCTCAGAAATTCCCAGGACAGATACAGTGATTTTATCACTAACCATCAGTGAGAAAATTGCCTGCATGCCAGCTCTGGGGCTGGTGGGATTTTTTTCCACCCTCCATTTTTAAGAAATTAATCGGAAAGAAGCGAATGTAACGTAACTGACCCTGGAGGTATGTTGTCTTATGGAGGGGCTGTGTGTCTGCTGGATTTCCCACAGCTGCTGGAAGGAAACTCAGTGATGGAGAGTGGTCTTGGAGCAGAGCTTCACAGCCTGAGCTCTTATCACAGCATTTGTTCGTAAAAAAAATGAGTTTGCAAATAGCTTGAAAGTGTTACTTCCCCCGTAGCACCTCAAGGCAGGTGTTCCCTGGCAGGATTACAGATACAGAAAGCTAGCCCTCATCTTTCCTCCTATCTGTTGAGAAACTGCCCTTTCACTGAGGATCCTGTGAATTAATCACAGCTATCAGAGACTGCCTTGAGGCCCAAGCATTGCTTTAGTCCCAATTAAACCTCAGCTATAAATAGTTCCTGTATCTTATGCTGGCCTTCTGCCCCGATTGAATTCCCCCTTACTTGGTGAATACATTATCCTCCTATTCTCCTTAATTTTCTTCTCATTTGCTCCGGTTCTGTCAGCAGCCTGCAAACTTCCAGTTGTTATTTAATGCAACAAATGCATCAGGCTGGCTGCAATGCCAGGACTTCTTTGTTTTGCAAAAAAAAAAAAAAGGTGCAGCTTCATCCTTTGGCCCCAGCCAGATGTGATCAAAGCTGAGACTGGGGCATCCCACAGTTTCCGTGCTGTTGCCTGGCTCGTGGGCAGCGCATCCCAATCCTGCTGTATCCAGGGCTGGTGCTGAGGCCTGGCTCCCCTGCCCTGGCAGCCAGCTTGGAGGTGAGGTCAAGGCTGGAGGTGAGGTCCCCCCTTGCTTCCAAGCTGGCCCAAGAACACATCCATCCAAGCTGCAAGGCTTCTGCAAAGAGCAACACTTTCAGGGAATGGGAATTTTACAAGCAAAAAAACTCCCCTTCAGCTTTACCACCTTCTGCTTTTGGGACAGTCACAGGCCATTGCCTTCAAATCTCTCTCCAACTCTTTGCTCTTTAATATCAGAACAGGGTTATCGCATGGTCTGACTTGTACTTCTTGCTGGTTTCAGTTTTACAGGTACTATGGAGGTTCTTTCCTACTGAGGTTTTCAGCTGAATCTTCAGGCTAAAAATCCACATCACGTCCAGACTCTGTAACTTTCACTGGGGTAACTCGGAACATCCCACTTCTTTGCAACAGCAGCACAGATTTACCTCCAAATACAGGGAACAGTCTCCTGAAAATATCTGCAAGGCTTTTATGGTCTTTAACAATACCTGCCCATTTGCTAGATCTGCATTTGAGAGCAATCCAGGTTGCAGTGCAGAAATCCTATCGTTTACTGAATGCTGTATTTGTGTATATTTGCTGTACGTGTATGTAACAAATGCCAAGTAATGTAGGAGTCCAGACTGTCAATGCACTTGTGGTTGCATGGGCTGATTTCTGAGCTGGAGTAACGGTCCTAGCCCCACTGAAGCATTCGGAGCTAGAAGTTCTACTTCTTAAAGTTGTCTTGAAATGATGGCTATTTTTAGAGAGCAACTGACAAGCCATTTGCAAACCATTATTTTGTCAGACAATCCAGCCCAAACTGTCCTCAGTGAATTTGACCCCAGCCTAGATTCAGACAGGGAGCTAAGACTGACCTGGTACTGGTGTTTACCATGCTGGAAGGGGAAAAATCATGTTGCTGCAATGGGCTGCTGAAAAACTTTAGGATCTGCATAGGTTTGCTGCTGATCTAGCCAAAGAGGTTATTGATTTTTCACAGCAAGGTGCTGGGGGAAGTGGTTGGCTGTTTTCATTTTTAATAAATGGTTTTAGGTAACTGGGGAGCAATTGCACAAACGGGTTGGGAGAGATGAGAAGTCTGTGCGCAGCTGGGGCCAGCAGCAGAGACAGGAGGCACGGGTCTCAGGGAAGTTTGTTGGCTGCTAACACTGTGCTCCAGCTTTGTGGTTTATTCCAAGTCAGGGCATTCCCTGAGGCAAAAAAAAGGAGACCCAAGACTCAACGGCAGTGCATTTAGCTGCAGTCTTGACTCTGCCCTGTGGCATGTTTGCAGCAGCCCCTGCTTAGTCTTTCAGCTGATATTTCCTCTCTTGCTTTCGAGCTGTGAAAGACTCCTCCTGTTCCCACTCCCAAGTCCCAGAAACAGCATGAAAAATACAGTAATTGATGGGGTTTTTTATTTCTCCATCTCTTCTTCCAGAGCCGGGAAAGGAGTTTTTTCAGCCATGAAGCTTGGCAAGACGCGCCCTCCAAAGGATGACCATCGGAAACAAGGTACGTTGCTCCTGGGAAGAGGTTGTTCCCTGCTCCAGTGCCACTTTTTGGCTATCCTCCACATCCCAGGAAAGCACCTGAGAGACCCCATGGAATTACAGAATCACAGGATGGTTTGGGTGGGAAGACACCTTTCAAGGTCATCCCCCTGCCATGAGCAGGGACGCCTTCCACTAGTCCAGGTTGCTCGGAGCCCCGTCCAACCTGACCTCAAATGGTTCCAGGGATGGGGCATTGACCACCTCTCTGGGCAACCTGGGCCAGTGTCTCACCACCCTCAGCGTAAACAATTTCTTCCTTACATCTAGTCTGAATCTGCCCCCTTTCAGTTTAAAACCATTACCCCTTGTCTTATCGCTACAGGCCCTACTAAAACGTCTGTCCCCAAAGTGGCTCACGTCGGGCACAGCCAGTCAGTAACTCAGGGATTAGAGAGGGAGCACTGGGTGCTTGGGAGGAGAGCTGGAGAGAGGGTGTCCACAGGGAAATGGGAAGTAGGAACTGATGGAGAGAGTCTCCGGCTGAAGGCTTGGCCAGGTATCACCCACCTTGTGACATCCCACCTGTGACAACCCCTGGGAATCACCCAGGCAGTTTCTGGATTATATTGAGGGGACGATCTGCAAACATGATAACGCAAAGCAGGATTTAGCCCTTGCCAGGTGTGCGATGCAGCAGCAGCACCACGAGAGGAAGGGCTCAGCTGCTGCAGGGCTGCCGGTCCCCCCGGGCTCGGCACCGCAGCGGCGTTGAAATCGGACGCCTTTCTGGAAACGCACAAGAGGGTCAGCGATCGGAAATTTGTTGTTGTTTCCATTCAGAGCAAAGGACTGAGTTTCAACAGCAAAGAAATGAGGGAACGCATGTTTGTGAGCAAGGACAAAGCATTGCTTTAGATAACGTCTCTGGGCAAATCTCCGCTGTTTTTCAGCCAGGTTTGAGGGTAGGAAAAAGGGAATTTGGCTTGGGACACCAGTGTAGGTGGAAGCATTTGCAGCCTGTGGGAAGGCACGGCATTGAAACCTGGGTGGCCTCCCTCTCTCCCCAGTGCCTGAGTGTTCATCTCGTGCTTAAAGCTTCACGCAAGACCATGGGGAAAACACCTGGGATGCAAAGGCAGGAACAGGGTGCACAGTCAGGTAGTAGAGTGCCGTCACAGAGGGGGATTTACCCGTGGTCAGGGAATGGCTGCAACGCAGCTGCTGCATTGCATGGTGTGGTCAGTGCTGCGCAGCTGTGGAGCTCCTTCTTCCACCTTCCCCAGGCTTTCACACACCTCACCAGGGCTCTGCTCTCTTTACACCACCCTCCTCTCTCAGCCTCCGTGCCGGCTCAGTTGTGATTCCTACCCTTGGTCTGGCCAGCTGGTGATGGGACGGGGTGGATGTGTCGCACCCTCTGCCTGTTGGCCAAGCCAGCAGCCCTCTTGTGCCGTGGTCTGCTTTCCTCCCATAGACTGCTGGTCCTGCTCAGGTCGAACAGACCCACTGAATCACCGAAAACCAAGCTGGGAGGATGCGAGTCTGTCTGCCCACCTGCACGTGGCAGCATCGAACCCGCTTAAGTCCTTCGCGGCTGGCGTGGCTCTGACTCGACCTCAAAAACTCCCAGCTGAGTTGAGGACCCCCTTTCCCCACCCAGCCTGCAGCAGTGCGTCTCTCTCCACCCTGATGGAGACCTTTTCCTAACACCCAGCCTAGATCTCCCTCGCTTCATCTGAAGCCCATCTTATCTCACAAAACCAATCCAGACTATGGTGAAAAACCTGATTTCTGCTCTCCTGGAGCATGCCAATCTCCTGGAGCAAGCTACAAGCTTGCCTAGGTTAGTAAGGAGACAGGGAACCTGTTTCCCAGGAGCAGTGTCTGTGCTGTATGAGTGGATTCATACAGCCATGCCACCAAAGCAAACCAGTGACCCAACAACTATACTGATGTTTCTGTCCCAACAGAAAAAAATCATTGCTGCTTTGTGGTCATTTATCAACCAGAGCAAAGGCAGGAGGAGCAGGCATGACATGCACACAGATTGTGCACAGGAAAGGAGTATCTCAGCAGCTTCTTCCAATAGAAACGCAGACCAGTGGACTACACAGCTGTGTCTCAGTGCCAGTAGAATCTGGGGTCTTGACTCTCCCTGCAGAAATTTTTCTTCTTGGGAAATGACCCTTTTCTCCTGTTTTTTTCAGACCTCTCTACCCCAAAGCTAGACATTTGGTTGTCTTTGCAACTGCTCTTTTGGTAGTTAGAGCGGCAACACGTGCTCAAATGCTCTTTCACCCCTTGAGGTCTGGTGTGTTTGTCATTTTTGGATTTCTGCCTGCACAAAGCCATGTATGGGCATGCTGCCCAGGCAGAATAATGTGTCACAGGAGGCAATACCTCTTTTTTAATCCCTTTTTAGACCAGGTTGATTGTGACCTGACCTGGTGACCATTGTTCTTTGTATTATCAGGTGAGGTTGATAGGACATATTGGTTACCTTTCTCTTCGCCTTTAATTATTCACCGAGTGGAAACAATAAGAGACATTCTTTTGTCTCCTTTATGCAGATGAACCCGCTGTTTTGGAGGCAGAAGACCTGGACCGAAAAGCCATGAGACAGGGAGGCAGACTGGAGCCGGACACCATCTCCTTGGCCTCCGTCACAGCTGTCACCACCAATGTCTCGAACAAGAGGTGAGGTCCAGATGTGAGCTTGTGCAAACCAGGAGGTGAGGGCACGCTGGCAGACACCCCACAACCGTGTGTTCTCAGGGGTTTTTATTCCTCAGACTCAAAGAGGGCAGGAGCTTTGAGGGGTGACCCTGCAAATGCTGTGTCACAGCTTGCAAGTCCATCTGTGGTTTGACTGAGAGTTTCTTCTGCCCCTCCCAAGGTCCAAGCCTGACATCAAAATGGAGCCGAGTGCTGGGAGGCCAATGGATTACCAGGTAGGTGACAATGTTGTGCCCCCAACCTCAGCTCACGGGGATCACAACTCCAGGGATGAGGGGAGCGTTTTGCAGGGCACAAGTTCATGCTGGGTTTCAATGCACTGCACTCACAAAGCATGACTTGCCAAGAGCTGGCATTTAAATGTTCGAGCAATAAGCTCGAGATTAAGTAATTAATTGGTTTTGCTCTCCATCGTGTGAAGCCCAGAAAGCCCAAATTAATCTGTGATTGAAACAAGCTAGCTCCAATACATTTCTCTTACTCCCTGTCATGGTTTAACCCCAGCCAGCAACTAAGCACCAGGCAGCCACTCACTCACTCCCCCCCACCCAGTGGGATGGGGGAGAGAATCGGGAAAAAAAGTAAAACTCACGGGTTGAGGTAAGAACAGTTTAATAGAACAGAAAGGTAGAAACTAATAATGATAATAATAACAATAATAAAATGGCAATAATAATAAAAGGTTTGCAATATACAGAAGAAGTGATGCACAATGCAATCACTTACCACTCACCAACCGATGCCCAGTTAGTTCCCGAGCAGCAATCTGCCCCCCAGGCCAACCCCCCCAGTTTATATACTGGGCATGAGTTCACACAGTATGGAATACCCCTTTGGCCAGTTTGGGTCAGCTGTCCTGGCTGTGTCCCCTCCCAACTCCTTGTGCCCCTCCAGCCTTCTTGCTGGCTGGGCATGAGAAGCTGAAAAATCCTTGCCTTAGTCTAAACACTACTTAGCAACAACTGAAAACATCAGTGTGTTATCCACATTACTCTCATACTGAATCCAAGAAATAACACCATACCGGCTACTAGAAGGAAAATTAACTCTATCCCAGCTGAAACCAGGACACTCCCCAAGAGCTTTCAGTATGCTGTTTAGGATTCAAGATTGGTGAGCCCTGGCTGGCAGTAGGTTGCTCACTGGATTTTCTCGGATAGGCTGGTACATGGCTGCTGTTGTCCTGTTCAGTGATGCTCCATTCCTGCCACTTTATCTAGAATTAGAACTACACATTTAGTTTCCCAAGGCTCAGATGATCCATGCTGCTCCCTTTTCTTTTACTAGTTGGTGCCAGCGTGATTCATAAATTGGCTTGTCTTCTCATTTTTGCCAAGTCCCGCTGATTCAGCAGCGATTTAGTTTTATGTCCTCACCTCTCAGCACAGCAATATATATTGGAACAATGCAAATAATGATTGTTGTTAGAGATTTATTACATAACATTTGCAGCATCCACTGCAGACCAAATTGTGAGGCTTACAGGGAATGAATGTGCTTGGTTCAGGAGGGGGGGGACATAAAGAACATGAAGAGGAGGGGGAAGGTGCAAAACAAATTACAACCAAGAGGCAGAAGGAACACAAAGTCCAGTTATTTGGCCACTGCAAACACGAGGATCACAAGGTTGGTGTTCATGGGGAATGGCTAATTTCTGGAGTATAACAGGATTTGCCGTGCTAGGCTGGTTTATGAACAAGGTACATGCCTTGCTGACCTCTGTATGTCTGCTTTCCTTTGACAACCGGCTTTTGTGGAATATCTGAGAATTAAGAGGAAAGGACTTGATCATCCAGGCTCCATCCCTGGGAAACCTCAAGACACTGCCTCAGTCTGTGGCAGCAGAGGGGATGGGAGGCAGGGATGGATGAGAGGCATCTCTCAAAAACAGGAGATGGGGAGATGGGGATTAAGGCAGCGGGCA
The DNA here is from genome assembly GCF_026419915.1 of Harpia harpyja. Taxonomy (NCBI): domain Eukaryota; kingdom Metazoa; phylum Chordata; class Aves; order Accipitriformes; family Accipitridae; genus Harpia; species Harpia harpyja. Next base: position 1,267,108 of record NC_068954.1, on the reverse strand, counting down.
GCATCTGATGCTGCTCTCAGGAGGTGAAGGTGCACAAATCCCTCTCCCCAGGTCAGCATCACCATCATCGAGGCCCGGCAGCTTGTTGGGCTTAACATGGACCCCGTGGTCTGCGTGGAGGTTGGAGACGAAAAGAAATACACATCCATGAAGGAATCGACCAATTGCCCTTACTACAATGAGGTGGGTCTGTCTGCCAGTGATGCTCACAGCTACCTGCTCCTCGGGGTCTATGTTGCCGTTAGTCAATTAAATGTAATTTCTTGTCACTTGGGGTTTTTCTTTTTTCCTTCTGTCACCTCTTGTTGGAATAAGATGAAATCTCAAACCACACAGAAGGAGAAATGAAGCCTTTGCCCTCTGATATTTTGCAAAAATGGTAAAAAGTGCTCTCACTTGATCTGTGCTGAATTATTCTTTTTTCTAAGAAGTTAGTGCTTCCTACTAATTCCCCAGACTGCAGAGGTTAGAAGCATTGGGGCTTACACAGGTGCATCCCTGCTGTGACATGTACTGCAGGATGCTCCTCCAGGCAGTCAGCTGCTCCAGCTGGAGCATGCACCGTAATACTCTCAATCCAAAAGGAGCCCACCCCAGCTCTCCTACCTTCACGACTGCTCTTTCCTTTTCAGTACTTCGTCTTTGATTTCCACGTCCCCCCAGATGTCATGTTCGACAAGATCATCAAGTTGTCTGTAAGTGAGCATGGTTGCGTTGTCCTTTGCGTGGGGCTTTGGAAGAAACCAGCCCATTTTGTATATGCACTGGGGATAGATTTAAGGTCCTTGATGTGAGACCCCCCCCCCCAACAGGAGCTGAGATGTTTGGTCCTACAAGCCTAACCTCTTTTGCAGACCCCCAGTCCCTCTGTCTGTTGCTGACCTTCATTGCTGTGTCCACACAGCTCCACTCCTGTATTCACTATCTCTCTCTCTGGCTGATCTCTGGTATTTCAGAGCCAGGTAGAACTAAAGCTGTCTTGGGATGTGTTTAGGCTTGGGGAGAAGCAAGACCTTCCCAAGCCTGCCAGAGGATTTCCTGGGGCACGAGGCTGGCAGAGGTATTGTGGAAATTCAGGACTGCAGATGCTGAGAGCAAAGCAGACACTGCAGCCCTCCCCACAGCCATGGGGGAGGGTGACGAACAAGATTTGGAGATTCACTGACCAAAGCACGCTAATTAGGAGTATCCATATCTATCCCATGCACAGACCAGCTGTACAATTTCTCACACAAAGGGAATTAGACCACAGATTTGGAGCATCCTAAAGACCCTTCCTTCAGGTAAACGTCCCAGTGGTTGTTCCCATAGTGGCTGGAAAACTGCATCTTGTTTCAAAGATTAATTTCTTTGCATTTTTTTGTATTCAATCCAAGTATACACTTGCTTGCAATACCGCTAAGCGAGAGCTGCCAACCGCACCGTGCCTCTTAGTGTCCTTATACAGACCAAGGAAAACACATAGCTCCTTTTCTGTCTGACACTGAACGCCTCTGAAAAGAGCCTTATGGTTCCCAGGACATGGAAAAACAGTCTGACCTGTTTTCCCCCTTCAATTTCCAGGTGATCCACTCAAAAAACCTCTTGCGCAGTGGGACGTTGGTAGGCTCCTTCAAGATGGACGTTGGAACTGTTTATACCCAACCTGGTATGTAAACATTGTTTGCAACTAGTCCTATGTGCCTACCTGCACCGCTGAATAAATGTCCTTGCAAGGTAGCCGGGCAGGTGCTAGTTTCCTTGGGTGATGCTTATCTAACTTAATGTTAGTATCCTAGACATAAGCAAGTCACCTGGGCTACCCTCTGTGGTCAGGAAAGAACACTCTACCTCCAGAGAAGGTTGTATATCCCATCCTGAAATAAGGTGTTACAGCCAGAGGCCGAGATGCCTTCTGGGTGCGCTGGTCTCTATCCACCGACCTGCTGAAGAAGGAAGCCCAAGGCAACTTGCTTAGGCAAGATATCAGCCTTCCAGATAGATGAAGGTCATGGGCTGGATCTTGCCCTCTGTGGCTGGCATTTAAACCAAGAAGGGAAGATATCTGCTGTGCAATGGAAAAGAGAGAGACGTTGATTAGAACTGCTGTTGTGTTGCTCACTGATGATAAACACAACAGCCATGGCCATTTGAGGGCCCGGTGCTTGCAGCATGCCAGAGCTGAACACACAACACCCCTTCAGAAAAGATACCTCCAAAATCACTGCGTTTTGTTTTTTTTTATTTTCCTTGCTCCTATGTCACACCTATTGCAGCATTCTGCCTCTATAAATAAGCCTGAGAGCTAAGATGTAAATGAAGCCTCCAGAGTCTGCACTTGAGGGGTGGTCAGCAGATGATAAGGGGGACCTTAAGGGAGCATCTAGTCTGATTCCCTGCTCCACAGAAGGGTGAAGTCTTTCTAACACCATCCAAAAGGCACCTGAGACCTTGAAGACTTAGGATTGTAGAATCATTTAAGTTGCTAAAGATCCTTAAGGTCATCGAGTCCAACCGTTAGCCTAACACTACCACGTCCACCACTAAACCATGTCCTTAAGCGCCATATCTACACGTCCTTTAAATACCTCCAGGGATGGTGACTTCCAGTGATGGAGACTCCACTCCCCTTCAGACAGTTTATCCCATTGCTTCTCAGTCTTCAACATGAGACACATCTTCCTAATGAATTTTTCAGGGGTTTCCATCTGAATTCCTCACACCTGAAGATGTCTCTTACATTTCCAGTCCTTGCCGCAATTGCTCTGTCTCATTCTGATAAATGACTGTCTTATCCCCTGGCTTCCAGAGCACCAGTTCTACCACAAATGGGCCATCCTTTCTGACCCTGAGGATCTCACCGCTGGGCTGAAAGGTTACCTGAAGTGTGACATCGCTGTGGTAGGGAAAGGGGACAACATCAAGACACCCCACAAAGCCAACGAGACAGAAGAGGACGATATTGAAGGGTAAGGATCTGCAGAGCCAGCGTCACACAGACTTTCTTGGGAATGACTTTTCACGTCTCTTTACCTTGGATCGTACAATGAGGACAGCATCCCTATCACATCAGGCTGACAGCCCCTCTAGTACACGTACCTACCCTGTGCAATGAAACCAGAGGGACCAATAAGTTGCTTTTCAGAGAGACAACATATGGCAGATATTACTGGTGCAAATCCAGGTCATATCAAGTACAGACCAGTCCTTGCTGTCGGGTCAGACCATCTGCTAGTCGTTGACCTCTCTATACCAATGCTGGCCTGATGTCAACCAACCTCATGTCCCCACTGTTTACATAATGCTCCTATCGGCCCTTGGATGGGATGGGATGAGGTTTCATCACTCACTGCCAGGGTCTGGATCAGGTTCCCCAGGCTGCATGGGTGGGCAGGGCTCTCTGACTCCCCAGAGCATCTAAAAGGCCATGGAAGAAAAATCAGGAGAGCTTAAAACTTAGTTCCAGCCTCAAAACGTTTCAGGCTGATTAAATATCTCCACATGCAACCACAGGCTTTCAAGTCCACCTCTCAGCCTCTCATCACATAGTCAGAAACACAGACTAGTAGTAAAATACCAGTGCAGCTTTCTTGACTTGCTGGGGACTAGTTGGCTCAAGGCACCACCTGAACTATTTTGGGTCAGTGTTCCGTGCTGCAGTGGTGATATTATCCCACTTTTTCATGGACAACTCCAGCAATTCCTCTAGAAATTGTTTTGTTCACAGCATCCCCCATGGCTCTCATTTCTTCCCCCAGAAGAGGAAGGCCAAATATGCCAAGAAAACCAATCTGGTGGAGCTCCCCTTGTGACCTGATAAAGAAAAAAGGCTCTTCTAATATCCCATTCATCTGGCTTGCTTTAGATGTCTAAATGAGGCTGAGTTTATTCGTCCCCTAGATTCCACTGACAATAATAATTATATCCCTTTAGTGGAATGCACTTTGTCCCAGGGGCACCTTAAGGGAGTCCTCTAAGATTTTGCTTACAAAACCACCACTCCCCACCCCAAAACAGGACGATGGGCAGAAACAGAACAGCACTAAAATGTACGGCTGCAGAAATGGTCATCTTTCTACCTCCACAGAGCCAGTGCTCAGAAAGCGTGGCAGCTTTTCCCTCTTTGGTAAACCTCTCCTGACAAACCTGCTAGCCCCAGCAGCTGTTTCCAACCCTATCCGTTGATGTTGTAGGAACCTCCTCCTCCCAGACGGGGTCCCTCCGGAGAGGCAGTGGGCTCGTTTCTACATCAAGATCTATCGAGCGGAGGGACTGCCCCGTATGAACACCAGCATCATGGCCAATGTGAAGAAGGCTTTCATTGGGGAGAACAAGGACTTGGTAGACCCCTATGTGCAGGTGGTCTTTGCAGGGCAGAAGGTGAGCAAGCTGCGTGCGGCATCAGGGTAACCCTGAAAGGTAACGTGAGCAGGACCAGCCGTTGTGCAGGTGGCCAGAGATGATCTCAGTTGTCCTGGCATGTAGATGCTGAGGTGCATGGCTAAACCACCTTGTTTGCTATGTTTCCCCTCTCTTGTGCAGACTATGATGGGTTTGCAGGACTCTCCAGTTGAGGAAAGGAGCTTGTTACTTGGGACAGGAGAGTCAGAAGGCAGAATGCATATTTCAGCGGTCATTAGCAAGGGAGCAGTTCAGGTTGCGAGGGATGGCTTGGGAGCTCAAACTGTTACCAAGCGTCTATCTCCTCTCACTCGGCAGGGGAAGACATCCATACAAAAAAGCAGCTATGAGCCTCTCTGGAATGAGCAAATAGTCTTCACAGAAATGTTCCCCCCATTGTGCAAGCGGATAAAGATCCAGATCCGAGACTCAGACAAAGTCAATGATGTGGCCATCGGTACCCATTTCATTGATTTGCGGAAGATCTCTAACGAAGGAGACAAAGGTAAAGCTAAGGTGGGGGGCAGACTGAGCTACCTTCTTCATGATAAAGAGACTTCCCTTTGGCAGAGTCAGCAAAATAGCCTAGGATCCTTCCCCACCCCTGGAGATAGCTGTTTCTTGGTGCACAACTGGAGAGACTTTGATTCACTGCAGTGGTCTTCTGAGATCGCTGGATGTGCACTCTTTGAAAACCAAGTCTCATCACAAGCCTCCAGTCTACCACTTGAAAGAAAACACACCCAAGAACAAAAAATTCATTGCCATAAATGGACGAATATCTGACAGGTTTCCCTGTTCACACACACACGAACACACCAGCATATGTAGGCAGGACCAATGTGAAACCAAAGATGGCTCTAGAAAGGGGACTAATGGGGGGGTTCTTTTTTCTTGACTCTCACATTGGGTAACTCGCACGATTGCAACCATCCACTGGGCATTTCCATGCCCACACACATGCATATTCAAGCCTGCGTCATCGTACGCAGACCAGGAGCGAGGCCAATCCACAACTGAGTTTGTGTCCCGAGGCAAAGACGTGCCCTCCTCCTCCTCGCACATCCCCTTCCTCACGTGCGTGCCCGATCTGCTGCAGGCTTCCTGCCCACCTTTGGCCCCGCGTGGGTGAACATGTACGGCTCCACTCGGAACTACACCCTGATGGACGAGCACCAAGAGTTGAACGAGGGGCTGGGTGAAGGCGTCTCCTTCCGGGCCAGGCTTTTGATGAGCCTCGCCGTGGAGATCTTGGACACCAGCAACCCAGAGATCAACAGCTCCACCGAGGTGCAAGTCGAGCAGGCCACGTCGATTGCTGACGTAAGTCACCCTTAATCCTACAGCTGGCAGTGGTGAGTCATGGGTCTCAGGCCTCTTGGTTAATTACCTTTGGTCTCACGAACTGAGGATTCCATTTAGTGTTGTCCTAAATGTTCTGGATCCTGGGGGATCCAGAATGAATGCAAATCTTGCAAGGATTTTATACTTTATGATCGTTCAAATGCTCACCTCTTAGGAGTGCTGGACAGAAGGAATACCTGAGTGAGGGAGAATCCTAAACTTTTGAGATGTTTCTCCAGTTGGGAGTTAGACAAGGACAAAGAGCCATCTCCTAATGCCAGCTGTCTCGCTCCTATCCCGAAGATGGATTTCAGACAGAAGCCAAGAATCTAATCTATTTCCCAACCAATTCTGGCAGGGTGGAACTGGTCAGAGGAATTGAATGGCTGTTTCCTGACAAGAGAAGCCCCACAGCTTTAGTCCTGAGATGTAGAGCCCGCAAGGCTGCTGCCTGTGCTCTGCGTAAACAGACACATCCAGGCTTGTCCTACCTGGGGATGCCTACACATGCTAATCCATATGAGCCAACAGTATGAAGTAGAAATGGAGAAGTCTGACGGCAGCGCACCCTCTGTGTGAAAGCTCTCCTTCAGAAGTAAAGTGGCCTTAATTCACCTCCAGGGGAAATGAAGGCACCTGGAAATAAAGCCATTCCAGTTCTGAAAGAGCATCCAGGCAGATGGTTCGGTGTGGTTTGATTAATTCAATTTGTGAGTGAACTCAGGCTCGTACTCCTGAATGTCCCTTAGACAGTCCCTCACGTGCAAGGGATGACTGATCTCAACACATTTAAAAGTTAGGCTAAAATCTTTAATTAAACTCTCTCTGCAATGAGCCTAGAGATGGCTCAGGCTGGGGTAGTGAAAACCCTCATGGTCCCGTTGAAAGCCGGAGCAGTGACATCTCACCTTCAAAAAGCCCATGAGGGTGCTCAGAGGTGCCAGGTGACGCACCCCTCAGTCCAAGGGGACCTGCCCTCCTAGGTGTCCCTCTGACTGACCTCAGCACGGATCCCCGTGATCTCTCCTGCAGAACTGCACTGGGAAGATGGAGGAGTTCTTTCTCTTTGGAGCCTTCCTGGAAGCTACCATGATCGACAGGAAGATTGGTGACAAACCCATCAACTTCGAAGTCACAATAGGTTGGTTCTTTTTTGTGGAGGGTGGTTTTGAAGCATGCCTGGTGGGGAATGCAGTATCCAAGGCTGAAAGCCGGGTTTCTTCCCCATTTTCCATTCCGACACATGCTAGAGCATGCAGGGCCCTCAGTTTAGGGAGAAGGTGATGGCTACTCTACTGGCACAAGCCATACGGAGCCCCAAATGATGTATTGTGCGCGTGCTGTGCTGCGGCCAGTGGAGCTGCTCCCTCTCTCATCCTGGCTTTGTGTCTCCTGAGGCTGACCACCCAAGGGAGGGTGTGTATTCCTACTGGCTCGAGAGGGGACATGAGCAGGGGACAGACGCCCATCACTAATTTACGGTTCCTGGGCATGGTTTCGGAGAGTTAAACTCCACTGTCCCCCATGGTTCCTGCAGAGCAAACTTCTCCCCAGCCTGAATTGAAGCCAAGAGATTGAGCCTGACTGGAGTTACAACCCTGTGACTTTATTTCACATTTTTTTCCTTGAGGTAACTACGGGAACCAGATCGATGGCATGGCCAAACCCATCCTACGGAGGAAGAAAGAGGGAGGGGATGGTGATGAGGAGGAGTCTGAGCTGCTTCAGAACTCAAGTGAGGATGAAGGTGATGAGGATGGAGAGCTGGTCTCTGTTTCTTCAACTCAACCCGTGAAGCCCCTGGTCACAGACAGGTAAGCATGCCCACCTGGCCACTGAAGTGCCACGGGGCAGAGATGTGGCTTTCAGTTCAGACATGGTCTGTAGTTGTTCCCACAGGCGCTGGGTGTCCAAGCTCCCACCGCTGTCTGCAGAGGTGAAGTCAGTGCCCACACTGGGCTTGGATTCGTTTGGCCAAACAGACCTGGAAGCAGCAGTGGGGACCAGATCTCCACGCCTTGTAAAGGGAGTTTAGATACCACATGTAGATAACTTGGATACTACAGTCTGCCAGCTGAATCCTCACCCCATTCCCTACAGTTCTGAGCATTCCTGTGGATTCTCTGATGTCCAATACGGGCTGAATTCATCTCCCAGGCTTCTCTACAAAGGCTGTCCTTCATACACCTGGCCAGATGTGCACCCAAAACTTAAGGCTATCTGATACCTTTAGTGCTCTTCCTCTATGGCAAACAGGGATGAAGTGGATTCAAATAATCGTTGGTGGGCACTGAAAAAAACAGGTTAACTCCTGTACCTGTAAGTTTTGTACATTTAGGAAACTGGTCTATAAACAGGTCGTTCCTTAAGATCCCTGGCACAAGCTGGTAATGCACATCAGGGAGGAGAGGTCTGGGCTTTGCATCTGTGCTCTCTCTAGCTGCCCGACATATAAAAACATCATGAGCACCATGTGGAGAAAAGGAAAGGTCCATCTAGAGATACAGCATAGATTTCAGAAGTGAGGGTAATTTGTGCTGAGACAAAGTGCTTTTCTTCATCACTTGGGGTCTTAAAAGCTAGACAAAGTCACTGACACGCAGAGACGAGAGGATGCAAAAACTGCTGGAAAAAGGTCTTGAGAATGTGTTAGGCAGGAGATTGGGGTAAAAGACTCTAAGTCCTCTCAGCCTCCCTACTTTACAGCATCTCTCTTTTGGTCAGTCTGTCTGTCCCCATTGCTTACAGTCATTGACAGCCACACTCTGGTGTTTAACAGAACCAGGACTTGGAAAACTGGGTCCTACCTGGGTCTGTCGTTGTACAGCTGGTTGTCAGAGGACAAATCGCTTCTGGTTTCTCTGCCTCAGTTTCTCCAGCTATAAAATCATGGCAATTTTTTTGTCTGCTTTACAAATTGCTTTCTGATGTGCAGGTAGCCATCATCCTAAAATTCAGACAAGATCCAGACAGTGGCAAGTGTGATTCTGGTGCTTTCCACCCCAAGCAGCTGGACCAGAAAGCCCCAAACTGAACAGGATCAGCACATGTGGCTTGGGACGTCTGGGCTGGGCTTCAGCCACAGCCTGGATTTGAATACAAAGGACTAGTACTAAGGAAAGCTAATTGGATTTAACCTGATGAGATATGCTTAAAGTGGATTTTAATCGTGTTATACCAGTAGATAGATGTTAATAGAATTAACTGCCTGACTTAATTCAATTGGGAAATGAAACAAACCACACTGAATTGAGGGTATTTGCACTCCAGACAAAAATGTCTACCTGGGGTTCCCTCGCTAGTTCACCAGCTCCTTGTCAAGGCCCACGTCGCGTGGACATGAGCATCCCCAAAGGTTTTTGAGCCTGTCCCCTGGGATCTGACTTTCATGCTGTTTACCCTGCTGTCTCCAGCCCCTGGGTGCTGGGAGCCTCACGTTCAACCGTGGGGCTTTGCTGACATCCTCTGGCTGGAAACACGCCGGTGGCTTCGGAAGGATGAGCTGAAGCTGCTTTTTAACTAAGGGTACAGCAGGATCTGCAGTGGCTTTACACTGGGTGGATCCCAGCTCATGGCAGCCAAGAAGCATGAACCCATTCTTCATCTTCATCCTTCCTTTAACTGTACCCACGACTGTTACCGCTCCATCCCACCAGCATACGGAAAGCTGTCAGCTCTGCAAAGGGCAGAGCCCTCTGCCTGCTGGGAAGGCCAGGGGACTATAGGAGATGCTTACCAGCATTTAGAAAAGGGTGTTACGGTTTCGGTTTCTCTTGTGCCCCTGCTCATGCTGCTGCCACGCCGGAGATGTTTGCTCTCTGCTGGACTATGGCTGAGGTCGTGGGAGTGGGAGCTTCCCTAGTTTTTCTCTGGGCCACCAAGTCTGAGATGATAGTAAATTTGCAATCCCTGGGCACTGGGTCTGGCATTGGGAAGGGTGCTAGGAGAGCTGGAGCCTCTGTCCTTCAGGGTGTAATTCACCTCGGCCCCCTCTCTGCCATGCCTGACCTCCTATATATGCCGCTCCCCAGCACAGCATTGCCTTCCTAGGAGAGGTGTGGGATGGGCTGTTCCTGGCCAGGAGCGTTACTACCACGGAGCATCTCTTATGCCTCCTCTTGCAGGAACTACTTCCACCTGCCATACTTTGAGAAGAAGCCCTGCATCTATATCAAGAGCTGGTGGCAGGACCAGCGCCGCAGATTGTACAATGCCAACATCATGGACAAGATTGCGGACAAGCTGGTCAGTACGTGCTGGGGAGGGGGACAGCTTGGGGAGGGGGCTGGCATGAGGCACATCCAGGCTCCCTGCGCATCTCTGCAGCTTGTCACAAAGCAGGGACAAACAGTGCAAGCACCCACTAGCAAACTTGTGCCAGAAAGAGGGAAGTTTCCCAGTGCTAAATGCTCCATAATTTGAATGTCCAAATCCTAAGAACTCATTGACTTTTCTGTGGGTCAGACCCAGGTGTGCCCACCAAGGGCAGCAGGAGCAGGGAGGCTTTGTCCCCCTGGACCGCAGGGGTGAACCACTTGTGCGGCAGAGTCTCCTTAATAGTCTCAGCTAATTCCCAAGGAGCCTTTGTGACAGCTCCATGCCGGCAGGGTCACAGCAGGATCTGCAAAGGGAGAGCCTGGCAGGTCCAGCCAAGACGGTGTGGACCTTGGCCAACTAGTCCCATGGAGGGCGGTGGAGCCATTCCCCTCAGCCAGATGTGTGCCCGACCTGAGCCCTGAGGCCGGCAGGTCTGGAGAAGCAGCAGATGTTTCCCACTGGCAGCCCACACAGGGCTGCTCTGTGCAGGGTTGGACCTCAGGGGGGACCTTGTCCCAGGAAGGGGCTCTGCCCCACCACCCCCTCACCAGTCCCCCGTCGATGCTGCAGGAGGAAGGGCTCAACGACGTGCAGGAAATGATCAAGACGGAGAAGCCGCACCCGGAGCGCCGGCTCCGAGGGGTCCTGGAGGAGCTGAGCAGTGGGTGCTTGTGAGTAAAAGATGGGCAGAGGTGGCACGCTGCAGATCCCTGCTCTCTGTGGGTCTGTGGGCAAGGTCATGAGCATAAGCTCACCTTCCTTATTGTCTGGGTGATGGGCAAGCATTTAATTGCATTGACACAATGCCATGTCAGCTGCCTTCTGGCTTGGAGCAAGGGTGAGGTGGTGCTTACATCTGCACCCCAAAGACCCCAAACCAGTGGCAAAAGTCTCAGTCTTGTGGCCTCCACAGGCTGGTACCTGATCAGCACCTACTCCCCATGCATGACACTCAGCATTGGGTGCAAACAGGCTGCTTGGCCGCCATTGCGTTGCAGACTGGGGAGGAACGAAGGCATTTTCCTCCAGCGAGGTGCTGTCCTGCTGGCAGAGATCCAGCTGGCCACGGGTCCTTGGGGAGAGCCCACGGGCTCCTGTGGGATTCATGCTGCCGACCTTTTTCCACCAGGCGCTTCGTGATGTTGGCTGACAAAGACCAGCACCACTCTTCCCGCACGAGGCTGGACCGGGAGAGACTCAAGTCCTGCATGCGGGAGCTGGTAAGTGGGATTCAGCTGGGCAGGGAGGAGGATTCATGACAAAAGTGGGGAACTTTGGTCCTTAGGCGTGCTGATTTCCAGGCTCTGTGGATTGAGGGTTTGGGGTTTATTTCTTAATAGAGGAGCCCAAGAGCATTTGGGTCTTGCACAGATCCCAGGTGGCACTTGGGTCCATGCTGCTGCCTCACCTCCACCACACTCTGCTTTGCCTCGGAAAGAAATCCGGGAGTGCAGAGGAGGAGCTGCCTTGCTGCTGAGGAAACTGGGAAGAAATAATTTAAGGGAACCCTGCAGGGCACAGCTGCTCCAGAGATAGATACAGCCTAGATGTTTGGGACTGCTAGCCCAGCTCCTTGCAAAGGAGTTGAATGTGCAAAAGAGATGCACAAAGAGCAGGTGGCTTATCCAGCTGGCACAGCCACGGACACTGGCTTCAGTAGCCAGCTGCATACTAGAGCGCGATGAATTTAACATGTGAAAGCCTCCACGTCCCCTTTTCTGAATGGTCAGGTGCTGAATTACAGCAGGGTCAGCAGAAGGGGAGAGACTACCCTTAATACCAGGCTAGAAGCCATCCCAAAATGCACTAAGCACAGCTGACACCTCTCTGTCCTGCACACCTCCTGCTGAGACAGATGTCTCCGCACTGTCAGGGGCCCTCCCTGCATCCTGCCAAGGCTGCTGAAAGGGCATCAGAAGTACCATCACCAGGAGGCACATGGTGGGATTAAGGCATCTGCCTCCTCACCACCCTTTCCCAAACACCGGCGACCTGCCCGGTGCTGCTCCCTTCTCTCTGCTCCGTTCTGCTCTTGCTAACGTGGTGTCCTGGGCTCTCCTTCAACCACAGGAGAACATGGGGCAGCAAGCCACGACTCTGCGGTCGCAGGTGAAGAAGAACACCGTGAAAGACAAGCTGAAGCTGGTGCAAAACTTCCTGCAGAAACTCCGGTTCTTGGCAGACGAGGTGAGTCCCTCCGCATGTAGAGACGGTGTGAGCTGGGTCAGCATGTGGCGACAGCAGCATGGGATGGATGGAGACCTCTCTGCAAACCCTGTAGGCAGGAGAGGTCCCCAGTAGCACGGGTCTTGTGCAAGGAGCCGCTCCAAGTCTATGCACTGCCCCATGCCTCCCGGGCTTGCCCGTGCACTGCTGGGTTGGAACGAGTCGGTGCTAAAACAAATTTAAGAGCCCTTCCCAGCCAGTAACAGAGCTGGGTCCTCCTGCAGCTGAGCTGAAGGCATTTCTGCCAGCCTCAGCCATGGCAAGGCCATGCAGTTCCCTGGGGGATCAGTCATTGGAAGGTGGCACGTGTCCACAGCGCATTAAAGTCAGAAGCAGGGAGCCGTTTCTGATCCTGGCTAGGTAGGGAGTTGTTAAAATAAGTGGCTTTACAAAGGGCTGTGGGATAAAGCCCTGTCCTCTCACGGAACTCAAACTAATTTTTAGCAATGCAACTGTTTTCTTGCTTCACTCCAGCTCACGGATGAGATATAATAGTCCAATATATTAGAGTTACTCACAGCATTTCCAAAGGGATGCTGTATCTGCAAAGTATTTTTTACTTCCTTCAGAAAATTATACCATTCCTCTGATATTTTTACAGTTTAGGACTGAGTCAGGCATTGGGGGTTATTGGTCTTCATGGGAGCTGTAGTTGTTGCACCTCATTTCCCATGGCAGGCTCCCAGCCTCGACTACATATCCTTTGTTACTGCAAGGCCCTCCTTGGCTTTGACGCACCACGGCAGAACATAAACCAGACTATAAGGTGTGATGGGACCTGTCCAGACAGGGAACCTCTTCCATAGTAAGGAATGAAGGTATTGCCCCTGCCCTACAGTCCCCATGGCCACTGAATGAAGAGAGGAGGAAAATCTTTAGTCTTTTAATCCAAAATTATCTTTTTTTTTTTTAACTAGAACAAATATAAATCCCACTTTCCTTCCTGCTAGGCTTCACCCTGCTGAGCTTAGCTCTGAGCAGCTTTTCTTAAGCAGACAAGCTTCTGCAGTTGGAGGCTCGAAACCATTTCAATGGCCCTAATGTGGCAATAGATACATCCATCTCCTGTGGTATCTGTTGAATTTGCCTTCAGAAGGTCTCCAGCTCCTCTGGTGCCTCAGTGGTCAGAAAGAGCGGAGACACTGACAGGGCTTTTTGCTGGTGTTCACAGCCCCAGCACACTATTCCTGACATCTTCATCTGGATGATGAGCAACAACAAGCGCATTGCCTACGCCCGTGTCCCTTCCAAGGATATCCTCTACTCCATTGTGGATGAGGAGATGGGCAAGGACTGCGCCAAAGTGAAGACCATCTTCCTCAAGGTGCTAATCTGTCTTTCCTGGGGGAACAGCAGCCAGGAGGAGGGAGATGGAGGAAGGACAGACTGGGAGGACGGGAGATGAAGATGAGAGCTGTGTATCCAGTTTTGCTGGGGCTTGAATACTAGGCAAAACAGACCCATACTCTACTGGTAGGGGTGGAAGTCTGCTGCTAGAAATTGTGAACCACTGATCTTACCCAGACCAGTAAGTGAGAAATGCTTGGAAGGAGAGAGATGTTTGATCCTGCTGGCCACAAAACAGGATGCTGGCTTAGAAAGAGGAAGCCAACATGGTGGGAAGCAGATAATGCATGAGCCAGAGTAGTGTCATGATCCAAAATGATGAGCTCTGGGTCCCTGGTTTTAAGGGGCAGTGGTACAAGCAATGCACCAGAAGGAGATGAATGCTGCAAGAGGTGGTCTGTCCATCTCTTAAGGCCTTCCCTATATCCATGTAAACTCTTCTGTCCTTTGTGCCCAGCTGCCTGGGAAAAGGGGCTTTGGACCTGCTGGCTGGACAGTTCAGGCCAAGATGGAGATGTACTTGTGGCTGGGTCTCAACAAACAGCGTAAAGACTTCTTGAGTGGCCTGCCCTGTGGCTTTGAGGAGAAGAAGACCACCAGAGGCCAAAACCTGCCGTCCTTCCCACCCATCAGCCTCCTTTACACCAGTAAGAACTTCCTGCCTGCAGTGGGTCTGGGGACAGGACATGGAGAGGGCAGGAGGGACCCTGGCTGGACACCACTTGGACCAAGGGCTTCCAGGAGCTGGGGTGTGGGAACTGTTCACCCTCTTCCCTACCCCATTTATAGCTGTCATTCTGCACTGGGCGAGCAGGATGCCAAGGAAGTCCCTATCCATTCAAACTCATGCTTTGAGTCTATACCCTTCAGCAGTGCTGGCCCTGAGCAAAAGCATGTCCCTGAGACCTCGCTCTGCAGGCTGAGCCCCACGGTTGGGCTCCAGGGTTGCGTATCAAGCTGTCTCACTTCCCCTCTCTCTTGCAGAGAAGCAGGTTTTCCAGCTGCGAGCCCACATGTACCAAGCCAGGAGTTTATTTGCAGCTGACAGCAGTGGCCTTTCGGACCCCTTTGCACGAGTCTTCTTCATCTCCCAGAGCCAATGCACCGAGGTAAGCACCATCTCCTGACCTGGAGGACTGGGCTCTGAAGTTGCATGTCCCTGGACATCCTGCTCCCCTGCCACAAGTCTTGTGACTGCTCGTGAATCAAGGATGAGGTTGATCATGGGGTCCTGCAGTGGGAAAGCAGCTGTGGCACTGGGGCTTGACTGTCTCCAGGAGCCCCTTCCCCAGGACCACCTTCACGACATGTCCCCCTGCACCAGCACACAGCTATCCCGTGTCCCTGGGGCCGTGATTCACCTGCCCAGTTAGGAGAAACTGGAGCATGTTGAAGTGGGTTTTGTGTCTTCCCTTCCTGGGCTGAGGGCTGCCAAGCTTTAGCAAGCCTGGTGGACACTGGAAAAGGTGGATATGGTGTCCCTGCCCATGGCAGGGGGATTGGAACTAGATGATCTTTAAGGTCCCTTCCAACCCAAACGATTCTATGATATGATTCTATGATATAATTTGTGTCTGCTTGCCTGCTGTTGGGGGTTTTTTTCTCAGAATGGTCCTTGGGAGATACCCCATGCCTCGCTGGTCCAAAAAAAAACATGCAGCAGCCCACTAGTGCTGCCAGGCAGCTGAGACAAATGCCCAGTCTGCTGCCCTTGCACCAGGGCCTTAGCCTCTATCTGGAGCAGTAAGTCTCTCTCCCATTCTTCCAGGTTCTCAATGAGACCCTTTGCCCAACCTGGGACCAGCTGCTGGTCTTTGACAATGTGGAGCTGTATGGAGAAGCCCATGAGATGCGGGATGACCCTCCCATAATTGTCATTGAGATCTATGACCAGGACACAGTGGTAAGATGAATCCCAGCAAAGGAAAATGTTTATGATTTAGATGCTGCAATCAGTCCTGAGTCAGAGGGTGCAAGGGGTAAGAAGCAGCTTTACTCCTGGAAAATGGTCCCCACCACACCTCCCGTGGCATGAGCAGCCTCCGCTGCTCATTAGACCTCAGACTCAACTTAATGATATCTTATTTTTGGAGAGTGAAGCAAGAGCTTTTGTGAGGTTGGAGGCAAGGAGACATTACCTGAGTCTTTCCCTTTAGAAAAGCTCCTCAGCCCTGGTCTCCTTGCTGTCCCAGCCCTAGGCCACCTCCTTCACCTTATTCGATGAAGCCAGGAGTGAAAGCTGTCACTGAGCTTTGGTGTCCCAGGCCCAGTGGGACCTGGTCCTATTCTGGTCCTGTCCTGATCACGATGGGGAGAGCTGCACAGCTAATTTAGGAGACCTCCTGTTGGGTCAGCAAACCCAAGTGCTCTCTTCGCCTCTCCAGGGCAAAGCTGACTTCATGGGCCGCACCTTTGCCAAACCGGTGGTGAAGATGTCGGATGAGCACTACTGCCCGCCGCGCTTCCCCCCGCAGCTGGAGTACTACCAGATCTACCGGGGCAACTCCACCGCCGGTGACCTGCTGGCTGCCTTCGAGCTGCTCCAGGTACCAGCTGGCCAAAGCCACCCCAGACCAAGGGAGGAAAAGGACAGGATGGAGGGTTGCAAGGGAGCGGGGCTTAACCTGTGCTTATATATCTTAGGTGCTGCAAAAAACAGGTAGTTCATACATCCTAGAAAATCTAGAAGGGTTTAGCACAGCTACTAACCCAGTGAGAGGGCAGATCCTGCCCAGATACACTGGTCAAGATGATGTGCAGTGAATCCCAGGTATCCTGCTGGACAGGACACCCCACTAAAAGTGTTGTGTTAGCCAAAACTCTCTACAACGTCACTGGGATACAGGAGATGCCAATGGGAGTCTTGGTGCTCTCAGTGATGCCAATTTGAAGGTCTCAGGAAAAAAGGGGTGTGAATTTATAGCAGCATCCCAAGGATATGGTGACATTTTAGCCACATAGTCTGTGGGGTAGCAGAGTTAAACCCTCCTGCTTTCGTACTTCCTTTCCCATATGCTGTCACTGTTGTATTTGTATGGACGTGTCTCGGCAGTCTCCTGGTGTGCAGGAGACTTCAAAGGAGACTTTGCTTTACCTGCCTGTCTGTCTGCAATGTGGTCAGATGCCCTATGACGGTGGTGAGATCAGGGCAGCCTTGCAGGCTGCTGCTGAGCCTGGTGTCCCACTCCCCAGGGTGCTTTTCCCATCTCCTTTGTCTGCCAGGGCAGGTGCTCATCCAAGCCCTTTTTTCACCCAACTTTCCTTGCAGCGGGGTGGTTTCTGTAGGGAATGGCTCACGTGGGATATTTGATCTCCCTCACGCCTTGGGCTGGAAACGGGACCTGAAACCTGCTCCTGGGCTGAGCTCTCAGACCATTTCTGCATCTCTTCACACCCAGCCCAGGCAGATGCGATTCCCTGCAGGAAGAAAAGGAACAGCCTTGGGGTTGGGGTATGTTGGTGGGCTGAGAAGTTTGCTTTGCTGCTGGGTCTGTCCTGTGTGGAAGCACAGCACTGCCCAGCACCTTCTGCTCACGTCTGCCTTCTCCTGAAGTACCTGCGCTGTACAGTCAGCTGGATGCTCAGCAACCCTTGTTGCTCCTGCACCCTCTGAGACAACACAGACTTGATGTGTGAGACCAGGGTGTGCCAGTTACAGCTGAGTGACAAAAAACTGCTTCCCAGGAGCTGAGCACCAGCTCAGAGGAACAGATCCTAATCCATGCTGCATCTCTTCCAGATTGGCCCTGGGGGCAAGTCAGACCTGCCCCCAGTCGATGGACCCACAGACATGGACCGGGGCCCCATCCTGCCAGTGCCACTGGGGATTCGGCCAGTGCTGAGTAAATACAGAGTGGAGGTAATTGCCTCGAAGCACCAAATTTCAATGTTCAGCATTGTGTGGGGCAAGAGAGCCCGTCCATGGGTGTTTGAAGGCCAGGCAGGATCTCTGAGGCTCTGATGACTAGCTGGGCACCAAGACCAGATGTCTGCACTGCAAGGATCTGTCTGTACTGTCTGCACAGGGAGCGAGGTTGCAGCAGCCCTAAAAGAACAGGGAACTGGATCACTCTTTGCTGTCTTAAATGTGGGCACCATAACAAGTGAATGCCACTTGGGCTGAGATGCAATGCAGGGCACATTAGAGATACACATGAAATACATCTCCGCGCGAAGCAGTCACATAGGGTAGGTGAGCTGCATCCCACCAACATCAGGCATCAAGGGCAAGATGCCTCTCATGTATCTGTAGATATCTAAAGGGCGATGCATCCAATCAGCATCCCTTTCCCTTGGTTGTCTTGGTAGATGGTGGTGATCCAGGCAATACAGTCAGTGACGTTCTGTGCACAGTTCACCCATGGTTGTAGGTGTCTCTGCCCAGGTGAGATGCTGCTGACCAGATCTCCAAGTCTCTAAAGGGATCCTAGTTCCTGGTCTTTGAGACATTTGCATCTGGTTAAATAAATTGTATTCCTCTGATGTGCAAGGTGAATACAGCCATGGGGAATCAGGAGGTGGAAAAATCTCAGTTTAGGGGAACTTTTGGTCACGGTGGCAGTCTGTTACCCTAAGAAGGGAGAGGAAAGTTTCCCCAGTGATACTGATATAATTTTGACAAAATGCTGCCAGTGCTGAATCAAGAGCCACTGTGGATGGCCAAAGTTGGTCTGGTCCTGCTCCATGGAGTCCCACGGCAGAAAAAGGCTAGAAAAAGAGAAAGGCAGAAGAGTATCTAGGGCAGCAGGTTGGAGACCTTAGGCTGCTGCAGGTCAGGTATGGGGTGGATTATGTGGGGTGTCAGAGAGAGACTGTGCTGCAGCCCTGAGCCACGTGGAGAAGAAGATACCTCAGGGATCCACCACTGCCTGGACAATGACGTTCGCAGTAGGGTCCCTGCTCCTGGGGGATACGGAGAACCAACTCCGTTGACTCTGGCCTGGCTCCAGCCAGGGGCAGTCCCTCTCATATCCATGTTCATTCTTTTCCTCCTCCTGCCCTAGATCTTGTTCTGGGGGCTCAGGGATCTGAAGAGAGTGAACCTGGCCCAGGTGGACCGGCCCCGTGTGGACATTGAGTGTGCTGGGAAGGGGGTCCAGTCAGCCCTCATCCAGAACTACAAGAAAAACCCCAACTTCAGCACTTTGGTCAAGTGGTTTGAAGTGGTGAGTGTTTCCTCTTCCTTCTGAGCCACCAACTGAAACCCAGTTTTTCTGGAGCCCAAACCATGGCTCCTAGCCCTTGCTTCAGTTTTGCCACAGCAATGGAGGACGTGAGCTCCATCCCAGCTGGTGATGGCCTTTCTCTGAGGGCTCCCAAGCCATGCTTTGCTGGAGCTGCTCTAGACCTCTTCCTCCAACACAATCCCTGCTTTAGTCCCTACTGGCCTTTCCAACTACCAAAGTAGACATCCCACAGCCCACACCCAGCCCTTGATAACCAGCACACCGTTGCTTCCCAGGACCTCCCAGAAAATGAGCTGCTCCATCCACCCCTCAACATCCGTGTGGTGGACTGCCGGGCTTTTGGGCGTTACACCCTGGTGGGGTCCCACGCTGTCAGCTCCCTCCGAAAGTTCATCTACCGCCCACCAGATAAGAATGCCCAGCACTGGAATATGACAGGTACCAGGCTTGGGCCATGGGGGCCTGGCTGGTATGGGTCATCAGTGGGGGGTTGTGCACAGAGAAGAGGGAGATGGGTAGAGGGTTGTAAGGACAATGGGATATTGCCTGCTTGTTGGTTAAGCAAGAAATGCTTCTGGGTCAAGGGGGTGTGAGGCCATGATTCCCCTTTGATTTTTTTGATCTGTGGGTCTCACAGCGAAAACTGTGTGCCCCCCCTGACACCTGTAAGACAAGAAAGGCTGGTTCACCTCTAACATCTCTGCAGCTTCATGACTCTAGACTTCCCAAATGTTCCTCAAGACTGGGAGTTGAATTTGCCATGCTCAGTGCCTGCTGCTGCTATTATTTAAGTAAAGACTAGAAAGCTACAGATTGAGGCCACCCTCTCAGTCCCAACCACCACCCAATCTATCAGCACCCGCAGCAAAACCCATCACAAACCCACTTTTCCTGCACCCAGCACAGCAGCGGAGGGCTTGGTGAGCCACAGGAATTGCTCATCTCCTCCCAGTCCTCGGTGGAAGTGGAGGGTCTCTTGGCTAGGCAGAGACAGGAGGTCTGTGGGGGGATTGCCAAGGGCCATCCCTGGTTCCAGCCAGAGGTCTGGACCTGTGGTTGTGTCCATGCTATGATACTTTCAGAGCAATCACCCTCTCTGCCTCTTCTCCTCTGGACACTGGTGCAGGTGAGAAAAACCAATTCTTTCTCACCATCTGCTTTCCTTTGCTATGGAAGGGGTTTTTTACTCATGCTGTAAGGGTCTGTGCTCATTTCCTCTGCTCTTCTCTGAACAAGGCAGTCACACATCACTCCTGCATGAATCCTGTAGGATCTCTCCTGAGCTCTCCGTTTCTCCTCTATGCTATCCTTCTCTCTTGTTCTTTCTCTGTCCTCTGTCCAGCAAAACACCTCAATGGCTACCTGGCAATGGCCAACGGGGCCCATCGCTCTCGCCCCACAGGGGAGATCGTTGTCAATATGGAACCTGAGGTTCCCATCAAGAAGATGGAGACGATGGTGAAGCTGGAAGCTGTGAGTGTCCGTATGTCAGCACCACTTTAGCATCTCTTTCCTCACTGAATTGCCAGTCTTTGAGTAACCCAACCCAAACAGAGGCCGCCTTGTCCTGCTGAACATGGAGTTGGGCTGATGTCTGGAATGAAGGGCTTTGGGTCATTGTCAGTCCTACAAGTTGGCCTCTTTCTGTCCTCTCTGAAATTAGCCGGTGCTTGCTGCTCAGAAAAGGACTGTCCTGGGCTATGCAAATCAGACAGCTTTATGTTTTCCTTCAAAAACAGTCAGATGGGAATGAGCACCCACGAGCACAACCCTGTCCCTGTCTGTGACCAGCACAGACACAAGTGACCCATCAGAAATTCCCCATCTGCACAGCTGCAGCGATCCTGCCCTTTCAAAGCACCGCACACTGCGCAGTCTCTGCAAGCAGCCATGGTCACGCAGATTTCCCTGATTTTTTTTTCCTTTTTACAATAGTTTTGAGACATTCAGATGGCTACATCAGCTCTTTGAAATGCCCATTCAGCATTCTAGATGGGTGGTCAGCACAGTGTCACTGAACAACTGCTGTACAGCAAGCCTGCACCTTACAGGACACAGCAGATGGACGTGGTGTAGACCTGATCCAGGCACACAGAGTCAGTCTGAGGCAGCCAAAGCTCTTTGGACCTATTGTGCTTGCCCTGAAAATTTGGCGTTGTATGCATTGGACCGGCAATGTGCCCCAGAGGCATCAGGCTTTGTTCGCACACGGAATGTGCCTGTGCCCATTTTCTTGCCCGGAACAAGAATTTCAGCTCCTTCTCATACCTTTCTGGTCCAGAGCTTCCTCCACAGAAAGAAACAGATTTCTTTTTGCAGCAGGCCCTTTGCAGCAACATGCTCACACAGCCCCCCAGACAAGCAGCACATGTGCATATGTGTGCCTACAGGCATGTTGTGAAGGGCCAATGCATATTTGGAGCCCACATGTGCACATTTACAGAAAGGCTATGGCACATACAAAGCCTCACAAGCACACATGTACAGGTACATACACACCCCCCACAAGGTCCCTGGTGCATTCACATACGCACCTGTATGTAGAGTTCCTCGTCTGTGCCCAAGAAGCTGTATCGTGTATGTCTGCTCCCAGACATACACGTATGTGTATGTGGGTATGTCTGGAATGCCCCAGCACACACATGCTTCTTGAAATCTACCACAGTAGCTTGCAGACCTTCCCAGATAGACAAGAACAGCTCCAAGAGAGCAGAGAGGTGTTATCCACGCCGAAGGCCAAAGTGTCTTTCCAGCCCCAGTCCCTTGCTGTCGGGGACTGTGGTTCTCCCTTAGTAGAATGCAAGAGAGACGTCTCCCACGCGGAGGTGGGTTTGGTGTGTCCCGGCAGACCTCTCCCCTGTATGCAGAGCTTTCCCAGCCAGGGCTCTTCATTCCAAGGTGTTTGCTTCCTTCATCTTTGGGGACCTGTCCGTGACTTCTAATGCATGTGTGTGCCGGGGTGTATTTGTACTCAGCTGAGGCTGCGCTGCTAACCTGCTCTCCCTCTCCCTGTTCCCTTCCTCTCCGGGCGGCAGAACTCCGATGCAGTGGTGAAGGTGGACGTGGTAAGTGATGGATCTGCTCTGCATCCCTGCTCCCAACCCTCCACACCCCATCCTACCCTTCCGTGCAGCTTTCAGTGGACCATGCATCCTCACCAACCCGAAGATGGGGGGGGGACCAGCGCCTCTTCATCCCAGGGCAGAGACAGAGCAGCGTTGTCTCATCAATAGATATGGCAGTGGTCTGGTTCCTGCAGGTGGGGAAGCTCTTCTGGGCCAGCACTTCTCAATCCAGCTGTCCTGGGAGGAGCAGGGCAGGCAGCGCCCTGTGGGAGAGATGCTGGTTATTCCCACCACAACCAGATTCCAGCTGCAAAAGGCTTTATTGCACCACTGAGTGGACCTGGGGTACTTTGCCGGGCAGAGGGAGGATGGCTACCGTGTAAGATTCGGGTGCTGTAGCCTGGGAAAAGCGTGGATGAAAGGGATGATGGACAGGAGGGGATGTCTCAGGACTCTGACACTGTGTCTCTCCGGAGCCTTGGGCATCTTCCTTTGCTGCTCTGTGCCTCAGTGTCTGCATCTGTAAAAGGGGGACAGTGCTGGAGAGTTCTGCCTTCTCAGGTGCTTCGCCCACCACGTTTGCCCTTCAACAGACATTTTGCTTTCATCTGATCCCTCTTCTTCTCTGTCTTTGCTTCCCTCATCCCTGCAGTCTGAGGAAGAGAAGGAGAAAAAGAAAAAGAAGAAGAAAGGAGGAGGAGGAGAGGAAGTAGAAGAGGAGGAGCCGGACGAGAGCATGCTGGACTGGTGGTCCAAGTATTTTGCTTCAATTGAGACTATGAAGGAGGTGGGTGCAGAGCAGAGGAGGGGTGTATGTGGGGGGGAGAGGAAAACTTTTCCTGCCTGCAAGGTCTCGCTTATTTCCAGCTACTTCCAAAGGCTTTGGGCTGTGCTGCTTCCCTCGCTAATCGTGCCTGGCTGTCAGCAAGGCTTTTTTTAGCTGGCAGAGCTAAACAGGATTCCCCTTCCTTGATTGCACTCTGGGTGGACTTTGTGACTGGTTTGTACCCGGACACGACTATTTAACAGCATCGGTGCTGAAGGCTGCAGTGAGCAATTTCTATTTCTCCAGCACTGCCAGAACCTCGCTCGTGGCTCAGATGGGAAGAGCGAGCTGTGAGCCTGAGTTACAGGCATTTCCAGTGAGCACAGAGACCTCGGCACCAGCACCCACTCCCTGTTCGCTTCATTTCTTCCCCAGCAACTCCGGCAGCAAGAAGCGGCTGCAGCCGAAGCGGAGGAGAAGGAAGAAATGGAGATTGCAGAGGGTAAGCAGGTTGCGAACGAGAGAGGGAGCATGGCAGGGAAAGGTAGGACGAGGACTCCTTTTGGTGCTCAGGCATCCCTTTCGGAGCCTGCCGCTGCTCTTCTGCCAAACCAGATGCTCGCAGCGTGCTGTATATCCCCACGCAGGATCAGTTTTTGTGAATGCAGGTCTGGTGTGGGCTGTGTTGGTTTAACATGCTAATGCCAGGTGAATCCAAATCAGAGCACAGTATTGTGGCAGCCTCCAGCCCATCCGTGCTGGGAGGAAGGCCATGTGCAAGTAATGCAGACTAGTGACCGGGATCCACGTTATTGTCCATGGACATTTTTGTGCAATCACAAGTCAGTATGTCAGTAAAAGTCCTGTTGCTTTGGCCGTGCAGATGTGTTAGCTATAGGACTCTGTGCTTGAAGTCTGTTGAGCACATGTCCTGGTTTCAGCTGGGATAGAGTTAACTGTCTTCCTAGTAGCTGGTACAGTGCTATGTTTTGAGTTCAGAGCGAAGAATGTTGATAACACTGATGTTTTCAGTTGTTGCTCAGTAGTGTTTAGACTAATGTCAAGGATTTTTCAGCTTCTCATGCCCAGCCAGCGAGAAGGCTGGAGGGGCACAAGAAGTTGGCACAGGACACAGCCAGGGCACCTGACCCAAACTGGCCAACGGTGTATTCCATACCATGGGACGTCCCATCTAGTATAGGAACGGGGAAGTGGGGGGGCAGGGATTGGCCGCTCGGGGGACTGGCTGGGTGTCGGTTGGCGGGTGGTGAGCAATTGCACTGCGCATCATTTGTACATTCCAATCCTTTCATTATTGCTGTTGTCATTTTGTTGGTGTTATCATTATCATTATTAGTTTCTTCTTTTCTGTTCTATTAAACCGTTCTTATCTCAACCCATGGGTTTTGCTTCTTTTCCCGATTTTCTCCCCCATCCCACTGGGTGAGGGGGAGTGAGTGAGCGGCTGCGTGGTGTTTAGTTGCTGGCTGGGGTTAAACCACGACAGCACACCAAGTAACAGATACTTCTAGATCACCTTTGTGGGGTTTTCTGTCCTCGTTTTGCAGGAGGCTTAAAGTTTGTTTTGGTTTTTTTTAATTTTGCTTTATTTTTATGAGGAAAGATTCAACCAGACAAAAGGTCTGGGATTCATCTAATCTGACTGCTTTTACCTGCATGCAGAGGCCTCCTTGTCTGCTGTTCTAGCACAGGCAGTGAAGAAAAATACACAATTTTAGGGCAAGTTCTCTGACCAATTTTCAATACTATGCTACAATAAGATGAATTGCGCCCTAAAAGCGTTTTTCTCTGAAGGAAGTCAGGGGTCTGTAGCTCAGATGGGGTGTTGCAGATGTCTAAAGTTGGGTGAGATGAATTTTGTACCACAGGCGATGAGGGCCAAGAATACTGGTGAGTTGGGATATGTTGGTCAAGGGTGACTTTGTCCATTTGCAGCCTGGAGGCTCCTTGCCAGTCCCACCAGTGGGGCTTGGAGGGGTTTCCCTGAGGACTTTTACCTGTGCTCTCCATATATTCCATGTCCCCATGACAGCTGGTTGGTGTCATGCCCAGGCAATGCAAAATCCATTAGCTGAGAAAAATACAAAGCCTGGTTTCTTTTGGAAGACTAGCATTCATATCACGAGAAAGATGAGGCTGGGTCTTGCTGAGCTTGGAGACAACTCTAAGCAGCTTCTTCCTGGGCTTGCTGCCATGGCAGGGCTGCTGGGGAGGGTGTTTTGTGTCCCCCGTTGTTTTCTTTCTGTCTTCTGAGAAGGATCCATTTTCCCTTGGCACTCCCATTCCTTCCTCCTTTCCTCTTCCACATTAAGTCTGTGTCATCTCTCTGTCCCCATCTGCATTGCCCAGCAGTCATGAAAGCTGGCAGAGGCAGTGAGGGACAGGGATTGTAGAAGGGTGGGAGAAGTGTTCTCTGAACGTGCTTTTCCAGGCAGCCTGTTCCGACTGTAGTTGATGTCCCTGGCTGGTGGTTCCTCTGAATAGAGACCTGAACAACCTGCCGCTGCAGCTGGCCATGGGCAGCAGCCTGTGCTCTGGTGCTGAGCATCAAGCGCTGTCCCCTCTGCAATACCTAGGCTGGGGTTTTATCTCCAGGTTGCATACAGCTGGGAAAGTCTCCAGGGGAAGGAAGGAAAGGAGATGCTATGGGCAGGATCAGGTCTTCTCACTGCTGTTGAAGCTAGCCAGTGTCCAGCACTCTCAGTCCGTGTTTTGTAGTCCTCCAAATGACTTCTGCTCAGGTCAGCTCTGGAAGTTCCCTGCACAGAGACCTCTGGTCTTCTGGAGATGCTGTGACCTGGTCAGAAGTGGCCAGAGTCAAGAAAAGACAGGAGAGGGCTGAGATGGGAGTTGCAGGCAGTAGCAGCTGTCAGCTTTCATGCTCCTCCTGTTTGAAGGACTTTGATCAAGTTCCCCCCTCCCTGTCTCCTCCACCCCTCCTCACCCTCATTTCCATGTCCTCCTTCCCTGCCGCTTCCCCTCGGGCTCAGAAATCAAACTTGATGACTCTCCCATGAAAGGCTCCAAGGGTCAGGCAAAGAACAAGGAGAAGTCCAAGACGCCCAAAGACGATAAGAAGAAGAAGCAACAGTCAGCCCCCGAGCTTCCGGAGAAGAAGAACAAGCAGAAGATTGACGAACTGAAGGTGCGTGTGTCGGCAGGGGAGGAGAAGGTCCTGCCTGCTCGGTGGCAGGCTGGAAGTCTGGCAGGATGGCAGTCCCAGCCATCTGGAGATCAGAGCAGGATGGATCAACCCTGCCTGAGGCACCTTGCCTATCCGAGGGGTATCCCCCCTTGGCGAGATGTGCCTTGGGACCGCCAGCTTCTCTCCATACTTTGAAGGAGTCGGCGGTAACATGCTTTGTGGAAAAGGCATTGCCCTGGGATAGGATTGTCCTTGGGACAGCTTGGATGTGCCCTGGCTGGAGGGGAGAGTTTTCCAGCCTGGCCATGGCTGGCCCAGTCAGGACTCAGGGCAAGGATGGGCTCTGGTTCGATGTACGAGCCCATGGTGTTTATTAGGATTAATGTAGTCTGTGATTCTGGGGCTCAGAAAGGGCTTGAACCTGGGTCTTGCACAGAGCAGGGACAGCCGCCTCGCCCATTCAGCTGAGATTCCCTCTTGTACGTTATCAGTTCAGGGAAGTGCTTGTGGCGTCAAGGTCCAACCAATGATCCTGGAGATCCTTTTCCTTCCTAGAGAATTGGGCATTGAGAGCTGAGGTGTCCAGGTTCCCTCTAAGTTGACTTGGGCAGTCACCATATCTTTTCCTCACTTTTTTTTTTTTTTTTTTTTTTTAAACCTAATTCCCCTCCTTTAACTATCTGTCATCTCAGGTCTTCAACAAAGAGCTGGAAGCAGAGTTTGATAACTTTGAGGACTGGCTGCACACCTTCAACCTGCTCCGTGGGAAGATTGGGGACAATGATGACAATGCAACAGAAGAAGAACGGATAGTGGGAAGGTTCAAAGTGAGTTTGGTTGCCGAGTCAGGCCAGGGCAGGGACAGTTTGGGGAGCTCTTGCCAACGGGTTTCCCTGCTGAAGCTGGTTTAGCCGGAAAGGGTTGGATGCAATAGAATCCAATTTGCATTGACCCAGCTGCAGGCACCTTGCAGGGAGGGAAAGCCTCTAAGGATAGCCCCATAAATCAGATGGCTTCAAAAAGCGCAGCCACAGAGGTGGTGATCTGCAGGCAAACAGATCCTTGACGGTTCTTATAGAAGGCCAAGGGAAAAGCAGCTTCTCTTTCTTGCCCACTGTGAAAATAAATCATGCCCTGGGTTATCTCTGTGAACCGTTTTTCACCAATACCAGTCACCTGCGCTCACAGCCATGTTGCACCATTGCCAGCCCCCAGGCAATGTAGGAGCACATCTGCCAGCTATAAGATTCTTAGACAAGAACCTTTTTGAGGGTGTGATCCTGACCAGATGAAGCCTGTTGATGCCAGTTTTGCCCTTTGTTTGCTTGGTGGAGGAGATGAGCAGGCAGTTCCCCACCCTAGCTAGGATCAGATGCTTTGGGTGCATAGAAATCAGCAGTGTTTCATGTGGTAGTTCCCAGATTTTCCAGCCCATCCCTCGTCAACCCTTTCATTCCCATTTTGTCCTCCTGTCAGTTTTACTCTTGGAAATCCCTGTCCATGAGCACCTTGCTAGCCTGATTCCTCTGCAGGCCTCCTTCCCTTTGTCCAGTTTCTCTGCTCATGGTTGCAATCTCTGAAGAGGTGCTTGTGCGGTGGAGGAGTTTTCCAGATCTGGCCTGTCTGCTCCAGCACATCGCTAGAAACAAGGATATTGACTGGGTCCTCAGGAAGGGTGGTTTGGGATGGGTCTGCCCACCCTGAGCCCCTGGGCAGAAGGACTCTCATCGGGCTGTGCACTCCCTCGCATTAGGGCTCCATGTGTGTCTACAAAGTGCCGCTCCCTGATGATATCACCAAGGAGGCAGGATACGACCCCAACTTCGGCATGTTCCAGGGGATCCCCAGCAATGACCCCATCAATGTGCTGGTCCGAGTCTATATTGTGCGGGTGAGTATAACTGTGTGGTGTGGTAAGGTGAGATCCTGCGCTCCCTTCTACGGCACACATCCAGGAGCTGGTCCCAAAGCTGTAGGGATGCTGGGGGGAGGGGGTGTGCTCCAAGCACTGGGAGCAAGCCAGATCCAAGCTCCTGCCAGATCCTGAGACCTTTCTTCTGGTGTGTAGGACGGTCCAGCATATCTGTCCTAGTGCTTAATTCACGTGAATAATTTGGATCAGCCCAGACTATGAGGTGGTGGTTCCTTACATAGCCACGACACCTCAGTGAAGTACATGCAGAGCAGAATAGGAGCTGGTAGGAGCTAGTAGAGCTGGCTGAAGGGCATGGCACCTCCTTAAACTTGCACTGGGTCATTTTTGATCGATCCAGCTAATGCACATTTCTTTGTATGGAGTGCGGTCCGGAAAAAGTCCTTTCCTGACCCCTACACTAGTCATCCTTGCGTCCCCAAGCATGAGTGAGGTACCATAGCCAGGCACTTGAGAGGGATCTCAGTCCTGCTAGTAGCACCGGGACTGCTCTTTGTCACCACCTTATCCCGGTGTTTTACAAATGCAACCTACTTTCGGCTACATTTCCCACTAGCCTGATTCTCCACCCAGTGCTGCACCCCATTGCGGTAATGAGTCTCCCATCTACTACCAACAGACTGAGGCTGCAGTAGTAGACACCAGCCTGGTCAGCACCACCACCAACAACAACCAGGACCAGCTGGATGTGTCCTGGCATGGGCATCTGCTGTTGTGTGCCATGATGGAGGTTGGGACTGGAGAGTCTGGGGATACTCACCCCCTTTATGGGGAGAAGCCAGAAGCCTCTGGCCCTAATGTAGTCAGCGGAGAGAACAAGATGGGAAGGGGACAGTCTTCTTGACATCTTGGTCAGGTTGTTGCTCGGGTTATTTCTTTAGAGGAGCCTGTTTCTTTCCACTGATGAAAGAGATGCCAAAGACGACTGTGGTTATGTCTCTCTGAGGGGACACGGCCAGCCCCAACCCCTCCCCAAATCAGGACAGGGATTGACACAAGGCAGGATTTATCCCCAGTTTAAACCAAGACACTCCATTTAGGGGGACCAAAGTGCTTAGCCACATGCCTATGGCTAGGCAAGGCCGGATGGTCTCAGGGACGGAGAATGGGATCATCCCTGAATTCTTTGCTACTGTGGACAGCACTGATTTATCTCACCTGTTCTCTACAGGCCACGGACCTTCACCCAGCTGACATCAATGGGAAAGCCGACCCCTATATTGCCATCAGGCTGGGGAAGACGGACATCAAAGACAAGGAGAACTACATCTCCAAGCAGTTGAACCCTGTCTTTGGAAAGTGAGTTGCCCCAGCCCTGTTACCTGTCTGCATCTGGAAGTGGTGAGCTAAGCCTGAGCCAAGCTTGCCAGCCCTTGGACCTGCACCCTAGCTGTCCCACAGCTGCTGCTTGAGCTCAGAAGATGGGAATGATCACACAGAACTTCCCTTGCAAGCAGCGTAGGCATCCTCATTTCAGCCATCTGTCCTTCTTTGCCAGCTGTGTGGTCAATATAGTAAAGGGTGTTTAAGAGACGTCCATATCTGATCAAGATTAAGTACCTACTTTAGGAATTGTTAGGCCAAAACTCGAGCGAGGGTATGGCCTGTCTCTCTGGTGACACACAAACTTAGGTTCAGGGCTACTGAGACACCCAGGCCAAGCAATCACCCTGTGCCAGCTCCTGTCTAGGGCTGCTGGGTCCGAAACAGCCCACGCAGAGATTTAGTTAAAACCCCTACCTCGAATGTCCTGCAGCGGTAGGTGCAAATTAAACACCCTCCGCAGACTGGAGCAGACCCACCTCACCCATGTATCTGTCTTGAGCAGCAGCCAAACCCTTCAACAGCTTTTCTCTTTCCCCTCACCTGCTTTCCCCCGGCTTAGATCCTTCGACATCGAGGCCACCTTCCCCATGGAGTCCATGCTGACAGTGGCGGTGTACGACTGGGACTTGGTGGGGACTGACGACCTCATTGGAGAGACCAAGATTGATCTGGAGAACCGCTACTACAGCAAGCACCGAGCTACTTGCGGGGTGTCACAGACTTACTCCATGTACGAGCAAAGCTTTCCCAGCCCAAACTTCTGCCTGGACCCATGCCTGTCTCATCTGCCACACCAAGCCCAGATCTCCTGCAGGAATCTCCCTCCTTTATCGCCTGCTAATGGAGGAGTCTGTGCTGTACCCTCACTCTTAAGACAGGTTTTGTGACCAGCACGGCAGGGCAGCAGCGGAGCGGGTTATAAGGAGCCCAGGGCAGGGAGGAAGGGACTGGGGGGCACTGGTGGGACTGGGTAGAGGGGTGAGGCCAGAGCTGAAATAGCAGCAGTGCCAAAGGAGCAATGTTGAGCATCAGGAATCAAGTGGGGTGCGCTGGGAATTTCAGGTCTGAGTCAGCATGGAGTAAAGGGGCTGGGGTGGAAGGGTGTTAGCAAAGTGTAGAGAGGGGGCACAGAGGGACCTGGTCTGCTCTGAAGTGTCACGTTTGCTGACTCAGATCTTTTCCCTGTGAATCCCGGGTCCTTCATGGCAGCAGCGTTTGTTTTGCTGGCAGAGGGGAACAAAATGGCTTTTTCCTCCAAATCTTGCTACTACTTCACTGACCTTGCCCTCCTATTCACAGACATGGTTATAACACCTGGCGTGACCCCATGAAGCCCTCCCAAATCCTGTCCAAGCTGTGCAAAGAGGGCAAGGTGGATGGGCCGCACTTTGGGCCAGGAGGAAGAGTGAAAGTTGCCAACAGGGTCTTCACCGGCCCCACGGAGATTGAGGATGAAAATGGTACCTGCCCCATGGGATGAAGGTTGTGGAGGGGAGCAGGGGTCTGGGGTGTCCCCTCATCATCCAGGACTGGAGACAGATGTAGTGGCCCCATCACCCCAAAGCAGCACTGCAGTCACTCTCCATCCACCACCTTAAATGGACCTTCCAGTATGTGACCAGTCAGAGTCTTATAGACCACCCAGGCCAGTGGGTTGCTCTCAGAATCACTCATGGGTATCCGTGGCATAGCATCATCGAAGCTGCCTTTGAGAAATTCCTCCTGGAAGTGTATGTCCAAGGAGCAATGAAGACAGCCCACCCTGGCCTTCCCAGGGTTTAGGAAGCCATTCTCCATGTAACTGTACCCCCAAACAATGGTGGTGTCCCAATGCACTCACGTGTGCTCAAGAAAGATGAAGGCAGGCCAGGAGGGGTGCAGAAGAGGAGGAGAACGTGGACAATGGATACGGAGCTTGTTCAGCCTGGGAAAATGCAGACAGGCAGGGGATCTGGACTTTCTGTAAATGACACGGATTAGAGAGAGGAGAAAGAGAGGTGTTAGGAAGTGTTGGCTGAAGGACAAAGCGTACACAAGGAAATGGAGAGGAGTAACTAGTAGGCAGTTCTGCTCCCTTGGAGTTAGGGGTAGAGGAACAGTTTGCTGTGCCTGGTGTCTCTCTGCCCGGTCCTCCAAGCTCATCCCTCCTTTTGCCCATACAGGTCAGAAGAAGCAGACAGATGAACACCTGGCCCTGACTGTGCTGCGCCACTGGGAGGACATCCCACGGGCGGGCTGCAAGCTGGTTCCCGAGCACGTGGAGACGCGTCCGCTGCTGAACCCTGACAAGCCGGGCATCGAGCAGGTCCTCAAAGTCCCAGAGCAGAATTGGAGGCAGCCCACGCTGCCGAGCCTGCGGACCCTCCAAGCAGGGAGCAGAGATGTCAGCTGGGCAGAGCAGCCGTAACCCACCTTGTCATGGGCAGCGGAGACGGGGGAGGCATCCTGCAAATAGTGGCACTTGGGCATCAACAGCCCTTAACAGTCATCTGTTGACCAGCAAACTAAGTCTTTAGTGCCTCTCCTGCTCCAGCCTGCGTCCATTTCGTCCCCCCCCAGGTCCCTTGGTCCCCTGACTCCCCACGCTGTGCCCCTCAGCACCACGCTATGCCATGAGATACTTCTGCAAGGGGTGGGAAAGGACTGATGGCACGGGGGAGCCCTGCCTTGCCCCCCATATCTGGCAGAGTTCAGTGCTGCAGGGCCCTACCCCACATCTGGCACGGCCAGACTGATGTTGAAGGGCAAGAGGAGCTGGGGGGGACCCTGCTAGGTGGGGGGGGTGGGCAAGGAGGGACCAGGGGAGCTGACTGCACCTTTCCAACCTTGCAGGGTCGCCTGGAGATGTGGGTGGACATGTTCCCCATGGACATGCCAGCGCCTGGCCCTGCCACTGATATTTCCCCCAGGAAACCGAAGAAGTAAGAACCTCCCAGCCAGCCAGCCCCAGGGAAAACTCAAGGCTGGGGACAGAGCCCTGCTTCTCCCCTCTCCTGCTGCTGCTCCATGGCCCAGCCCAGCCCTCTGCCTGGGTACCTCGACCGCGCTGGCATTTCCAGAGATCCCAAGACTGGAGGCATCAAGTGATGTCTTCCCCTTCCAGCGCTGCTCCTGAAGGGTGGTATCATGCCCGTTCCATTTCCTGCAGCTCCCGATTTTTCTCGTCTCTGTAGAGTAGGAAACTAAATTGTTCCCCGGTGCCCGGCATGGGGCCGGGGCAGACCAGTGCAGCCAGCCCTGAGACCCTGGGTTAGCCCAGGGCAAGGCATCCCTGGGCAGTTTGGACGGGCCCTTTCCAGGAGGTGATGGCTAGAGCCCGGAGCAGGGAAGGTTACTGAGACAGAGTTGGTCAATCCAAGCAGGACAGAGCAGGCAACAGGCAGGGTAATAAAGAGTTCTTCCCTCCCCACCCTGCCCTCTCCCAACTCATTTAGAGAAAAGACAGACATTTATTCCCTCGACATCCTTCCTATCCCTGCCTTACCCTGCTAGACTCTGTCCTTGGACCCCTTTTCCCACCCTCAGGGCCGAGATACGGGGACAGCACTGGGCATCCTGGTGGGAATCTCTTGCACCCCTGTGCCCTTGCACAGATGATGCCTCGGATGGAGAGAACGTCCCTTGATCCCAGTGGGCTGCAGCTGGGGTCTGAGGAGCAGAGCAGGCAGCTGCAGGAAAGCTGAGGCCAAGGGCAAGGTCCAGACACCAGCGCGGATCAGAAAAGCGGAGGGTTGTCTGTGGGACAGCCATGCTGAGCAGTGACCCATGAGCTGGAGCTGAGATGTTCCTACTGATGGACTGAAGAGAGGGTTTGCAGGTAGATAGCCTGTTTCAAGCAAGGTTATGCCTGGTTATTTATCCTAGGGGTTGAATCCATCTCCTCTGTCTTTGTTGGGAGCACTGGGCACCACCTGACACTAGCTGTAGGTGCTGGAGAGGCACAGCATGGGACAAGCTCCCACCCATGGCTGCAGACAGGAGGGGGCTGGAGGAGATGGCAGGAGTCCCACAGCTGGGCTCAGCCAGGGCATTGCTGGAGGGAGATACCAGAGGAGGTGGGTTAAGGAAGCTGTAAATCCCCTTCCCCTCCCCTGTAGGTACTTCTAGCAATGAGTTGTGCTTGTGGCCACATGGCTGCCTTTCTTTGCCACCGTCCCCCAGCCTTCCTCCAGCCTTTCCACGTTGCAGCTGCGCCCTGCGAGGAATCTGGCTTCTGCTCTTCCTCCGCCCACTCCCACCAGAGCTGCTTTCTCCATCACCAAAATTCCCAACCAAGCCAAATGCGACTGGGAAACCCCGGGTTGCTGCACACAAAAGGCAGGGCTGGGAATATCTCAGAGTCTCTGAACCTGCTGGAGTCCTAAGAAGGACTGTGATGCCCATTTCTAAGGGGGGACAGCCCTGCTGAGTAACGTGGGGAAACCAGGAAGAAAGCTGGACTCAAGACCGTTTTGCAGACACCATTTTAGCCACAAATCCACCAAAGACCAAGCCTGGGCTGCTCCACTGAGCCTTTGGCATGGGCTTTGCAGAGGTTCGGAGCAGAGGGAGGTAAAGGTCCCCTTGCTGCTCTGCTCACCCTGCCTGGGCTAATCTGAGCTCATGCAGAGATTCCCCGTCCTGTTCTTGTCCCCATGATCCCTCAGATAAGTTCCCTGTGAGCAGTTCCCTGCCATCTCGGTGCCTGGCCCTGGTTTCTGGCAGCGTCACCCCTTTCCCTCTTGCCCTTGTGCCTCACCTCCTTGTCTCCCTTCCTCCTGCCAGATATGAGCTTAGAGTGATAGTGTGGAACACAGACGAGGTCATCCTGGAGGACGATGACTACTTCACTGGCGAGAAATCCAGTGACATTTTTGTCAGGGGGTAGGTACAGCGTGGCATGCCAGTGCCAGCTCCTCTGCTTCTCCCTGGGGGATGCTAGTGCTGGCTGGGGTCCCCGGGGTGGTTTTGGAGAGGGGAGGGGGGGTATGACGTGGACTGTGGTGCGGGGTCGGATAGAGCCAACGCTGCCATTGTCTTCTGTGCTGTGTTTCTTGCCTCTCCATCTCTCTCTCTGACTGCACGACCCGCTGTGTGTGCCTGGCCTGGCTGCCCAGCTTTGAACTGCGGGTTATTATCTGGAACACCGATGAGGTGGTTTTGGAAGATGATGCTTTCCTGGCGGGAGAGAAGATGTCTGACATCTATGTCAGGGGGTAATGGCCGAGGCCTCGCTGCTTGGTCCCCGCCGTCTGCCCCTCTACCCCTTTTTGAGCTTGTCTTGATGACCCCACTTGGCATTTCTGTCCTGCAACCTCCAATTCCAGCATCTGGAGCCAAACTGTGGTTAGTTCCCATCTCTGCTTTGCTCTCACCCAGCAGCAGGGGAAAGGCCCTTCCAAAACTTGCCTGTACAGAGGTGAGGGGACTCACTCTTGCCCATAGCCCAATTCTTCCCAGGACCTCAAATCAATGCAACAGCATTTCAGGCTGGTGGCTGACTATGCAGTGACTTCCCACCAGTCTGTTAACCTGCTCGGTGATTTCTCTGCAGCCTCACCAGCTCAGGCCAGGTCTCCTCTGCTTGCATCTCATGCTGCTTTCAGGAAACTGGGTCTGTTTTGGTGTCTCGGGTCCCATCAGCCCAGTGGCTTTTCTGCAGTGGCTCTGAATCTGAGATGCTCCAGCCCTTCCCCATCTGTATGGTGGGGGATCACTTGACCTTTTAGTTTTGCGGGGCAAAGCAGGGCATCGGCATGCTCAGAGCCTGAGAGACCAACCCTGCGTTGGATGCTCGAGCATGGAGTCATGTCGCTGCTGGCTGCAGCCCCTCAGGACAAACAGACGCACAAAAAACCTGAGAGCACCCTGGGGAACGGAGATGCCTTGGCTCATCAGAGAAAGGGGCTGGGGGGCACTCACAGTCTTTAAAAAAAAACTGTGTTCCCTGGAGACCCAGACTTGCTGGTATGGACTGTCCTCTGTGTCCCTTTTGCTCTGGGAACCCTGCTCCCTAGAGCCAGAAAATTAGGGGCAGAAGTACATGCGACGGCAAGGTCAGCACGGCCACCCCGTCTCCCAGGGCAGGAGGATGGGGATCCCACTGCCTCCAGTGACCTGGTGCCCACGGTGGCTGTCTGAATGGGCACTTCAGGTCCCTTCACTGGAGATTAGGTCAGCAGAGACAACCCCACCCTCAAGCAGAGCCTGCAGCAGGCGCTAAATACCTCTGATGGGCTCGGATAGATGTGCCCTGACACAGGGAGCCTGCGGTGACCAGCACAGACCAAGCTGCCTCCGCAGGGACAGCTGCCATCAGAGGAGGCCTAACTACCCCACGGCGGAGTGAGAAGGTCTCTACAGCCTCCCCGCTCCACCAGTGCGGGATGGGGACTTCCTTCCAGGATGCTCTGCTCCAGACTCCCCAGCAATGCTCCTTGCTCCTGTCCACCTCTTTAACATCTCCCTGCCCAGAGAAAGACCTCTGACAACCCGCCTGCATTTCTCACTCTCAAACTCCCCCGTTCCTCCTAGGGCCCTCCTGCCCCCGTGTCCATTCTACCCCTTGGAGATGCTGCTGCTGCGGTGATTGGAGCAGCCCCAGCCCATTGCTCGTGCCCTTTAGGTCCTTCCAGTCTGTCCTGGAGACATCCTGGTTGCACGGACAGGATGGTCCTGTGCCCTCTCCTCCCTCCTGTAACGCGTGCCACCCCTCTCACCCCTCTGGGCCCTGCAGGTGGCTGAAGGGTCAGCAGGAGGACAAGCAAGACACGGACGTCCATTACCACTCGCTCACTGGTGAAGGCAACTTCAACTGGCGCTACATCTTCCCCTTTGACTACCTGATGGCGGAGGAGAAGATCGTCATCTCCAAGAAGGAGTCGATGTTCTCCTGGGATGAGACCGAGTACAAGATCCCAGCTCGCCTCACCCTGCAGGTCTGGGATGCTGACCACTTCTCTGCCGATGATTTCCTCGGTAAGTGGAGGGTCCGCTGAGGTGGGGCAATGGGGCAGCCAGCAGGGACCCCATGGCTGGACAAGCAGCGAGCAGCGTGGGATGAGGCAAAGCCTATATAGGAACGGAACCCATAAGGGCAGCTCTGCTCCTCAAGTCCACAACATCCTACAAACCCCCTTAGAAGCTGCTCGTAAGAGCAGGCAGGATGAGAGCCCTTGTCTCTGCTGCTGCTGTTCAAAGGCTGCTCCTGTAGTCAAGATGTCAGCTTTTTAGTTCCCAGAGCTAGTTCAACGTTGCTCTCCAGGGAGGAGATGCTGGCCCAGCGCACCTCCAGCCAAGGACTCAGCACTTTGGGGGTGCCAACATCTCTGCTCCTCTTTCTCCTGCCAGGGGCCATCGAGCTGGACCTGAACCGCTTCCCCCGGGGAGCCAAGACATCGAAACAGTGCAGCCTGGAGATGGTGACGAACGAGGCAGAGCTGCCCATGGTCTCCATCTTCAAGCAGAAGCGGGTGAAGGGCTGGTGGCCGTTCGTGGCCAGAGATGAGAATGATGAGCTGGAGGTCACCGTAAGGAAGGGGAAAAGGGAGGGATTTTGCATCCTGGGGATGGCAACTCTTTGCAGACAACCTCCACCCCCCTTGCACTTGCCTCTGTTCCCTCAGGTCCCCTCTGTCACCATGTCTTGGGGGCTGAGGTGGGGAGCATTGCCCAGGTCTCAGCACAACTCTCTGCTCCCTGCAGGGGAAAGTCGAGGCTGAACTGCACCTTCTGACAGCAGAGGAGGCAGAGAAATCCCCCGCCGGGCTGGCTCGCAATGAGCCTGATCCACTGGAGAAACCCAAGTAAGTAGGAAACCCCACTCCCCAGCAGGCACCTGGGCTTCTGGGAGATGCTGTGAGGTGGTCCCCAGGGAGGGAGCCAGGCATGGGGAGGAGAGGAGGGGTCGCACTGGGGGGGATGTAGGAATGAGAGTCATGGGCAGAGCCATCTCTACTGGTTCCCCCCGTTGCCTGCTATTCACTGCCCTGCTGCTTTTCCTTACTTTTTTCCTTCTCTGCTTCTCTTCTTGGCTCCATCCCCTTTCCTTGGCCTCCTACCACCTCCTCCACCCCTCTGGTCCTCACCACCAGATTCCAGCTTTGACTGGAATCCTCACACTCCCTCACAAACCGGCATTAGTCCATCTGGCATGTGTCGTGCTGACTCCCTTTGTCCACCCTCCTGATCCTCCTGGTTGGGCTCTTTCACTCTGTGCAGGCTTACGCAGGGAATGCGATCCTGCACCTCCCTTTGCCCACCATGTCCATTGTTGCACTGCCTGCTGTGCCTCCCTTCTCTATGGCCAAGGCATTAATGATGGGTATTTGCTTCCCCCGCAGCCGCCCGGACACGTCCTTCATCTGGTTCCTGAACCCGCTCAAGTCCATCAAATACCTCATCTGCACGCGCTACAAGTGGCTTATCATCAAAATCGTGCTGGCCCTGTTGCTCCTCATCATGATCGCCCTCTTCCTCTACAGCATGCCAGGCTACATGGTCAAGAAGCTGCTGGGAGCATGAAGCATGGGACCCTCCCCCATGTCCCCAGCCCCGTGGCACAACCTTCCCTGGCCCCATGCCCTTCTCCTCCCCGCAGCCTCTCAGCAGCTTCTGGGGACATCTCCTCTTTCGCATTCCTCCTCTATGGGTCCCCTTCGTGACTTTAGTCCCAGAGAAATGGGGCTGGAGGATGGCGTCGATCACAAGGCTGTGCATCCCTCACCGGGGCACCCAGGCTGGGAGTCTCGGAGCCCTCCCAGGGAGCTCAGCCCCCGGCCCCGGGGGAAAGGGAGGGAGAGCTGGGGCCGGGGCCATGGGAGCGCTCCCGAAAGGCTCCTTGGAGAGACTTCAGGAACAAGGGTGAAGCAGGGACCTGGGACAGCTGGAGACACGCCAGCCCCACCAGTGTGGGGACGGCACCGAGCGGCCCCAACACCCGTTCCCGCTGCCAACACTGTCCCCGCTCCACTCCTAGCTCTGGAGGTCACTGCATCCCGGTGCAGGGACCCATCCCACACGGGGGAACACCAGGCATCATGTGCCCCAGCAGCTGCCAAGGCCCTGCAGAGAGCCCTGGGGCTGTGCAAGGGGACTCCCTGCCCTTCCCTCCCCACGGCTCTGTCAGAGGCAGGGAAGTGTCCAGCCGCTCAAACATCTTCCTAAGGTTACCAGCCCAGAGGTGGTGGGGTGGCCGGACATCCCTGGGGGCTCACAGGGAGCCAGGTTTTCTCACACAGTGTGAGCTCCCTGTGGTCTTCTTGATTCTCGGTTTATTTTGTGTGGATTGGTATATACTGCGGCTGGAGACTTTCTTGCCATGTATATTAGGGAAGGGCTCTTTTCTCAGCTCACTACAATATTCAGCTGTTGAAATGTCACCTTTCTCAGCTTCAAGTGTGCAAGACCCTCACTGAATAATTGAAGAGATCTCGGGGATGTTTTTAAGACGCTACCATTTTAATCGATCAATAAAGGGTGGGTTTCCCTGATGGGTTCTCGCGTTAGTGGGGAGACGGCGTGTCGCTGGCTGCTTCTCCAGACGAGCCCCTTCCTCCTTCCCTCTGTCTTCCCCGCGCCTTCCCAGTGGCAGCCTCTTTTCCCGCTGCCTCTCCCCAGTGTCCGTGCCCCGGCCGGCAGCCTGGTCCCTCAGCCGCACGGGGAGCAGAGCAGGCATGGCCCTGCCTTCCCCTCTGGGCAGGACGGCAGCAGGCAGACGGCGATGTCTTGGGGACGACGGGGACCGAGAGGGGCTGCTGCTGGGCCGGGAAGCCCCAGTCACTTCTCCCCATCGGCTGGGGGTGCTGCCCAGCGGGTGGTCTCTTCTGGCCTGCCCTGGAAGAGAGAAGGGGGGTGAGGAGGGACCCCAGGGCTCCATTCGTCCCCGAGCAGGATCCCCCCCGCAGAGGCCCAGGCTGGGGGCAGAGGGGGGCCCTGGGCTCCAAGCGGCATCTCCTGGGCATCCCCGGCATTAACCCTTGCCCTCCGCAAGCCCCGCAGGACACCCACCTGCCCCGGCCTCTTTCCGGCTCTGAGCCGGACCCTGCCTCTCCACGTGCTTTCCTCCCCAGCGGTGTCAACACCAAAACTCAGCGAGAGGCCATCGCGTCTCTCGCCGCCGCCCCCGCGCTCCCACGCCACACGATCTCGTCCCACAGAAACGCCTCCCGAACAGCACAGCTTCCACGGCTGCAGAAGACAGCCCAGACCCGTCCCCGTCCTCCCGTCCTGCGCTCGCCCTGCCCACGCTCCTCCCCGTCCCACCTTTTCTCGCCGGTGCTCCTCACGCCTCCATCGCCATGGCGTGGAAGAGCGCGTTGACCTGAAACCGGAGGTGGAACGGCAGCTCCGGGTCCCCTTTCATGGTGCCCTTGGGTGCCGAGCTCCCTGCCAGCCACAGCCGGCCCTGCTCGGCCCCGACGATCCTCCGCACGCTGCTCTTCACTTTGCACCAGGACTGCCGGATGCGCTGCAGCCCGACCCCCTGCCGCAGGCCCTTGTAGCCCACCAAGGGCAGGGGCTCCAGCCCGACTCTCCGCAGGCGGTCCAGGGCCGTGGGAGGGGGAGGCTGTGCCCAGGGGGGCAGGGGCCACGTGGGGACCACGGCGGGGACAGACTCCCCCCGCCCGGCTGGCTGCAGGTCGGCACGGCTGGTATCGCCGCCTTTTGCCCCGGTCTGCCGTGCAGGAGGAGCCCTCGCGTCCTGCCTGCCCAGCCTCATCTGTCCCGCTGGGGTTCCCGGGGATCTGGCCACGGGGAACGATGCCCGCGAGCCCTTGCCGTCCCCGGGGCTCCTGGGCAGAGGCGCGTTGCACTCCTCGCAGCATCTCTCGGGGGCGATTTTGGGGAGCCGCTGGGTTATCTCCCACACGTAGACCGGCTCCCCGCTGATGGCCAGCTCAAAGCCCAGCGCCAGTTCCAGCTGGAGGTCCTCCTCGTGCACCAGCATGTCCACAGCGCAGAGGGTGACGGCCAGCGTGGGCAGGTCCGGTTCTGCCGCGGGCTGGCTGCAGTGCGGGCAGCTGCCGGTGAGGCATCGACGGCACTGCAGGCAGACGGGATATTCTTCCCACGTGGCTCCGCACAGGACTGGAGTGCTGCTATCCTGAGCTATGTTCAGCTTTCCCAGCAGGTTGCAGCAGATTTGGGTGATGTTCAGGGACTCCATCAGGGATCTGGCGAGCTCCTCCATGTTGGCGATGGAGGGCTGGCTCCGGAGGAGCTCTGAGCTGCTGGCAGCACTGGAATTTCCAGGTTGACCCATGTCTCCGGTCTCCGAGAGGAGCTTCCCTGCCATAGCCGCTTTCCCACCATTCTCCTCCATGGGGCTTCCCCGACCTGTGGGGGGACATACCGGCGGGACTGTGGGGGCTGCTGCGGGACAGGACCCACCCGGCTCCCTCTCGCTGCCTTCTCCTGGGTGATCTCCCAGCTGCCCGCAGCCAGCCCTGCCAGCTCTGGGATGCTGGGGGTGAAGCTGGGGTCTCGGGAACATGGGGCAAGCCCAGGCCAGGGGCTGAGGACAGAGAGGGGTGCCGGGGCCACCGGTGGGCTCTGTGGGAGGGGGTGCGGCGGGTGTCAGCAGAGGGCATTGGCCTGGAAACCTGCCCTCCCCGAGCCATCCCTCCCTTCCCTCGCCCCTCCAGCCCTTTCCCTTCCTCGGCTTCCTCGGGGATCGGGGCTGAGCCCGGGCCCTGGCTCTCTGCCGGATCCTGCTCTCGCCCACCCGCAGCCTCCCGGGGGCAACGGGGCAGCTGCACGGGGCAGAGGGACCCACCAGTGGGGTTCCCCAGCCAGGGGCTCCCGGAGGGGGCTGCCCCCCTGGAGGGAAGCGCTCCGCTTACCTTGCCTCCAGGCTCTCGGTAGAGCCCTCCACGCCTTCCCAGGGGACAGAGGATCCTGGGGCAAGAGGCAGAGGGAGAGTGAGCGAGGGCAGCCGTCTCTCGCGGGGGCTACGGCGTCTCTCGGCCGGGAGCCGCTGCGGAGCCCGGCGCAGCTCTGGGACGGGGCTGCTCACCTATCGGGTCCTTCCTCCTGCTGCTGCGAAGTCTCTTCCCCGCAGAGGTCCCCTGCCCCCAGAAAGCAAGCCCCCGGTTAGCGTGAGGTGTCTCCCCTCGGCCAGGAGGGCCCCTGCCCGGCAGACGAGGACCCTGGGAAGGGTCACCGGACTTTCAGGGACAGGAGCGTCGCTGGCCCCGAGCCCGGTGCCCGAGCGGAGGTGGCTCGGTGGCTGCGGAGCAGGGGCCTGCCTGGGTGGGCGACGGCCGCTGTTCACCGCTCCCTCCCAAAAACCCCGGGGATGGGCTCTGCCCCGGGCTAGCCCCTGCCCAGGGAGCGTTTGGGGCGATGCCAAGACGGACGCCTACCTTGACCTTGGCCTTGATGTTGGGCCACCACGTCATGAAGATGCCCAGACCCAGGATGGCCACCAAGCTGGGGGTGCAGGGCAGCACGAGCGTGCAGAGGCCCCAGAGGCTCAGGTTGGAGAGGAAGAGCAGCACCGTCAGCTTCCACTCCTCCATCTCGCGCAGGGATCGCCAGCATCTCCTCCAGCGGTTCTGCATGACCGGGGGAAGTGCAAAGGCGTCAGGAGGGCCCCTTTGTGGGGAGGCCGAGAAACCCGGCGAGGAGAGGTTGGGGTGACGCCAAAGCACCCCGCTCCTACCTGCTTGTTTGCTTCTCCTCCCATCTCTGCTGTCTTCTCCACACGCTTGCCCATCTGCTCGCTGGCTCGCGTGCAGTCAAAGTGAAAGTGGGGTCTCAGGAACATGGGGCAAGCCCAGGCCAGCAGCACGAGGTGCGTAGCGAGGGGCTGGGCACCCACCAGCCTGAGGAGAAAAGGGCCAGCCCAAGCCAGGGGCTGAGGACAGAGAGGCGTGCTGGGGCCACCGGTGGGCTCTGTGGGAGGGGGTACAGTGGGTGTCAGCAGAGGGCTTGGGAGAGGACCCCACTTCAGTCCTGGTTTGGGGAAAAGGCGTGCCCCTGGCCTGCAAGTCCCAGGTTTGGGAACATTGGCCTGATCCAGGAGGCTACTGGCCTGCCGCTGATTCTGTCCGTGGGGGCAGAGGGTCCATGGCAGGGCGCTATCTTGGGGCAGGGGGTATCGCTGCCCCAGGGCTGGCCTGGGGACAGGACAGGGATGTACCTGACTTTGGGCTGAGCTGGGATTGATTGGGAGGGTGGTCCCTGACCTCCTGCCAGTTGGCAGGGAAGGGGGAATGTCAGACTGGTGCCGGATCCAGGGTGGTCCCTGACCCAAGGCCCCTTTGGGGAGAGGTCCTGGGTCCCAGGAAGGCTGGCAAGGCCCCGTCGGGTCCCTGCCCCCTGCCAGTTGGTGGCAGGGGTCCTGGCCCCAGCGCCGGTGTGGGGCAGGGGATGTTCTGAGACCTGAGGACGGTCTCTGAACCTCTGCTGGTCCTGGGTGGGGGGGTCAGGACCGGGTTGCAGTGTGGGGTGAGGGATCTGGAACCGGCACTGGTTTGAGGGTGGGGACGTCCACCCCGGTGCCAGTTCGGGGAAGAGGAAACCCTCCCAGTTCGGGGAAGAGGAAACCCCCTGTGACCAGACGCGGGGTCTGGGGAGGAGGTGCGCGACTTGGTGCCGGCTGGGAGCAGGGAAGGGGCCCGGGCCCAGCTCGGGTTGAGGGGGAGCCGGCTGGGGGTGCAGGCCGCCACAACCGGGGCGCTGGCGGACGAGCCCCCGTCTCTCACCGGCGCTTGGCATCGAGGCGGCGGCGGCGGGCGGCGATTCGCTCCTGGGGGCCGGGGCCGGGGTCGCTGAGGGCCGGGGCTCGCCAGCCCGCCGCCGCCGCCGCCGCCGCCGCCATCGCGCCCGCTCCCCGCCTCAGGCAGCCCCGCCTGGCCCGCAGGAGGCGGCGACCGCGCACGCGCGGCTGCAGCGTCCCGGCGTCGCCTAGCAACGCCGGCGGAGCGCATGCGCAACGCCGCCAGCCGCGCTTCCCCGCCCCGGCGCCCGGCACGGCTGCGCATGCGCGCCGCGGCTTCCCGCCCACCCGAGCGGCGCCCGTTGCTGCGCGAGCCCCCTGAGGCAACCGCCCTGAGGCGGGAGAGGGGGGAGCGCGGGCTCGATCCCAAGGGAGGGAGCGAAAAAGGGGGAGAAAGGGCGAATTATTGGGGTGAAAAACGTCCGCGGGGGCACTCTGAGGGACTGCTGGGGCTCTGTGTCCTCTGCGCTGCACCGCTGGTCCTGGCTGGGTCGGCAGAACCCCCTGTTGATACCGAAAAGCCGGTCGGAGAAAACTCTCCGAGACTGGTTTTGGCGTTTTAGAAAGCAGGCGCTCTTCATTGCAGCGCTGGAGGCACGGGGGATAGTTCCACCTGGCGTGCATACCACAGCTTTAGCACACACAGGTTCTACGGAATAACTACTTGCATATTAATCAGACTAGTATGCATATACATAGAAACGATTATAACTGATTGTCATAGTACTGCCTACATCCGATCATGCGCAATGAAGGATCCATCTGAGTCAAAGGGCTGCTTTTGCGACCACCGACCCATTTGAAGTTCTTGCTGGCTGTCCTTGAAGTCTTTATTCTTGTCCTTGTTCTTTGATCTTGAAGCTTAATGCAGTTCCAATCACATGTGGTCACTTTCAGCATTGTTCTCATCTAGTCATAAGCGCAAAGAACTGCAAAACTCAGGAGTAACTACCTCTACTAGTTAATTGCTTGCCTATACTTTTGTCTATTGTTTCAATCATAGTGTTATAGACGCTCGTGACAAATTGGAGGAGCCAATTTGTATTAAATGACAAGATCGAATTTATTAGCAAGCGATAAGAGAGCAAAACAGCGCTGGGCGGCCGGGGAGACAGTGCTCCGCCAAAGGCTCGCGCCGAAAATGGGGAAGAGTCCCTTTATTTATACAGTTTCTAGTTTCTGTCTACGTGAGGGCTGGTATCTTCTGCATTGTGTGTGTCATTTGCTAGGTGGAACGTCTTTCGTTAATCATCAGTATGCAATTGTTTACTTAACTGGATACTGTGGTTTTAGATAAGCGAGGAATGTCTCTACCCCCACACGCGATTTCATGAACAAAGTTAACCAGTTCATTACAATCCCCCCTTTTCTATTTTATCCTGATTTTGTTCATTAAATCGATTCAATGTTTCTTTTGCCTGCCCGAGGATAGGAGTAATTCTTCCGTCCCTGATTTGTTCATATTGTTTCCGTAGCAGCATTAAGTGTGCAGCTTCCAAGCACACTTTAACAATCGCGATTAACCTGATAACTGGCTTGAAGCATATTTCACAATGGGCTGACTTCGGGTGTAGGAGTCGAGGGTTTGATTTTTTTTTTTGTTGATATGCCCGGGGTGTTATTTCCTGTGACGTTTATGTTAGGAGAGATTGTAACAGTATGTACAATACTGTTACTATCATCTTCCTCTACTATGACTAGATTTGGTCCGATCGCTGAAGGAGGAGAAAATTTGGCTGTTTCTTTTCTTATTTGAAATAGGCCACCCCTATCAAATCCATGTTCCCAGATTCTTACCCCCCAAGTCTTCCCAATTGTCCACACAGCTTGGTTCTGGTTCAATACTGTTAGGTGTAATAGGTTACAATTTCCTGCCGTTATCACAGTTCCGTCTAAAGAATGCGTCGGCTGAATGCACCCCGAGGGTCCCCCATTGCACAGAAAGATATTTATCTGGATTCTTAACAGCCCAACATCCTGTAGTCATTGTCTCACAGCCCCAATATCCACAATAAAAGTGAC
This sequence comes from Harpia harpyja, assembly GCF_026419915.1. Lineage (NCBI taxonomy): Eukaryota > Metazoa > Chordata > Aves > Accipitriformes > Accipitridae > Harpia > Harpia harpyja. The sequence continues at coordinate 1,222,328 of NC_068954.1, read as the reverse complement.
CAGGGTAATTGTAATACTCTCGTCCAGGGTTAGAGCTTGGGCACCAGTAGACTGCTCTTTGGTTAGGTTTTCCCCAATTGTTGTTACAGGTATCTGTCATATAGATTCTTAATAAATCACAAACCGTTACTTCAAACCTCGGGGGACCCGCCGTGATGTTTTCTTTTATTATGTTTGAATTATCTGCTCTGGTCAAGGTTCACCTATAGGGCTGATGGGGGTTCTTGTCCCCACAGGCAGGTTTCGCCAGCATCGGTAACAGACTTACTATCCACATACCTAGATATAAGATTGAGAAAAGTGGTGTGGTTTTGTCCTTTCTATAAGCATTTCCAAATTTTTGACATGTAATTTGGTTTTTGGTTTTATTCCCCGAGGGAGATAAGAAACTTCGGGGTGGCCCTGAGGTTATCGGGTTTGGGAGTTGTGAGTCAAGGGGCCTCGTGTGCCATTTCTGGAGGTGGTTCATCAACCTCAATCCCCACAGCAGTACGCCTCTGCCTTCTCCTCCGCCTGCTCTGTTGCTTAGAGCAGCGAGGTGTATCATTTTGTCGGCAGCAGTCGTATTTTTCAGGGGAACCTCCTTTGTCATATTTAGTCAACCTTGACTTATAGCTCTCTCAGCTCTTATCTTTCACCTCCCAAACTCCACACCTCACTCTGGCCACGGTCCGTCTGCAGGTTACATGCACGATTTCGGCCTTTGTTGGACGGGGCTCATTTGTATGGAAACAACACTTCTCGGGGTTTATGCCTTTGGCAAAGATATCCCACCACTTTTCTCTACAGAGTTTACACCTGTAACATACAAAAGGATAACATATACAGTTAGGATCTTTACAAAAGATAGTCTCACTCATCCGCTTTTCTTCGGAACTTAATTTTCAAGCTATCAGGGTCTCTGGTCGCCTCCCAGTGAGAACTCTGAATTGGTCCTTTGATTCTGCTTGCATGAGACCACCCTCTTTCGGCAGTCCGGACTGCAGTATCTGTAGTAAACAAAACAAGAAAGGGCCCCTCCCACCTGGGAGTGAGAGAGGATTCTTTCCAGGCTCTGATTAATACCACATCACCTGGTTTCACCGAATGTATAGATATATCTAGGGGTGGCCTCTGTACCACCATTCCCTTCTTTCCTAAATATTTCACCTCCTCTTCCACAAACTGTAGTTTCGACCGTGATACCTTGAAGGTTCAAGGAATTTAACAACCGTATGCTTTCTTTTCTGACTGCCTCCTGATTTTCTCCTGCCAACAACAAGTCATCCACATACTGTACTAACACGATCCCATCTTGCAGCCGGTATTCCCGTAGAATCTGTTCTAGGGCTTGTCTAAATAAGTTTGGGGATTCCGTAAACCCGTGGGGGAGTACAGTGCACCTTAACTGCTGTCTCCTGTGAGTGTCTGGGTCTTCCCACTCAAAGGCAAAATAATCTCTACATTCCTCCTTTAGAGGGCATGACCAGAATGCATCCTTAAGATCTATTACACTCTACCATTGGTTCTCGGGCCCCAATTGACTCAACAGGGTGTGTGGGTTTGCCACTACCGGGAACCGGCTGACAGTCCGTTTATTGATTTCCCTTAAGTCATGCACCAACCGATAGCTACCATTGGATTTTTTTTACTGGTAAAATCGGGGTATTGTAAGGGGACATGCAGGGTTCGAGTAATCCCTTTCCCAATAGTCTCTCGATCTCAGGTTTTAGTCCCTTTCTCCCCTCATTAGAAAGGGGATATTGTTTAATTCTCACTGGAATCTCGGGGTTCTTAATAACCACTTCAAACGGTTCAATATCCAGTTTTCCAACTGTTTCGGGAGTATACCACACTTAGGGGTTAATTTGCTTCTCCTCCACCTCTGTAAGGGGACAAAGCCTGATTTTTAACTCTTCCTTTTCCACGTCCACCCGAATCCCCATTTCTACGATTAAATCCCTACCTAATAGGTTATATTCCGCTTCAGGTGCTAACAACAGCGTCCCAGTTCCGTACCTGCAACTTGATTCCACCGCCACATCTTTTATAACGGGGACCTTAAAAGGTTCCCCTTTTGCTCCAATTACATTAACTTTATCTCCGGAGATTTTACATCCCAGAGGTAATGATTGTACAGTAGACCTTTCGGCTCCGGTATCCACAAGAAAGGTCACCTCCTGGCGCTGAGGACCCACTTTTAAAGTTATCAAGGGCTCTTTCTTACCAGGGGTCCTCAGCACATAGAGCCCCTGACCCCGCTAATCCTCCCGGAACGCTTTTTCGTCTTGAATCCTTTTTCTACATTCTTTCTTCATGTGTCCCTTTTTCCTGCAATAGAAACATTCTACAGCTTTACCTCCTCTCCTCTCGATTCTTTCCTTATCTCCCCCACCAGACCTACCGGGTCTCCTTATCACACCCTTCTGTCCTTCTCTTACCGCTGCAACCAGCAGCCTAGTCTGCCGCTTTTCAGTTTCCTCTTCTCGCCTTACATACACCTTCTGAGCCTCTCTAAGTAATTCATCCAACCCCCGCGCCTGCCAGTCCTCAATCTTTTCCAATTTCTTCAGTAGGTGGTTAGGGTCTGGCGGCCGGAAGATGTCGCGCTGTACGGAAAGATAGGGCCCCTCTACTAAGAGCCAATAACCTTTAGTTTATGATGTAAGCAGGCGGAGGTGACGTTGTGAACCCTAGCTATATAATGCCGTGTCACTCATCAATAAACGCCATTTGCCATCCACCACATTGGTGTCTGTGAGCCGATGGCCCGAGCGGCCCGGGGTTGGTCGCCGTGCCGTTCCTGAACCAGGTCGCTGCGCCTCTGAAGGCAAGAAGTGGTGCCGAAACCCGGGAACATCGCCTGGACGGGTGAACGGCGGCCGGAGCGGCAGGACCAGCCCGGCGGGGAGGACGCTCCCGGACCACAAGGAGGATGGAAGCCCTTGTGAAGGTCGTATCACAATTACATCAGCAGTGGGGTATTGATTGTAAACCCAAAGATTTTACTCTCGCCGTTGCGAGGCTTTTACAAATAGGGGTCATTGACCAGCCGGTGGATATTCTCCACCCTCAAGTGTGAGATAAGTGTACTAAAGCGTTAGCCGAAGAGACGATGTCCTCGGGTTGTGGGAAAAACCTTAAGTCTTGGGGGAAAGTCGTACAAGCCCTGCAGAAGGCCATACAAGAGCAGGAGACCTGGGTGGCAGCAAGGGACTGTTTGTTGGTCACCCCGAAGGTAGGAGTCGGGGCAGCCACACAGACTTTGCACCCCCCAGACGATGGCAATTCTGCTGAGTCTAAAAACTTGCGGGAGGGCGATACGCCCCCCAAATCCCCGAACCCCGACCCGCTTACGGATTGACAGAATCGAGCGAAATCCTTCTGGGGTGGGTTAGCCGAGGAGGCCAGACGTGCCGCGGGGAAATCAGAGTTTGAGGACGTCTTATGCGCCCCAAAACGGCGCCGAGCAGCAAGGGGGAGGGCGGGGCGAGGACGCCGCCGGCGGGAACAGGAAGGAAGCGCTAGAACTAACGAGCGCGTGCAGACGGGAAGGGGAGGAGAACGAGAAGGAGAAAAGTGGTGGGGGCGGCCGGGAAGGGGAGGGGAGCCAATCAGAGCGGCCATCTGAAGAAATGCCCTTATAGGGCAAACACCCCTCCTAGTAGAAGGCGGGGCGAACCAAGAGGGGGGGAACGGCCCGCCCGCAAGGGAAGTGGGCGGGGCCGGAGCCCGACAAAAAAGTATGGGAGCCCGGAAGTAACCGGTCAGTCGAGTTCTGATTCCGGATCAGGCGTCAGCTGGGACGAGTGGCTCGCAACCGATCCAAATTCAGAGGGTGAGGAAGTGGGGGTAGACAAGATTAAAAACCAAAATATCCCCGTCCGCAATAAAGAGGGACCGCGAGGGGGAAAAATTCCTCTCACGGATTGGAGAAAAATAAAGATTGCGTGTGCCGATTGGGCCCCATCGGCCACGCTAGCGTTCCCGGTCCGGGTGACGGACGGGGGACAAAGGGTCCATTCGCCAATAAACCCTAAGGATATACAAGCGATTGTTAAAGCAATTGCGGACAAAGGGCTTAATTCTGCCATGGTCTCCACCCTCATAGATGCGGTTTTCGGAGGAGGTGAATAGCCCCACCCAAAAACATTGGGCCACTCGAGCACTAGAAGAAGGCCCGTTGGTCATAATTAGAAATGAGCTGGGAGAATGGGAACAAGGGTGGAAACTAGTTCTGACAGGGCGAGGGTATGCCGCTGTCAAAAAAGATGGCAGAGTTAAGTGGTGTCCGCTTAAGTCTATTAAACCAGACCTTCGGAATAAAACTAATGAAAACTGTGAGTTTTTGTTCACAGGACCAGATCATCGGACACCCCCATAACCCGTACACCCCGGTGGCAAGCATCCTGTCCAAACCTGGGAGTTCCACACTGACAGAATCCAGACAACGGCAAAATAGCCTCTGCAGGGGGGGGCTGCGATGCCTTTGTGTGATCCTGATTTCGGAGCTTGTCACTATAGGACAGGCAGAATCAAATTACTATCACCATCAACCATTCAGATGGATCCTACGGGACCCTGCAAGTGATCGAGTGATAAGGGAGAACGTAACAGTAGGTGCCCCAACTTTTACGATAAAAAATAGTGACTTATTCTCCATAATTGGACGTGATTCATTATGGGGAACATACTGGTGTCCCAGTTCAAACCCAGGAAAAAGTTACTGTAACTATCCAGGATACTGGTTTTGTGGATATTGGGGATGTGAGACCATTGTGACAAGTGATAGATGGAAACCACAAAAAGAAGACGAATTTTTGCAAGTAAGATGGGGACCAAATAGGTGTAAACATCCAAAGTTTGCGAGCGATGGATTACTGTATGAAAAAGGTACTTGTACCCATTTGATTTTGGAAATCCAAAACCCGACCAATACGGGTTGGGTTGTGGGGAAAATGTGGTCAGTATTTCTTCACAACGGTTTCAAAGATCCAGGAGTAGTGATACAAATCATTAGAACCACGCAACAAGTACCCCAAGCAATCGGGCCTAACCCGGTTCTTAACCCACAAACATCCGAACCTTTAATACATAACACCAAAATAATACCGAGGATACAGCTCCCAATAACACCAAAATTCTGACAACTTTAGAATTTGAAATGCCCCCCCTATGGAAGTTGTTGAACTCAACATACCAGATATTGAACTCTACAAATCCAAATATGACAACAAACTGCTGGCTTTGCTATGACGTAAGGCCCCCTTTTTATGAAGCAGTAGGTATACCCTCTAAACCAGAACTAGTGAATGGGTCTGATCCTGCACAATGTATATGGAACACTGAGAACAGCCCAGGAATAACGATGCAATATGTATCAGGACAGGGCAGATGTATCGGCGAAGTACCCCCCGAGAAAAGGCGTTTATGCACAAACAAGACCACACTAGAAAAAGGATCGAAAGATGATTGGCTAGTTCCTGCGAATAATACCAAATGGATATGTTCAAAAACTGGAGTTACCCCATGTATATCTCTTAAACTGTTCAATGGAAGTAATGAATTTTGTATACAAGTAATAATTATTCCAAGAATCATATACCATCCTGAAGAATTTATATATAATCATCAAACTCTTTTAACTTCTCATCATATACAAAAGCGAGAATCCTTTACTGCTCTGACCATAGCTACCCTACTAACTATAGGAGCCGCAGGGGCAGGAACAGGAATAGCCTCATTAGTCGAACAAAACCAGAGGTTCCATTCCCTCAGAATAGCAGTGGATGAAGATTTGGCTCGAATTGAACAATCAATCAGCGCTTTAGAAACGTCATTGAGATCATTGTCGGAAGTAGTTTTACAAAATCGTAGAGGATTGGATCTCATGTTTCTACAACGAGGCGGACTATGTGCTGCATTAGGAGAGGAATGTTGTATGTACGCAGATAACACTGGGGTTGTCAGAGATACCATGACCAAACTTAGGGAGGGTCTAGAAAAAAAGAAAAAGAGACAGGGAAGCCCAACAAGGGGGGTTTGAGTCATGGTTTAACCGTTCACCGTGGTTAACCACCCTGATACCTACCTTGATAGGGCTGATCGCAATGATCATGATGACACTGATCTTTGGACCCTGTATACTGAATAGGCTCGTGTCGTTTGTCAAGAGCCGACTAAAGGTTGACATTATGCTGGTAGAACACCAGCAACTGCTTTAAGAATGTACCCACTCAGTGTTACCCCCAGTTATCCCTAAGTTACACCCCATTATTACCAGTTACCCTCTAACTTCCACCCGTTCAGTGTGCCTTATGTTTTTATTCAAGTTTATGACATATACTTTTTAAGATTGTTATAAAGTATAGAATAAGAATAAAAATAGAATTTTTTTAGGATTGTTATATTTTAGCTAATTTAGTTATGCATAGGGAGGGGGGAAAATGTAGGTGGTTAGGGTCTGGCGGCCGGAAGATATCGCGCTGTACGGAAAGATAGGGCCCCTCTACTAAGAGCCAATGACCTTTAGTTTATGATGTAAGCAGGCGGAGGTGACGTTGTGAACCCTAGCTATATAATGCCGTGTCACTCATCAATAAACGCCATTTGCCATCCACCACATTGGTGTCTGTGAGCCGATGGCCCGAGCGGCCTGGGGTTGGTCGCCGTGCCGTTCCTGAACCAGGTCGCCGCGCCTCTGAAGGCAACATTCTTCCTAATATCTCCCCAAGATTTTGCCACAAACTGAGTTTTCAGCAACGCCTGTCCCACAGGGGTAGCAGGGTCCACCCCAGAGTATAACTGGAAACTTTTTCTTAGCCTTTCAGGCCATTCTGTCGGGGTTTCGTCTTTCTTCTGTTGTTCACTAAAGGCTTTATTAATATTCTGACCTTGGGGAACAGATTCTCGTATCCCCTGAATTATAGTTGTTCTCAGATCCGACATATTATTCCTATGAGCCGGATCCTGGTTATTTCAGTCTGGCCGATTTAAAGGCCACTTCTGATCCGCAGCCGGGCCAGCTTGATATTGCTGATCCCACACTCTCATTCCAGCCCCTCTAATCATGTCCCTCTCTTCCACGGTAAATAGTATGCCCAGGATAGACTGTAATTCATCCCACGTGTACAAATTTGGTCCCAAGAATTGATCCAGCCTCTCGGCTACCCCCAGGGGATCATCTAACAAACTCCCCATTTCCTTCTTAAATTCCCTTACATCCCCCATATTAAGGGGAACTGCCACATACCCCGCTCCCGGTCCCCCCCGTCCATCCCCACCAGGCACTAACATTTCCCGAAGAGGAAACAATCTCTCCTCTCCTCGCCTTATTCTATTACGTGCAGACCTTCGGGGAGGGGGTGCCGGGGTCGGGGAATCGGGTTCCGAATCTGACCCCTCCTGGGCCTGGGCTATTTCCTGGCCTTGGGGTGGGTCCTGAGGCGGAGGGGCCTGAGGGGCATAGGGAGGGGGCCAAAGGGGGTCCTCATCATCTTTTTGAGGTTTTTCCGGTCTTTTTTCCCTTAAGGCAAAGAGGAATGACGGTTCCCAGGATTGGGGGATCCATAAGGCAGCATATTCGCTCTCCTCTGGGCCGGCTGGTGGTCTCCTATTGTTTACCCATATATTTAATTGTTGACACACCCAATCCTCAGAGGACCCGAACACGGGCCAGAGCACATGAGGATTGCTGAGGGGTTTCCCACCCCAAATCTCCGTACAATAATTAATCATCTTTTCCTTAGACTTATCCTTTCTCCTTGGGGAACTGTTCCAATATCTTATCATCAGGCCTAGGGGACTATCTGGGGGTATATCTGGTCTTCCCCGTCCCCATGGGTCCAGAGGGCTTGCTTTTCCTCTGCCCCATCTTCCGAGGTGCCTTTATCCACACGCACACACTTCCCCTCGGTCGTGACTCGCTCCCTCGCGGGCTACGAGAACTGCACTACTGGAGGGTCCGCACTCGCGTGATCTCAGAGAGACCTCTCACACAGTCGCACCTCGGGATAACCACCCCAACCAAACGGCTCACAATTTATATACTCACCCACTCCTGGGGTCTTCGTTTGGTCTTCGTGCACAAAATTTAAGGGGTCCTGCAGGTTCTTTTGCTCAGTTATCGTAATTTAAAGGGGTTCGTGGGTCCAGGGTGTGGTGGCGGCACCTCCTCAAGACGGGGCTATCCGGGGATAGGGCGCCTCCCCGCTTGCGAGGGTCCGCACCAAAGAACCTGGATCCGAGTCACGGCACCAAGTTTGTTATAGACGCTCGTGACAAATTGGAGGAGCCAATTTGTATTAAATGACAAGATCGAATTTATTAGCAAGCGATAAGAGAGCAAAACAGTGCTGGGCGGCCGGGGAGACAGTGCTCCGCCAAAGGCTCGCGCCGAAAATGGGGAAGAGTCCCTTTATTTATACAGTTTCTGTCTACGTGAGGGCTGGTATCTTCTGCATTGTGTGTGCGTTTGCACTGTCAGTTGCTAGGTGGTCGTAATCTGCCTTCACGTGGCGGCTGGTATCTTCTGCATTGTGTGTGTCATTTGCTAGGTGGAACGTCTTTCGTTGATCATCAGTATGCAATTGTTTACTTAACTGGATACTGTGGTTTTAGATAAGCGAGGAATGTCTCTACCCCCACACGCGATTTCATGAACAAAGTTAACCAGTTCATTACAATAGCGTTAGTATAAGATTTCTAATAATTATTTACCAAATCTCACTTTTACAGTCACCTAGCAGCAAAACAGTTTCCATGGCTGGTACAAACTATTAAAACCATCATCAAAATATTTAGGCATATCATACAGAATGTATGGAAATATGCTATCAGAGGATGGCGTCGATCCCGAGGCTGTGCATCCCTCACCGGGGCACCCAGGCTGGGAGTCTCGGAGCCCTCCCAGGGAGCTCAGCCCCCGGCCCCGGGGGAAAGGGAGGGAGAGCTGGGGCCGGGGCCATGGGAGCGCTCCCGAAAGGCTCCTTGGAGGGACTTCAGGAACAAGGGTGAAGCAGGGACCTGGGATGGATCAGCTGGGGACGTGCCAGCCCCCCGTAGGGTGGGGATGAGGCACAGAGTGGCCCCATTGTCCGTCTCCCTTGCCAGCACTGTCCCTGACACCCTACCCTGCCCCCCGGTCATGCAATAACAGAAGAGCTCTTGGCTGTGTTTTAAGGATGCTACTCTTTTAATTGGTCAATAAAGGTTGGGTTTCACTGCTGGCTTCTCTGCAGAGGCCTCGCGTTAGTGGGGAGACGGCGTGTCGCTGGCTGCTTCTCCAGACGAGCCCCTTCCTCCTTCCCTCCGTCTTCCCCACGCCTTCCCAGTGGCAGCCTCTTTTCCCGCTGCCTCTCCCCAGTGTCCGTGCCCCGGCCGGCAGCCTGGTCCCTCAGCCGCACGGGGAGCAGAGCAGGCATGGCCCTGCCTTCCCCTCTGGGCAGGACGGCAGCAGGCAGACGGCGATGTCTTGGGGACGACGGGGACCGAGAGGGGCTGCTGCTGGGCAGGGAAGCCCCAGTCACTTCTCCCCATCGGCTGGGGGTGCTGCCCAGCGGGTGGTCTCTTCTGGCCTGCCCTGGAAGAGAGAAGGGGGGTGAGGAGGGACCCCAGGGCTCCATTCGTCCCCGAGCAGGATCCCCCCCGCAGAGGCCCAGGCTGGGGGCAGAGGGGGGCCCTGGGCTCCAAGCGGCATCTCCTGGGCATCCCCGGCATTAACCCTTGCCCTCCGCAAGCCCCGCAGGACACCCACCTGCCCCGGCCTCTTTCCGGCTCTGAGCCGGACCCTGCCTCTCCGCGCGCTTTCCACACCAAAACTCAGCGAGAGGCCATCGCGTCTCTCGCCGCCGCCCCCCGCGCTCCCACGCCACACGATCTCGTCCCACAGAAACGCCTCCCGAACAGCACAGCTTCCACGGCTGCAGAAGACAGCCCAGACCCGTCCCCGTCCTCCCGTCCTGCGCTCGCCCTGCCCACGCTCCTCCCCGTCCCACCTTTTCTCGCCGGTGCTCCTCATGCCTCCATCGCCATGGCGTGGAAGAGCGCGTTGACCTGAAACCGGAGGTGGAAGGGCAGCTCCGGGTCCCCTTCCGTGGTGCCCTTGGGTGCCGAGCTCCCTGCCAGCCACAGCCGGCCCTGCTCGGCCCCGACGATCCTCCGCACGCTGCTCTTCACTTTGCACCAGGACTGCCGGATGCGCTGCAGCCCGACCCCCTGCCGCAGGCCCTTGTAGCCCACCAAGGGCAGGGGCTCCAGCCCGACTCTCCGCAGCCGGTCCAGGGCCGTGGGAGGGGGAGGCTGTGCCCAGGGGGGCAGGGGCCACGTGGGGACCACGGTGGGGACAGACTCCCCCCGCCCGGCTGGCTGCAGGTCGGCACGGCTGGTATCGCCGCCTTTTGCCCCGGTCTGCCGTGCAGGAGGAGCCCTCGCGTCCTGCCTGCCCAGCCTCATCTGTCCCGCTGGGGTTCCCGGGGATCTGGCCACGGGGAACGATGCCCGCGAGCCCTTGCCGTCCCCGGGGCTCCTGGGCAGAGGCGCGTTGCACTCCTCGCAGCATCTCTCGGGGGCGATTTTGGGGAGCCGCTGGGTTATCTCCCACACGTAGACCGGCTCCCCGCTGATGGCCAGCTCAAAGCCCAGCGCCAGTTCCAGCTGGAGGTCCTCCTCGTGCACCAGCATGTCCACAGCGCAGAGGGTGACGGCCAGCGTGGGCAGGTCCGGTTCTGCCGCGGGCTGGCTGCAGTGCGGGCAGCTGCCGGTGAGGCATCGACGGCACTGCAGGCAGACGGGATATTCTTCCCACGTGGCTCCGCACAGGACTGGAGTGCTGCTATCCTGAGCTATGTTCAGCTTTCCCAGCAGGTTGCAGCAGATTTGGGTGATGTTGAGGGACTCCATCAGGGATCTGGCAAGCCTGTACTAGCCCCTGTTTATAGGATCCAGACAGATCAAGCAAAATCCTTCAGGGCACTTTTTTAATCTCTCAGCTTCTGAGGGGTTCCCAAAGAGGTGAAATTTCCTCCGGCAGCACCTCTGCTCCTCAGCAGCAGCTGAGTCTGCGACCAGGCGTTTGCAGTGGTGTAGCCCCCTCACCCAGTGCAAGCTGCTGCCCAGGCTTGCACCAGTCGGTCCTGAGGTGCTTTCTACAGAAGCCACACTATTTTGGAGGTGGCAGAACCAGTGCGCCTATTGCTGTGAGCCAAGCTTTGCCTTTATCATTGCCAATTACCCATTGCACTGTGGATGTGCATGGGTCATGAGCAACGCAGGCTGAGGCTGGGCACATGTAGCCGGAGGGAGCAGGAAAATTGCAGCAAAGGACCAAGTTTTGCAAGGACAAGCTGTCAGCCAGCACAAACCATGAGCAAAGCAGCAGCCAGGGGCATGGAGCCCCTCTGCAGCCCCTCTGCATCCCTGGCTACTGGGCTCCTGCACCAAGGATGCACCTGAACACGCTCCGCAGGAGCTGTTTCACCAAGAGAGATCCTCAGAGGGACACAGGACATGACCCAGGCGAGCATGCCCCGCTGCCGCTGCAGGACCCCAAACCCAGCCTGACCCCATGTCACGACCTAAAGGGTTCCCCGGCCTGCCGGTGTGTCCAAATTGGGACTGTCGGTCTCTAGGATTCCCTAATACACAGGGACATAGAAGCTTGATCTCTAAATTTCTCTACTCTATTACGCATTGCCACAAATACCACAAAAATCACTTCTAGCAATGATTAATAAAAGGAATATATATGTATCAAGCTATTACAATTTACAATATTATTATCAGCAATCAATAGTACAGCAGCAATTAATTAATAGCAACAATCAATAATAGCAGCAATCAATAATAGCAGGAATCAAATATATATAATATTATGGATTACTACAATCCTATCACTAGCAAAGCAAATTTATAAATAATATAACACTAGATATACTTATGATAGCTTACTTATATACATATATATATATATATATAATGTATGTTTCCTATATCAAGTGCATTAAACAGATCCCCAAAGGGGACTCAACCATCCCAGAAGTAGCAGGACAAACTGAACCAAGCCCAACATGGGACCCCAAGGGGGACCACTAAAATAACAGTCTCACTTTGAAGATGATCTGCATCATGGAATTTGGAGTCAGCCAGACATCCCCAACGAGGGTCCAAGATCTTGTAGAAAGTTCATGCAGACCTGTTTACGAAAGGGAAAAGTCTGTGCAGCGTGGGAAGTTCTCAGAGAGAAAAGCTCCATTTGGGTAAAAACTATGTCATTTTTATACTAGACACATAAGAGGGCATAGGACACCACCACTTTGAGCAGCCAATATATGCTGTTAATTCCTATTTTTCACCTGGAACAGCCAATAGATGATGATGTTTTCTGTTCTCTCTGACCAATTTCTAGTTTTCCAGACTGTTTTCCTGTTCTTGCAGTTAGAACAGCCAGCGGCAGTTACTGATTCTTACTTTCTCAGGATGTTTCCCCTTTTTCCAGACTGTTTTTCACCTTTTCAGACCGTAAGTTGCTGTTACAGTTCCTTGGTTTTGCGCTTATTGGTGGTATCTCAGGATGTCTCCGGTCTCTCGGTACCCAGCTGCACTGCAGAGATGCCAGCTGCACTTCCCAAGGATGCTTCTGGCTCCCAGGCCAAGTTCCCAGGCTGGCAGGCATTTTCGCTGTAGACATTTTCTTCTGTTCAGTAATTTTCCCCTTCCAACCAGGTTGCCTTTATGGCTGCTCACATCACCTCCCCAGCCTCACCCAGCTGCTGCCTGTCAGATACAGTTCCTGATTCACCTGCGCACCAGATGACTCCCAAAATCGGGCAAACTGGGGAGCTGGCTGCAGACCGGTCCCTCACATCACCCATATCCCACAGGCCATGCGGCAAAGGAGGCACGGGGCTCTGGGGCCGTGCATTTGACCCCGTTTCTTGGAGCAACATCAAGTAATTATGGTTTGTAGGAGGTAGTAAGAGGTTCGTCCTCACCAGCGTGATGGGAGGACACAGGATTTACTTTCTACCTCCCCCAGAGCTACAAACATCTCTGCACGGGGCAGGACCGAGCTCCATTTCCCTGGTCCAGGTATGTCGCTTGCCTACAGCGGGGATTCCTCAGCGCCCGCCTGCAGCATTCGTGCAGCCACAGGGCTTACCGGCACTCGGACCCGCTGTCCTGAACGCGCACCAGCGAGTCCAAAGGTGGGCAAACGTGCCACGTGCCTGGCTCCTCTGCCACGGGCAGCCAAACCAGATTGCAGCACCCAAATCTGGGGTGCCCTGGGAGGGGTAGCCCCCTTGCCAGAGGATGCTGAGGAGGGTGTAAGGCCCCCCTGGTCCCCCCCATTTTGGTCAGGCGATACCCACCTGCGGAGGGTGAGCGGAGAGATGTTTGAGGAGCTGCTGAGAAGGACTGTGCCCATCCCCGCAGCGTTGGGGTGCCGTGCGCTGGCAGGGAGGGGACAGAGGAGGCCATGGCTAGATAAATATGGGTGGGCAGGCAGCCATGGTGTCAACGGCAGGTACAGCTCTTCCCCCCAATTAAATGATGAATTAGTGAATTCTTGTGTTAGCCTAGTCTGTACAAAAGGGATCGAGCCCTTGTTTGTTTGTCGTCTTTCCTAATAAGCTCAGAGAATAAAGTTTAATTGACAGAGTATGTTGTCCTGTAAATCTGCGAGGTCCAAACGGACCGTGGTAGCAACCTGGCCCGCTGGCACACGGTGTGCTGCCAAAACGCTATTGTTATTAACAATCCCTTAAGTATATTACACCTACCGCAACAATCCTCTTAGAGGAAGCCGTCGAGACAGCTGATAAAGGACGAGGCATCGCTTAAATACACCTAGGCTTTAGCCCAGAGGGAAAGCGCGTGGCCCAGGGCACGGGAAGAGGCTGCAGGGCTCTTGGGTTCTGCTCAAGGCTTTGCTGCCAGCCTGCAGCCTCCTCCACTGCTCCCAGGACAGCTTCAGCCCCGGATTCCCTGCCTCTGCTGTCAGCCCGTGTCCCACGTGCGGCTCTGAGGTTTCCCCAGCCCGGCACCACGGTGGCTGCTCACCCGCACCCTGCAAAGATGAGTTAAAGGTGGCCTGGCCAAAGCCGAGCTCCCCCAAAGTTTGGGGATGCTGGGTGGGTGCCACAGCCTGAGGGTTTCAGACCCTCTGCAGCAGCTCAGGTAGGTCTGTGGTGGGGCAGAGCCCGTGCCCGCCGCAACGTCCCACTGGCTGGGGTGACGGCCGTGCCCCACGGAGCTGCGGGATGCAAAGCAACCCCTTTGCTTCGGGAGCAAAATGGCTCCTGGGGCTGTTTCACACCCACAATTTCACAGTCGGGAGAGCGCAGTTCCTGCCCCAGCAGCACCATCCATCTCGCACCTCTGTTTAGAGCAATTCTGGGTCTTTTCAATAGAAATGCTAGCGGGCAGGCTGGCACTGACGGTCACCAGGAGGTCACCGCGGCGCTGGGTACAGAGTGCTGTGGGAAGGAACAGCAGCGTGGGGCCCCCGGGACCCCCCTGCCACGGCACCGGTGGAGGAAGGCAGAGCTTTCCCAACCGCAAAGGGGTTTCAGGCATGATGGCATCGGTCCGAAGGGCACCGGGCAGACAGTGCAAACCGCAGGAGGGTGGCACTGGGGCTGAAACTCCCACGACCACCAACTGCATTCTCCCTTCTACCGAGCAAAGGGCATGAAGAACGAATTTAGGGCATGGGGTGTAAATCCTGCACCTCTCAGCCAGTCTGCTGAGCTCCCCAGGAGTTTCTGGAGTAGAAACACTGCTTTCTGCTTTGGGATGTCTACCTGGAGACGGCCAAAGCTGCCACCAGTCCATTCCTCTCCATTTAGCCCTCTGCCACCCGTACACCTTCCTGGGCACACCTGCAGCTGCACAGGCAGAGCAGTGACTCAGAACCTCCACGTCTAGCTGAATTTTGATGCAATTTGGTGGCCACAAACTAAGATGCCTCCCCAAGGTGTGTGTTTGGAAGGCAGAAGGCAGCCCCTCTCCCCTCCCCTGCCACAGCCTTTCCCACCACTGGGCCACCCACCGGAGCAAGGACTATGTCCCTGGCCACCTCCACGTCCCAGCACAGTCCTGATCTGAAGCTGGGTGACCCAGGAGGGCCATGACTCCACTCACCCCCCCTACAGAAAGTCAGTCTGGGGCTTGAGAGGATGTTCTTCCTAATTCTTGACCTCAGCCTCCCTGGCTAAATCAGTGTCCATGGTCTCCTGCCCGGGACCCGCAGCCACCAAGAGCAGCTTATCCCCCCGTGCGCAGCCCCGGCCGCGCTGGCGCAGGGATAAGGCAGGGATCACCCCGATTAGCACCGAAGAGCTCGCTGTGATGGCGGGCAGCTTTGCTGGGGCAGAGCCGAGTCCTGACTTGTCAGGGAAGTCAAGCTGCTGCCAGGAAAACACCCGTTACCAGTGATGCCCAGCCTCCTGCGGTTGAAGCAAGCCACGATCCCAGCTTCAAGGAGGCAGGAAAGGGTCGTCAAGTGAAATGCAGCATCTCTGCCCACTCTGCATTTTAAGCCCCAGCAGACCGTCCTTGGGAGCCCCGTGGCCACGGCCCCGCACAGCCCTAGCTCTGCCCGAGCCATCCGTGGAAAAGCAGCACCAACTCCAAGGACGCTTTAGGGATTTAATCACTCGTGCAGGGCTTAGGGCTGACCCCAGGCACACGTGTTGCAGAGCAGGGCCCGCAGCCTGGAGCAAGGACAGATCCAGAGCCAGCCGCCCAAAGGACAGACCCTGCCGCAGGGAGCAGCTTCGCTGCAAGGGCTGCCCTTGGCCCCTGACAAGGGGGCTGCTGGGGGGTGCCTGAGCAGGGGCCAAACCCCTGAGAAGGGGGTGTTGGGGGACAGGGACTCTGTTTTCCTCTGAGGAGCCTCGCTGCCTGCCCTGGGGAGGTCAGAGATGCCCCCTCTTTCCCCAGGGCCCAAACCGGCACACTGCACGGGCAGGAACAGGGCAGGATGTGCTACTCCCTCATCCCATCGCCCTTCACGTCCAAGTCCTGCTGCTTCGTCTTTCTACAACAGCCATATCCACCCCATCAGCTGTAACCCACAGCCTCCCCAGTACTGCCGACTGCTCTATCTGCCTCACTCCCAAGGAGCAGCCAGCAAGAAACCATCTCTCTGCACGCTGCCCTCAAGCCCGTACCTTGCTTCACCTTACCTTCTTCTTCCTCACCACGTGTGCCTCAGTCACGCTACCGGGGTACACGATGACTGAGAGGGAGCCAGTGGTCAGCACTG
Organism: Harpia harpyja; assembly: GCF_026419915.1. Classification (NCBI taxonomy): domain Eukaryota; kingdom Metazoa; phylum Chordata; class Aves; order Accipitriformes; family Accipitridae; genus Harpia; species Harpia harpyja. The sequence continues at coordinate 1,206,082 of NC_068954.1, read as the reverse complement.
GCTGCAGGAGTGGCAGAGCAAAGGGGAGAAGCCTACAAGTCAGAGGAGAGCCTTTGGGATGGCGGTTTCAGCTAAAAGAGGATGCTGCACAACCCCACGCAAGCCCCTGTCCCTATACCACGGCCCAGGGTCCTGTTAACCCAGGAGGGTGCCCTGGGGCAGGCACAGCCCAGGGCAACGCTACCTTCTCCTTGCCAAGTCCTCCGCTGTACTGCAGCCAGCTTGCTCCCTTCCTTCCCTGCAGCACTTCCACAAGCAGCCTGTCACAGCAGGTGAAGAAAACCCAGCCCTCCAGGGAGAGCCCGCAAGAGCTTTTCCACCTCGGCCATGGCAAGCACAGTTGTTCAAAGCAGGGCTGCAGCTCCAGCCCAGGCACCGCTGCCCAAACTTGCCACCGTTATGCTGGGCTGCCTGCTCAGAAGAAAGAAAGGAAAAAAAAAAAAAAAAAAAAAAAGACAAACACCATTAAAAGGCTTGGAAAATTTTATTCTTTGCTGAACTTTAATAGTTTTTTGTTTGGTTTAAACACAATAAATATTTCAGTAATAGCATTTAACAGACTGGAATTCAAACTCACTGCAGTACCTACACTCCCAGCGACAGGACTTCGGGGAAGCGATCAGGGTCCCTAGGACCACGACAGTGCCGGGACCGCTGCTGACAGCCAGGCTGCTTCATCTGATCTCTGAGTCCAGAAGGACTGGACTTTCTCGGCTCCGGTGGGCAGCCTGGCAGAGCACCCTGAGCCCCAGGCCCCCGCTGACAGCAGCTCCCCAGAAAGGCTCAATGGGGAAGGGACAGAACCAAACCACCACACCAGCACAAGCACCAAACGCATCTTTCCCTGCATCATTTCACAGCCCCCACAGCCCCGGGGACCAGGACAGCAGCCAGCAGCATTGGCTCTCCAGTCCTGCTGCACAGAGGGTTGGTGGCAGAAAACCGGGCTGCAGAGTCCGGTTAGTGCCTCCAAACCTGTTTCTAGAAGGACAAGGCAGCATCACTAACATCTTCCCCACCCTGCCCAGGAAAACTGAACAGCCGCACGGACACAGGCCTTTGAAGATGCTCTGAAGGGTTGCAAAGAAGCTCCCTGTCCTGCGTTAATAGCAGGGGCCCAGTGGCAGGAGCCCAGAGAGCCGGGACCGTTTCCAAAACCACTCAGATATAAGGGTTGAGTCTGAAATGCCCCAGTTCACCCCACCTCTGCCGGTTGGGTTTGATGCTGCTGCCTTGGTTTGCCTTTAGGTGCAGGGTTACAGCTGGAGAAGAAAGCGATTCAGCACTCACTCAGAAGACCCGAGCCAAAACCAGCCTGGGACCCACCACCCTCTTCCAGAGGGGCTGGTGCCAGCACAACATGGACCACTACCAAAACCAGCATCCACTTCAGCTGAAAGCTCAAGGGACAGAAGCAGATCAGTTTGAAACACTGCTGGGAAAAGCAGGGCAGAAGATTTTGATTAATGAGGTCTCCAACCTGAAGCACAGCACCAGCTCCTACCAAACAGCCACCACAGATGCCGCTGGCTGAGATGGAATGGCACCTTGGAGGGCGAGCAGCAAATTTCACCGAGAACCTCTGTTCCTGGGGCAGCGACACCCTGACCACCTCCTCAGAGACCAGCCGAGAGACCTCTCAAGCCAGGTCTGACCACACCTGGATGGGCCAAAGGGTCTTCTACAAACTAACAGAGACCTTTTCCAGAAGCAAAAAGGTCAGCGTAGCACCCATCGTCACCACATCCCACCAAAAGCAGCCTCCACCTCACCTCAGCCACTGCTTTGACACAGCGCAGCGAGGTACAATAGGTGGGCAAAAGCAGGATGAGTCAAGGTTGCAACCCCACGCCAGGGTTGCAGATCTGCATTAGACAAGCAAAGAGTAAATGAGCTTTCAGCTGACCCAGCTCCATCACCGTTGAAGCAAGGCTGACACACAGCACTGAAAGATTTTGGGATGGGGGGGGTGTGTAAGGGAATGGTGGTGTGCTGAAGGACTCCCACTTCTCAAGTGAGTGATGCACACTAAGCAAAAAGGGACAACTGGAAACAAGACTGCTTCAGGGAAGTTCCTGCAGGTTTTGGAAGGATACAGAAAACCTCATGCACAGTTTTGCCATAAACTAAGGTGACCAGAGCTCAGCTACAGCTTGTTTGCACAAAAATCAACTGTTCCCTTGGACCCATGTATGGAGAAAAAAAAAAGGGGGGGGGGAGATCTGAGCTAGTTTCCAAAAAGCACTACTTCTCTAGAGACTTTCCAGGTCTATCACAGGCAGGCACAGATGCTCTCGGAGAAGAAGAGTTTAGGGGCCTTGCTAGAACTGACCTGACTAAGATCAAAACAGCTCCCGGACTACAAACTGCAGGTACTCAATGCACCCGGGAGGTAACATCAGGCCAGCTCTATTTAAGGAGCTTAAATATATGTTTCCAGAGACTTAGAAGCTCACGCTTACAACATTCTGCTCCTCTGGCTCTGGCAAAGCCGCCTGTATCGGGTGGCTGATGTTTACAAGAGAAGAGACTGCTGCCGAGCCCTCGCAGTGACCGACCGCAGAAGAGGGGAGTTAATTGCAGCACTGGGGGAAGGAACAAGCTAAAACCACAGTGGTAGGTGCTTGGTTTTCCTAGTGTTTGTACGCCCATGGGTCAGCTGCAGCGTTTGTACTTGTAAAACATTGCTTTTAGTGTGACAGCCAGTCTTACCCAAACCCCAGGAGGTCCCAAAACCCACGCTTCACCCTCAGCCCTTGCTCCGCTTGTGAATTCCTGCGCTAGGTCCCTGGATTGGTGCGGAGGCAGGAGCTGTGATATGAACCACAAGACCGAGATGAGAAAGGCTGCAAGCAAAGCTGCCTCTCTGCCTCGGCTACGCAAGTCCTTTGCCGACACATTGGCGTGTCCCAGGCTCCCACCAAAACCTGCTTCAGAGCCGCAGCGTGGTGAGGACCAGGAGGAGCTGGCAGTGCCGGCCACCTCTTCCCACAGCACAAGGACCTGCCTGGAGCCCAAGGCCAGGAGACTGACATCCCAGCAGGTCTTGAAGGACTGCACCCCCTCCCTGAACAGGTTTTTTCCTGGTAATACTCTGTATTGAGATAGAATGTGCAAAACAGATTTAGGAAAGCATAAGACAGTCCTATTATCAACTCAGCAGGTTTATCAGTAATTAAAAAAATATGATTAACACTATCCCTGGGAGAAGAGACAACACAGACCAGCTCTTAAATACTAGACAGGAGGAGCTGAGGAGTGAGCACATGTCCTACCCAGCCCGCGCACGACCCTGTCCCATCCCAAGGAGCACATCCCGCCGCAAGGACAGAGTCTAGCCAGCAAGGCAAGCAAACATCACCATAACACAATTACCCTCAGATGCTGTTAGCAAGGAATATGTTTATTTTTAAGACTTAAAACCATTATTATTAATAAATAGTTTGTTTCTCAGCATGCCACACCCCACCGTGGCAAGATGGTTTGGTCTTTCTGTTTGTTTCCACTCCCCCCAGAATCTGGGAGCAGGAATCACTTAATTTCTAGTTGCCCAAACAGAACACCCCCACCCCAGCTTCGCAGCAGCACGAGTCAGGAACAGTTACCTGTGCACTGAGATCAGGTCTGCTCTCCCCTCGCTCTGCCACAAGCCTGGCGGCACTAGACACAAGCGAGCCTATTTTCCAGCACTGATTTAAGGAGATATTTTTCTAGCTTCAAGGTGCAATAAATTAAGGCACCAAAAATCCAGGACTCTCCAAAGATAAAGCCTGTGCAGACAGGAAGTGGTTCCAGTTTGAGAGAGATCTTTCTCCTACAGCATGACAAATATTTGCAGGATTTTAGAGAGGAAGCCCTGCTTCCACATGTTTGTAACTTCACAAAGGGGTTTTTCAGGGTATATTACGTGCTGCAAAAGCGCACCAGCTCACAGCTAAGTGAGACAACAGACAAAGAGTGTATTACTGAGACAAAGTGACATCCTAAGATTTCAGATTGGACAACTTCTCACAGCATTAGCCCAGTCTTCAGGGCCCAGCAACACTAGTGGGAAGAGACGGGACAATGCAAGCTCCAAGCTTGGGACCCCAGAGCTCACTGAAAGCCTAAGGGAACAGCTCAGTTATTCCCTGGTCCTGCAAACTACAGGATCTAGTACTACAGGATCTAGATAACTACAAAGTAAATCATCCAACCTCCACTTTTTGTCAGTGCTGCTAGCACAATTTTGCTATCTATGGGACATGCTCAGATAAGTGTCATGTCCCATTTTAAGATTCCCTGTAATTCTTGTGCAAGTGTGACTTAAATTTATCTCCTTTCATAATTATATTTCATTAAATAGCAAGAGTCAAAAATTCAAGCACAGCCCAAGTCATTCGTACACTTAGGTTTTTTCTCTGTACAACATCAGTAAAATATATAGGAGTAAGCTACTTTATTAAATAAACTCTGAAAACCATTTGCCCCCTCTCCCAGATTAGCCACCCTTCCCAGACACGTCATAGCTGTACAGACACATGAGCATACAGACGTTCAGCCGAGCCCTCCCACGATGTCAGCCCAGATGAACACACCAGCTCGCTCCTGCAGGGCGTACCGTGACCGAGCAACCCTGACGTTGCACCCCATGCGCGGTGAATGCGTGAGCTTGCCTCAGGATTTCAAGTCTCATAGGCGGCATGACAATGATTCAAATTTACAAAAGAAAAAGCATTAAATAGCAGTTACAGTTTGCAGGTTTCCTAAAGCAGGAGGGGTCTTCACCTGCAGAAGGAAAATGCTGTGACCAAGCTTCTACGAACCACGTTGCACAATAATCAGTGTATAAGCGACTTTGTTCCCATGGTAGATTACATATGCACAATCTGCTGTGCTTGTTCGCTTCCGGATGCAGCCTTTCCAGAGCCTGGGTTTAAGCTACACTCTTCATTCAAGCACAGGTCTTCATTAAATAAAGTGAACCGAAAAGAAAATCAGCATTCAGTCTTCACCACCCCACTCTAACTCAATTGAAAAACAAATTAAAAAAAAAAAACAAAAAGTCAATGCAAACATGTCTTTTACAAATGGACAGTAAACAAATATATCCCTGGATGAGACATGCAGCCGCTGAGGACACTGGTTTTGAAAAATAAAGGGATATTTGGAAGGACCCCACCACACACACGCCTGTCAGCTTTCTGAAAGTGCACACACAACCAACACAACACTTATTAAGGTGCTTCTCCAAGCGGTGGATTTGCTGCCGTTGATGGTCTGGCGGGAAGGGAGATGTGCAGACTGAGCCTGGCTGCACTGCTACAGAAGAAGAGGCTCAGGCAGCATGCAATGACACAGCAGAGTCGACCTGAAACAGCAAGTTCATCCTGGTAGGAAGAGGGGGGAGTTAGGCAGGCTGGTGTAAGCCACTTTCTGCTGCCGATCAGAGCCCAGACCCCACTTCCAGGCAGGGAACGCACATGGACAGACAGGAACACAGTCCAGATGTGCTCCCAGGTACCCACAGCTCGAGTGGAGGTATGCAGAAGCCACCTTCCCACTCTTACAGGAAATTGAGCCCTGATTTTCTAAGCCCCCCAAGTAGAATATTACTAGACATTTTGTGTGTTGTTCTTTTTTTCCTCTCTTAAAAAAAAGGTGCAAGTATTTGCCCAAATAGGTGAATGCAGGAAGGCAGGACAGAATGCTGGAGAACTGTCACCATTTGCTCCCTAAGTACCAGCCCAGGACAAGGGCTGTCTAGCAGGATTAGGGACAGACAGGATCTCCCCCGACCATCAGGATGTTCCCCGACCTTGTAGAAATCAGCGGTTATGTTGGTTTTGGTGACAGGTCAAGATGCTTTGCTCAGGTAAAGCCATTTGCATCCCCAACCAGCTTTACCTGAGCAAGAGCTGGAGTTTGAGGTTTCGCTGGGAACATTCAGCTGGTCTAATATACAGTAATAGTGACCTGAAAGGCTACCCTCCTCGTCCAGTTTCACCCAAAACCGAAAGCTTGCATTCAAACAGCAGCAGGGGCTGCCCCGCACCAGTCCTGCCCTGGCTGCACTGGATACCGTGCGTACTTTGCCCTGATGTCTGTCCAGAGGATAGGTTTAGATCTGTGGTGATGGTTGAAGTATTTACAGGTATTTGCAGCAGTTATTTACAGTACTTCTGCAGACCGCAAGCCGATTTTCTCTTCCTCCACTCCTAGTCAATCTGGCGTGGGCTTCTTTAACGAGAAGGGCCGTATATTGAAGTGCCTGCTCAGCTGGCTTACCTGGGGACAAGGCAGACACCAGGACGAGGTTAGCGAGGCTCAGAAGGACAAGGAGGAAAGCGGGCAGAGTGCCAGACTGGTTCTCAGTACAGCTGACAAAGCCCCTGCCACCTTCCTCCACCCACTTTCCCCACCATTGCCCACCCTACACACTCCCGACGGGCGCAGCAGATCTGGACCACAGCCTCTGTCTTGTGCTATGGGGCCAGCCAGGCTGCCCGCCCCCAGAGCCGAGCCCTGTCCCTGCCAGCCCGATGCTGAGGCCAGCCAGACGCATGGTTCCGCAAGGTGCAGCCTTGCTCCCTTCCCGTGTAACAGCCTGGTCTATCCAGGAGCAGGCTCACCTCTGTTCCTGCCCTCCTCAGGGGCAGGATTCAAAAACACCTGCCCTGAGCCCAGGCACGCAGGATTCTACCCTGTACTGCTCCCTCTCTGCCCCTCCCAGCAATATTTTTATTATTTTGCTTAAATTAATATGATAATCTCAGATATCTATATGAAAAATCGCTCCCTGAATCCATTTGCAATTCAAACTGGGGGTTGGGTACTTCGCATTGACCATGAAGACACACATAGGAGGGCTACAGAGAGGGGGGGAACCCAACACCAGGTTTTGGATAATCAGGCCCCTTTTACACCAGTCTTTGGAAGAAGCATTCACCACCTCCTTTGCAGACATGAGAAAACCACAGAGGAGCGAAAGCTGCACAATGCAATGAGCTTTCAGGCATGGTTCAGAGAACCGCAGACAGAAGGATAAATGGATGGTGTGGCACTGGCATCTGGTGACTGCAAGGTAACAGTCATTGCAGAACCAAGAGCGAGCAGTGCTGAGCAGCATCGGAGGCTGAGCTGGGCACAGAGTCAGGGCAGAGGGTTTATTCCTAATCATTACTCCCAAATTCAGAGCAGTTTGGGATTATGTCCCAGTCCCAGAGCCTTAAAAGGCTCTTCAGCTCAAAGTTTCTTTTTTCCTGGAAGAGAAGACTGCGCAGATGGGCCCTTGGAAAGCTGGAGGAGGGTAACGAGGGGAACACAAGCTCAGGGCAGCAGAGCACTAAGAAGCTCACTGCAGGGGATGGGCAAGCCTAGGCAGGAGGATTACACCATCCGCTCAGTCCCCATCTCCAGCTATGATTCCAAGACCAAATTTATTTAAGCTTCTTAGCTATTCAAATCCTTCTTGCACAGAAGCCTCATTACACTAATTGGAAAGACAAGACAACCTGGCTATTACTTCTTTGCTGTAATTACAGTTCAAACTCGACTCTGGAGGCTCCACGTTAAAGCTGGAGTTCCCAGGAGACAGGGCTTCCCCGGGAGGGTGTACACACGTGGCAGCAGCCAGCTCTGTAAGGGACATCGGGTCCCCTGCCCTCATTCCTCAGCAGCTTCCTGGAGCATTTCTAATGGGACTCAGTCTCCTCTGAGTTTGTTCTCTCTCTTAATCAAAACTCAGGGAGTCAAGCAGAGCTGGCACAGAGCAAGGGGAACAAATCGGTCCCTGGATCTCTACACAGCCCTTGCAGCAGGGGAGAAGGCATTGCAGCTGCAGTGTCCCCACTTTCCCTAGCAGGGACATCCCCCCTTCCATCCTGGCTCTCCCAGTGACTCCAGCGCAGGGCACGTCACCGAGGTTGCAGATCAAACTCGTCAATCAAAGTAACACCAACAGCAGTTTAACTTTCTATACCAAGACTCCCAAATTAAGCACTCCTGCCCAATGTGCAGGCACAGTATCTGCTGCTCTGGGTACCTGCTGGAGTCACCCTTCCCAAGGGTGCAGGTCACCCATGCTGGCTTACATCCAAGCTGGTCACTAAGCCACAACCACAGCCAGGATGAGCTAAACACGGTGGCAGAGATGCAAGTATTTGTTTTGAACTAATCTCCGGTACAACAGCCCCCTCCGTCACATTGGATGAAGCTTGCTTCAAACCCATGCGCCAGTCCGCGCAAGCCTCTGACAAGGAAGTCAGCTCAAGTTTCATATGGTCACAGACAGCATGACAAGAGAGCCATTCCCACTGACATTCACATTTTTAAGTGGACTATTCTCTGCCCCAAACAACAGCAGCACCCAAGCAAAGCCTGCAGTCAGAGCACGGCAGCCAAGCCCAAAGCCCACGTGCCAAGTTCACCTACCACGACCACTCCGTAGTGGATGTGCGCCAGGGTGAGGAAAGCAGTTAACAAGTAGAGGAGAAGTGTTTCGCTGTTTGGCGTGAACCCGGACATCACCACGAAGAGCACCGCTGCTATGGGGAGCAGCATCCAGTTCAGAGGCTGGCAGCGTGTGCTGCTCATCTGACAGACAATCAGTTGGCACTGCAGGAAGAGAAAGCTATCAGAGCTTGCACCCAGCATCAATGCTGGAAGCCCAGAGCTGTCTGTAGTTGCAGAGAGGATGGTCACACACATACATGTACCAATCGTCTGCACTTACAGCTACCATCGTGCAGTTTCCCCGAGTTTCTCACTCGGGATCTTTCTTTGCATTAGAATTCCTGTGGGAGACACAGAGCAAAGCCTCGTCGGGCAGGAATGTAATAGGGAAACAGGCATCAAGGGCATCTTTAAAAGAAAAAGGAGTTCCTTTGAGCTGACCAAGCCTTACCAGCATTACCTGCACGATCAGCAGAAAATCCTGCCAAGCAGCAGCGTGAGCTGCTCGACCCAGGGCATGCACACACAGAGCTGCTCAGCCATGCGTCTGAGGTGACAAGCACAGGTGCCTTTGTTAAGGTCTCAAGCAAGCACAGATGCAATATGCAGCTAAATCAGATTTTGACAAAAAGCTTTAGTCCCCTACATTTTAAGTTTCTCCCAGAAAAAGGAAGCAGGAACTCCTTTTGTATTAGCAGTTTGCTATTCACAACACAGAGGATGCATGCTTGTGTAAAGACACTCAATTTAACTAATTCTCTAGTTTCCCAAGAGTGAGAGCTGCAGCACAAAATTCGCAGACTCCAAATCCTGTCTAGTTTCCTGTCTGCTCTTTCAACCATAGCAAAATAGTAAAGCTGTTAAGTTAATCTTCACATCTCCCTTCTCTCCTCACATCTGAGCTGGTCTTTTTCTTCCTGCCTCCCAAGCATCCTGGCAGGCTTCACACTTCCCAGGGGATAAACTGGAGCATAAAGCAAAAGCCACTTACAGAAATGTTAGCAAAGGCTGTTCCAACCATGAAATAGAAGAGCCTGGGATGGACCTCCAGGATGTCTGTTGGGGACATGAAGATCCATGTGGTGGAGAGCAGGAAGAGCAACACTGGGGATACCAGTGGCAGCATGATTTCATACACAGAGTGGTGCTTCAAGGTGTTATTTTTATAGGCCCTGAAAGGCAAGCAAAGACATGAAAATACCTGGAACCACAGCTGAGAAATACCTGGTCCCTGCTTTCAGGAGAGGGCTGCAAAATCTCATTGGCCATTCTGCTACTCAAAACTGCTGGTATCAGTCATAACCACGGTTAGACAAGGAAGATGCACACCTTGATTGGTAACCCAAAAAGCCTCCTGAATTACAGAAGCACCTGGTTGTCTGGGTTGTGACCAACAGGACAAGCCTACAAAAGCTGGTGGCCCTTCTCTGCAAGATGCTGCTGAGCAGGCTGCCAGCCTCCTCCTCCCAGTGCACCCTGTAAACTGGCGCCTTCTGGTATGTCAGAGCCATTTTGCCACATGGAAAACAAGTCGTCTGAATACTACTAAGGAAACCAAGTTCTAAGAGACTCTGGGGGCTCTTGCAAAGGTGCTAGTGCAGGGAGGGAGTCCTGAGGACAGAGAAACTTACTTGTAGAAGTTATAGAGGCTCATCGGCAGCGTCACAGTGAGTGCACAAGCTGGAAGAGAAAAAGCCGTGTTACTGCCCCACAATAGAGGGAGACCATCACGTGCACCCCACGAACAGGCAGGTGGTTGTGCTCTGGTTTAAGTTGCTCTCAACAAAAATAGCTCAGGGGTGCACCAAGAATAGCTCGGCACGTTTAAAAGTAGGTGCTCATAATTCTGGTCCAAGAGCTGTAATTACAAGTTAAGGTCTGCCATAAATTAAAGACATTTCAATTTTTAAAAGTTGCATTAATGAGCCCAGTATTATGTTTTAATAATTTATGAAGTTTCATTATAATACCATCTTTAAAGAGACATGAGGTGAGTTCGAACTCCGCAAGTGTGGAGTATTCATATGTTAAGTTATACAACTGCCAAAGGAAAGCTCAGAATATCCACCTGATTAAGAAAAGTGCAATCACTAGATTTAACACAATTCAAGACATACTGACTTGAAATTGAGTAGCTACAATCAACCCCTAAAGAAAGGGACATAGACTAAGAAAAATTAAACCAAGAAAGAACTTCTGAATAAGCCAAATTTCATTAAGCAAAGACAGCTCTCCCCAGCTAAGCTTCACCTACATTACTCTCCCCTTTGCAGCAGCTCGTTCTGACTGACCCCTGGAGAGAAAGGCTGGGCTTTTTTTTTTTTTTTTTTATTTCATTTTTAGATGGGTGGATGGAGGGGAGGATCCCCAAACCGCAGAGTGCTTTTCCCCACCTCCATGGCTGTAACCTCCCTCCTGCAGCAGCCTCAGGCTCCTGCACAGCATTTGGGCTTTAGGTCCTGCCCCGAATGTGCTGCAGGGCGAGACGGAGCCCCAGGCAGCAAACCAAGCACACTCTGCAAACAGCCCAAGTGCCAGGGTGTCCCTGCTGGCCGCCAGCTTCCAGTACCCACCCACGCACTGGGCTGCGTGTTATCCCCTAAAAACTCCACAACTCTCGCAGAAAACAAACTGTGCTTCCCCTGGGCAACGCAATGCCTGCAGCCCCAGCACTCAGGCAACACAGCTATTTAGAGGAGACATGTTTTCACACGCTCACAGGTCCCAGGCACGAGGGAGTCTCCTGTTTAGCATCCAGGGACCAGTGCTTGGCTCCAGCTGCCTCCCAGTATCCTGGCACACCCGGCCCCGAGCAGCAGCCACAACCCTCAGCCGCTCTCATCGGCCCGCTGTGCCGCTCCAGGCCGGGAACCATTTTGTGTCTGCCTGCACAAACCCTTAGCCCCGGGTAGGCAGCACCAGGGCTGATCCCCCAAACAGCAGCATGCACCTATACCCTCAGGATTGGCACAAAATATATCTGAGGCATGAGCGCAGCACTCTGCTTCCTTGCCCTTTTGGTCAACACAGACCCAGGCAGACTGGAGTTAACTTCTCCAAAGTAATTACACGGAAGACAACAATACTTTGAAATCCTGGGAAAGGGCAGGCTGCTAGAACACCCTCAATTAGTCACTTCAATAACAGCCTACAGGAGCTTTCATTACAGCAAACACAACAGCGTTATCATATAATTAAGACATTGTGTTTTGTTAAAAAGGTGGAGTTTAAAAGACAGGCTTCAACATGGAGTTTCTTACCAATAATCATTGCAGTGAATAGGTCTCTATATAAGAAATTAAACAGGAAAGGTGCATACCAGGCCTCAACTCCCACAATGGCTGTCACTATGTAGACAATTGAAATGGTCTGAAAGAAAACACAGGACAAGCAGGCGTGAGCAACTGGACAGGCAAGTCTGGCAGCACCCTACCCGGCAGCGCAACGCACGTGCCAGGCAGCTTCAGGGAAAGGCAGCTCGAGAAGTACGCTCTAAGCTACATCATGTTCAGTTCTCCCCAGTGGCAGGAAGGAGAAAAATAAAAAAAATCCAGAAACATCCCATGTTATGAGACCAGTTCTAGTTAAGCATAGTAGCTGAGCTGCTGAGAAGGATATGACCAGGAGCTGCTCCTCGCAGCAGGAGCAAAGATGCCCTCCCACAGCTTGAACTCACAAAATGCTTGAAGCACGAGACAGCTTTCATACTACAAGTTGCAGTGACCCTGAAGGGTTTGTTCGGGGACTCTTACCCATCTGCTGAAGCAATTACAGGCAAAAAGCTAACAAGGGATATTTCAGTTTTAATAGTAACCCTGAAGCTGGGTGAAGCATGCTGCAGGGTGGCTTAGCCCTCCACCCCCTGCCTTTCTGCAATAGGCAGAGATCTGAAAGCATTAGGGTTAAGCAATGCTTTTGGAAAAAGGGGCCAGAGTATAGGCAGAGGGGACCAGCTACAGTCTCCTTTTACCAGCAGAGATGATTATTGCAATTAATGCAGGTGCATTAATCACACTCTCCTTCCAACTTGTTGCGTTTCCCAGCCAGCATCTGATAAGCCAGAAGATAAAAGGAGTACTATGTGCTGCGCAGTGCCGTGAGATTGCATCCTGGCTAGGAAAGACAGCTGCCAGCAGCAAAGGTGAATTGTATCATCCAGAGCGTGCTCCCAGTTCTGATGGGCTCTTCAGAAAGAGCTTCCTGCAGAGGAGTCCTTAATGGGAGATGGACATACCAACATACCAAAGGGTCCATCACTGCCAGTCTTAACATCAACTGCCTGGTTACCACGGTACAGAGGGGCACCTCCCCAGGAACCTTTGCTCCAGGCACAGTGATTAACATGCCAATTAGATACTCTGCTACATTTTGGCACATATCCTGCTAGTGCCAAAAGGCACCCCAAACTTCTAGACTTGAATGTACCCACGTTTGTGTAACGCAGGAAACTAATTAGAGCAATGATTTAGGTGGCCAAAACATGCATCTTAGGATAGCGGAAACCAGGCAGAGGAAACACAAGGCAATATCCATTCTTCAAGCCTCATTTTTTGTGAAGAGTCCATCTACAAAAGCTACTCAGAACAAAATAAAAACCACACCGCACAAACCTCCTTAGATTTAATGGTTTTGAGCAGTCAAACTCTAGTGCCACATGACCCTGGCTCATTAAAGCAATTAAAGCTCAAAGTCACGCAAGCAGTCTTGGAAAGCTCTCCTCCTCCACAGTGCCTGGAGACAGGCCGAAGACACCCACCTCCAGAGAGCGTTGCAGTGACCAATTTACAAGGCTCTGGACACGCAGCAGAGCTGCATGCATCCCAGGCATGCTAGCAGTTTATTGAGCTTCTGCTGAAGCTGAGCAGCGGCTGCGGCGGCGTGTACTTACCACCTGGCTGATGTCATATCCCCAGGGCAGGAAGAGAATCCCTGTGTTATACTTCTCCCAGTGGGAGAGGATGAATGAAAACAAGACCACCCATAAGAGGAGGTAGAGAACGAAGACACTGACACCCGTGGAGCCCCGTCCAAAGGTGGAGTAGACTGTCACGACAAAGTACACGCATGCCCAGCTGTCCAAGCCATGATCAAAGAGCTCTCCCAGGGGTGTGCTGGAGTTGGTCCGGCGAGCCTGTTTCCCATCAACACCATCTGGGAAGAGAAGAAGGAGAAATGGGGAGTTTTGCTGGATGCCCCCACGCAAAGTAATGGGCCAGTTTGCAGCCGACAAAGTGTGCACGGCCAGCGAACAGCAGCTTTCTCTACCTCCATCCTCTAATGGGGACTGCGCTTCCCACCCCCCTGCTCTATCTGAGACTGAAAAAATGCAACAGTCTGGCAAGATTATATTTATTTAAAGCAGACCAAAGACAGAACTTCACAATTCATCTCAAAGTCAGTTCCAGCATCCTCCTTTCACATCAGCTGCTCTGGGACAACTTCCTTCTATCCACTTTGCAAAGCAGCTCCCAGAAACTGCTCTAGCAGCCCGAGCAGCAATTGGATTAGTGCATGGCAGAAACCCAGAATCAAAAATTTCTCAACGGGCTTGGAGATAAGATGACACGCAGCCGCAGCATGAACAGATGACAGACACAAACTCCCACAATCAACTAGATAAAGTCTTACCTAACGTATAGGCAATGAAGTTGAGGAGACCCACGATGACCCACACCGCATTCGGAACGTGCTGGTGATCAGGGGCTGCAGAGATCAGAAAGACCCAAGTCAGGGCAGCTCAGTACGTACTTTCAACGGGTTTATTTTGGCACAAGAGGTACAGCAACAAGGACCGGCAGCTCACCAAGACAAAGCACCTACAGAACTCAAACAGCAAACTGAGATGTTAGCTTTCCAGGTGGTGATGACAGAGCTATTCCACAACAGCACGTGAAGCCAGGTCACCAAGGACTTTTCCAGGACATACTTGTCCTCCATCCCCAGCTCCCCAAAGTCACGGGATCTAAGAACTGGTGATGGCAACTAGCAAATGTAGCCCAAATGCATGACATGAAAGTGTGTGCAGATCAGACTCTCCTCAATCTCTTGCTCACAGAGCATCGAGGAGAGCCTCTTTGAGATGTGGCGACACCCTGCCTCTGCAGAAGCACGTCGGGATTCCTGGCCCAGTCTCCAGTCTGCATCCTGCCAATTGAAACAGAGTTCCTCCTTAATAACATCTCCACCTCCTCCAGCACTGTTTCAGCAGATAACCAGCTTAGCTGTCTGCAACTCAGGGAGCCCAAAGGTGCATTTCAAAAAAGCAGGAACAGCTTCTTGGCAGCAGCCTCGCAGGAGGGCACATGGAGGTCTCCTAGGGAGAACAATGATTCCGTGAAATGCCACCTCCTGTTTCCTTAGAGCAGCATGATGGTGCCTTTCCAGCAGCAAATGGAAAGCATCATGTCTACAAAACCATCCAACGGGGAAGGCAGGCACAAGCTTCTGGAGGCCTCACCAGCAAAATGAAAAGTTCTCTTTCCAAGCAGGACATGCATAACACATATGTAAAAGGGTCACAAAGCATGAGCTTCATCATCCTTTTGGCAGAGGCCGAGTTTCTGGATGCCTGATGTCCTGGGGATTCTCACATTGAGCTTCCTTCCCTGAGCTGCTGTCAGCTTTTCTTCCTGCGGCTCATGGACCAAAACACAGTCCAAATCTTAGCTAACAGCCACTGATGCCACCCAAGCTTTTGAAAGTCTGGCATATCAAGAACAGTACTTGTCTACCTACCAATAAAGGCAATCCCAAGAAACAGGTATTTTTCCCACTTAACTGTGTTTTGATGATTGGCACAGTTTTAGAAGAACTAGAAGAACTCTTCTAAGCAACCTAAACCAAACCTGGCAGGGGCAAAGGGAGAGAAAAATATAGAGAGGAAGCCACTGATAAGTGAGAGTTATTATGAGGAAGGGGACACAAGTGAACCTTTGGATTCACGAACAGATGAACATGGGTACTCTTAAAAAGTTTAAAGCTGTACGTATCCTTGTCTTATGCAGAATGGTGAAGCTGAGAAAGAGGATTTTGCCTTTGTTAGTCTGAATATGGTGCTAGCATGTTTTTGCAAGAGAGCCATTAGCTGGGATGCAAAGAACAAGGCTCCACCTGCTGACTTCAGGGAAGCAGCATTTCCCACATTACCCTCTTAAGATTTTAAAATAAGGATACTGGGTTCTTGTCTGCTCTGTAAGCAGAGCCAGTTCCTACTCAATATTTTGGCTGTTTCCTCCTCCCTTGCCTGCACACTGCCAGCCAGTCTTACGTCCACCCAGCAGTCGGAGGGAAGGTGTCATAGTGTCATATTCAGACAAGTCCTCGTCATGAAGCCCAGCGAGTTCAACCCCTCAACTCTGTCCCTCCTCTGGCACAGCCACCTGCCTCTGGAAAGGCCCAGACTAAGAGGCCTTATCAATGAGCACCAGAAGTCACGGCAGAGGTGGTGACAGATTTCACCACTCCAATGCTTTGTGTCCGAACAGGAACATGCAGCCTTACCAGAAGCATAAAAGTCAGGGTCGAAGTATGCCATGAGGAAGAAGTTGAAGACAAGCAGCAGGAAGCCAGAAAACGTTATCAAATTTGGGGCCAGCCAGGTAGGGAAGATCTACGGGAAAGCAGCAAAAGAACACATGAACTCATTAAAACACGTAATAAGGACCACGTGCTGCTCCCAGCCATGGCACAGACCTGGTTACAATCGTCTGGGCATTAGACAACACTGCTTAGTCGCATCTGGCATATTACGGGGCAGCAGGAAGCTTCAGGCTGTGATGCAGTGAGCTTGGGGCAGGCTGCAGGCTGGAAGGCAGTGCCCTTTGTAATTAGTTGCACCACAAACAAAGCAGGGCTTTTCAGCTGACAGTTTTACAGAGAAGACTTTGTGGTGACTGGAGTTTTGCTGTTCCACTCAGGGTAGGACGAGGTCTCACCTTCACTATCGTGTTCCAGAAGGGATGCATAACGTACAGAGACAAGGGGTTGCTGTCCACGGCACTGTACTGTGAACGACAAGGGAAAAACAAAAAACAATAGTTAGGGCTCCAACAACACTCACGAAAAGCCAGAGATCCCGAATATTGAGCTATCCATAAGGACACCTGCTACCCGAGTCTTGGCATTGCAAGAACAGTTGGGACAAGGATGGAGTCTCACCAGGGACAGAGCTAAACCACCTGAAAAGCACCCACTAGCTCCAGCAACACTGGCCATGGACCCACAGTGGCAGCTCTCAGGTACACATCTCATGCCTGCACCCAATGCCTCCCCTCCGCAGGGAGCAGCCCCACAAGAATAGTGGGTAGCATGCCCATTGCAGTGATTTTTGGAAGGCGAGGAGAGACTCGAGGACACACAACCTTTTTTTGCAGCCAACGCTCCTGCCAGAGCCCCGCACCTTGATGGCCACACCGCAGGCCTGGTGGCACTCTTCACAAGCTGGAGAAGAAGTGACAGTCCCATGGCCCCAGGCACCCATGCCATGGGACTGATCCACCGAGGACAGCTTGGCATGCTCTTGCTTGAGCAACCCTATAGAGTCCTGCCCCACAAGACGAGCTTCTTGGCTCAGCACCCAAAGGTGACATGCAGAAGGGCAGGGGGAGACTTCCCCACCAACCATGAGAGCTGGGGCCACTCCTGCAGCCCTGCTGGTCTTCAGGCTTCTTAGCTCTCACACCCCGGCACCCCTTTTGCCAAAGGCTGCAGGAGGACAGCAATGAGCCCCTTTGGTGGGGTCCTGAAAACAGAAGACTGTTCTCTGACAGACAGAATACTAACGGGGAGCTTCAGGGGACACATTTCTGTGCTGACAGCTCTGAGCAACCCAGACACAAGCAGTGACTGACCCCAGAGGTCCTGCACAAGAGCTGGCGTGCTTCAGTCAAGGACTAAGCCCATTGAGATGGCAGCTATCACTGTCTCACCCATCTCCAGTCACCTGGAAGACTTTCTCCTCCCGGAAAGAGAGCAGATATTTATAAGCAAGGTCTTCAAACCCCTCCCTTGTCCTGCAGATACTCCAAAACGCCACGTATACCACCATACCACCACACATCTACAGGTATCTCCAAATCCCACACATCCCATCACAGTTTCAGGCACGGAGGGTCATTTGGCACTAAAGAGAGGTGCAGAGGCACCAGATTCCCAGTGCAGCCACGCAGGTGACCTGGGCTGGTTGGTGGGCACCATGGGACATGGGGCTCCCAGCCCCATTGCAGGAGGTGGGGGCAGAGATTGGTTCCAGCAAAGGAGCAAAGTGATCATAGCAGAACAGGCAACAGATTTCACTGTTTGGAGGTAGGACCCATGTCATTGTTCCTTATTCAGTTGGGGCAGAGCATTTTGAAGCAGTTGCCCACTGACCTGGTGAAGGATCAGCATCTTGCTCCTTGCCTGTGTCCAGCTCAGCGAGCTGGAGTTCCCATTTCCAAAGGGGGAAGATTGGTGGGTGAACACCAGGAGGCCCACAGGTATCCCATGCCAGAGGGCTCCTCAGAACAGCTTCTCTCCGTTAAGGAGCCGAGATTTCTGCAGAGGCAGCTGCTGCCCTTGGTAAATGGGGAGGAAGAGGTCTTACCGCTCATCCCACTGCTTTTAGGTCATTTGAGGTGGTCAGGGTGTGTATATGGTGGGGAAAACAAAAACAGAAATAAAAATCAAAGACCTAGACAAGCCATGAAACAGTTTCCAGTTAGAAAGTTAAAATTTGACATCATTTGGCTCTCAAGAGCACCACGAGCTGTTATCTGCTCTCCAGCTCACAGCCGCTTCCTAGCAAAGATTACCCCGTCTAAAGTCCTCTTCCCCAAGTAACACTTTGATAAGAATCCCAAGAAAAAATTCATAGGCTACGAAACTCCTCAGCTCACATGCTCGGTGCCAAGCAGGGCAGCTGCCAGCACCCACCCACCCCAGGTGATGAACCCCACGGCTGGGACAACACCCAGCATCAGCACCTGCCACCACCTCACGCGACTCTAATCCCAGGTTATGAGCAGTGTTATGGAAAGCGATCAAAGCCTCCACCCCTCCTGCACCACCACGGACATAACCTATGCACTCTCTGAGATAAGAGCAGTCTGGCTGGTAAAAGGAAACCCATCAGCAGAGAGCAGCTCCTGGTCCCCACGCACCCCACGGCCTTGAACAAGCCACGAACTCTGCACCCAAGGCTTTGTTCCTCCCGTGCTCCTCTCCTCGGCTGGAAACCCCATCTCGCCTGGAAGCTGGGAAAAAAGTGATGGGAAAGGGCAAAACAACACCCTACAAGACAGATGCTAGCACAAGGAAGGGGCACCACGTCTCGCCAGGCTCTGAGCACACAGGCTAAGAGCTTACAGCATTTGTTCCTAATCGGGTGAATCCCATCCTTGGCAAGCATTTCTGTACCCCCACCAGCTCTTCCCTGCCCTCCCCGTGACAGATCAGGCCGCCTGCCTGGGGGTTCGCCCAGGCACTTACATCCCCATGCCAGCAAGCCCACAGGAGCTGCAGAGCAAGGAGCAACAAACACTGAGCTCGATGCCATACAGAGGCGAGGTTTAAGCCGCAAGGAATTTCCATCCCAGCTTAATGCAATTTCAGGGGACAGAATTCCAAACGCTTTACAAGATAATAGGATTTGAACCACTAGTTAGGGGAGGAGGAGAGCTGGAGACTGATTAAATCTCATTATCCCCAAAACAGCCTGGAACAAGAAAACAGACGCAAAGCTTGGAGCAAGGCAGGGGAAGTGCTCCAGAGTTTCTGTGCTCGTGTTTGTAAGGTACCTCGGGGAAGTTTCCCCACACCCATGTCCCGGGAAGCCTTCCCCTCTCCCCTCAAAGGCTGGGGATAATAGTCAATAAGCAGCTTTTTCCCCATGGTCATACGTGTTCCCACCTTGCCTGGAGAACTCAAAGACCTGGAACAACCTGTTTCTCGGGGGAGAGGGCAGCTTTTTTGCAGAGGTTTGCTGATACAATGACCCCAGCTCCAACTGGTCTCCTGGAGGGACACTTCTTTGCCTGCTGAGCAAGGCAGGTAGGTGCTCTACGAGCTCAGAGGACACCAACAGACCGAGGGGACCGAGCTGGGGCTGGCTGTGGTGCCAGGCTGCCTGCCACCCTAAGGGATGGTGCTCCTGGGCATCCAGGACAAGGCTGCCTGCCCAGGACAGCCGCCTGCCAAAATACCAATGACCTGCCAGGCACCTTCAACTAAAAACTCAAAAACTTCCACCATACCTAGCCTCCCCACAACTGCCTTTTGTCATCTGGTTTTCTTCCTGCAGACATTCCACCTTTTTACCTTTCTGCACTAGCAAGAAGAGGGTCACAACCTGCACGGCACATGCACTCTGCAGAGGACAGCAAGCCAGCAGCGCTGCTGGGGACGCTGGCAGTAGGTGAAGGAGGAGGGACAGGCAACACAGGCACGGTCATCACGTCCTCCAGGTGTGGGCCCTCTGCGTGGTCAGAGCTGGAAGCAAAGCAAGCTGTAGAGACACTTCACTTGCAGCTCACTCCTCTGGCCACTCACCTTCCAGCCCACAACGTGGGAAGAGAGCAGGTCACACCATGCTGGTGACAGAGGCAGCAGCCTATCCTTGAAGGAAGCCCTCAGCCAGGCTCCTCATTCCTGCGTCAGCCCTCCAGGGCCAACATTTTTGGAGACTGACATTCCCAGAGAAATACAGGCTCGGGATATCTGTCTCGATCTGCCTGTTCATACATGCTTGTGCCTTGGAGCAAAGCTGAGGAAGGAGCCCGAGAGCACCAGGCTGAGGCATGGGGCTCATACTCCCCCAGAGCTCATCTCACACTCAGCTGCTGCGGTTACTCTGATGAAACACTCTCCAGGCTGTAAACACAGTGGTGTTTTAGCTCACCACACTGTCATTCCCCCACCTCATCCTCACTGCAAATTAGCGTCACCTTTTCCGTTTTGGATCTCTACGCATTGGTCTAGTGACTCACGCATGTGACTATTAGCCCTCTCCAAGTCATCTATCATGGCCGATGACTACCACCAGCTAGGACTGTTGATTTCTCCCTCATTTTCAGGGAGAGAACATCAAAGGAAAAGCGTGAGCGCACAGAAGGAATTTTGTATGCCTCAGAGCCTCCTTCTCAAAGGAGACAGACATTTGTAATGGGCCCTGCTCTACAATAGCATTGTTGCATGCAGACACTGCTTCTCCTTACCACTGCAGGAGGGAGGGAACCCAGCCCAGACAGTCCCCTCAGCATTTGGTTTTAAACTTCTTAAGAAAACAGCAAAGCCAACTTTGCAGCAACAATCCCATCACTCACACTGTGCAGCAGCAGCCTCCCCTGTGCCCTGTCCGTGCCAGGACAGCCACGGGATCACTCAGCCCCCCGCGTGCTCCATCCAGCCACCCCACAGGGTGCCACAGGGCACCCCAACAGCCAGCAGACTGTCCCGGCTGCCCTGGTACCACCACAGGTGCAGCAGTGAGCTGACTGGCATCATTATGGGATTTAGAGACACAAATGGCTCATACAACTTAAAAACAACATTAATCATGCAACCAGGATGTTTCTGGAAGATCCAATTATGTGTTCAAGGAGGAAAAAAAAATACAGATTTATAGCTCAGATCCTACTAATAGCCTTCCTGTCAGAAAAACAATTCCACTTTTAAGTAATCTGGTTACCCGGAGCCAGCAGCAGACCAAACGCTGTCGCACGGGTGCCCTGGGCGCACCAGTGTCAGACATCCAAACGGATCCAGGGTAGGCTGGGGGAGTACAGCACTGGTGGCACAGGCACCTGCGCTGCGGACAGCAAGCAAAGAAGGATTTGTACACTGCATTTTGCTCACAGGCACTCCGGCAAGGTCCATGGCAGCCTGCGCTGCTGGCCGCAAGTTGGCCTATCACTGCTTGCACTGGCAGAAGGAGCAGGGCAGAGAAAGCCTCAGCAGAGCAGCTCCAGCAAGTCCATAAGGCTGTTTCCTATAAATCTCCTTAAGTACAAAGAGGGCACAAAGCTAAGAACCTTCTCCCATCAGACTCGAGATAAGCCAGGAGGCAGCGAACTCGACAAATCCCGGCAAACTTAATTGAGCAGAGCCGTGCCAGTGCAAACAAGTCACGTTTGCACTATGCCCACACTGCACTGATGCATGAGAAGTCACATCGTGCTTTAATGATACTTATTAACTCGAGTCCTGTTTATCTTTTCTAAGGTCATTTCTCAGCTGGCATAAGAATGGATTACATTGGCAGTGGTAAACCCGCAACCACCACACCAGCAGAATGGTTTGGCTCCCACCACAAGCAGCAGCAGCTCAGCAGGCAGAAAACAGCACGAAGGATGTCCCGTCTGCCTGCCCTGCGACAGGAACGACTGCCCAAGCAGTCAGCAGCGCAAGCTTCAACGCCGGCATCGCTTCCCTCCTCCTGCCTGCTTTTCACCATGCAGGTTTTAGACACCTAGCAATTAAAGCTCAGAGCAGAAGTACTGCAGAGGGATATGACCTGCCTGTGGTCACCCCAGGAGCTCACCTTACGAAGACCCACCTGATAGGGAGCCCACACCCAAGTCGATCCTTGGCTGCGTGAGCTCCAGCCGGCTCATCCAGAGGGCTGCAGCTCTGTGCCGGCACCGGGGCCACCCCGCAGTGGGACGGAGCAGGCAGCCAGCCCCAATACCCTACTGCCGAGTCCTGACCCCTTCCCATCACCATGCTGGGGGAGGCGGGGGGAATCATTTCCTCATGGATACATAACATGGAGCAACACTTGATGTTGATGGCAGGCTTCAGCAAACAGCCTGCCAATTTCCACTGCATCCAGGAGCTCTCTCTGTTTGGGAGCATTAAATATCCATGAATATGGGTCACCACCGCTTCCGCTACAGTTCGAGGTGATCGGCTGCAGAAAGGATGCACAGATGGTGAGCACAGGAGTGGGAAACATGAACCTTCAGGGGCCTGAGGCTGGGATACAGTTAGAGGAGGATCAGCCAGCGACGAGCCTCTGGAGTGGGAATCAAGGGATCAGAGCAGTGACTCTGGGGAGGAAAAACAGGGGGAGAAACAAAAGGCAGAAGCAAAAACACACAAACAGGAAGCCTGTTACAATAACACTGCAACAGCCTAAAGGCTTTCCTACAGCTGCCAGAGCTGTTTCAGACTTTGAAAAAGAGGGCTGAAGTACCTGAGAGGGGGATCAGACTAGTTTTGCAAGCCTGTTCCTAGTGCCGAAGGAGAACAGAAGGGACCAGGGTGAGCACGGCAATGCAACGTGGGCAAGGGGGCAGGGGAGAAGGCAGCAGTTGCTCTCCATCCCCAGGGACACTTTGACATCCACCCTGTGCCCTCCTGAGGGCATTCAGACCCAGCAGACCACCCCAAACCCAGTTTTCTGCTGGGTCAAGTGAGGTGAATTGACCCCTCCAGGCTGGGCTTCCCCTCACAGAGGCCATGAGCCACTGGGGAGGTGCGGATGCTTGCAAGATTGCAACCCCAGTCTCCTCTCCAGAGGACCACAAGGCCAGGCAGAAGTGGGCCAAATTCAGGAAACAGCTGGGTTTGATGCCAACCCACCAACCAGGAGAATACACGAGTCAGTGCAAGAAAAGAGAATTTGTTACAATCCCTAAAAAAGAAATCAAGTTGAACTTTAAAGTATACCTATCAAAGGAAAACACAAGCCCACGCATAACTGGAGATGATTACAGATGAAGCAAGGCACTGCAGGGAAGGAGGGGGAAGACTACCTTCAAGTTTCAACAGAGCCTATGTGAAAGGCACAAATAAAACATTTTCTTCCAAAGCACATAACCCTCTATAGTACATAACACTCTGCTGGTAAGGGTAGGGACTGCAGTTAAAAAAACCACACAAACAGCAGTGCAGAGCCAAAGACAGCTCCCCTCCCCAGAAAGAAGCAGCAGAGAGGTGGTTTGCAGCATCACAAGCCTCACCCCGTGAGAATCAACCAAACCACCAAGAGAAGGAGCAGCCCTGGCCTGACAGTCGTGCTGGTGCACCAGCTGTTTGGCAGCCAACACAGCTAAACTGCATGTCCGTGAGCAAGTCATCTTGTCATATAGAAACCCACAGACCTTTGAATTTCCTCCGAGGAAACCCTACAGGACCCACCATGGACTGAAGTAGCAGTAGGTCCCCAACCACAAAGGGCTTCATCACTGCCACTGTATGGCTGAAAACAGAGAGTCTGGGAATCCCCCACCAAAACATGGTTCAATATCTTTGATACCCTGTAGAGTAAAGGCCACCGTTCAGAATCCAGACCTGTGGCAGCACCAAACAGCAGCCCAAGCTGCTGGCAGCAATTTCAGGATTGTTCAAGATGAAGAGATGTAAACACACACAGACTAGGTCCCGGGAGCGGAACTAGCTCATCACTCATCAAAACCTTACAACACACATCAGAAGTGTCTCTAGAAAGCAAGATAAATCCTTTAACCTCATCTCATTGCTTAGCACAGAGCAAAAGCTCAGCCAAGGCTCATGAGCCAGGTCGTTTCCAGTTAACCTAAAAGCGCTGCTACTGTCTCCTCCAACCACGGCAGCTGGGCAGTTTTCAGACCACAAAAGCTGCAAGGGACACACTAAGCTGGGCAGAGGTTCAAAACTGTGAATTTCACTGCAGGACAGGAGAAGAAAGAAAAAAAACACCTCTAACTTTTACAGCTGCTCATCTCAGAAGTCATGGAGTCTAGGAGGACTTCTGGACTTCCTTACAGCATCCTCCGCAACACAGCGCAGCCAAGCAGCACCTTGGGAAGCTGTGCGCAGTTTAAAGGCAGACAGAGACACACTGTCAGAGCAATTAGAAGAGCCCTTGGGGAAGGAATTAAGTGATTCAAGAATAGGGCTCAAAAGCTTCCCCTCCTTCACACCCTTCCTGCTAAGGACCCTGCAGGAAAAGGCAAGCTGTTTGTCTGGGGGTGGGGAAGACTGGCCTTTTAATGACCACGGCCTCAAGCCTCACATCTACATCCCTAGCATCAAAAAGCTTTCCTTTCTGCTGCTCTCACTACCAGTTTTGTTGTTGTTCCACTGGTCTGAACTGCCACTGGCATACATTGGTGTCTCTGCTCAGCAGAGCAAATCCTGCAGAGATGTCTTTAGGGCTCGTATTTCCAGAGCAGCCTATAAAAGCCTGCCAGGGACAGCTTCCAGCCATCTGCTTCCCACAGCGCAGCATCTGTAGCCCTGCTCTCCATGGCACTTGAAGTCTGAAGGCAAGAGGATTTCCTGAGGTTGAGGGGAAGTGCACCCTCTTCTTCAGGGCAGAGAGGACACCATATGGGACCAGCAGTCCTGCTTCATGCTGTTTGCTTAAGGGACCTATAGAAACTGTTCAATCAACAGCCAAAGCATGATATATGCACGACTCGTGGCTCTGCAGTGCCTGGCAGGTCTGCTGCCAGTGCTGGCTTGGGCTGGTGACAGCCCAGGAGATCAGGGGTTCCCACCTGGAAGAAGGGTGCAGAAAAGGGAGAAGAGCATCCAGATGGGGAGTACTTTCCACAATAAAAAGAAATCCTTTAAGCTAGATGCCTAGCCCTTTGGTGCATTCAGTGCACCAGGTCTCCCAAGCTAAGGTCTCATCTGACACTGCAGGACAACTGTGCCTGACATACTGCAAACCCAGTCCACTGTAGTGACCCTGACCAGGAGATCGCTGCACATTGAGGAGTCAGTGACCCACATCACAGTCAGCCTGAGTGCGCCCAGGCCCATGCTGTGCTGCACAGATCCCTCGGCCACAGGATAAACTCAGCCAGCTCGTTGCAGTGGAGAAGCCTGCAGGCAGCTCCCACTCAGCATCAGTAATGGGGCCACCTGTGTGTCCTTGCCTTTATGTAGAAGTGCAGCAGGAAGCTCTCACGAACATCCTTTCCATCTGACACTGGAAATGAGCAATAGAGTTGCTTTCCTGTAAAAAAATCCTGTAATAACTCAAATGATCGAAATCAGGGAAGCGTCTTCTACGGACGGGGTCTGCCCAGCATGCTGCGCATGTATCAGAGGCCCATTTGATGCTACACCACCTGGGGTTTCCGCCATCTAAAAGGGATCTAAGATTACCTATACTATTCTCTCCTTATAGTGTTACGTCTAATAAATAGCATCTTAAACGGCACCTTACAGAATCCAAGTGCCTTTCTTAGTGGGATAACAGACCAACACCTCCTGGTGCAAAATCTTTGCTATGTATGAACCCACCACAGAGCTTGCATGCTCTCAACCACACAGCTATGCTCAGTACAAGATGCCTTCTCCATGCTCAGGAACATGCAGCTGGAGAAGAGCCCTCCTTTCCCAAGGCAAGAGATGTCACCCCTCACAGCTGCAGCCGTCCTGCAGCAGCTGCTCTGGGCAGCTCTACACTGGACATCTCAGTAGGAGAGAGATGCTGGGACCTGCCGAGGTACTCCCCTCTGCACTGGGAGAACGGAACAAGCTCACAGCAGATCGCCGGCCAAACCCACAGCAAAGTGTGGGTCACTGCAGAGAGAAGCTGGGCTGAGCAGCAAGTCAGGACATTTTTTCTAGCACTTGAGCACTGCTGGCTGCTCCCAAGCCTCAGCCCAGCAGGCATGCGGAAGCAGACACCAAGAGGACTTCATTTTACTGCCCACGCAGGTAACGAGACAAAGAACCTCTTCACAAGAGCCACCAGTGAGCAGGCTGCCACCAGCCTCCCCCGTGCTGCTGCTAGTTGTGTGTTAGCCATGGGCTGCCATCAACAGCTCCTGCTCAGAAGCAAGGACACAGAAATGAAAGGGGTTTAGGGTGCAGTAATTTTGCTATAAAAGGCACTTCCCAAGCCCCAATTCACTTTCCTCTTACTGAACACATACTTGCTCCCAAAGCTTCTGGGGTGAGACACCAGCCTGTCCCACCTTTGGACCCAAACACAACACGTGTCATTGTCTTTCCTCTCACATCCCTCCCATGCCACATGTAAGGAATGGCACTGCCACGTCCTCCCTCGCTGGCATTTTCCCCAAACCATTACTCCTGAGGATAACATGTACCCTTAAGGAAAGCCCAAGGTCCAGGTGGCATCACAATAGAGGCTCGTACCTGCACTTTCACCCAGCTCACACGGTGAGGAAAGCACACAAGCAGAGACCACTTACGCACGTGGCCAGAGCCCCATACACAACGCTCATCACTCGAGTACTTTCCCTGCTCCTACGTGAGCTGGATGAAAGAGCCGGATGAAAGAGCCATACAGCGACCACACATCTGGCTATAAGACGTGCCCCAGGAATAGTCATCAGTGACTCCATCACACCAGAAGACTCCAGTACAGTGCAGGACCCCACAGAGCAGAGCTGAATCAAAAGCAGCTCAGACAACACCAGGCAAGGAAAGGCTACAGGAAACACAGGGCACGTGACTGGAATACAAAAAGACGGTGACAAACCATCAAAGCTGTCTGTAACTAACAGGACACATTAAGTTGCAGTGCTCTCCCCCCACTTGCAGTCAGTCTCACTTTCCACAGCTGCTTTTGGCACGTGGCAGCTGCGAGCACAGCCTCGCAACCCACTGAAATGAGCTGCAAGAGTCACAATGCCGCAGAAAGCAACGTGCAGCTCATCGGGACGCACAAGCAGAAGTAACACGAGTGCTGTATGCAATGCACGAAGCCATCCTTCCCCTCTCTGCTGTGCTGGCAAGGCTCCAGCTCACACGCTGCATCCAGCTCTGGCCACCACACTGGGGAAACGCAGAGACAACTTGCACAAGGGAGAGTTGTTTGGGTTGCTCTGTGAAAACAGGACTCAGAGGCAGTCTGGAGGGAAGAAAGGGGTAGGTCTTTCTCCTAGAGAAACCAAAGTAGGAGCAGACACCTCTGTGACTGTTCCAGACGGTCCCATTTCCCCTCTTTCCTATAAATTTATAGAAGGAGGTTGCCCAGAAGCCTGCCAGAAAGCAATTTGCAGACAGGTTTTTAAGACGCAAATCATGACCTCTGGCATCCAACTGCAAGGTTTACGCTCCAAAACAGCAGTGCCTGGCTGCAACTTTCTTGACAGAGGACATTCAATACTTAACAGTAACAGAGTGTCTGGTTTTGGCAGAGGACATTCCATACTCAACAGCAGCAGAGCGTCTGGTTTGCTTTTCTTCAGAAGGTCGACACATGCATCCTGCTCTACAGCCTCAAAACAAGAGATGTATTTTTGATATCACAACCTCCACCCTGCCAGAAGCATCCATCATCTACACCAGGCTGACAATCTGGAGGAAGCGCTAGAGCAGACACACTTAGGGTTTGTCTGGCTCTCTGACCGCCGCGTACAGCATCTCCTCGGGGAAAGCCTCAGCGTGCTGCTGCCAGGCAGGGCCGTAATACATTAGCTACAAAGGATGTATTTGTTCCAGCAAAGAAACCCTTCCTTCCCATTGTAGGTTAGCTTAACTTAAATTGCTTCCAAAGGTACGTATGCTACACCCAAATCACACAGTCCTGCGGAAGGACTGTTAGAGGTACAAATTAAAAACTCTTCAATAACACTGCACTTTTTGCTGCACAGCTCCCTCAGCAGAGCAGCTCTTCAGTGTCCCTTCACGAGCAGCTAAAGGACAGTTCCCTCTACACCCCTACCACCCGTGGCATGGAGCCAGCCTGTGACAGAAGGAGCATACACCTACCTCTCCCCCAGCCAGGAGAAATGTGCACGCTGCAAAGCTAAAACCATCTGGACTCCTGACTCGCCGCTTCCCATATGTGCTCCTGGCAGCAATGGGAGGAGTAAACCAGCCAGGGCTGGAGAAAGCTGTGGATCATCTTGCATGAAGCTCTTCTGCTCCTGCTCTATCAGCTCCAGGGACACTAGCTCCTCTCCAAGGACATGTTCCTTCCCTTGGACACATGTTGCCTCCTCCACATCCCCCCCCAAATCTGCTTGCTCTTCTCCAAAACTATCATGTGCAGGCTGGAGAGCTTCTGCCTGGCACAGCTTAAAGGCTGAGGCAGAGTCAAAGGCTGCACAGCCATTTGCAGTAGGAACTGGAGGAGTCTTCCTGCAGAGGGTTCTGACTATGCATCACCTTTTTGGCTGGTCCCACTGCCTTCCAGCTACACTGGCTTCAGGTACATATTCAAGTTACTCAATGTGAGCCACCTTCTGTGGCTGCTGCCACACGCTGACCTCTTCCACTAAGGTTAAAAACACAGGCCCACTTTGGGGATGAGGCAGAGAAAGCAGCTCAGCAACAGCTAAATTACTCTTCCGTTATTTTGCATTGCCATCCATACACATCCCACACTGCTCCTTCCTTGCTCTGTCCACTTGGGATGACAGTTTATGCTGTTGCAGAAGTTTTCTGGGCAAGAACAGTTAGTTGTACCCAGGTCAACTGGCTTTTCATCGACAGAGCACTGATGGATATGGAGTCACACCTTCAAGGCAAGGAAAGGGCAGAGCAGGACAAACCTCAACACCTAAAGCAAGGCTGGAATATGTGACCCAGTATCAGAGATTTGTGCCTGGACCAGCCACTTTCTTAAGGCTAAAATAGCAAAGGAAAAAAAGCTCCCCAAGCAAACAAGACACATAGGAAGGGAGCGCTGCAGAGAGGCCGACTGGGGCTTCATTACCCCCTACGGCAGTCCGGCGTGTCAGCACCGATCACTCTCCTCAATACAGTTTATTGCAATCTCCAGCAAAGCGCTTTCACCCGCAGGTGCTCACACTGCCAGTGCTGCACAGCCCTGACGAGCATGCAAAGATGATGCATCAGCACAGGGCAGAAATGATGCTCTCTGAGCACTAAGTGTGAACCTGCCCATTCTTATCAAAGTCCCTATTGACTCAGTAAAACCACAATCTCTCGAGCAAAGCTACTTCTGCCAGTAAGACCGCACTCCTGCCCTTAGGGCATACGCAGCTTTATTGGCCTCTGCCTGTTGGTTCAGCTGTGCCAGGCTGGAAGGGATACCTCCATCGAAGACCTGCTTACACATTTCAGCCCTGTGCCATCCGAAACCAAAGCCAGGAAGCACAATGCCAGTGCATTAACTGGTGACAGTAAGCAGCTGATGCTGCCCACACCGTGCTTCATGTGCTAGATGGGGCTTTCCACCTCACCCTGGTCTGCATTCGGGGTCCTGTTCATAGATTTAACTGCAATGATATTTCTATCAGAGGCATCTTCAGAAAGACCATGATCTGGGAGCAAGTCTTTGGTGCCTGCTACACAAATGACACAGTTGTTGCAGTTGTCTGAACCTTCCCAAGTTCAACTGCCAGCACAACCTGTGGAGGGTGGAGACCCCCTTCTCACGGCACAGGTACTGAGAGATAAGGCAGCAACACCACAAATCCCTCCAGGCACTACTGGAAACAGGCTGAAGACACAGTCTCTCTCTTTAAGCAAAAGCATTGTCTTTGCAGGAGCAAAATTTGTCACTTTGGGAGGCCTGGCTCAAAGCTGACTGCATTTTGCTTACCTTTTTCCAGCACCCACATAAAACCACTATCTTCTACTGCCTTTCTAAACACAGTTAAAGTTTACTGACGAATCCCCATACAATCCATCTTCCACAGGGAACCTCAAGCAACCTGTCACATTGGTCAAACTCGCTCTACCAAGTCCATTTATCTCCACCACATCAGCTCCGAGTGTGCAAAAGAGCGCGAGCAAGCCCTGACCACTCCTACCCCCACAGACTGCTCCAGAAGGAGATCAGACCCACGTAGACAACCTCACCCAGCTATACAAGACAGCATGTCACCTGCTTCGCTCCCTGAGTGCATCACACTTGTCCTAACTGTCCTGCATGCTTAAATGACACCCCATGAACCACCCTGGAAGGACGACTGCAACATGGCCCAATGTGATGGATCCTAGAACAGGAGCAAAGCAAAGGAGAAGGTGAGGTGAAACCTTTTAGCTTCACTGCTGGTGTCAGAGAAGAAAGAATACAACAAAAACTCTCCCCTCCACATAAACGCACAACCCAGGGTTCCCCCATGTTAAGGATGCCACATACTTTGGCACGAAATCAGCCCCTAGGGATTGAAACTGCCATGGCAGAGCCTGTTAGCACTTACAGCAGCTTCCTTCAAAGGTTTCCAGTGCTTTGAACAAGACACAGACTGCCACGCTTGCATGAGGAGATGGGGACGATCTCTGGCACATTTCTGTGGGTCTGACTGCGCAGGGAGCAACCACAGGGCAGGAGCAACGTGGTCCTGAGCTAAACGTGGGGGGAGCCCCTGGGCTGGCCGTGCTCCTACCGCGATGCAGACCTGCACACACCCAGAGCTCCCTCCTCTGTGGTCCTTTCACGGCAAGGGCAGCCACAGCACAACCTGGCAAGGCACTGACTTCACTGCGTGCGGTGACGTGCCACAGCTGCCTCTCTTGACCACATCGCTGCCAGCCCAGGAAGAGGTGGGGGGACAGGCAAGCTGCCACAGCACCGCTCCCAATCGCACCCACATGGCGCCCAGCAATGCCCCCCACTCCCAGAGACAGACGGGGGGGGGGGGGCACACACATCAAATGTGATCACACCCCACGCAGTAACATCGTACGGTGCTGTACTGTAGGACGTGATGGCGTGTCCCCACCCCAGGAGCACGGCTGGGGGGAACGCAGTTGGCGTGAGATCACGCTGCCACTGCCCCACGCTCTGCTGTCCCCACGCCAGACCCCACTGCAGCATACGCAGCCTGTCCTTCCCCAAGGGGGGGCAAACAGCCTGGGGGTGCCCACGCAGACACGAGGACACGCTGGCACCATGTTGCGTTGGACCTTGTACCCCGCAGCATCGCATACGGTGTCCTCGTCCCCGCTGGGAAACCGGCTGGGGATGGGGGGCGGGGGGGGGGGGCGTTTGCAAGCAGACACCCCTTGACTCGCTGTGGGGCACACGAGGGTCCCCCTGTGCCCCCTCGTACACGGAGGGGGTCCCACGTCTCACACCATCACGTCTTCATCCTCACTGCACCCAGCCCCCCGTGAAACAGCCCGGGGAGGGGGATTGGAAGAAGGAGAAGGGAAAAGCGTTTTATTACACCGCATTGCACTGGCCGACGGCTCGCCCCACCCGGGGAACTGCGGGGGAGTGGGTGGGGGGGCCCTGCACGGAGCCCAGCACCCACCGCGCTGCGCCGGACTTCACCGCACCCCACGGTGGGGCAGCGGGGGTGGGGTGTGGAATGGGGGACACGCATACTTCACACAACCACCCTCTCAATGCACAGCACCGGGCCCCACTGCGGCTGCCCCCCGCCCCACGGAACCGGGCCCCACGGCTCCCCCTCCACGGGGCCAGGACCTACGGCAGCCCCCCCCCCCCCACCTCCCCCAACCCACCCCCGTATCTCCTTTCCCAACGGCGTCCTCCGAGAGCCCCCGCCCGGGCACGGCGGCCCCCTCAGACACCCCCCTCACGGACGCCAGGCCCCGAGGCGCTCCACCGGAGCTCCGGGCCCCACGGCCGGGACCCCACGGCCGGGACCCCCGACCCCCGACCCCCCCCCCCCCGAAGCCCCTCGTCCCGCCGGTACCTTGTACTTGCCGAAGCCGGCCAGCTGCTCGGCGGTCACGTACTCCATGGCGACCCCGGTTCCCGGTGCCCGGTGCCGGTCCCGCCGGTCCCTCCGCTCCGCGCCCGCCCAGGCCCCCGCCGGCCGCCGTAGCCCGCCTCTCGCCGCCGCATCGGCCCACCCGGCGTGGCCGTGACGTCACGGCGCCCCGCCCGCCGCATACGGCCAGGGGAGGCGAAAAGGGGGCGGGGCCGGGGGTCCGGCGGCGGAAGGGCGCCGCCTGCCGGGCGGGAGGTCGGCGGGGCTGTGAGGGGAGCGGTCGGTCCGTGGTGCTGGCTGGAGGGCGGCTCTGAAAAAAACCCGATTTTTGGGGGGAAATAAAAGACCTGGGGAGGTCCCGTAGGGACCAGGCAAGCGCGGAGGAGGGCGAGCCAGGCCTGCCTTGGGCAGTTCTCCCATGAGGAGGCGAGGGAGGCCGGCTTTCCCTGCGGAGATGGCTTCCCGCCTCGGCGAGGCCCGGCTCGCAGCCGGCACCCCGGCTCTCCCCGGGGACTGCTGACCCTTCCTTCCGCACCTGCGGGCGGGGAGGAGGTATCTGGTTAAAAAGAAACCCTTCCTCGGGGGAAGGGGAAGGAGCAGGGGCTGCCGCAGGCGGCTGGGGCTCTGCTGAGGGGACCGGCAGCAGTAGTGGGCTTGGCAGCGTTAGGTTTATGGTTGGGCTCCGTGATGGTAAAGGTCTTTTCCAAACCTAAATGAGTCTGTCTATCTTCTCCCAAGCGCCTCATCCCCCGTCGCTGTTTAACTGGGAGTTCTGGGATTTTTACGACTTTCCGCCAAATGGAAAGAAAAGCAGCAACAGTTTCAGTTTCCCATCTCACAGGAACGTCTACCCAGTCCCAGCCCTGCTTATTCCGCTTGGGCGTTCTGCTGCAGTTTTATCTTTTTTTTTTTTTTTAAGGACAGTGTCAGAGAAAGGTGATCCAAAGGGGCCAGAAGAGGGACCTTCCCAACACCGCTTGGACTGGGACCATCCCAGGCTCCATGCACACCGACGCCGGGACTGGCAGGGGAACCCCAGGAGCACGTAGGGCAGGGCTGGGGTGAAGGGAACCTATGGACCCCGCAGAGAACCCGTCCTCGTCCCACTGGCTCCAGGGACAGGTGGGACAAAGGATATATATTTGGGATCCTATGGGATGGGGGGAATGAAGGGAAGGGTACACACAGGGGAGGAGGGATGGGAAGGATAGAGCAAGGAGGGGGAGAAGAAGATAAAGCGAGGAAGGGGAGAAGAGGAAGCGAAAGCAAAGTTGGTACGCTCGGATCTCCCCATTTCCATTTCCAGCACCATCCTGGCCTCCTCCCAGCCTGCCACCCCAGCCCCGTCACCTGCCTTCTCCAGCCGCCATCTTTCACACCTTGTGCATCAGACAGACCCCCACCAGGCAGTTCCTGCTCAGCTTTACATTCACATCCCAACATCATCAGGTCTTTTGCCTTCCCTAACGATTCTGTCGAGCGAGTCGGTGTCACCGAGAACCTTAGTTACAGACAGGAGAGTTACTGCATCCCTGCGTCACTTGAAGGCATGTTCGCATTCCTTCCCACAGCAATGTCTGCAAGGAAGGACGTGCCACATGATCCCTCCGAGGGAGACACGGGCCAAGGTGGACTGGCAAAGACACCGAAAGGCGTGGGCCGCCGCGTAGAGTACTGGCTCCCTGTACTGGAGAAGGAGCTGGGAGTTACTGGCATACAGGCTTCGAGGCATCTGAAAGATGACGATCACCTAAAGCTTGCAAGCAATGCACAGTACACGTGGGAGAAAAAAGCCCAGAAAGAGTGCTTCGGGCACAGGGCAAGGCAAGGGTACCAGCACGGACCTTCCACTCGCCTGACACCCCAGCCCGGGCCCGAGGCCACCCTACTCACCGGCTGGTCCAGCTTGAAGTTTGCTAGTGAATTCACACGCACGCCCCATGCACACCCGGTTTGGGGGATACGGACACTCGCTCCCTGCCCAGCAGCCGGCACCAGGCACATGGGCTGAGACCCACAGTCCTGCTCCAGCTGCTGGTGCTCAGCCCTTCACTCCCCTCACTCACACTGGTCCCCCCCAGGTAGTTCATTTTCAGGACACGCACCATTCCCATCCCCGTGGCTGTAGGGTAAAGACCCCCACTTGCTCCAGTAGACTGGAGACCCCCCACTGAGACCCCCCCCCACTCACTCCGGTAGCTGACAGCATGGGCCAGAGGCACCTACACTCCCAGTCTAACTCCGGTAGCTGGCCCCAAATCCACTCGTACACACACATCTCTCACCAGTAACTGGCGCTTAGTCCTTGCAGCATGTGCTCACACAGTGATGGTGAGGTTTGCTTCCTGTCATTGTCTCCATGTCTGTTTTGTCAGGTCTGCGTCTTGGGTTTGGTTCCCCTTTTTTCCCTTAGTTTCCCAGCTGACCAGCTCCCCGATGAGATAACCTCGCTGGAATAAACCTTCTCACCCTCTCACTCATCAGTTAGTGTGACTGACCAGGCTTGGTTCCCACCACTGCCTCCCTTATCACTTGTCGGTCAAATTTGTTTAACTGGATGTTCTTGTTTACAGCTTCCTCCCCTCCTTATTATCCCTTGAGACATCGAAGAAGGTTCTTGACCAGACACCCTGAAAGGAGCAGACACTATCCTTCCACACGCCCTTCCACAGACCATCGCCCAGTTGCTGCCTGCCTGTCTTCACAGCACAAACACTGAAGTCACACACAACTGTGGCTCACCTGGAATTAAAGGATACAGAGACCAGTCTGGTCCAATTTGACTAGTTTATTAGCAAAGACTACAAGAGATTATAGTGAATCACCACTTTGGCCAACTCTCCAGGAGGGCTTGGTCCTTGGGTTTCCAGCGGCGTTGCAGGAACTGCACAGCAAAAACCACCAACCACCTCACTGGTGCAGTCCCAGCTGGTTACACGTTCTCCAGACCATGACTCCGTTGCCACCAGCCTGTCTCGACAGCACAAACACCAACGTCACACACTGCCGATGGCTGCCGAGGAAGCTGCAAAGATGCGTAATTCTCCACATTGGTCATCCAGAGGCTTTTGCTCAACAGCTAAGCAAATGGCAAGAGCAGTTGCTATTGTGGCTAAGAGCCGGAGGAAAGTTTCCCCAGGCCCAGGCACCTGAGTAGGAACAGCTCGCCTTAACATATGAAGTATAGCTAGTGAACATTGAGTTAAGCCACTACCTAAATCCACATAGGCTGTTGTGTTAACTGCTTTAATGACATCGGAGGCAGAACAGCTGCTGGTCTCAGTACTAGCTCAGTTTATCAATAAGGTATCGATAAGGGAATGATAATCCTGAAAAGCTAAACAGCACAGCTTGCAGCCAATGTTGAGCTGCTCTCAGATCCTGCAGCCCTTTCTTTAAGCGTGACAAGTACTTGCTGCCCGAAAACTGGGGTTTTACCAGTGTCACTTATTTTCTCATAGCAGCTGATAAAATTGGTACTTTCTAATGCTGTCTTTGCTCTCCATCTGGCACTTGGTCTTAATCTTGGCCATATGACTGCTCGCTGCAGGAATGTTTTGCTTTTTTGCTCTAAGACAAAGCGGAGGTAAATGTTTATGGCAAGAAGGGAAGAGGATGCTGACTTCATCATGAAGCAAGGAAATTTCTGAGTGATGGCAGAAGTAGCATGCCTTATTTCACCCAACTTTGTGAGCAATTAGATATTGTTTTCTTCATGTGGCTTGAGGTCGTAGTCATTATAACAACATTTTGTGGATAGACTTGTACTATGTTCTTCCAAAATGCAAAGCAGTTGCAGTTCTTCCTTCAGATCAACTTGACCTAAAGCTGCTCCAGTTCGTCAAGCGCTTCTTGCTTTGTCATTCGCTGCCATGAAGCAGGGATTTCTCCTTTGCCATGAAATTTCCCATTGTAACATTCTTCTAGCTCTGTCCTGAAATGGCACACAAACCATTTCCAGTACGCTTGCATGGATGGATCAGAAGGAATGTTCCAAGTGGAATAAGGAGGTCCTGCATCCCGGTATCTCTTGTAGGGGATCCATGTGTCTTCACCAATCCTGAATAAACAGTCACTTGCAACGCTACTAGAACAAATATCAATGACCAGATTGTCTGTTTTATGCCACTTGCATCCTGCCAAAACTTGTGGACGATGGAAGACAAGCTGATGGTCTCCGCTGTGATTCGGTATGGTGCTTGTGCAAACAGCCCCACAAAAGGGACACTGCTCCCAGCACCCTGCAAACTGTTCAGCCAGGATTGTGTGAGGCTGCGTTTCAAATGAGTTCATGTCAGCACTAGCAAGCTCTTCCTTGAGACGATCCTTCAGGGAAGCCAGTGCTTCTGTCATGGCATTATTCAGGAACTCTATGTCTGTTATCTCCTGATGCTCAATGCCTTTCAGGTCCCTTCTGGGCAAGCTTAGCACCTCTCCAAGTGCGCTGCAAAATTCATCCAGCCAAAGAGAGATTTTGTCTTCTCTGTCTTTTCTGTCTTTGACAGTGTTGGTTGATTTAAAAACAGCTGACTGGATGCTTTCATAGAGGTGAGTAAGGGAGTCATCTAAAAACTTCTCCAGCCTCCTGTTCTCATCTAAACAGTACATCTCAACACATGTCTCAATGTAATTCAGTAAAAAGTCTTCTGGGTGATTAAGGTACTCCTTGAAATCCTCAAAATCTTCTTCTTCTGCCAGGTATCTCAGTATGCAAACTTCCAGAGAGGATCTATTGCCATTGAAATCTGGGATTTTACCCTTCATGTCTCGAGCTATGGCAAGAGCTGTCCTCTCATAGACCGCCTGGTGAAGAGCCGGGGCAATCTTGTCACACAGGTAAACAGCAAATATTGTGATAGAAGTGGCTCCTCGGCAGGAAATCTGGAAACATTTAAAGAAATCTTCTCTCTTGCTCTCCAGGTAGATGGCTGGATCATTTGCTTTTTTGAATGCTACATGCATGGCTTTAAACCTTTCTGCTGCCATTCTGCACAGATACAGTGATAAATCTATTCTGTAATCTTTATTAAAACTATATTTTGCATTGCTAGGGACAGAGTTCATACCTTTCTGTACTTCATTTAGTATTTCATGAATAAAACTTCGATTATAATCCCTTTTCTCCTTTTCCTTCTTATCAATGTTTACCCTCACACACGCTATGATGTTATCTGTAATGCGGTGTATGTTGCTCACGTCAGCATCCTCAAAACTCATACTCAAGATGGCCCAACGGTTTTTCTTAGCGACATGTTTCTCCAAGTCAACAGAAAATACCCTGTGTTTGGGAAATGTCCTGATTCGTGCATGTAACTTAGGCTCCTTAAAGTGATCTAGAAGGACATCTTCTATTTCCACATCGATATCAACCTGTTCCAGAGGGGGAGCAGCAGAGGAGACTTCAGTAATCCAGCCTGCCCAGAGAGAAATAAAGTTGTCTCTCAGTTGTCTTTCACTTAGTCTCTGGCCTTTTAGAGACAGAGCCAACTGCCTACTCCTTTTCAGGAGCTCGTTTTCATATTCTAACTTCCTTTCATCCAGTTTACACTGGTTCTTCTTTAGTTCAATAAGATTCTCACACTTCTTTTTCGTTTCAAGAAGAAGAGACTCTTTTAGTTCTTTCAGCTTCAGTTCCGTGCTGCCTTTCCACTGGACCAGTGTCTCAGAGTCTCTGTCTTCACTGAAATACTTTTCCATGTCTTTCATGATGGCATCGCTTGTCCCTTGCACTAGTTTTTCAAGGTGTTCTGTGGTGACCTTCTGCAAGTCCCCATTCCGAATTTTATTGTCCAGTTTCATTTGCAAGTCTAAGATGTGACTCCTCAGCTGCCAGGTCCACTGACTAAATGCAGTTTCCAGTTTCTTGTACACAGCAATCTCCACTGAATTCTTGAAGCTGAAAATGAAGTTTTCGTTCAGCAAAGCATTCCAGAGGTCACTAATACGAACTTTCAAGCTTGAGAGCCTCAAAATGCTGCCCTGTGACTCCTTCGTGGCAGCTTGGAGAATTTTGCTCTTTAATTCCTGGACATTCTGGCTGTAGGTGGGGTTGGGTGGTGCCATTGGGGGGTTTCCTTCCCACAGGTGAGCAAAGTAATGGATGTGGGTGTTCACATCAAAGCGGATGACATCGCTGAAGCAGGAGACATCACAGAATTCCTGCTGGGCAGCTGTCACAGTCATTTCATCCAACTTTTCCTGCAGACGTCTTTGTCCTTCCATGTTCTGTTCCTTGGCAGTTATTTCTCCCACATTTTGGTGTACAAACAGGCAGCTTGGGGAAAGATTTACTTGCTTCATCCTCAGAAAAGCCTGCACAGCAATCTGAAGGACATCTTGCATTTCTGAAGGATTTTCTCCAAAGATATTGATCAAAGTCATGTTGCCGATGCCAATGACAAAGGTGGCCAGCTCATTGTCATGATTACGGGACTGTTTATTGGCCATCTCTATGGCACGAAGTCCCTCTGTGTCAACAACTAGCATGTAATCAAAGTCCAGATCTTGTTGCAGCTTCTCGTCCACTTTAATTAGCTGCATAAACGCTCCCCGGGTGCACCTCCCTGCACTGACGCTAAACTGAAGACCAAACATGGCATTCAACAGGGTTGACTTCCCTGTGCTCTGGATGCCAAGCACTGAGAGAACAAATACTCGTTTGTCCCCTAGCTTCTCAATTAATCTGTCAAAGATTGCTCCGATCCATCGTAATGGTACGTAAGAAGCATCACCATCCATCAGCTCGACAGGATGCCCTGAAACCATCAGATCAGCTGCAATTTCAGGTAGTTTGACACAACAGTTATCCTTTGAGTTCATTGATTCCAGAGCTTCATAAATCTGCCCTATCTCTCTCAAAATATGCTCAAGGCCAATGGATGAATCATTGATTTCACTGGAGAGGGCATCTAACTGACTCAGCAACAGAGGCTTCACATTGTTTTTTTCATTGGTTTTCTTTATTGCCAGGATTTGAGACCATAACTGGTGATACTCTCTCTTCAGTTCGTCAAGGCGACCAGAGGACAGGTCATCCATAAACACCTTCATCCACTGCAGGAAGTATTTCTTGGTATCTGCTGGCTGTGACTGGAGAAAGCCAAGGACTGATTTCATCAGCTGATTGAGGGGGAATGCCTTCTCTAGTTGCTTTCTTCTTATTGCTGACTTCTCTGACTCAATTTGGCTCCGATGATGCTCTATGCTCTTGTTCCTCTTTTCCTGCAAGCGAGTGAGTTCTTTGTCCTTTTTGCACCACGTGTACCACAGTTTTCCTTGAAGAGGCAGTAGCTGGGATTTGATCTCAGACGACTTCTCTTTCTTCAGAAGCTTCACCAGCGCCTCTGCCTTTTCTTTGGCTGTCACACACGCATCTGTATCTTCGTCGACTAAGAACCCATGCTTGCGAGCTTTGTCCAGGCAGGCGTCAAGGCTGAAAAGCATGTTAGACCCTTCCAGGAGATCCCTGATTGTTTTTGTCAGCTCGCCCATTAATTTTGCTTCGTTTCTGTTCTTGATACCTATTCTTATGTTTTGCCTAGATCGGCCAGCTGCAACATTCTCTTTTTCAGTGAAAAGACAAACCAAAGGCCTTTGCGACTGCCACAGGTCACGTAAAATTTTCTTCCCTTTCTCGTCATTCTGATCAGAGTTGGATATGAGAGCCACGTTCACAGCAGAGATCTCCTGTAAAAACTGCAGCTGCTCTTCGTGATCCCTTGCATCTCCGTGCAGGTTACAGAAAGCAACACAGCAGTCAAAGCTGTCATCGTCACTGCCCCGGGGACAGTACCAGGAGATCTCCACAACACCTTTCATCAGCAAACAGTCTTTGGTGCTGCCTTTGCAATGTCGGTGGAAAAAAGTGTCATGGTTTTGTTTGCTCAGCAGAGCATTCAGGATCTGAGACTTGGAAGAGGAGGGAGAACTGCCGATCCGTAGGAAGGACACAATGGGTGTCTCTGCCTGGTAAATGAGTTGGTTTTTGTAACTGTTAATTCTGGTCTGCTTTCCCGACTTCTCAGACCCTTTCCAGCTCTTTTTTATTTGGCTGAGGGACCAGAGGGGGAACTCTATCTGTGAAGTGCATGGGTTTGGTACCAGGAGAGGTAGCGCAAATTGGCAGAAAGCAAGCTTCGTTGAAATGTACTGTCTCATGAAATCATCAGCGCAATGAAAAATTGCCATCTGGAGGTCCATGGGGTGCACACTACTGTCCCTGGTTGCAGAGTCAGGGGCTTCTTCCTCCAAATCAGTGAAAAAGTCATCAAAGGACTGCGAGGGTTCACGCTCTTGCTCTGTGGTTTTTGGCACAGCTGCGAGTCCCGGGTTGCTGTCGTCCTTGCAAGTCAGGTACCTCACCCGATAATCCACAGTTAATAGCTTTTGCAAGAAGTAAAATGGTAGTTCATTGTCCTTGCTGGGCTGGCTGTCATGTAAAGATGTCTTGTATATGATGTGGAAATCTTCAGTCCCCATTTTTCTTGGATAGTGACTTTCTAGTCCAAGGCGCTTAAGTAAGTGGAGGAACTCTTGGTTTGCAATGGCTTGATTTGCTTTGGATTCGCTGCTGCCTGATTTGGAATTGGACTGACTGGAAGGCTCTGTTCTTTGGAAAGTGTCTTCCATATCTTTGATGATACTGTGTTTCTTCAGATCGTCACATGTGTCATCCAAGCGCCCACTGATGAGGGAATGCAAGTCACTTTCCAGCATCTCCCAGTCTTTGAATGTACTGTGCTTTTCAAGGAGAGTTTTTATTTCTGCGGACCATAAGTTTTTCATCTGATCTTCCATGAAAACTAAACGCTCATTCTTCTGCTCAGGGGACACCGCCTTATATTCAGATGTCACAGTTAGACCCGTCAGCAGCAGGAATGCCTGGGCTCTGTAAACATCTTGCTCCTTCAGACTCAGATACTCCTTATGTCCCATTTGGATTTCATTTATCATGAAGTTAATTTCTGGACATCCAAGGAGGTACTGAAAAGTGCTCCTTTCCACCTGGTATCCCACGCTGGTCGTAATTAAGAGCACCAACAGTTCTATGTCTTTCTGTGCCCTTTCCTGGAGAAACTGGAGTAAGGAATAAACAGCTAGCCTTGCAGTCAAGGTGGCTTTTATCTTTGCTTCGTGAATGGCAGATGCAGAGGTTTCGGGTGCGTAGGTGGCTTCCTGGATGTACTCCTTCATTTGCAGCAGTGTCTTGGTGAGATCTTCAAGCTCAGAAACATTGGGAGTTTCGGGAAGCATGTGCTCAGTATGGAAGATCCATTGCATAATGAAGGAAGACCTGGGGAAGTCCTTGACAGAATAGACATGAGGATCCAAGAGGCACCTCAACAGAGACTTGATGTAGGTGGTGTTTTCTGGAGGTGACTTCTCGCAAAACAGAACGGTATTCACCAGGAACTCCTGCAGTGCTTTGTCCGACAAGCATACGTTGATCCAAACACTATGGTTTCTGGTTTTTTCATTCAGATTCTGTTTGAAATCTATCAGCGTGAGCAGTTGCCTTTCATCCCCTGACACCTCCCAGGCCCTCACGCACTCCACGAAAGCTCTGGCCTCTTCCACTGCACTGACCAGTTCCTCTCCAAACATGGTGCCGACGCTGTGATTCGTTAGCACCTCGTACGCGGCCCTGAGGCTGCTGCTCATTTCATAGATGGACTTGAAATCACTTTTGTGATTGAACAGGATTATATCCCACACTGGGATCAGCTGAAAGCCTCGGTCGATAACGTGCCACGTTATGTTATTAGTTACAAGCCCCGATTTCCACTGAGGAAGAGAATCTGTCTCTGATGGGCCCCCTGTGGTGGCCACGTAGAGCTGAACCGCTGTGTGGGCACTCCTGCTGTCTCTTCCCTGAAAAGAAGCCTGTGAGCTGGATTTTGAAGCGTCCACGTCCGCTCCCACGCTGACACTGAAGCCGCTGTAGCTGGCCCCGACGTAGCAGTTCAGTGCTTCAGATGCTTGTCGCTTCACCTCTTCCCGCTGCTCAGCTCTGAATCCTTCCATGGATGCCTTCCACCAGAATATCCCCCCAAAGTGGAGGGGACCCTGGTTTACGTGGGACCCAAACCTGCTGAAGAAGCTCGCACACCTGCTCTTCAGCATGTGGGGCCTGTCTGCCTCCTGAGTGATGCTCAAAAGATGCTCGATGTCTTGCAGCTCCTGCAGGGCCGCATCCGAGAGGCGAAGCTGGTGCTTTTGGAAGTAGCAGGAGGCCAGCGGGATGTACTGGTACTTGGTGGTGCATATGTAGCTCTGCTCAGAGCGGGACTGGTGGGTGTCCTCTGACTGCAAGGACCTGCTGTAATCTACACCAGCTTCCACATTAAACCCCCAGAACCCGGCTTTGGCAGCAACGCTGATGCTGAACCCCAGCTTCTCCATGGACTTGGTGAAAGTGGCTTCTGCTGCAGAGGAGGAGAACTCCTTCCTCTCAAGCAGCGACCCTTGCTCTGGACTGGCGAGCTTGAATCCGTCGGGAACCCCGATGAGCTGGTCTCGCCTTGCCAGCACATCCGCAAGGCTGTTCGTTCTGTAAATGCCCTGCAGGGCCAGTCCCCCCGACGCCCGCCTCAGGACCTCCATGTCGGA
This sequence comes from Harpia harpyja, assembly GCF_026419915.1. Lineage (NCBI taxonomy): Eukaryota > Metazoa > Chordata > Aves > Accipitriformes > Accipitridae > Harpia > Harpia harpyja. The sequence continues at coordinate 1,163,495 of NC_068954.1, read as the reverse complement.
GAGGTTCTGACCCTGGCCCGCTGACAGCTCCTGCTGCTCCAGCTGCTTCCGGATGCTCTCCAGCACATCCACCAGTGACTTCTCTGGTGGTGCCCAGTACTCTTTGGGAATCTCCATGGCTTGCCACAGAGCCTCCTCTTTCTGTCTTATAACATCTTTGCTGTGGCTGCGGCTGTTGCGCATTTCTTTCAGCTCCTTCAGGGCGAGCTTGGCCGCTTCTTGTCTCTGCTTTGTTAGCTCCAAGCGCTCCTTCTGCAGCTCCTCAAAAGTTGCTTTGCTGTCTGTTAGTTCCAGGAGTTTTCGGAGCGCCTTTGTTTCCCAGGGGTACCGTACTTCGCACTCCAGCTTAAGGTAGTCCTCATACTGCAGATGTTTCAGGGCTTCTCTGGACTTGACTCCCAGTATCTGCGACAGTTTGGGGAGCCAGTATCCATCATCTAGTCCTTCTTTCTCACATGCTTCTGCCAGTAGTCTTTTAGCAAGATGTGCCTTTTCATCATCCTCTAGTATGTCCTCCTGTGAACCCATGGCTGCGGAAGAAGAAAACAGACTTTCTTTAAGGTATGTTGTAAGAGGCCGGGGCCTCTTATAAGAGGGATCTCCAGCAGCTCTGGCCCTGGGGATTCCTCCTACCCGGCTGCTGGAGCCCAGCCTGGTGTCCCGGGACGATGGATGTGCCTGCTGCTTTACCATTTGCAGGTTCAACCCTGGAGCTGAGTGTATATCCCAGAGACAACACTCACAGACACACACACACGCTCTCTGTCTTGGCCACGCAACCTGCCGTGGACAAGGTGCTGCTTTCAACAGTGCCCATGACTACCCAACAGGACTTATAAACACATAAGTACAGGCAGCTGTGGGCATTCCTGAATCCCTTGAGCACCAGCACAGCCCCTCTGTCCATCCAACACCCCTGCCTGCATCCTGCACCCTCTTACCAGCCCCACGGGTCTCCTGCTCGCTGGCTGGTCCAGCTTGGTGCTCACCAGCAGACAGAGGTACGCACTCACACACTCATCTCACGGGCACCCCATGCACACAGGACACACTCACCCCAAATACCCAGCACCAGGCACACAGGCTGTGACCCGTGGTCCCGCTCCAGCTGCCGGCGTGGAGCCCCTCACTCGCCTCACTCATGCCCGTTCCCCCCAGGAGCTGGTTCTCGGGACACGCATCGTTCCCACCCCAGTGGCTGGGAAAAATCCGAGTTGTTCCCATCCAGAGCTGTGCCTGGAGCATCCCGTTGGCCCATTGTTAGTGACTGGAGACTTTGGGTCGTCGGCATTGTCTCCGGGACCCCCTGTCTATCCAGTCTGCGTCCCTGTGTGGTTTTGTTTATCATTTCTCCCTTCACTTAGTATCCCATATGCACTGGAAAGGTCCTTGACTGCTAACCTTAATGGAGCTGATGCTCTCACTGTCCACGTGCCTTTATGCCTCTTTTTTTTTTTTAAACTGTGATACAAACCTGGTAATTGTCTCTGTCTCAATTTAGTTGGATACTGAAGAGATTTATTCAGTGCACAAAACCTTCCCGTGCATTCAGCTTTCGTCCCACCACCGACACAAGACTCTTACCAACACAGGTATTGATCTAAGGTGCTTGTCACGGGGCTCTTGGACCCTTTCAGAGCCCTTAGTGTCAGCTTTGCCTTTAAAGTCAGTGAAGACTTAGGCAATATGCTCAATGGATGCTGGGTCTGATTCATCTCACCTCACAGCAGATGCTCCTTTTGGTCAGATGTTTGACTTTCCAGAGGACACAGGCAGCCAAGGTCCCCAGCTCAGCTGAGACAGCACATCGTCACACAGCAGGCCTGGTAGGCAAGGCTGGGGTGTTAAGAAGAAGATCATAGAATCGTTTAGGTTGGAAAAGAGCTTTAAGATCATCGAGTCCAACTGTCAACCACACCCACTAAACCACTGAACCATGTCCTGAAGTGCCTTGTCTACACTTTTTGAATACCTCCAGGGATGGTGACTCAACCCCTTCCCTGGGCAGCCTGTTCCAATGCCTGACAACCCTCTCAGTAAAGAAGTTTTTCCCAATATCCAATCTAAACCTCCCCTGCCGCAACTTGAGGCCATTTCCTCTCGTCCTATCTCCAGCCACCTGACAGGATTGACCAGCACCCACCTCACTACAACCCCCTTTGAGGTAGTTGGGGACCACCTCAAGAATTCAGGAAGAAAAACACCAGGAAGGAAAGGCCCAAAATCCTAAAGGAGAAGACTAGACAGTCAGGAGATGGTGTCCTGGTTTCAGCTGGGATAGAGTTAATTTTCCTTCTAGTAGCTGGTGTAGCGTTATGGTTTGGATTCAGCGTGAGAGTAATGTTGATAACACGCTGATGTTTTCAGTTGTTGCTAAGTAGTGTTTAGACTAAGGCAAGGATTTTTCAGCTTCTCATGCCCAGCCAGCAAGAAGGCTGGAGGGGCACAAGGAGTTGGAAGGGGACACAGCCAGGACAGCTGACCCCAACTGGCCAAAGGGGTATTCCATACCATGTGACGTCATGCCCAGTATATAAACTGGGGGGAGTTGGCCGGGGGGGGCAGATCGCTGCTCGGGAACTAACTGGGCATCAGTCAGTGAGTGGTGAGCGATTGCATTGTGCAATCACTTCTTTTGTATATTCCAATCCTTTTATTATTGTCATTTTATGATTGTTATTATTATCATTATTATTTTCTTCCTTTCTGTCCTATTAAACTGTTCTTATCTCAACCCACAAGTTTTACTGTTTTTTTTCCCCGATTCTCTCCCCCATCCCACTGGCTGGGGGGGAAGTGAGTGAGCAGCTGCCTGGTGCTTAGTTACCGGCTGGGATTAAACCACGACAGGTGGCAATCCATCGACACGGAGGATTCATTCCAGGGAGCAGTGGAGGCCATCCTTTCTCCACCAGTGATGATTGCCCAGCCAGCAAAGACTCTTCAGGGCCTTTTTGGGGTGGTGACCAGGCTAGGGTTTCACCTGGGACCTAAACCCACGTACCCATTGTGTACGTTAGCCCAGGGACAGTTTGCAAAGTACGTATCTGCTCCTTCAAGAGTCTCTTCTGCGCACAGCAAAAGGTGCCAGAAGGTGCCTCGGGACAGGACTGTAATGCCTGTACACCATAACAACATCGCAAGGAGGAAGACCAAGCCTGCCCATGAAGTCCAAGCTCAATCGGACTCTAATTTAAGAAAGATCCCCCCAGCATCGGTATCCGCCCCCAGTACCCAACTGCTGCAAATATTCTGATAAAGAAATCAGAATTTAGTCACATAGAAGAGTTAGGTTTGATTAAGAAGTAAAATTGTGAAGCATAATGTATAGGATTGTTAAGTTTCAAATGTAGCCATAGAAACTTTAGGAACTGTGTTATGTGTGACTATAGGAACCTTAATATTGTTGAAGTTTGAAATAGCTAACCATAGAAACCTCACCAGGAAGTTACTGGTTTTTCTATGTTTTGTTTCAAGAAACTAAGGAAACTGTCATGGACACCAGTTATGCTGCTCGGAAACCCCCTTACCCTTCCCATCTCGATTTGAGTATCGAAGACTCCAATCAGTAGAGCTAAGTGTAACTGACCAATGGTTGTTTTTAAATAAGAATATTGATAAGGTTATATAATCAAAGGACCAATCATTATAAAGGTTAAATTTAAGAGCGAGCATAGTATGCATTTTTATGTAAAGAGCTTATGTAACAACGACCTGACAGAAAAAGTCTATAAAAACGGATGGATTTTGATACTAAGTTGGACACGCCTTTGGAGGAGCAATCCCCCATGTCGCCAGTGCTGCAATAAACAAAGTGCCTGCTTCTTAACTTCACGTTGGTGTCAAGGAGTTTTATTCTGGATCTCGGTAACACAACTACCAGCTGACCTCTCAGATACTGGCCCTCCTGCCAGCACCATGCAGCCACCAGCAAGGGAGGGTTGGGGGCTCACGCCTGCTTTCTCGAGGGGAGAAGATGTGGAAGGATGGAGAGCAGGCCGAAGGATGGAGAGTAGGCTGGTCTGTAAGAGCAAAGCCTGGAGACCTGTGGAAAAGTCCCAGCTCCAGATACACGGGCTGTCCAGTTAACATCTGTGCTCTCTGGTCAGGCTCAGCCAGCCTCAAGACAAAGTCTGGACGTGGCAGAGCCTGGGGGAGCAGCACTGACAATGTGGCAGCTCGTGCCACGTCCCACCACTGCCCAAATCATGCATCTGCTGCTGTGGGTGAAGCTCAAGCCCCCGAAGAGAGCGGGAGAAACACGAGGGGGGTTGACCCCACCAGCAACTAAGCACCCACCAGCAGCTCGTGCATTCCCACCAGCGGGACTGGGGAGAGAAGTGGAAAAGCAAGAGCAAGAAACACTCCTGGGTCAAGATAAGGAGAGTTTAGCAAGCGAAGGAAAGCTGCACGTGCTCGCAAAGCAAAGCAGAGTGTTTATTCACTACTTCACATCGGCGGGCAGATGTCCAGCCGCTCCCTGGGAAGCAGACCCTCAGCGCACGTGATGGCCGCAGCCACCAACATCTCCCTCCTCCTCTCCAGCTTTGATTGCTGACCACGACGCCATGCGGTGCGGTCCACTTGGGCACCTGTCCCGGCTCTGTCCCCTCCCAAATTCTCACCCGTTGGCCCATTACCGACGCTATTTCAGTCTCAGATGCCCGAAACAGCACCACACGGCTGCAACTGAGAACATTAACTTCAGCCCAGCCGGACCCTGAACTAGCACCCAGGCACACTTGGAAGTCCCAGCATGGCTTCACATTTCTTCAAGAGTAAGGAAAAACCACATACAATTGCGTTAGTGCTCTCAGAGGATGACTAAGCATATTTATGGAATTACTCAGGATTGCTTTCTTCCTTGGAAGTGAATGAGGGAAGCAGGAAGGCTGGCAGCTTGACCTGCCACGGGACTGCCTGCACCCCGTTTCATGGCAGCAGCCCCTTTGAGAGTGTTTTCCCCAGCCCTGCGCAGGGGAACTGGGCTCTGGAAGCGCTTGTGCCTTAGGGAGACCAGAGACTGTAGGAGATGCTGGAGGAGGTGAATCCCACCATCACTCCGTAGGGAGGAAAAGGAAGAACTCTCCCCTCTAGGCTTGGGGACAGAGCAGGATGTCCCACGAACGGCACTCGTTACCCCAGTGCTGCCACGCTCTCTAACGAGCGGCACGGGAGGCAGGCACCACCACCCAAGCGACCCATGCACCCCAGCAGCCGTCGCTTCTGCACCCCTGTTAATGCTGACAGAGAGCATGCCACGGGAAGGGTTATTATCAATGATGTTCCCCAAATTAGCCGTTGCAGCCTCCGAGGCCACGGGAGGGCCCACAGAGCTGCCTTCCCACCTCCCCAGTTTTGCTCTGACACGTCCCAGCCCTGTCCCCTGTCTCCAGAGCAGGGAAGCAAATGGCATCAGGGTGCAGGTCCATGCACAGCTCCGCAGCCGCCCCAGCCCCTGGCCCGCAGCCCAGCTGGGCTTTAGGCGAGCGCACCCATCCTGACTCACCGTGGGGCTGGGTAGCGCCTGGGGTGGGCAGGATCAGGCCTGGCTGGGGGGAGCATTGATGGCTCCCCCCCCCATCCAGCCCTGCTGCCAGCTCTTGAAGCCAGGCTTTGCACCTCCGCAGACATCAGTCTGCCCTGAATCCCGCCGGCATGTCTTCTCCTTCCCCACCTACTCCTGCTCTGAGCCCCTTGCCTCCTTCCTGCCCTCCCAGTTCAACCCTTGCAGCCACACACGCCTTGAGCTTCCTCAAACAGGCTGGCGAGCAAAGGCTGCTTCCTCCATCCCACGCTCGGAGCAGAGACCATTCGCCTGCTGCCCTAAAACCCCTTATTCCTTCCCTGGCATCTCTCAAGGGACGGGAAAACAAATGAAAGACAAAGCAGAAGCCAAACAAGATCCCTGCTCTCGCTGATCCCCAGCTCCCAGCATCCCAGAGCTCATCAGCAAGTTCCTACCGTCTTGGCGGCTCCCAGGCTGGTGTCAGCCCAGCCTAGCCCCTCTCTTTATAGAGCCGACCGGTCTCCAAAGTGGCTTGGTGCTTCCCGTTCATAGAGGCAGCGAGGAGGGCTTCCACCTTCCTCGGAATCAGCTCACTGCCTGCAGAAGAGTGTGAAAGCGAAACTTGGCAGCTGCTGCCTGCGCTGGAGCTGAGCCAGGCAGATCAGAAGGCAGCAGCAGCCCCGGGTATCCACATCAGGCTCCCAAATCGTGTCCTGGGCTCTGCACAGGGGTGCCCGGTGCGCCCATCCAGAGCTGGTGGGGTGCTGGCAGAGCTGCCGCCTGTAATCAGGGAGAAAGCGGCAGGGACTGGGCAGCACTTGGGGCTTTTGGCTGGAAACCTCCCCAGCCTGCTCCTCTTACTCATGAATCATCGAATCACAGGATGGTTTGGGTAGGAAGGGACCTTTAAAGTAATCTAGTCCAACCCTCCTGGAATGAGGGAAGGGACATCTTCAACCAGATCAGGTTGCTCAGAGCCCCGTCCAACCTGACCTTGAATGGTTCCAGGGATGGGGCAGCAACCACCTCTCTGGGCAACCTGGGCCAGTGTCTCACCACCCTCAGCGTAAAAAATGTCTTCCTTATATCTAGTCTGAATCTCCCCTCTTTTAGTTTAAAACCATTACCTCTTGTCCTATCACTACAGGCCCTTGTAAAAAGTCTGTCCCCATCTTTCCTATAAGCCCCCTTTAAGTACTGGCAGGCTGCTGTAAGGTCTGCCCAGAGCCTTCTCTTCTCCAGGCTGAACAACCCCAACTCTCTCAGCCTGTCCTCATAGCAGAGGTGTTCCAGCCCTCAGATCATCTTCGTGGCCTCCTCTGGACCCGCTCCAACAGGTCCATGTCTGTCCTGTGCTGAGGACCCCAGCGCTGGACGCAGGACTCCAGGTGGGGTCTCACCCGATGGGAGCAGAGGGGCCGAATCCCCTCCCTCGACCTGCTGGCCACGCTGCTGGGGATGCAGCCCAGGACACGGCTGGCTTTCTGGGCTGCCAGTGCACATTGCCAGGTCACGTCCAGCTTTTCACCCACCAGTCCCCCCAGGTCCTTCTCTGCAGGGCTGCTCTCGATCCCTTCAGCCCCCAGCCTGTGTTGATACCGGGGGTTGCCCTGACCCACGTGCAGGACCTTGCACTTGGCCTTGTTTGAACCTCAGGAGGTTCACACAGACCCACGTCTTGAGCTTGTCCAGGTCCCTCTGATTGGCACCCCGTCCCTCAGGTGTGTCAACCACCCCGCTCAGCTTGGTGTCATCTGCAAATTTGCTGAGGGGGCTGGTCCGGGGCTGCCTCAGGGGAATCCCAAAGGCACCCCATGGGCATCACCCCTCCAACCACAGCCCTGCACCCAGGGTCCCCCCAAACCTGCTCCCCCCAGACCCGCCTTTGCCCTACCCAGCTGATGCTGCCTACCCAGGGACTCCCCCACCTCCCGGACCCCCTCCCTCTTTGGGGGGTCCACAGGATCCGGTTGGAGCCCCCTGACTTCTCAGACCACACGAGACTCGGGGTGCCATGGGAGGGTATTGCAGGGGGAAGGACCGCTCGTGCCCCCCCCCCGGGGAATCAGGTCCCAGGGACGGATCCTGCCCCACCAGCTCACAGCCGCCCGGGAAGCCTGCCTGGTGGCGGCAGTACCGGCACGGGGGATGGCCACCTTCCCACTGCTGCAAAGGTTTAGGGCTGGGAAAATACCAGGGGAGAGCAGGCTGCAGCCTCCCTCTCCCGGGCTGCGGTGGGCTTGGGCTTTCAGCCCCGAGTGAAATCTGGGAGCGGAGACCCCTCTGTCATCGCCAGGAAGGTGTTTATTGTGCTCCTCCTGCCAACCCCGGGCACCGAGGCGACGGATTTCCCCATTGCAGCAAGGCGGGACCTTGCCCCCCACCACCACGCTTGCCCCTCTGCCCCACGGATGGACGGCCCACTGTGCCCCATCGCCGGAGGGTCACTCCTGGGGCCGGGCTGCCCCGTGGTTGCAGCAGGGTCCTGGGGGACTGGTAGGACTCCCCCCAGCTTGCCAGAGCTGGTGGGACCCCATGGGAGCCGGCAGCGGCACGAGGGGCAGCCACCTTCAACTTGTGCTGCTGGGGACCCGGTGACCGCTTCTCCCTGCCTCGCCGGCCAGGTCTGGGCTTCTCGGGGGGACACGGTGACCTCGGGGCTCCCTCCAGCACCGCTCCTGCCTCGGGTGTTCAGTTCCAGCTGCTGCTTTGTCCTCCCATGGCGTCACCTCTCCTCCCGCAGGCTCCGGGACATCCATAGGGACACCACCTTCACTCTGGGGAGAGAGGTGATGGTGACCACCTGGGGGGACCTGCCCGCGCAACCCCCAGCATCGTCACAGCCAGTGCCCACCCTAAACCCACGGCCCCGGGGGTGGAGGATGCTCACCCCCAACGATGTTCAGCAGCTCTTCGAGCTCCTGCTGCAGCCGCAGTCGCAGCAGTTCCCGCAGCAGCTCCCGGCGCCGGCTCCGCGGGGCCACCCCCATGCGCCGCAGGGTCCCCTCCGTCAGCCGCAGCAGGACCCGGCCCGAGACGGCGTGCTCCTGTGCCAGCTCCGCCAGCTCCCGGGTCCCGCTCCGCGCAGCCAGCCAGGCACCCACCTCCGCCACCGTCCACTGCCCCGCCGGGCGCTGCTCCCACTGGGCCCCCTCCGACACCTGCGCCGGGAGGAGAGGGGTGAGCTGGGATGTCCCCTCGTCCCCCAGCCTGTCTCTCCAGCCCCACGGAAGCTATAGGGTCAAGCTGGCTCCTCCATGCCGCAGTCCCCCCTACCCAGCCTGAATGTGACCCTCAGTCCTATCCCCGCACCTGACCTTCACATCCCCATCCTCCACCCGTGGGGGGTCCCCCAACCGCCAGGACCCAGCCGCAGTTATCCGTGGGGCATCTCCAGCCCCTGAACCCCTGCCCACGCTCACCTCGGCCGTTGGGCATCCTTCCAGCAGTGCCTCGGCCCCATCCTGCACCCGTGTGTCCATGTGGGGCAGGGTGCAGGGCAGCTCAGGCTCCCTGCAAACGGGGCTTCATCAGCCGGGGGTCCCATGGCTTGCCCCCGGACCAGACCCACCGTGTCCTGCCAGCCAAATAACCCCCCCAGCCCCTCGCCACGGCAAAGCGCCCCATCCCATGGTCCCTGCCCACTGCTGCCTCCCCGGGAGGATGCGAGTGGCCATCCTCCTCGATGCCACCCGGTCCGTGCCCCCCGGCCCCCCCAGCAGAAGGGGGCTGCTCACCGGGGTGCCGGGCCGGGGGCCACAGCGAGGCCCCGTTGCCCATCTTGCCACGTGGGCGTGCAGAGCCCAGCGCACCCAGGAGGTGAGATCAGCCCCGACTCGCCCATGCCCACCACCTCTGTGAGCCTGGGGGGGGGGGGAACTGGCACAGCACAGCTCCCCCAGCCCAGCCAGGACCCCTTCCCCAGCCTGACCCACCTCCTCCTCTTCACCGCCCTCCACTCCGGGTCGGCACCGAACACCAGGAGAGCGAAAGAAACCTTTGCCCCAGCCCTGCCTCTGCGGGCCGTGCACGCCCCGACAGCCCGGCTTCCCCCCCGGCAAAGAGCACCGCCAGGCTGCGAGGGGCTCCCCGCCATTTCGGGGAGCCGAGGGTCAGCGCCAGGCTGGGTCAGAGGAGAGCAGAGCTGGGTTCTGTCTGTACCGGGAGCCGGTGAAGGAGTTCTGCAAAAGCTCTTCCATCTCCCCTCCCGCTTCCCTGCAGCCAGCCTGCCCAGTTTGCCCCGAGCATCTTCCCGGCACGGACCACCACCAGACTCACTGGAGCAGCTTCGCCTACGACGAGGACGGTGGCGGCGAGGGTCCCGGCAGGGACACAGGAGAGGCACCGGCAGAGCAGGCGGGAGGAGCGGGATGAGCCTCAAGGATGAGTCACATCCCGAAGGGCTGCGGCCCTGCCCTGCCGAGCGTGTAGGGACCCAGCCACCGGCTGCAACAACCCATGGAGCTGCTCTCCTCCCCTACATTCCCCGAGACCCTGGAGGGGGATTAAATCCCCCAAATGACTCTGAAAATGATCCACTATGGAACAGGCAGGCCAGAACAGTCGGAACAGGGCCACGGGGCTGCAAGGGCTGCCCCAGCACACCGGCAACACGCTTGCACCTGAGCCGTGGAAGTATTTCCCACCGTCTCCCAGACAGAGCACAAGCAACGTCTTCCCAGCCCCAAACACGCCAGCACCGAGCAGCGTACACGCTTCAGCTCCCTCCGGTTCCTGCAGCAAGCCCTATCCACAGCTTTTCCCCCAGCACAGCCACAACGGCCCCCTCCGGGCTTGCAGCGGGGGTGGTTTTGCCCCCACCATCCACCCATTGCTGCAGATGGGTCCGTGCCCACAGCGGCAGGACGAGCGGGCTTAGCCTCATCAACAAAGCAAGCAGCTAACTGTTTTTATTGCGTGGTGCTACGTTATCTTCAAAGGCACCCACAAAAGCAAACAGGCCCCTTCTCCCCTCACCCAGGCGGTTCCCACTTGCACCCACAGCCACCTCTCTGCGCCGCATTCCCACCAGTGCAGAGTTGCAGCATTGCACAAGATTTCCAACCAGGAATAAACAAGAACCACCCACTGTCGCACCCATCCTTTATCTCAGGTGCATCTCCTGAGCTGCAGGGCTGTACAGCAGCTGGTGGGTCACAGAAGCTGTTTCTTTCATACGAAGGACTTGAAGGTTTTTGCAAGTTGTTTTAGAAGAATCTCTATTTCCTGGCAAGTAACACAAGCCATCCCCAGCTAACAAAAACAGAGATGAGCGAGGAAAATAACCCAGAACATTAACCAAAAGGGCAAGAACAACCGCCTCGTCTTCCCAAAACCTTGGGAGAAAGACCACAAGCCTGCACACCTGAAGTTTATCAACTTGATTCTGCATAAGCATTACGCTACCTGTTTCTGAATTTTCAAAACGCCAGACACTGAAAGTGTGTAATCAAGGTGCCATAGAGAAGCAGGAGTTACCAAAACAGTCTCAAAAGCATTGATTTTGATGATTCACTGGGGCTCTGGAGCTCAAGGTGGGTTCTGGGCGGATTTCACAGCAGCTGTCTCCCATTTCAGAAAGCAGACACCTGCTGCCACCTCAGAGCACACAGCCCCCACGACAAACAACACAGAAATCCTCCCCAACACATTTCAGGTGAGGGGAGGGAAAGAAAAAAAAACAGACTTTTTTTTTTTTCCCCGATTTATTGTGGCTAACATCAGTGACACTCATTTGTCAGAAGCAATTTGCTAATTCCAGTGCTGTTTGGACATCTCACAGCAAACTTCCTCCTTACAAACGAGATCAGCCAACTCAGTTTGAACCCGTTTCTGAAAACAGTTATTACTCCCTACAAGGACACATCAACTCACATCTCAGCCCACCCACCTCCAGTACTTTACATTCTCTTTATCTCCAAACTTAGTCCTCTGTACACAGCTTTGAAATCATTCTTCTCCAGGGGGAGAAATCTTGCTTATTGAAGAGTTACGGTAGAAATCAGATAGGTTACAAGGACGCTGGAGAGACTAAGAGCCGCATTAACTTCTACTCTCCTGGAAGTGGAGTATTTCTTAGAGAGTCTTCATTAGTTGAAAATTACCAGCTGAGTAGCTAAAAGGTATTTACAAAGGCCACCAAAAATCCTTTCCGAGAAGGACTGTATGTATGTTTTTATTAGTGCATTAAAATGGCATTGCCAGGCATGGGACATACGAGTACCCACTCAGCAGTCCCTTGTCCTGTTATTGAGGGTAAAGCTCCACTATCATCGCGTGCCCCTGGAAGGAGACAGAAAGAGAAGAACAGTCACAGAAAAGACTAATTATTACAGACACACACCCAACGGGAGATGCCCATCTCCTGACCATCTTAAAACAAAAGGGGAGATGAAAATCCAGGGCTGATTCACTAAGAGGATTCTGCAGACAGTGGTTTGATGGCTTCGGGACAGCATAGATGCGCTTCAGGCTGGCCAAGACACCAGAGTCCACCCTGACCAACGCATCAGGCTGTCCTGAGGGCCAAACCAGGAATTCAGGGTGGAGGCAACGTCGGGACCAGTGCCCTCAGGTTACAGGGGGCCCGCCGTGCTAGGTCCCCACAGAACTGCCACCAGTCACCACAACCTGAACCAGGGCTCCCATACGCATCCTCCAGAGGTGTAGGAAGAGTCTCGCCCCCATTTTTCTTCTGAAGATCTTTCTTCCCGAGATTAGAAGAATGATCCTCGCAAACCACAATTTGGGAAGTCTTTTAGAGTCACCAAAGGAAACCCTCAGAACATGGCAGAAATCTCTCCTTCCCCTTTTGTACCATACGGGCAGCAAGGGGCTGCAGTCGCCATCGCCCAGGGATGATTCCGAGATGGGCTGGAGAGTCTCGAAAGCGGACGAGGCGGAGGGAGCTCGCAGAACCAAGCTGCGGTAAGGAGGCAGCTGGCCGAGCCGGAGGGCGTTATGAACACCCAGTGCCACAGGACTTCAGAGGTGCCCCCACACCTGGTGTAACCGGAGAGGATTTCATAGTACTGACAGGAGCAGAAATGTAATTACTGCCCCTCTCCAGAGGGAACAGTGCCAGACCATACAGCATCATTACCTGCCCTCCCGCAGCACAGGCAGCAACCAGGCCGTATTGTCCTCCCTCCTTCTTCAATCTATGGGCAGCAGTAATTACTAGACGGCAGCCAGTGGCAGCGAAAGGATGTCCCAGCGAGAGAGAGCCGCCCCAGTTATTGAACTTCTCCAGAGGAGGGGCTCCGACCTGCAAGAACACACACAGGGACACACACAGTCAGCTGTCTGGAAGGAGATTGCTTGACCTACTCACACCACCACCAAACCTGCAGTGGTCCAGGCTGGCCATATAAAGCGTTCCTTGGCACATACCAGTGCCTGACGACTGGACAAAATTGTGCTAAAGGCTTTACTCTGCTTCACCTGCAGCCAGACAGGTATACCCTATGCTGTTAGAAAGCATGCAGAAGGACTGAGCCCCTCCCACTGTTCTTAATTCCTTCCTCTCCAACAATTACTATTATGGCTCTAGACCTCCACCTCCTGCTGACAACGGCAATGCCATTGTTCCCAAAGAAACTGCTCACATTGGGATTTGCTAACCCAGAGTTCAAGAAACATTGCTTCTCCTCGCAGAACATAACAAAAGCCCTGCTTTGCAGCACTAGCGTACCCCGCTGCAATGAGGAATTCCATTAATCCTAAAGTTAAACTAAAGATAAAAGCATCCTGACTCTGTCTTACCTTTGACTTTCTGCCCATGCAGTTTTGTGCAAACCAGTCCGAATCCATAGCTTTCAGGTTAGCCAGGATCTGCCCCTGAAAGGGAGGGGAGGCCAACATTAATAAGGGTAATGGCAGACTCCGAGGAAAGCCTACAGACAGTGCTAGCAAATAGGAGATATCCTGAGACTAGCTACGGCCACAAAACTAACACAGCCAACTAAAAAAAACATTTTACAGGATCAGCCCTGTTAATCAATGTTCGCTCAACCTTAGCTAGAAAAAGACAACGTCCAATTAACAAGCCACCTCACCACAGTAACACCTATCCCCAACCCAATTAGTACATGATGTAAAGAAGCGGTTCCTTTCATACAGGAGTCTTGGGAAAGTAAGATTACTTTTTTTTTTTACGTATTATTTTAGAAGAATCTGTATTCCTTTCGTGACTCCAAGCAACATAAGCCACTCTTAGCATGGATGGTGTCAATGTAAAAACGTTACATATCTAAAACATATACAGTACTTATGTTTAGACATAAATGTAGAATTACACCCATCTACATTTAGCGAAGGTCTTAAGAGCTTTCACCAACACGAAACCAGATGTCTACAGAATGGCATTTTACAGTTAGAGGCATCCTTCGTGTTCAGAGTACTTACAGCAAAAGCTTCGTGGAATTCAAACACATCAATATCAGCCATGGTTAGACCAGCCTTCTCTAGCACTTTGGGAGTAGCGTATGTTGGACTGAAGAAGAGTTAAGAAAGAGAAGTCTTGCATGAATATGTTTCCACACATCATCCTCCCGTTCTTCCACAGCAACCCACGTTACATTCCTTCTCTCTAGGGTTCACAGTACAGCTCTGCCTATCCCACTCCAACTGAAACACTACCCCAAGTAACTACTGCTAGTACCAACATGCTGAGGTGCTTCCCAGCAAAGCGTGGTGGGTATTTCTGGCACAGCTGCTCTCCCACGTTAGTCACCACCCCCCTCCTGAGTCACACCTCACACACCAGCTCTTGCACCTTTGCGAGAAGGCCTGAAGAGATGTACTATCTCGTGAGAGACTTCCCAAAAAAGCCAAACATGTAATGGCAAGTCAAGGCTGTTGTGCTAGTACGGACTGTTAGGGGATGCTCTTGATTGTCACCACCTACCCCAGTAGCAGCTGGTCCTTTGGATCCTGGGACACATACACAAAGTCCCTGCACAGGAGAAATGCCATTAGTAACAGAAAGAGGAGCAGAAGGAAGCAAGAGCCAACTTCAGAGGCCACGTAGAGCAGTCCCTTTTTTACCTTAGGTAGGCCTTTGGTTTGTATCCCATTGCCAGAGCCTTCTCCTCAGACATGAGCAGAACTGCTGAAGCACCGTCTGTCTGAAACAGGCAGACAAACCCCGTGAGGTCACTGCCTGAAGAACAAGCACACCCTACACGCAAAACGAGCCTGACAGCCCTCCTGCAGAGCAGCTGGCAAGAGAGGACCCAAATATAACCAGAGCTTCCAGGACATCCCCCTGCGATGGGACAAAGAACAAGCCTGCATGATTGAGCCGATGGGTGGATGGATGGATGGATGGTGTCCAAACGATGTTAGCACATGTATCGCTGAAGCACTTCCTTACAATCCAGACCCACAACTCCCCCTGCTTTCAAACAGGACAGGCCTAAAAGAGAGGCCTAAAAGCCCTGCCAGTCCCGAGGACAAGCTTGTTACCCCAAACACTCACCTGTCCGCTCAGCTCCATTCCAAAACCGGAGTACAATTCTGGGGTCACACAAGCCACAGGCTCACCACATTGCAAAAATGAACATCATGGCTTTGGCACATGACCACTCATTTCTGGGGTAATAGCCTAAGCTGGCCTACAGACCTGTGGCATAGAGCACACCAACAGCGTTTCAGCCGTTCCTAACACCAAGGCTGTGGCATTACCAGGCTTTTCTAAGTCCCCAAGAACACTAAGGAGTAAATAGCATTGCTGCTGAAAGAGCCCCAGCAGTCGTTACTTGCTTCCTTTGAAGTGCTCATCACAAACTGTGAAACAGCCTTTTAAACACACAAGAACCTGTCAGGGCTGCATGGAGGAACAAGACAGTCACCTCGAGCCCTCTGCGGGAGACTTGCAGTGGCAATCACCTTCTACTGAGTCTCAGTCACCTTCTACCGGGGCTCAGATACACCTCACCTAATTTACACAACTACCTTAGACTTCAGCATCTAAAAAAGCTTCCTTTAAAAGCACTAAAGAGAGAAAAAGAAGCATATGCAGAAGAGAGCTCATCATAGATGTGCTACAGAAATCTCTCCTTCCCCTCTGTGGATTACAGGCAAGCCTTAAAGTGACAGGTTTAGACTAAAAGTACTAACTTCTAGACTTACAATGTGATCAATCCCATCCTGGGACAGAATTTCTGCATGTGCCTTTGAATGACCAACCCTCACAAGGCAGCTACAGAAAAGCAAACAGGTAAGACAGACCAAAACTTCAGGGCTTTAGTTATTGATTTTAAAATGAAACAATCCAGTACCCAAGTTCACCAGATTATAATACAGTTCAAAGTTACCCTTGAAAAATCCAAAAGCAGGTGATGTCACAAAGGAGACAACTCATTCCCACAGATTATCCAGCTTGATCTACGTGCTATGGGAGGCAGAGGGTAAACCAGACAGTTTTCCCCTCTGGCTCACAGTGATGGGAACACACATTACCAGGAAGGAGGAGTTGGCAGCTGTGACAGTTCCGTATGGCTTGACAAAAGCTGGCTTCAGCTTGCCCATCTGCTCCATTGAGGAAGGACGGATCCCATTATCTTTGGTAACTGTATCTTTGCCTGTTGATGAAAAAAGCGTATTTAAACTATGAAAGTCAGCAACATACATGAATTTGCACATCAGGAGTCCAGGGGAAAAAAAAAAATTAAAATACCAGAAAACTCTGCTTTATATGACAAGTGGGAGGAGGAAAAAAGGGCAAATCCATTCATGGTATCAGGATATTTAACATGGCTAAAAAGCAGTGCTTAAAAATTTAAGCTATATTACTTTCTCTCTGAAGACTGCAAAAATGAAGCACTGCAATCTATTTACTGTAAGAAAAAAATTACCACGTGGAAAACCCAGTTGATAAAAGACTTTAAATTCAGATTATAAAGCCTAAATTGGAGAACTGGGCCTAAATCAGTATACATTAATGCGCCAAGTTTTGAGGAAGCAAGAGCACTGGGAAGAACCAAACATATGCATCTTCAACTATAGCAACTGCTTAAATAAGCCAGTTAACAAAGAGTACCACTTTCAGTATAAAGACCATATGTAACCGTGGATCTACAAAAGTAAGGTCTCTCTAGGAAACTAACTACAGAGTAAGTGTGCCCCAAATGAATAGGTATTACACCAAAGTGTGTCCACTGGCTGATGGGAGATGAGGGTAGAAATCAGGCCACAGAAAGGACAGCTCCAAGTTTCTCCCCAAATTGTTTCATATCCAAGCACTGACTGTGGGGCCTGGTGGAGCCCACCAAGCAGAACACATTTCAGCTCTTCCTATCCAGCATCTGATTTATCAGGCCAGGATTTTATTAGGCTTTCTATTTGTTGTTACTAGCTTGGGATATAAAGACAGGTTCGCTTGCCTGGCTGAAAGAGCAGGGGGATTTTCGGCCCAACCATTCCGATTTTCCTTGCTCTATCACCACATCAGCACAAGTAGGAGGTGGGTACAACAAAATCCAGATATGTAAGGATATGTTTATATATTTCGACATGCATGTTTAGAAACATGCTCCTATGTCAGTAGTTTTCCAGGGAGAAACAGACACCATTTCAAAGAGTTAAAATTTGTATCAGATACACAGAACATTATGAATCTGACCCCAGTACTTCCCCTCCTTTTCTAAATAAAATATTTCTTTATCGAACCAGTGCATGCTAGCAATGAAACGTGCACTTTTACCTGGCACTTTGAAGGGTACCACATCAAGTAGCAAGCCTCCATCCTGGGCTTTCTTGGCTAGTGTGTGTGAACGGAGGGCATACTCATCTTGCTCCAAACGGGAAATGCCAAAGGCGGCAGCCAAACGATCGGCAGAGTGCCCCATAGTCTCGCTGGTTGAGAACTCTGCCACAGCTGGGAGCTACGAAACAGAAAAATAAAGTCAGCACATGTAACTGCCAGCTCTGGGCAGTTAGATAAAGTTCAGAAGTTGGTTAAGCCCTGCACAGTCAGCCAGTGAGGCCCTTCTGTTTATTAAGTAGAGCAGTTAATATTAGAGTTATGCAATTAACACATGGTAACCATACCAGAAGTGACTTGGTCAACATATTAGAGGAACCATTGCTTTCAAAGATTTTAGAAAAAAATGGATAAAAATGAGGTCCAGACTGCTGCTTACTCCAGGGGCTCAAGAACTGTATTGCATCTGCACATGCAGCTGCCCTGTGCATTTAATAAGGACTCCCCTACGGATGGTGACTGGACTTTTTGGGCTAAGGTGAAACAACACATCTGGCACCTTAAAACTCCTTGTCAAATACCTCTACGAGCAAAACCAGAGACAGCAGGTGATTTCAGCTTAGCTTCTGTTCTTCCAGCAGCACACAGGAAATCCTTGCATGCGTTTCAGTCTGCAATTTTCATATCTTATTTGGACTTTGGATCTCATCTCTGCTGTATGTACACTGTGCTTCGCTGCACTCACGCTAAAGGCAGCCAGCAGTGGCACAGACGCAGACAGCTTTGTTGTGAAGAGCTCGGTGGTGGTGAGGAGGGAAGTGCTTTCCCTTCCCTTCACCAGGTCGTAATTCACCTCTCTCATGACCTCCAAGACAGAGAATAGTGGCTCCCTCTACAGCAGGCTCCTGACATGAGCCAGCAGACTGCGGATTTGCATCAGGGCCCAAACATGGGAGCTGAACACATTCAGCAGCTGGCAGGATTTGGCCAGGAACAGTAATCATAAGGCATATTTAAGATGCATTAATCAAACAACAATTATATTAATACACTGAGGATATTCCTCTCTGATATTAAGCATGTTACTTCTATTACCTAGGAAACAAAAATCCTTCTGACCCTTTAGGACCCTTGCAGAATTTTTATATTTAGGGGGAAAAAGCTTCTACTTTTGTAGACTCCAGCACAGTTTGTCTTGGAGTTGCAGGAGAGGGAGGTTTTGAAATAAGTTAGGTTTACTGAAGACCAACATGTAAGAAGACAAAGCAAAGAGTCATGAATGCTATGAGATGCATTAATCAACTGCAGTTTTAACCTAAAGCACAGGACAAAGTTGCGGTAAAAGCAAGCCACAGGCAGCCACCTTACCCTTTTTAAATCCTTTCCACTGAGGCTAAAAAAATTACCTAAGCCAACTTGTTTTACACCTCCTTATAAAACAGTTTAGCTAAATATCTAAACGCCTGGAAAAAAAATTACCTCAGGAGCAAAGTAGTCAGGGCGAATTTTGGAAATCAGGGAGAGCTTTTGGCCCAAGGTCTTGGCTCGGTTAAGAGTCAGCATAGTCTTCCTCATCTTCCTACTGTGACGAATGGGAACGTCTGACATTAACTCCACACCCCCTGCTACGACGACATCACACTGTCCAGCTGCAATCATACCCACACCTGCAGAACGAGACAGAGTTTCCCATGAGAGCTGCGGGGAGAAGTGACACTTACCCCATCAGTGCCTTGGGCACTACCACATTTTATTTCCTTCTCCAGCCTCCGGCTTTGGCCAAGTTATACAATACATGCTTAACAGAGACTGAGCAGGGTGAACAGACATTTTCTGAATCATACAAGTTTTGTAACTTTGCTTCCACTTCTCTTTGTCACACGCAGCAGTTGGGAGAATATCCTCAGCAATTTGAGACAGTAACCAGCTCTCAATTTTTTTTCTCTGTTTAGCCTAAGTCAAAGATGAAAGTTGCCTGAAAGGCAGCAACTTCCTTACCACTATGTAGTCTCTACCTCCCAAGCTAACATGCACACTGAGCACAGACTATTGCTGAATGGAAAGGGTGTCAAGCTGCCGGCAGGTCTACAGTAGGCACGTGATTCGTATTATAGTTTGTTGGTTCAAAAACTTTCCTTCCATTCCAGAATGTCTTCAGATGCTTACTTATATTCACTAAGCAGTGCAAGTTAGATGAGTGATGTAGAGGAGTTGCTAAGCTCAGTCTCAAACCCACAGCTTGTTCTTCCAGCCAACATACCTGTGGTCATAGCCTGGTTTGAAGAAATGCAAGCCATGGTGACTGTATGGGCTGGAGTTTTGTCAGAGAAACCCGCTCCCAAGGCAGCCTATGAGCAACAAAGAATGGTTGTTGAAACCTACACCTTTTGCTCCACAGGGTCAGAGCTACTTTCTGCCCAGAAACACACCTTTCCAGACTAAAGGGAAAAAAAGTACATCGAGTTTTCATTCAGCCAATTACTGCAGCAGCTCATCCCCTCCCCAGACTCTGGGAACAGGAGGAGATGGCAGCTGCCCAGGCTCTCAATCGCGTTATGCGGACAGTCACTGGTCCCCCACCCATTACTAAAGGGACAAACCAATCACACACCTCACAATTTCAAAAGAGCTTCCAACTACTTGACATCATCTTTGCTTCACCTTATTTGCAAAGGCAGCACGTGAAAGTAATTATTTAGACCCCTCAGTACAAGGCACTGTGATTTGCTTTACACAGAACAGAAAACATTTCTCGCAGTTCAGAATGCAGCACCTTGTTTGACCCAGCTGAGCGCACAGCCTCCCATCACGGGCGAACTGCTCACAGCAAGACCTTCCCTAGTTGAGACGTGGCCAACTAGTTTAAAGTTCAACAGTTGTTCCCAAGTTAAAATTACACCACAGCCTCATCTGACCAGCAGGTGACCAAAGCAAGTATTTGTATAGACAAGGCTAAAGCTGCCGATGGAACTGCAGAGCCTGATAACCTCCTAAGTCTTCCCAGCCTAGGTTACGTCATGGTTTTGCCCAGTTGCAGAGAACAACAGCAGAGGCTCTGGGTTATAGAAAATCACATGCTGCCTCTGTAACATTCCTTCAGTAGACCAGCTTCTTTCTGTGTATAATACACAAATTGTGTTTTCTGACTGCCAGAAAAGAGGGCAGCTAAGCTACTCCTTTTCAAATCATTCACAAGCTGCATCTGATCAGCCAACTAAAATAAATAAATACCACAGTAAAGCAATCATATCACAGCATGCTCTGGTCCTCTCAAGTACTTTGGACAAGCCAGCACGTGAGTCCAACTGGTAAAGAGCTGAGTGATCAGCAATTGTTAACAAAAGCTTCCCTTTCAGGGAAGAATCAAGCAGAGGCTTCACAGCACTAAAATGCACTTGATCTATGGCAGATTTCAACAGGAGGCAGAGCCCCATACAGTTATTTGATGGACAATACTGCACAACTAGTTCATACTCTCAAATCATGTTTAAATGAATCATAACACCGGAAATTTTTTTTTTTTTTTTTGCAAGTGTTTGTCGTCTTCATTCCAGTTGCAGAAATCAGACTCACAGGGGAAATGCTGCATGTAACCCACCTCTCTGGCAACATTACTTGTTTTCACCTCCTGGATAACTGTGCCATAAACAATGTAATCAACAACATCCCTTGGGACACTGGTCCGGTTCAGCAACCCCCTAGGGAGAAGATGAAAACAAACAGAATTTGCACCATGTAAGCAATAACCTTGTCACAGTCCTCAAACATCCTCTTTCCGCCAGCTTGGCTGGAGAACAAGGCAACAATGGAGCCAAATCTTCTGCCCCTAGTTCAGAAGAAATCTTGTGTGCATATGTACTTAATGAAAAGTGTAATTGACTACGGACTGCAAATAACCATGGTGATAATATCACAATAAATGATTACATAATTTCATGAAAGCAACTACTCTAGCCCTGCCTCCGCCCCGAAGCGGTTGTTAGTATTTTGCCCAATTTGGAGTATTCTGACATCAAAATTAAAGGGAGAGAGCCTTAAGAGATAACAAAGCCAATCACCTTCTGTGTAGGAACATGTAAAACTTCAATAAAGACATACAGAAAATAAGCAGTGTGTTTTCACAGTTCATTAGAAAACATACTGCATAACTTGCCAGAACATCTTGACAAACACATTTGCTGTGCAAATCCCATTGCAGGCAGTCATTTAAGGCAAATGGGATTCAAATGTAATTTCATGCGCTACAAAGTGCCACATAAAAATGAAACTAAAGGCACCTCAATCAGTAACTTCTCTTCCACAGCACACTAAAACCTCCTCAAAGTCCAGGACGCAGCCCCCACACACGACCCACACACTGCCTGTCAACCAATTAGCCTGCCTTGGCTAAACGTGGCATTCAGATTTGGCGTGACCGCACCCAACCTCACGATCTTTCCTTAGGCCTTGAAATCTCTTTTCCCCCTCTGGTAAAGCCTTCTCTTTTCAACGGCACTTTCCCCTGCCTCTCAACAAAACAAGCCCACTGCTAATGACCTACAGCTTTTGTCAAATCACTGCAGAATGGGAGGGACAGGCAAGATGACAGAATTAGCTTGTTATTCTTGTTGCCACTTAGTTTTCTCTGCATTGTCCAGACTGTTTTTCCCACAAATTGTAAGCACACCTCAATAGTAGCTACGATCTCTGTATTTAGAAAATTACAGTCAGAATTCAAATTAACTAAAATTTGTCCAGGAGGACAGCAATGCCATCTTTTTGTAACAATATACTTTAACACAAGCCTACTGTAAACCCTACTGCTTAAGCCACCTACTAAGGTGGTGGTAGACCATGAAAAATGAAGCACCAGGATCATATCGTTCAGAGACACAGCTAGAGCCTTGGCTTTCAAATCTGTTGAAGCCACGGTACCAACATTGGGACCCCAGCAGTTCAACGAGTTCTCTGGGCCCTTCTAGTATTCAATTTACTTACTGCAGTGCTGCTCTTGCTAAGTCATGTGGCATAAGATCCGCATACCTGGAAGTTAAAGAAAAGAGGCAGAAACTTAGGAGTGTCAGAAATGGATACAGAATGTCTACTTTACCACTGTAAGTGCCCATCAGCAGCAAAGAACTGGTGACACACCAGAAATGCTCCACTGCATTTATAATCAAACATTTCATACCCCAGGTTGAGAAGACTATCTGTGTATAGGTCAGCACACAATCGCTGTATAAGAACACTGAAAAGCAGCAGTAACAGAATAAAGAAATCCTCTACCCATCCTAACTAAGAATTAGGTCTGGTCCTAATTCAGCTGTGAATTTGGTGGCATAACAGTCTAGTAAGAAGAGTCTACAGCAGATTCTCTGCACCTGTCCTGCTAGTTTTGTGACACTTGTTGCTTTATTGGCTACAGATTCACCAACAGCTTCCTCTAGATATGCAGCATAAATCCTCATTCTTCTCAGAATTCATATATATGGACAATCTTCTTCAAACCATGTTTTTTCATTAGGTAAGCTGGAATAACTGTAGCAGCCTAACTCATTGCTACTTCACTACTTTTAAGCATAACTACATCAAGAAGAACAAGTAAACCAACTTTTTTCACAGCAAGATTCTACTTTTAACTAAGCCAACATGTATTTTCTTCTTATTTTATACTTACGAGGTGCCAGACTGCAAAAATGGAATACGGACACCCTCTACCACAACAATATTCTTCACACCACTTTTGGCTAAGGTCTTCTTACTCTTAGGCTGGACTGCTAAGAGAGAAGGGATGTTAACAAGAATACCAGTAAGCTTAAAGCAAGACCCTGTAAAAACTACTAGAAAACTAGGGAAATTGTTCTGTTCTGGTGCTTAAGTCAAAAGCAGAGTAGGTAGGACACCTGAGCTGTAATCTTGTCTCTGTCTGGCTAATTATGTGATCTGTGAAAAATGATTTAACAACTCAGTACGTCCCCCATCAGCAGAGAGATTCATCTATAGCTACAGAGACAATGGTACAGCTAAGAACACAGGCACATGACTCCCAGGCTCTGTTACCACTGACAAGAATACTGCAGGAAGAGATACCTCGAAATGCCAAACAGCTTACAATATGAATTAGGCGGACCAAATTCAAAGCCTGAGTAAGATCTCTCACTTGGGGAGCAGCAAGGACTGCAAACAATAATCCACCTTCCACAGTAACTGCCTATGTATGTGCTTTTACTGCACAGTAAAGGTGAGATAATTCAAGGTAAATCAAAACACAATTCAAGAAGTCAACTAACTTTCAATCCCATAGGAAAGTAGTAGCAAGAAGAGCACATATAGTTGCTGTGGGTAACTTGCTACTTCTCCATAAGGTGTCCGAGCATCTCAGGTTCAAGATAAAGCATGCCATGATAAAATATCATTCAACGGGCCACTGTCAGAGCTCTTCTGGAGTGATGATTAACAAATAGTTCAGTAAGAATTTCCTAATCCAATCAGGCCTGCAAATCTTAATGAGCATATACGGCAGCATGGGGCAGCTCCTTTACAAGCAGGAAAAGGACAAAGACACGTAAAAGCAGATTAAGTCCAGCTAAATACTCAAGCAAGCACGAGCACCAGGATGAAACTCCAGTACTGTTCTTGGGTTATAGAAGACTCTCTGCTCAAAGCCAAGGAGATGAGGGGGAGCTGCTGTCTAGGCCAGTTTCCAAAATCCAGGCAGCTCAAAGCATTAGTCACCTAAGCAACCCCCCAACAATGAAGCCCAGAATGCCAGATCACCCCCACGGCTCACTAAGGGCCACAGCTAAAAACCCATGTAATTGTGCGTGCTCAGCAGCTCCGCCGAGACCTGAGCCTCTTACTGGTCTCACTGGACTTCAGAGCTAATTCCGCAAGCTTCTCCTTGTCAGGGACAATCCCTTCCCCTCCGGGCAAGCAATCTGGTTATGCCCAGACAGCTTATAAACCCCAAGCTTAGCCTCTCTGTTTAGGTTCTAGAAAAAGCAATCAGGTGACGATGGGGCATAAGCTGTGGACTGGGCATAGCTGCTGGGAGCGAGAGGCATTCAGAGGTTGAGAGGACTCTGCTGCAAACAGTGGTTTGCCTGTAGTTTTATTTGTTTGCAACTTTCTCGAACCAAGGCTATCTGCACTGTATTTCTGAGATTTATGTAGAACGAGACTCTGAAAAAGGGAGGCAGCTTCAAAAATAGTCTTCTCTAGCACAGACCCACTGAGATTCCTGGTGTTTTCGCTTTACCTGCAGCTTGTAACTGCGAAGAGCAGCTGAGCGATCGAGCAACTGAAAAATAAGAAACAAAAAAACAGGGTATGTCAAACCTGAAATATTAAAAACATTCCTAGTTTCTGTAAGAACTGTTAAAAAAATAAGATAATGTCGTAGTAAGACAACTGCACCTGAACATCTGTGAGATATTTTTTAGTTTAGTCTGTTTGTAAAAACAACACAGTTCATATTACCCATTAACATGAGATTCCTCCCACACCTGATGTGGTAAGGGACAAATATGGCAACAATGGAATTAGTTATTTTAAAAGAAACATTGTAATCTTTTTTAAGATGACAACAGAACAGATATTCAGATACAAGCATCCATTCCAAACCCAAAACTTAAAACAGAACTCTATACCTACCAATTCAAGCTTTTAATAAATATAAGGATACTTACAGACCCTGGCAGCCCATGCTGAGGAAGCAGGGAGGTTTCTGATGGCATGGGTCAGCATGGAACTCATTTTGATATCTAGAGAGCTGGAGAAAGACTGATATTAGTCCAATCTGGTCTATTCAGAACAATTTCAAGGGAAGCAATCTGCCTGCTTCACACAGAGCCAAAAAAGCAAAGAAAGAGAAGACACTCCAAGGGCAGCAGCACAGAGAATTACTTCCTATTACACTTTTTGAACAGCATCTAACACACGAGGAGTCTGGCTTATAACTGTGGCCTGCAAATGGTCCTGTAAATAAATACTCATCTCCCCAGTGACCCAGCACTGTACTAACAACAGCCAGTGCAGTTTTCAATTCCCTTCCCAATAACTGTTCCACCACTTCCCCACTGGAAAATTGTCCCAGTGCCCAGGCAATCTTGCTGCCAGCGTGACTCTCCTGACGTGCTCTCCTTGGCACAATTTCATGCCACTACCCCTCGTTTTAACCATTGATACTAACCTCAGTAACTTCTGCCACGTATCCCCATGGAAAGCAGAACAAGTTGGTATCTGCTACCCCCAAAACTTCCTCTGTAGCTTTCCCAAAGCTCATTCTAAAATAGGGTTTCCCTAGAAACAAATCCTTATCTGCAGTTTTTATTGCCCAAGGCAAAAAATGGTCCTCACAGCTCCAGTTCTTTGGCTACTTTGCAGCATCGTTCACCTCACTCTGTCACGCTTTTAGCGTTCAAGCTAACAGCACTCTCTCTCCCAAATACACACGCTTTCCCTAGAGGGTTAGGGAAACACCTGCAGCCCCAAGCCCAGCCCACCCAGGTATCACAGCTCTCTACAGCTTCGCAAAACTCAGTGTAAGCTGCCAGCCACTTCTACATCTCACACCCTACAGCTCTGCGCCTGCAACATGCCACGCAGCATTCCTCATTCCCCAGCCCGCTCCGGCTACGCTGGCATCCCGCAAACCAAACCTAGGCTCCTCACATCAGTAAAGGTCCTCAAAACAGACCTCCTTCTACTTTTCTTCCACGGTATGCTTCTTTGTGTCGTCTCTCTGCAAGAGCGCTCTTCCTCCATCTGTGCCGAGCTCCCTCCCCATACCTGATCAAAGCTTTTCCCCAAATCTTCCCAGCCCAACTGAGAAAACTGTTCCTCTCCAGGTACCCAACCCAGACCCAGACCCTGCAGACTGCACAGCTGCTCTTCCTCACAACGCACCCACTGACCTCGCCCCCCCACGACGCGTGCTATCCCCATTTTCAACAGTCAGCTGCTCCCCTGGCACCCCAACGAGACAGCCCTACACACACACACACACAGATCGATCCGGCCAAAGCTCCCTCCAGACCCTGCAGCATCGGCCCCACTTGCACAACAGCCCCTGCCCCCCTTCCTCCCTCCACGCACGCAACACCCCGACCCTTGTACACACCGCAACACCTTTCAGCCACACACACTCACACCCTACACAACCGCACCCTGTACTCACAGCGCACACAAGCTACACCCCCCCGAACACACTACACACCCGCTCCTCCTCTTCCTCACCCCCCCCATACCCGCTCCTCACCCCCCACACGGCCCACAGCCACCGCGCACACACTCCTCGACCGCACACACGCCACGAACGGGCAACCCCCCCCCAGGTACAGACTCACAGGGGCCTCACGCACCCCACCAGACACCCCCCCCCCCCCCCCGTACACCTCCCCTCACACACACAACTCACCGCCACAGTTCACGCTTCCCTCACCCCACCCGGGACTCCGGGACACGGACACACACCCCACACTACCTCAGCAGCCCCCGCCGCCCCCCCAAACCGCCCACTCACCTCCGCCAGCGCCCAGCACCCCCCCCCGCACCGCCGCCGCCACCGCCTGCCGCGCCGCCACTCAGGAAGGGCCCCGCTCCCACCCCACCCTCCGGGCCGCCCAACCGCCCGCCTGAGGGACGCAGCCCACTCCGCAGCCCCCTGCCCGCGTTCTCCCGCTTTCCCGCCCGCTCCTCTCGCTCGGTATGAATCAGAAACGGCCGAGACGTCGCGGTGAGCGGAAAAGAAGGAGGGGAGCGGAAAACGGCGGCGGCGGAGAGGACAGGCAGAGCCGCGGGCAGCCTCGGGTGGGGCGGGGACGGCGCGGCCAAGCCCCCGGGCGGCCTCTCCCTCATTCGACCTCGCGCGCAAGCAGGCAAGATGGCGGCCGCGGTGCGCGCTATCGGCAGCCTGGGGCGTTTCACGGCCGCCGCCAAGTACAGCCCGTCCCGCCGCCCACCGCCCGCGGGTGAGACGGAGACTCCGGGGCGGCGGTTGTCTGCCTCCTGCCCCGGGGTGGGGGGGAGTGGGTGCGGTCTTTCTCTCGGGGCGGGGGGGGGGGGAGGCGTGAGGGACGGGGTGTCGCTGAGGGGGGCTGTGAGGGGCAGAGGGCGGTGTGCCCACGCGTGAGGATAATGCTGGGGGGGGTGGCGGGGCTGGGTGTTTCGGAGGGGGTCGCTGGGCGGTGTGGCCTCGGGTGTCAGCCCGGGGTCTGTGAACAACGGGGTGGGGGGCTTTCCTGGTGTACCTGTGGGGTGGGGGGGCTTTCCCGGTATGTCTGTAGGGTGGGGGCTGCCGCCACGGAGGTGTCCCTAACTCCCCCCCCCCCCCCCCCGAGGTTTCCCCAGGGCAGGGGTCCATGTCTCTCCGTGTCCTGGGGGGCCATGGGGAGTGTGTGTGTGCGTGCCCCCACGGGGGAGATGCTCCCACGCGTGTCCCCAAGGCAGGCTGGCCTTCGTGTGCCTTGGCATGCTCCCTGTGTCCTTGCACATGGGCCTGTTTTGGGAATCCAGGTATGGCTCTGGGGGGGGTGTCCCTGTGATTCTGCACTGGGGGGACGATGGACCCTCCACGCAGTCTCGTTCTCTGCACTTGAACTGATCCACAGGGAGAGAGCGTCCTTGTGTCCCACACGTGTGTGTGTCCCCGATGCCCCTGTGTGCATGCCTCGGGGGGGATGTCCCCATGTCCTTGGATGTCTGGATCCTTGGGCTGTCCTCCAAGCACACATGTGTATCTGTGGGAAGGGGGTATCCCCGTGTCCCCATGTGGGTGGGGAGAATGCCCCCAGGCATGTTAGTGTCTCCAGGTGCCCCACAATCTTTCCTTATTTTGGTATACAGGCATCTCAGCTGTTGACTAATGCTCTCTTGCAATCTGCCGACCCAGGCAGGGCCTTGGCGCTCTCCTCCCTGTTTGCAGTCCTGGATCGTTGTGCTTCCTTTCAGAGTGACCAAAGCAAGGAGTCACCAGGTGCCCCTAGGAAGGCTGAAGGCCAAGGCTCAGAGGCATTGGAAACTGGTTCTGATTTCTGCTCTTTGAAGAGCCTCAGGGTCTGGTATCAATGTTGACCTGAAATCTAGCAGCGTTTCGTTTAAACCTAATACCTGTCTTACATGCAGTGCTGGAGTAAGATCGTACGTGAGCCAGTTACTCCAGGACCAGGGTGCTGCAATGGATAACGAGCAGAACTCCAGCAAGTGCTCTGGCTGTCGTTGGTTGGACTTCTTTTTGTAACTGGCAAAATTGTTCATCACAAACAGTCCTGGAGGTGCTATGAGGACACTGTCGCTCACTGTAATTAACAGTGTTGTTCTGCCGTAACAAAGTGTTTGTTAAATTGGATGCAAACCTTGCCAGGGCAGGTCAAAAAGCATGCAAAAGGTAGCAAGCAGGCAGAAGACAGTGTGAGCTCAAGAGCTGGCCGTACCTGCTGAGCCACATACCGTGTGCTAGCAGGTTCCCAGAGGGGATAGGAAAGCTCAGTTTGTCAAAATCTTCCTGTCTTACGGCTCGCTGTTCAGCGCTCTGTGCCATCAGCTCACACGTACAGGCTGAAAGTGTGGGCAGTTGTCCTGAGCTTCAGCTGGTTCGCTCTGCTGGTGCTTGCCTTGGTCCAGGACTGCAAGAAGGCTTTTCTCTGGAACCATCCATGGATGCTGTTCCCACTTCAAGTGGCATGCCACGGCCGGGTGAGTGGAGGGGTGGGAAGGGGAAGTGCTGGACAGGGAAGCAGCCAAGGAAGTAACAGAGAAAAGAGAAAGTGGGAAGAAACAGGTCCCAGCTGCACTGTGTGAAAGGGGTGTTTCCCATTCTCTGCTGCATCCACGTTCTTGACAAAGTCCTGAGAGTAACTGTCTGAAGCATTGGCGTCCCTGTCTCTAGATGCTCTTTTAATTGGAGTGAGTGAAATAGTGAGAAAGGAATCGATATTCAAGGCTTTTAATTCTTGAATGGCGGAAGCGTACATCTGGCCTACTGCTGCTGCTGCTTCCTGCAGCATTTTGAAGGGGGACTTTTCTGGCTCCAATCTTGGCAAGTTGCCGTTGTAGTGCTGAATGAATCAATGCCTAAAGCAGATGTGCTGTGACTGTGACCAAGTAAATGTGCTTTTAGTTTTAGACATGTTTTAGACATGTTTTCCACAAGTATTCTGGGCTCTAAAATAAAATACTCTCAGGCTAAAGAAACCTCACTCAAATATTAAGCAGCTGTTACTCTAATGACAGTATCTTTCCTGAAAGAGTTTATGTTAAAACGTAGTGAGATTTGTTCGGTTGTGCCCTTGATTATTTTTTTTTCCCCTACTTCATATCTTTTGTTTTGCTAGAACTGAAAGGCAACGCGGAATTCAAGGTTTAAGGTTTTCATGGAAGCAGTCTGTTTGGAAACTGACATGAAAAAGAAAAGCATGTTAGACCATAGAAAGAGCAAAAAGTTAATCAATCCATTCACTTTTTATTTTTAATTGAGATTGCGTGTTTCGCCTGCAATGTAGTTTTTACTACATAGTCAGTGCTTTGCTTTTGGTAAGAGTTGGGAGTGATGTGCTGCTCACCTTCCTGCATCCCAGCCTTAGCAGATGCCTGGCTGAGGGTGTGGAAGGAAAACGTTGTCACTTTCCTTGCAGCTGAGATTTGTTTGGTCTAAATCTCCTTCCTGCTGTGCCTAGCTATGTGCAGCAATACAGGATTGAAGTGAATGGATTCAGTAAGATAATTCAGTCCTTGCCTTCTTTTTAAAGTAGTGGAGCTGCGGGGCTTTTATTGGGTTAAAATGCTGCTGTTAAAAGTGCATCATATTCTGCTCAGGAGCACCTATCAGCAGAGAAATTGTTGTCAGACCGCACTCAGTTTTTGTGGGAAATGAATGTTGGTGCTTATTTTCAGGAGTACCTGACTTTCGCGTGCAAAAGTTTAGGGAAATTAATGTTCGCTACAGCAATCACAATCTGGGTATTGTCCTAGTCCAAAAATACTTTAAAGTAGCTTTGGAGTGGAAACCAGTTCACTCTTTGTTTATAAAATGGTATTACGGGCACATGAGACATGCACGCACACACAAACCTGTTTGCCGGGACAGACTGACGCTGAATTTCCATCCCCACAGCGTCGCACCGTGTATCCTGGGCTCGGGGAATGGAGCACAAAGGTCAGTCCCTACTGCCAGCACCGGAGACAAGGTGGAAAGAGGGCCAAAGTGCAGCGGAGCTCCGGCCCTAAGCCCGTGTCACGGGGCTGTGGGGAGGGGGAAGCACCTGTCAGTGAGGTGCAGGCTGAGGTTTTAAGGTTGTTTTCCCTGTACTGGATTTGGTGCCTTTTTTGCTGCTGGGAATGGGAATGTTTCATTCCTGAACATTTTACCAGCGTTGAGCAGTAAACCTTCCCTAGCTAAATGGCTGTGTTCCAGTTGGTAGATGTGCATATGGTGCTCAAGAAGTAACACTTTTACTAGATTTCAGACTTAAAGCAGCTTTGGCAGGGCTTCAGCCTAGATCTGTGTTAGAGGATCCTCTCGGTCAAGATTAAGGTCGCTTGAATGGAACTGAGATTCATTCATGTACTGAGAGATCATCGGGCCAAATACAATTTCTCAGCAGAAAAAGGAGATCTGGGATTTATGAGTCAGAAAAGTGGCATTTCACTTGTGGACAGAACTTGTTCATACCGTGGTGTGAGCTTTCAGAGTGCTTTGAAATAAGACAAGTTTGCCTAGGTGCTTCCATGTGTAATTAGTAGAGATGGATCAAGTATTTTGTTGATAGATGGAGGTGAGAATAAATACTTTGTGTGTTCTTTTTGTGGCTCACCAGATGTATACCCTGAGATCTGTGGAGTATACTTGGGGTGGCACCATTCACTGGCCCAAGAGTGTGTTTTTGCAGAAGCATTCTAGGGCAGTTGTTTGATTTGCAGAGAAGTTAACTTGCGGCTTGAAACTCTCCAAAGTGCAGGAAGGTCTCTGGTTTAGCACGTGAAGAAGTGTTGAACTGTGCATACTAAAGGCAAAGAACCCCTGTGTGCCACCTGCTTCATCTCTTGTCAGCTCTTTGGGAAGAAGGCTTTGTTTTGGTTTTTTTTTTTTTTTTTGCTCTCAGTTTGGCATTGCTGGTGTTGGAAGCTGCGCTGTGGAGTCTATGCTGTGAAGGTCACTTCAATAGTGTGGAATCTACTGAACTCTGGTGGTGGCACAGGTCAAGCTGTAAGAGAAGGAACTGGCTCATACTCAGGATTTTTCAAAATGCTGTACTTGGCAGTTGAGGGGAGATGGGAGGATGCATTAATAAAGGAGAGTTAAGCTGAGACTACTGAGAATTCCTTTAACATCTGCAACATCTTTTCTTTAGGTTATGCTCGCCGTAATATCTCCACCTCCACTGCTCTTCAGAGTAAGTGTAAAGCTTTTTTATGTGAGTTTGTTTTCTTTCTTAAAATCCACTGAGCATAAGCTGATAACATGTTTCTGTTTGTTTCCAGCTAGAACCCACGTTAGCTGTGATATCAAAGGAGATGTTGCAGTTGTACGCTTCAACACACCAAATTCAAAGGTACTGGTTTAGCTGGCTGTGGTTAATAGGCATATCAGTGGAAATGGCAGGAATAGCAGTCATACGGAGAAGGCATTGAAAAGTCTAATTTAAGACTAAGAACTTTCCTAACCTGCAACTTTTCAAAGTTGCAAGCAAAGTAGAAATAGGAAAATGAGTGTTTGGGTGTTGAATGAGACATCTGAAAATGCCTCATGGAAATATTTTGTGTGTACTAAGCTAACTTGTCTCTCTCACTGGCACAAGATACCACTAAATCTTATTAAATTCTTGGATTCGAGACATTTAACGAGAGTGTCCATTATATAGCAAAAAACAGCTTAGAAGCTCATAAAATCTGTGTTTGAGGTTACAGACCCACTGTTGGTGACGTTAAGGAGGAACTTCTTAGTTATAGATTACTTGATGACCTGCTGCGGGGTTTCATCTTCGAGTTTTTTTTCCTCACTATATTATGACACAGGATGAACTAACTTTCATAGCAAATCTGAGCTCAGTTTGAGGGCCCCAGAAGCGTTATAATTGTGCCAAGCAATGGTCTGGCTGTTGGGCAAATTCCTGGATGGTCTAGTCCTTTTTTTTCCAGAAAGCAAATCTTGAAAAGTTGTAGATCTGCAGCTCCTACTGGCTTGGAAAATCTATTTAGACCTACTATTGGCTTTGGCTTTTTGTTGTCAGTCTGTCTTCTGTGCAAGTTTTCTGATGATATGATGGTTGAGTCCCATACTTAATCAGAGGTTAAACTCCACTGTCTCTTGAGCTCCTTATTTACAATGCTTATTTGCTGCCTTTAGGTGAACACTCTATCCAGACAATTGAGCTCAGAGTTTACTGATGTAATGAATGAGATCTGGGCCAATGAAGCTGTCAAAAGTGCTGTCCTCATCTCTTCAAAACCAGGCTCTTTCATTGCTGGAGCAGATATTGAGTAAGTATGGGGACGTTAGATGTTATGCTGATGGAGCTTTCCCTGAAGTTCCACATCCAGGGCCAGTGGTCTGGTGCTCTGTGAAGTCTGAGCAGTTTGTCACTGACATCTCCCCAGGGGTGAGCCAGGGGAGGGAATGAAATCCTGTGCACGGGATGCCTAACGTGCTCAAATGAAGTTAGGACCTTGATAAAGAGGAACATGGCAAGTCACTAAACCCCATTTGGCTGTAACACTTGGTCGCTCCTTCCTGCGTGCTGGGGTGCAGCCAAGGAAACCCATCCTGGCTCCGAAGTGAGCATTGTCCTTTGGTCTGGGACATAACAAGAGCAGATAATTTACATGCAGGACTTCATTTAAGCTGGGTTTGAGTGCCTGGCAGTCTGCCAATGTGGCCCCTTGATTAGGCAGGATTTGGCACTCTGCCGCGTGGAGCATCTCAGCGGCCTCCCAGGCAATTCAGCGTGGCTAACTTTTGCAGGGTGTGGGACAACCCATGTGGGTGCTCTCACTGGGACCCGGCGTGCCATTGGCTCCTAGTCCTGACACTGGGCAGGACAGAATAGTTGTTTAAGGACATTAAAAGCCAGAAGGCTCTGAGGAAAGAAGGTAAATTACAAACAGACCCTTCAAAACCTTATTACCTTTTTGGCTGGCCTTATTCAGGGGCAGAGACTTGATGTATGTTGTGGTGGGAAGGAGGCAGTAGCTAGAGCTGATAAGCAGCGCAAAATGACAGGCTGTGTTTTAAGAGGTGTCTGCTGGTCTCAACACTACGAGCCTCCTGAATTGCACCTGCCTGGCAAATGCTGCTAGCCTCCATGAGAATAATTGGCACAGGGAGTCTCTAATTGGCGGAGTGCAACATCAGAGCACTGGCCATCTGCTCCTCTAAAAAGTGGTGCTGGGCTCTCCCCTCCACCCTTCCTGGCAAGTGCTTTGAGGCTTCCTATGACCCTTCCTCCTCTCCCCCAAAGGCTTTCAAAGCTCTGACACAAGGAAACTCATTCACTGCCTGCAGGCGCAGCCCAGTGTCAGCATGCAGTGACTTAACCCACTGAATTTAGTAGTCTTCCTGTGTTGTCTGTTAATCTAAGACTGGGGGACTAAATAGGTCTTGCCTGTCTGTCAGCCACTGGAGCTTTGTGGGAAAAAGAGGAACAAACTCATTGAAGCACTCTCATTTTACTGCTGTTTTCTCAGTGCTTTTCCAATTCTGATCAGCCTTTCTGCCTCACTGCAGCATGATTGAAGCCTGCAAGACTTCTCAGGAAGTGACTCAGCTCTCTCAGGAAGGACAGAAGATGTTAGAAAAAATTGAGCAGTCTCCAAAGCCCGTAGTTGCTGCCATCAGTGGCTCCTGCCTGGGAGGAGGACTGGAGGTATTGAACAATTCTGGGTCTGACAAGCAGGAGTG
Source organism: Harpia harpyja (assembly GCF_026419915.1). Classification (NCBI taxonomy): domain Eukaryota; kingdom Metazoa; phylum Chordata; class Aves; order Accipitriformes; family Accipitridae; genus Harpia; species Harpia harpyja. The sequence goes on along the minus strand of NC_068954.1, from coordinate 1,129,406 downwards.
GGAGTTGACAGCGCTGGTTCTCTAAACTATCCAAACGATGCCTGCAGGACTACTTGCTGTGAGAAGGATTTGAGACCTGACATGGGTTCATTACATCCATTCAAATGAGTTTGTGGCAAGTTAATGGCTTGGTTGTGCTTCAGGGCTCTGCCATGCTAGTTTTTCTGCTTCTGTTGAAAGAGAGCTAATCAAATATGAATTTGTGTGGGCCGGGCTAATATTTAGATGAGAGCGTCCCAGGGAAAACCGGCTGTTTCCGGCAGGCATTGGATCTGGATAAATGCTGCTGGCAGAGTCCAGGCTGGAAATTGCTGCTTTTCAGATGAAGTGAGTCTCGTATCCCAGCAACTTCTGTTCTTTAAAAGGTTGTTGTGAGAGGGATGAGTGTGGGGAACCTGGCCAGGCTCCACCCTGGCCTGCGTACTGTGCTCTGTCACTTGCCACTTTGGCTGGGTGCAGTACTTGCTTCGTAATCTCCATCTAGAGTTTTGTGAACTGAAAAGTCTCTGTGGTAATTCCTGGAGCAAAGTTGTTACTAAAACAGAATAACCTTGTGGGAATGGAGTCTCTTCAGTTGCGTACCGATTTCTCAAGCAGTCGCAGCTTTTTACAAGCACTGTGGTGACACAGATCTGAACTTGGTGATCCAGTGATGAACCAAGTATCATGGCTGATCTGTAAATGGGACCATGCTCTCAGTGTAGTGAATGAATTTAACCCTTGATGGTCTAGATGAGACTTAAAAATAGCTTGGCTCTGTTTGGTAGTTTCATGTTCATGTCATAGCTGCTTGCCATCATCTGCCTGTGTGCGCTTCTCTTGCTGGAAGAAGCCATCAGTGAGCACAGCGGGAATCTGGACAGTTGAATTAGGGAATTGGGGTAGAGTCGGGAGGAAAGCTGAGGCAGTATGTAGAAGAGACCTTTGTGATGGATGCCCAGTTCCTCTGTGGTCTTTCACGGGGAAAGCTTTAGTTTTCTCTTCCTTTTTAAGGTTGCCATTGCCTGTCACTACAGAATAGCAACAAAGGACAAGAAAACAATCTTGGGAACACCTGAAGTGTTACTGGGTCTCCTGCCGGGGGCAGGGGCTACTCAGAGGCTGCCAAAGATGGTAAGTAAGAGGAAGATCTTCTCTCAATAGCCTCTTCTGCTGCATGGTGTGCTCCCATTCTGAAATCCCCTTTCTGCCCTTCCAGGTGGGACTTCCTGCTGCCTTTGATATGATGCTGACTGGAAGGAACATCCGTGCTGACAGAGCAAAGAAGATGGGTCTGGTTGACCAGCTGGTGGACCCTCTAGGTCAGACATGATGCCTCTCAATTTCTTGATCTTCTGCCTGTCAATTAACCTCTCCACCTTACTGAAATGGGTGGAGAAGCCATTGATGCAGCCAGCAGTCTAGTGGGGGCAAAGCATATGGACTGCAAGGTCCTTACTATGCTCTGCAGTGCAATCTCCATTCCCGCCTTAGAGGCATGTGCACGGGGACCTTGAAATGTCAGGCTCCTGCTAAAGCTAAGTGAATAGGGAAAGGTTAGCATAGAGGGCAGGCCTGTTGGCTCTCTTGCATAAGCTAATTATACAGATAAGAACCTGCATTCTTCATTTATCATGTCAGAGGGACAGATTACAACCCATAATGAAAGGAGAATGGATGACCGATGTCTACATTTATGCAGCCTGCAGATGTTAATCTCTGTGACAAGATCTTGTGAAGAAGCCAACCCCCATGGCTTAGGTGCTCTGAATTGCCAACTGACTTTCAGTTGGATGGAGAAATTCCTTGCAAACTGCAGACCAGATTGCACTTCCAAGTGCTGAGTGGGCTAGTGAATTTGCTTCTGCTCTTCCTTCACTAGGGGGGGTTTCCTGGAAGGTGACAAAATGGAGGAGCAAACCCTCCACAGCCTCCTGAAAGCTCTGAGCAGCTGCAGCCAGGAGTTAGAATGGAAACCACTGTGTCAGCTGGTACTGCCACGCAGTTGCACTGTGCTGAGTTTGGTTTCCCCAGGCAGAGCATGGCCAGAATACCCTGGTGGCCCTTAGCTCCTGAATCTGAATAAAATAAAATAAAATAAAAAGAAAAGGTGCTGGTGCCTACCCCGAGAAACGCAGGGGAAGGCCCTGTGTCTGTTCTGTCTCACATGCTAGTGTTCAGCTGGGTGAGATATCCTTAGCTGTGTTCTCACTTATAAAATGGATTGCTGGTACTCAGGCCTGAGTTAAAACTGCCTGAATAAACTTTACCACTGTATACTTGCTTAAATGTGAATTGGCTTTTAAGAGCCAGCAAATGTGGCTTTTTATACCAATGATTACACTGGCTTGCTTAAAGGAAACCTGAACTTTCTGAAGAGCTGTTTGGAATCCTAGCTCAGACCAGATAAGCACGTAGGAAGAACACAAAAAACAAATTATATGCAAGCATTAGAGGCATTCCTTGTTCATTCAAATAGCAGCCAGTGCCAGAAGGCTTTCTGCTGAGTATTCTCATTTTCATTCTCAATGTCTGGGGGAAAGCAGCTTTAACTGGGATGATGCTTTAACTGATTGTAGAAAGCTTTGAAGGAGGGAGACAGCATTAATCAGGAGGCAATTTCATGGGGTGCAATCAGTTCTCCTTCAGTAGGGAGCTCTACAGCATCCTCTTGATGTATTTACTACTGTGCCCAGATCTAATTCTGGCATGTGCCTTTTATACAAGAAAGCAGATGCGAGTCGACAGCCTGTAGCTCCTGGGTTAGGACACTACAAAATGTTGAGATGTTACTGCAAGTAAACCCACCTATGTCGGTTTGACCACCTTGCCTGCATAGTTCTTATAGCTCAGACTTAAATAAACAGCTCTTTTCTTCAGCTGTAATATCAAAGTCCAGCGCTTGTTGGTGTTGAACACCCAAACTAATGGAAAGGGGAAATCAGGTATTCACGTCTTGTATCACATCAGGCCACTAAAGTTGCAGGTCTCAGACATATTTCCTTGAAGTGTTGAGAAGAGAATTTGGAAGCTGGTAAGGTTTGAGCTCAGAAATCCCAAATGCTCTCAAATTTCCAATAAATTCTCTAAAATCTGCTGGGCATTGCTGAAGTGTAGATTATGCAGCAGCTCTGGGTTAAGTTTTCTGTGCTGCCTGTAAAATGAAATATGTTGTTTTGTTTGGACTGTTTTCCCCTAGACTGGCTCTGACATACTGCCAGGGCATGAGTGAGACTTCCTAACAGCTTTCATGATCTGGTCAAAATGTACGTCCTCCTTTATTTGCTGCTTGCTGAGAGACCCGCCAGCAGGCAGCAGCATGTGGGGTCTGCTGAGTACACACTCTCAGGATTTTATGTGAAGAGAGGGGAAACCTTAGAGTTGAAGACCTCAGCTGTTGGTGGAGGGAGAGAGGACTGGGAGGTGAAAGAGGGGAGGGGTTTTGGTTTTGTTCTTTAACTGTGTCCTGTGTCAGGGAGTACTTGTCTGCTCTGGTGTATTCTTAGCTCTGAGGACTCTCTGCAGCATCTGGGTGTGGTTGGAGCAGCTTACAGTGAAGGTTAATGAGGTTGCCCAGCTGCAAGTATACAGAGTTGTAACCTCATCAGGTTTGTTCTGCTAGTTCAGAGGCAGCCCAAGGCTGCACCTTTAGCTGGTGTCCCTGTGCAGAATTGCTGGGCATTGCTCTTTCATTAATGACTCATTGTGTTTGCCTCTAGCAGCTTTACACAACTGCCTTTTCAGCCCCATACTCTATCCTCCTGTACTGGCAGAACATGTCCCTGAGCAACCTGATCTAATTCCAGAGTTGGATTTAACTTTAAACTTGGCCCTGCTTTGAGCAGCAGGTCAGACCGGATGGCCTTCCATGTCCCCTTCCAACCAAAGCTATTCCATGGTTTCGTGAAAGTAGTGTTGATGTTTAAGTGGCATACTGCTCTTTGCTCCCATTGGGAGTTGGCATTTTGGCATGTCTGTATAATGCCATGGATATTAAATGCCTTGGGGCCTTCATGTAGTTTGCCTGTTGAGCCTTTCCATCATTGTTCATAATCAAGAAAAGCCAAACAGGCTGGGGGGAATAGAGTGGTAGCAATTCAAAGGAACATCATGCTGCTGTCTCATCCTTGCTTTTCTACATCATCATCCGTCAGTGATAACTTCTGCTGCGTTTCCTCAAGACTTCTTTTTTTATTCACAGGGCCAGGTATGAAGGCTCCGGAAGCACGAACAATTGAGTACTTGGAGGAGGTAGCGATTGGCTTTGCCAGAGGACTAGCCAACAGGACTGTGTCTGCCAAAAGATCGAAAGGGCTAATACAGAGTAAGTCTGTGGGTATCATGGCCAAATCCCAAGGGACTGTAGTGAGTATAATCCAGCTTTGCTTCTCAGGGATGTGTTCATGCTCCTACTTAATTCCATTTTCAAAACAAAGTTATTTCATGTTGTAATCATCTCTTGAGCCAGGTGGATTGGAAGAGAAAACATTGCTCTGCAGATCTGATCTTCAAGTGGTGTTGCCAGAGCTGCACATGGTAGCTCCTAAAGTGTACTAGAAGGGAGTCAGGCCTCAGGAAGAGAGCAGCAGCTGCCTCCAGAGGACTATCCATCTTCAAAGCTTTAGTAGCAAGTTCTGTACCAAGCTTGTGTAATCAAGTGGGAAGAGGCACATGGGTCTGCTCTGTACTAATCCTCTTTAGCAGCACCCTTATGCAGTTGGGAGAGCCCAGAAATGATGACATCTCTGTATGAGTTCTACTCCACAGAGCTCAGTCTGTCACCAGTTGTGTTAGCCCTAAATGAGACTTGTCTGTGGAACAACCCATAGAAACCCTTCTGAGCAGACCATGCTACCTGTGGCTGAGTTTCAGGTGCATATTTCTATTGCAGATATGCAACATTCACATCTATACTCTTTAACTTTCAGGTTAATCGTTTAAAGACTGATTGTGCATATAGCGCTGTGCTGAGACATGTTTTGTCCCATCTTGCAGAGATAACAGACTATGCTATGGCTCTTCCATTTGTGAGGCGGCAAGTCTACAAGACAGTGGAGAACAAAGTTCAGAAGCAAACCAAAGGACTCTACCCTGCTCCACTAAAGATCATTGAGGTAACCCCCCCTGCAAGGCCCAAGAAACTACAGTGAAGGTGGATCTGTGGGATAACATGGCAGCAGACAGAGGGACGGTGGTTCCTTCCTGAGTCAAGCCATACATCCTGATATTCACAGAAGATCAGTCTTGATGAGTGCGAACTGTGTGGTGTTTTGAGCAAGCACGGTAAAATTCAGAATAGCTTCCCAGAATATGATCACCAATTTATGTGGTACTGGTACCAGTAAGGGGTAGATCAAGAATCCCATTTGAGGGAAGGCTTAGCTGGAATGCTTTGTCCATGAAACTTTCAGCTGGTTTTTCCAGGTTTCCTATACAGTTTCTAAAGAGTTGGGTGAACCTGTTCAAAGCTAGGAAAGTATAAGTTGCTGTTTTCATAGCACTAACCACACAATACTTTAAAAGTTAGTCCCCTGAGTTACACAGGTATTGTATTACTTACAGACACTGTCCATGGCTTAAAATTACTTTTCACTATTTAAGTTGTTGCCAAGACCTCTCTAAAACCTGTGAATGCCCCCCTCTGAGAGCAGTGACATTACAGGAGCACAGTCCTAATAAAAACAGTTACTGAAACCACAAGGTATGTGTAAAAAAAATTAACCGGATGGAAACTCCTTGCCGTTGTAGCTATTCAGTGCTAGAAGGACAAGGTGATTCATAGCTCTGCTTTGAACAGCATGGACAGGACCCAGAGAGTCTGAAGTGTGCCTTGAATATTGGGGAGGGGTTACTTGTGAAAACAGGAGGTGCAGCTAAATAAGTAATTGTTGGCAGACATGACTTAACAGTGGCATATCTTTCTTGTTCTTTGACTAGGTTGTAAAGACTGGTCTTGATCAGGGGCATGACGCTGGATACCTCATTGAATCCCAGGTAAGGAGATCAGATCCCTGGTAGTAATCAGTAAATTATGGAGTCTGGGGGGATTTGTATTTAACCACACAAAAAGGATAATACTCGTCACAGGCCGCTCAAACTGGTGTCTTGCTCCCTGGCCCTTCTTCTGGCAGTGGGGCTATGAAAAAGGTCTATCTTGAACTGTTTGTCAAGGTTCTTCATCTGTGAAAATGTGCCTTTTCTCATTCCTGTCTGTGTTGTCTTTTTGAGTGGGGAATAACCAGACAGTTCACTGATCTAGGTTTCACATAACAGGACTTTGATTTCTCTGTGTGTCTGGGCACTGTTTGTTTTTTCTGATTGTCACACAAGACAGATAACCCAGAGGAGTGGGTATTCTGCTGTCAGTCTCATCAGTGTTTCCAGGCAATTTGGTGCAAACAAGTAATTTCCTCCAAGAATTAACTTTCATTTTTACCAGTGTTCTGTTTACTCTGTCACCTTTTTTCACCATCATCTTTGTTCAGGGTGTTGATTCTCAATTACTCTTGTTTTGCTGTTTTCTAGTCCAGGTACTTTGTTCTGGTCCCTTTTCACCCATTGATAATTTTCGGTACTTCTGAAAATTAGGTAGTTTTTTTCAGTAGTGATTTCTCACCCAGAACAGGACTTCTCTCTCTCCTTATCCCTTGGTCAAACTTACTTATTTAGTAGACACTCCAGTCAGCATACTGGCTAGTACTAGCCGTTCAGGGGGACCTCAACAGACCAGAGAACTGGGCTGCCAGGAACCTCATGAAGTTCAGCAAAGGGAAATGCCAAGTGCTGCCCCTGGGGAGGAATAACCCTGTGCACTAGTTCAGGCTGGTGGCCAGCTGGCTGGGGAGAGTCCAACGAAGGGCCACAAGGATGATTAAAGGCCTGGAGCATTTGGCACACAAGGAGAGGCTGGGAGACCTGGGACTGGAAGAGAGAAGGCTTGGGGGGATCTTATTAATGTGTATAAATACCTGGTAGGAAGCAGTAAAGAAGGCATAGCTACACTCTTCCCAGCGGTATCCAGTGGCAGATAAGAGGTAATGGGCACAAACTGAAATGGGAAATTCCACTTAAATATGCAAACCAACCTTTTTACTGTAAAGGTGATTGAACACTGGAACAGGTTTCCCAAAGAGATTGTGGAGTCTCCCTCTGTGGCAATACTCAAAACCCAACCAGACAAAGTCCTAAGCAGCCTGCTCTGGTTGATCCTGCTTTGAGCAATGGGGTGCAGCAAGTCAATCTCCACAGGTCACTTCCAACCTCAACTATTCAGTGATTCTGTGAAATGAGCCTCTATTTCATTCTTCCTTTCCGTTCAATTCTTTAGTTGCCTGGCACGTCAGTTGAGTGTAGCACCAATAATGACTGCTAAGGGTAGTCAAGTCTTTTGCATTTTAAGGTCCAGAAGACTTCACCTCTTGTTCTGCTTGCTGCTATTCCCCTTTGTAGGTCCAGCCAGTGGTGAGGCTGAGCAGATATTGCAGAGATGTAGGTATGCACAAACCTCCTTGAGGTTTGTTAGTGACATGCTCAGGAAAATAGGAATAGAGTTTAATATGGAGGCAGGACAGACTGTGGTGGGCAGGTCCAGGGCTTGAGCAGGCAAGCGTACTCACCAGTGGCTTGCTTATGCATGACCCTTTTATTCCCCACACACACACACAGAGTCTTTGGTTTCCCATGCTTGTTCATTCTCAGCCATCTCAATCCTTCCCTTTCTCTGCCCTTGTCTCTGCCTTAATAAACAACCTGCCCCCAATTAGTTTTTCCTCACTGGTCCCCATTTTGCTACATCTGTACTCAAATTTGTGATTTCTGGTACTGAAGAGGTAATTCTGGCTGTGCACAGTGTCACTGGTGTGATTATCTGGGCGCTGCTGGCTCTGCAAGACCTAACTCCCCAGAAGATCCACCACACTCCCATCTGGTTATCTCTGCATTTGGGTCATCTCTCACATCGCTGCCCCTTACCCACCGGTGAAATCCATCTGTCCCCCGCAGTACTATCTGTAACTTTTACCAGCTTCTCACGCTGCTATCTGTCACATCCTGCAGTCTTTTTCCTGCTGTGCTTAGTAGCTCCTTTTGTTGTCTTCTGCTGACAAGGTGCTGGTCTGAGATGTAGCTGTCTGCCTCCTACCTTAACAGTGACCTCCTGGGTATACCCCATCTGTTCTGGTTATGCATTCCACCCACGTTGGGTCTGGTGCTGAATAAAAGGCTTGGGATACTCTGTTCCTTACAGAAAAGAATGAATGTGTTTTCCTGAGAATAGCAGCAGGATGGAGATCTTCCCAGAACCCTCTAAAGAATAAGTGTCAGTGTCGTGTCTTTTTTTTAATGCCTCCCTCTTTCCAAGGAGACTTGCAGATTCTCTTCCAGGCTTTGTGTTACTGATATTTTAACAAGCCTTTAACTCACAGGACAGTGGTGAAGGAAGATACAGCCTGCTCTAAACTACATTGCATTGGCAGCTTTCCTTAGCTGACTTGGCTCAGGCAACATTAGTTTTCTGTCGCCTTACGCTGTCTTTTGTCTTCCTGACTACTTTCCTGTTTCATGCTGAGTGCTGGGAGGTTATACAGGCCTTTGATTTTGTTGCCTGTCTGTGATCCTCCAAAAATAGTATCAGGTGACTGCTGTCAGTGAAAATTGGCCTGTTTAAAGATTTTTTTTCTCAAAGCCTGAGGGCAGGGCCCTTTCACCTGAAAGCCCCTGGGGCAATGGCCCCAGCTAGTGCAGGATGCACATGGGGGAGAAAGGGTCCCATGTCAGTGAAATACAGTCCTGCCACTGGGGAAGTAGAAGTGGCTCCTGCATTGATTTCATAGGACCCTGTAGCTGCTGCCTGGCCGCAGCAGCCAGGTCTCCTCTGGCTTGCCATCATGCCAGCGAACTGCCAGGGAATGCTCTTCCCAAAGCTGTGCTGGATGGGTGGAAATGAGCTGTGAATGATTCAGTGGATAGGAAGAAGATGGATGTGGAAATACTGCGGCTGCTCTTGTTCCCTGGCAGAACCCCTGCCCCTCCAGACACCAGTGTTAGAGGTACACATTCTGTCAGATGCTTTAATTATATTGTTTATGAGAAAGGACATTGAACAAGCAGTTTCCTACTGCTTTCTGGCAGCCCATATGGGAGGCGGTGGTGCAAAGTGGGCTGTGCTTAGTACAGAAGGTGCCTCTGGGCAGAGGATACGTATACCCTGTCTGTTCTTCCTTTTCTAACCAGGTTACCAGTCTGTGCAGTTAGACAGGTGGCTGTGCTCTCCCCTTGCCATGTTTTTGATGTGTGCGCGCTGGAAGCGAGACAGCTGTTAAATGCTAAACTCCCTGCTTCCCTCTTCCCTTTCTTCCAGAGCTTTGGTCAACTTGCCGTGACTAAGGAAGCCAAGGCGCTGATTGGACTTTACCATGGGCAGGTGCACTGCAAGAAGAACAAGTTCGGAACACCTCAGCGAGAGGTCAAGTAAGTGCAAGCGTAGGATGCCTGAAGGAGCAGTTGGAGGACCTCTGCTAGAAGGCTCTTGGGACCGAGTGGCCTAGAGTCCTGAAAAGCAGTGTAGCAGAGCAGAGAGATTTCCAGCCTCCAGAGGCTAATCCTCTGCAGTTTGGAGGTCTCACCCACCAGTGAAATCTTCTTGCATGACCTCACTAAAAATAGTGCCTGGGTGGACAGGATCTGTGCAAGTCTGACAGCAGCAATGGAAATTCAGCTATTTCTAGCTTTGAATGTGTCCCCTGGTCCTTTTCTGTGCAGGACTCTGGCAGTGCTGGGAGCAGGGCTCATGGGAGCTGGGATCGCACAGGTGTCAGTGGATAAGGGACTGAAGACCATTCTGAAGGACACAGCACAGCAAGGCTTGGACAGAGGACAGCAGCAGGTCTTCAAGGGGTATGTGAGTTAAAAGGAATTTGCTCTGGATGGGATGGGGCTGCCTTTAGTCAAAATACTCCTCTGCTTTCAAGCAGTCAGGAACTCCTGACACCTCTCTTCCTTTGGAGTCTTCTACCATCAGATGTCACAGAAATGCTTTCTTTTAAGGTTGCCCTATGCAGTGTGCTGGGGTATTGCTATGAAATAGGCCTAGGGTATTCAGTCTTAGTTCCTTAGGTAGGTAGATGGCCTAATGGGTGATTGCTTTAGCTTTTAGATTTAGCAGTAGCTTATAGAATTAAGCGGGGAGGGAGTAGTCCTGGCTGCATAGAGGCCCATATCAGGGGAGGCATTGGGTCAGACTTCTGAAAAGCTGGATTTCTTTCCCCTGTTCTCCTGGTCCAGCAGTAATAGTGCTCAGCTGTGCATCCTCAGGAATGTCAGCAATTGAGCTTCAGACTAATGCACCAGCTGAGTTGTCTGAGCATGGCTTTCCTTTTTCTAGATGGGAGGAGGGGCCAGGAGTGACAGGCCTGCTGGAATGGAGATAGTGTTTTGGGTCCCAGCTGCAGGAGGGAGGGAGGGGTGCCCTTGGTGTTGTGGTGTACCTCCAGCAGTCTGGGCCGGCCTGCTCAGGAGCTGTGACAGAGCTGTCCTTCCCTAGGCTGAACAGCAAGGTGAAGAAGAAGAGTTTGACATCGTTTGAGCGGGACTCCATTCTCAGCAACCTGACGGGCCAGCTGGACTACAAGGGCTTTGAGAAGGCAGACATGGTGATTGAGGCTGTGTTCGAGGACATTAACATCAAGCACAAAGTGCTGAAGGAAGTGGAGGCTGTGAGTATCAGTTCTGAGCAGCTTGTGCTAGATATGGCCCCTGTATGGTGGAGACTCAGGGTGTCCTGTCTTGTGCTGCTGGATTTGTCACATCTCCTTTGTGCTGCACTTTGGTGCTTTGGTGCAAGTTATTGATGTCAGTGTGTGGGTGAGTGTCAAGGGCAGCCTTCCTGTTCACTAACAATATTCACTGTTCAGTAAAGAGTCACTAGTTCTTAGCAGAATGGGGCAGTTCTGACATTCCCTGACTCCTGGGAGCTGCTCCAAAAAAACATTGATATGGCAAGTAATGTCTTTTGGTATCTCCACAACTTACAGTTCTTTACTTACTATCTCTAGCTTGCTGTCACTGCTCTTTTCTGTTAAAGAGCACACTTGGGGAAATAACTGTATGGTAAAGGAGCTGGTCTGTGCACCTTTCTGAAGTCCCTCCCTGCAGTGTCTACTGTACTTCCAATGGTCTGGCAGAAACATGGGGGCTCTGAGACTAATATTGCAGACCTGGGGATTGTTCAGGGGAATTCAGATCTGAGAAGCTCAACATGACCCTGCCATGTGCCCTCGCAGCCCAGAAAGCCAACCGTATCCTGGGCCGCATCAAAAGCAGCGTGGCCAGCAAGTCAAGGGAGGGGATTCTGCCCCTCTGCTCCCATCGGGTGAGACCCCACCTGGAGTCCTGCGTCCAGCGCTGGGGTCCCCAACATAAGAAAGACATGGAGCTGTTGGAGCAGGTCCAGAGGAGGCCACGAAGATGATCTGAGGGCTGGAACACCTCTGCTATGAGGACAGGCTGAGAGAGTTGGGGTTGTTCAGCCTGGAGAAGAGAAGGCTCCGGGGAGACCTTATTGCAGCCTTGCAATACTTAAAGGGGGCCTACAAGAAAGACGAGGACAGACTTTTTAGCAGGCCTTGTAGCGATAGGACAAGGGGTAATGAATTTAAACTAAAGGAGGGGAGATTTAGATTAGATGTAAGGAAGATGTTCTTCACTATGGGGGTGGTGAGACACTGGCACAGGTTGTCCAGAGAGGCTGTGGATGCTCCATTCCTGCAATTGTTCAAGGCCAGGTTGGATGGGTCCTTGAGCAACCTGGTCTAGTGGAAGGTGTCCCTGCCCGTGGCACGGGGGTTGGAACTAGATGATGTTTAAGGTCCCTTCCAACCCAAACCGTTCTGTGATTCTATGACTTGGGCTGCTGCTTTAGAATTAGTTTCTAATGCCATCTGCCCTGACAGAAAACTGGGTTTGCCTTGTTTGTGAGGGTTACCAGGTGCTGGTGCTGTTTTCTCAGGGTTCTGCCCATGACGCTTTGGATCTGGCTGTGGACCCTGTCATTTACACTGTCTCTTTCACCCCCTGCCACAGGTGATCCCTGCTCACTGTATCTTCGCCAGTAACACATCTGCCCTCCCGATCAGCCAAATTGCTGCTGTTAGCAAGAGGCCAGAGAAGGTGAGTACGCAGTGCCATGTGCCTGCTATAAGTCTGTGCTGAGATGTCTGTTAGAGGCAAACTGGCTTTGCTATAGGTGAGCGCTGGCATCTTCTGCTTCCTCCTCAGAACATGAAACAGCTCACCCTTTGTCCCCAGTGCGAGCTTTGAACAAAGAGCTTGTGATCTTTGGACAGGTAGGAGGGGGATGAAGGTAGACTCACCTCCAGTGTGATGTTGGCAAGGCAATGTGCAGCAGGGAGGTGAGAGCGCTTCAGGAAACATCAATGCACGCAGAGGGGCAGAGAAGCTATGGAAGGGCTTGAGCTGAGAGAATTCCAGCCAGGAAGACTTCAGTCATTTTGATAAACTGATTAGACATAGGAGCAACTTGCCATGACAGGAAAATGCCTTCTCAAGGAGAAGGCACTCACCTAGCAATAAAAAGGGAAGAAAGGTCAGTGGCTGGAAGCTGAACTCAGAGGTGCTGAAACTGAAGCCTTGGTCAGCCATGGGATCAGCTCCTGAAGGGATGGTGGGATTTTTCTCTCTGGCTCCAAATGATCCACGTGAACAGGATACCAAGAGCAATATAGCAGCTTGTGGCAGAGGTTTGGAGCAGAGGAATTCTTCATCCCTTTGCTTGAAGTCTAAACAGCATATGAGGTAGCTGCGTCCTCGTCCCTTAGCCCAGGCAAGCACAGCTGAGCAGGAACATTGCTTCATGTGGAGCAGCCTGCCCTGAGGGACGTGCTTGGTGGAGTTACCTTCTGAGGGGTGTGAATGCGCTGGATTGGGAGGGAGACAGCTGCATGCTGTTTTTCATTGCCATCCGTGACTGCCAAGGGTACCTGTGATAGATCTGCCAGCCTCACGCTAGCAGGTGACACAGGCCCTACAGGAGACCTGCGCTTTTCAGGGAGCAGCAGCAAGAGACCAGACATGACACCGCAGCATCTGAAGTAGCATGAGGGATCTGCATGACCAGGTGGAGTCACCTCCTGAGGGCTAAGCTTTGGTCTAGGGCAGCCTTGACAGAAAAAGGGGAAAACACTTTCCCATCATTTGAGGAATCTGCTTTGCCTACCTGGGGCTGCAGAAAATGAAGGAAGGGGCAAGCAGTTCTCCTGTGAGATAAACCCATCTCCCTCTCTAAAACAGGTGGGACGGGGAGGCAGGAGTAACTTTGGCAGAAGGAGGGGGAAGCTCTAGAGCTCAGTTGGGAAGTGCTATACAAATGCAAAAGCAAAGGTACCCTTGGCTGATTTCCTGAACTCCTACAAGGGTCTCAAGCCTGCCAAGGGCAGTGCATTGCCTCTGCTATTTGACTTCCCTGCAGAAGTTCTGTGGACATCTGCAAAGTTGGACTAGATGATCATTGTAGGTCCCTTCCAACTGAAATATTCTATTCTAAAGTCCATAGAGTAACAATGTGTGTCCCACCTGTTGGAGGTTCCTGTGACCTTCGTGAGCCTCTTCCTCATTTGCTGTCAGACCTTGGTTGCATCGGAAATGCAAACTGAGTCTTAATTGTTCAGACGTGGAAGTAACATCGTCTTGCTGTATAAATTGCCTGTGTAATGGCTCTTTATGGGGAAACTGATAGGAAACCAGTTAACTAATTAGTGTATTTAATTAGTTTTGCAGTCTGCAACTCTCCTGCAAGGTGCCTCTGACTTAGATCTGAGTGCCAAGCGTAGCTTCCAGGAGACGTGAAGGTGACATGCTGATTACATGGTCATGTTAAGAAAGTGAGGCACGCAGCTGAATAATCTCCATTTAAATGCTGTTTCCAGAGGAAAGCTGCGCTTACCTCTGTAATTAGTTTCTGGAAACATGCCTTCTTGTCCTTAGAGTCACTTTATCACAAAAAAAAAAAAAACCCAAACCAAAACATTCACAAGGAGAACATGGACTCCACTCAACATCTGTCTCTCTGGCTGCTGTTCCACTCTCATAGTCCAGAAGATGCACCACCCAGGCGTGTGGCTGCCCTGCCACCTCAGATAGTACCTGCAGATCACGCAGTGCCTGTAATTCACCTGCAGACTGACCTCGGCTAAGATTCCCAGACAGGTTTAGCTGCCAGACTATTAACAAGTACAGAGAGAGCTGAGCACCTCTCTTGGTCCTGTAAGCGTTATACCTAAATCCTCACTGAGCCAAGAGCTGTGGAGCATGTGCTATGTCCTTGGGAAAGCCAAGGAGAGAAAGGGAATTGGAGAGCATTCCCATCAGAGAGGGATACAGTGTGGCTGAATGCATAGTGCACTGTGGTGGTGGGTCCTGCAGCCCATGCTGGCCTGCTTCCCTCTGCAGTTGGGCACTTGACTTGCCCAGCAGGTTACTCTGGGAGCCAAATCTGTCTAACCCTGCTTAACCCTGAGCTCTTCCTTCTGCCTAGGTGATTGGGATGCACTACTTCTCCCCTGTTGACAGAATGCAGCTGCTGGAAATCATCACCACAGACAAAACATCCCAGGACACTGCTGCTTCTGCTGTTGCTGTTGGCCTCAAACAGGGCAAGATCGTCATCGTTGTAAAGGTGAGGGAACACTGCCCAAATATGAGCTGGGTTAATAAATGAAAGGGCAGGCTTGTGCACTGAGAGGAGGCTGAAACATGGCTGTGAATACACTGGCATTAGCTACTCATGCTGAGAAGTAAAAATGGAGGTTAGAAGAGGGCAGATGCCCAGCTGATCCCTCAAGTATCTGTTGGAGCAGCCATGGAAGGCCAGAAGGCACAGGAACAGTCTGACAGGCCAGCACGAGGAGCTGGCAGTCCTGCTCCACACAGCTTCCAGGAGGCTCAAGTCTGTAGTGACATCTGAGATGGAGCAGAGTCTGGGCAGGACTCTCACCAGCTCTGTTCCCTGGCAAGCTGCAAGGACAGAGGGTCAATGAGCAGTAACCCTCCTCTTTCTGGATTTAAATCTTGTGTGAAAGGGGGCAGAAATACACATGCAAGTGTAGGGGAAGAGGTATACCAAGCAGAGGGAGAAGGCTGAGCACAGCAAGGCAGCAGTTGAGAACAAACTGCTGTGGTCTCTAGGAGGAGGCAGCAGAGCCTCAGAAAAGCCATGGGCTTTGAGTGGTTTGTTAGGCTGACGGCTGCTGTTGAACACACAGCCCTCCAAATGGAGCTGGTCTCATGCTCCATGGTAGACAGCATCAGTGATGCTGTTTCAGCTGTGTGGGAGGTTCACCAGTAGGCTTAGGGCAGTTTGAGTGTATTTTTGGATTGGTCTTTTCACTGATGCGTGAGGCTGCCAGCAATGCTGAGCAGGTCTTTCCTGTAGTGCTGGGAAAACTGGCTTGTCTAAAAGTGCTCCAGGCATCTCTGGAGGCCAGTGGAGATACAGTGCTGCTTCTCTAACCCTCATCCCCTCATCTAACCTCATCACATGCTTCCCTGAATGGCAGTTTGCAGCTAATGTGTTGTTTCCTGACTTTGCGAGCAATATCAGAGGTGAAACAACTGGTTTCACTTGCGTTGAGCATCCTTTCCCCTGTCAGCCTGTTGGGCTTGGTGAAGCAAGGGGACTTCTGCAGCCTGCTTGGGACCTCCAGGCACTGTTTCAAGTAAAAACACTCTGGTGGGAACTTCCAGGGAGTAAGTTCATGGAAGTCTTCGAACACTGCTGAGCCCTACAGGAAAAAACTACTCTAGCAGTCGATAACATACTGCTAGAAATGGAGTTCAGTGTGTGCCCTGCACGTCAGTGCTTGAACTACAGCCCAGGCTGTGAAATGCAGTTCTTGTGCTGCTGAGAGAGGACATGTTCCTGCAGTTTGTACTCACCTACCTTCCTGCTGTGCTTCTCTTCCCTAGGACGGGCCTGGCTTCTACACCACCAGGTGCCTAGGGCCGATGCTGGCAGAAGTGGTCCGAGTTCTCCAGGTGTGTATCCTGTCGGCTACCGCACATCCACCAAATAGGTCATGTAAAGTCTGCTTCTTTCTTGCCCTCGATCAGGCTGACCCCAATCCTGGCCAAAAAGGGAGGTGGGTAACTGGCCCCAGTGCCCGTGGTTGTCCCCAGCCAGCTGTGGGCTGATGAGACCTGGTGCAGGCAGTGATGGGGCTCTTTCCTCCCCACACAGCACCAGGGGAGAGTCAGGAGTGCTGCAAGCACGATTACACTGCTCCTATCCGTAATCAAACAGCTAATGGTGCTGGTCACAGTCTGTGGCCCCAGATGAGCAAGGGCTTTCTGCCCCCCAGACTGGGTTTCCAGGACCCTCACCCAGAGAGATCATCGCTTCCCCTTCCATTCCTGCAGGAGGGCATTGACCCAAAGAAAATAGATGCCATCTCTACAGCCTTCGGCTTTCCCGTGGGTGCTGCCACGCTGATCGACGAGGTGGGTGTGGATGTGGCCACGCATGTGGCTGAGGACCTTGGCAAGGCCTTTGGCGAGCGCTTTGGAGGAGGCAGCATCGAGTTGTTCAAGCTAATGGTGGAAAAAGGCTTCTTAGGTGAGATGCTAGGCTGTTTTAATCGAACAAGTTTCCCCTTTGTTGAAGAAAGAGTACTAGCATCCATCAGCCTCTTGTGCCTCAGGTGAGGGCAGTCAGAGAACAGCCCTGGGAATGGGTTGGGAATCCCTCCCAGCTGTACCCTGGGCAGACCTTTGGCTGTAGCCAGACCTTCCTTTGCAGAAATGGCAGCAGCAGGCACAGATGCTGCCCACAGCAAAGGCAGCAGGCAAGATCTCACGAACCTCTGTGTGGCCCTTTGTGAAATCTGCACGAGTGCTCTGGGACATGGAGAGCAAGTGGCTGGAAATAAATGTTCTCAAGTGAAACGAGCCCTGAGCTGAGCTTTAGAAGCTCTGAGCAAGGAAAAATTACATCTCTGTCCACATGGTAGAAGCTGTGGCACTGGGTGCCAGAGGCAGCTGTGCCTCTGAGCACACCAGGACAGAGCAGCGTCCATCAGTGGGACCTGCACTTGGGCCATGACAGCTCTTACCCTCCAGTGACCCTTGCTGTGACCAGACCCCTGGCAGCAAGGGTTACTCAGGAGATCTTGTCATCTCTGTACCTTGCTCCCAAGTGGGAGTGCACAAGGACTGTGTCTTTTTACAGCTGTAGCCACGGAAACGGTGGCGTTATTTGACTGTGCTCTGGATCTAGTGAAGGCATTAGTGCCTGGCACAGTGGCAACATCTTGCCAAGGAGTCAGCTGGACGTGGGCCCCCTTCCCTGTGTCCTTGGTGAGGCAGCAAACAGGCTCGTTCTGAAGTGCAGAGACACTGCCTGTGCCGAGAGGATCTGCTTGTGCTAAGAGAAGCAGGAGTCACAAGGAGATCAGAGACGAAGGTGTCACGAGCAAACAGGACGCGTGGCAGGATGTGACTGTCTCTTTTTATCCCTGGCAGGTCGCAAGGCAGGGAAGGGCTTTTATGTTTACCAGGAGGGGGTGAAGAACAGGAGCTTGAATTCTGGCATGGATGAGATCTTGGCACGGTTCAAAGTGCCAGCCAAACCTGAAGTGTAAGTAGCTGTGCATGCCCGAGCAGTGGTGTGGGCTGGCTCTCACCCCAGCTGCTTCTCCGGCCTCTGAGCAGCAGCAGGAGGGCTGCACCAGGGAGCACTGGAGAGGTTGCTGAACACGGAGTCACTCCAGATGGCATTTGGCTGTTCCCAGCTGGTGTGTAGGGGGGCAGACTGGTGGCTGTGGAGAGCCTGTGCTAGCAGGAACGGGGCATCCTTGAATTTATCAGCATTTGCTTGGGCACCTTTGCAGAGAGATTTCCTGTGGTGGGGCTTGCCAAGGCAGGCGGGTTGGTGCCGTGACCTTCCTGGCGTTGGACCTGTTGTACAGCCTGGCCCTGAAACATCTCGAGCAGTTCCCATCTGGCCTGATGGAGCCTTTGCCATTCTTATGTGCCTGCTTCAGGACACATCACGGAACTTAGTCCTTATCCTCATGCAGATAGGGACAGTCTCAGTGAGAAACGGTTCTCTCCCTTACCCCAGGCCTGGCCCTGTCCCCAGTCTGTGCTGGCTTCACGTGCTCCTCCATCCAGCTGCTGTGTTACCTGCACAGCCCTTACTGACTCTTTCCTTGCAGCTGCACTGATGAGGACATCCAGATGCGCTTGGTGACGAGGTTTGTGAATGAGGCAGCCATGTGCCTGCAGGAAGGGATCCTCAGCAACCCTGTGGAGGGAGATATTGGTGCTGTGTTCGGCTTGGGCTTCCCACCATGCCTGGGAGGTAAGTGGGCTCAGCTGGGGCTTGGGCTAGGCTGCATGGCTTGGCTTGCAAGCTTTGTGGTGGGCTTGCCTACTGGGCTCTAGCCACCAGAGGTAAGTCAGCTGTTAAGGCCAGGTTTGAGCTGCAGTCTGACAAGCCTGAGTGTCCTTCTCCCATATAAAGCCTGAACCAGAGGTTGCTCCAGCATTCCCACCCCATGAGAGGTGGCAGTGAGCCTGAGAGCTGCTGTGAGATGTTTCTGCCAGGACCCAGTGGAGTTCCTCTGCTGGTACAGCTGTTTCACAGAGCTGGGCTGGTGAGGATTGAGGGACTCTAACCAAGTCATTTGCCATCTCTTTGGTTTTGAATAAGAAGGCAGAGCCATGCTGGCCCCAGCCTCATCAGCACTTTCCATGAGAACTTCAAAGAGCGAGCTCTTACCATGCCTGATAGTTATGGGGGTGTAGGTGGGATGACAGACTTGCAAATGCCCTACATTTTTAAGAAATCCCTAGCTTGCTTTTGTGCAGCCATATGGTGCTTGGTGAAGAATGAGGCTCTGGTATCTCATCTCTTGCTACTGCTACTTGTCTGGGTGGTCAGGCAGGCATCTTGCAGCACTTCTGGAAACCTGGTCTCATGCTGCACACAGAGTTGAGAAATGGTGCCCGAAGACCCACTGTTCCCCCCCGTGCCCGCACGTGGCACAGATGAAGCTGAGCTGATTAGCCTCAGCCATGGCGCACAGCACTTTTCAGGCCAAGTTATTAGCCAAGAGCACCGGCAAAGTTTTCCCAGACCCATCTGCAACCTGGGTGGCTGTGGCCATGGCCTGGGCAGTGGACGAAGCATGAGCTGAGGTTTGGGTCCCAGCTGAAGGATACTAAGGGCTCTTGGGCATGACGTAGTGCTTCTGCCGAGTACCTAGCACTTTCCCTCCTTGAGGCAAGCTCAGACTAAGGGAGCAGTCCCAATTATCTGTGCCCCAGCTTGTGCCAGTCTGCCTCTGCTCAGCGCAGGTGGGCGGGCAGGGAGCTGGGTCTTTTGTTGCCCTGCCGAGAGACTGGGAGTCTCTTGGAGAAGGATGGATCGGCCGAATCCAGTGCTCTCGCCCTTCCAGGCACCTTGGTGCTTCTTGCTTCCTTGGCACAGATGTGTCCCCCTGTCCCCGGCAGGTCCCTTCAGGTACGCAGACTCCTACGGAGCCAAGCAGCTGGTGGACAAGCTGCGGAAGTACGAGGCCGTCTACGGCAGCCAGTTCACGCCGTGCCAGCTGCTGCTGGACTACGCCAACAGCCCAAGCAAGAAATTCCACCAGTGAGCGTGGCCCGACGCTGCCTGACCGCAACACACCGACAGCTCGAGCGGGGGCCACCGGCTCTCCAGCGACACCCCATTCTCTGTAGGTTAATCTGCAAAGCACCCGGGGGAGGCAGGGAAGGAAGGAAGGGGGTGGCAGATTGCCTCATGGCTTCTAGTCATTTCAAGTGCCTTATCAGCTACTCTGTGTTGGGCACATCCGTCCCCTGCCAGCGCGGGCCTGGTGGCTCCTTGCTGGAAGAGAGAATTTCTTCTGCGTCCACCTCCATGCCGCAACCTCCAAAGCTCCGGGTCTGGCAGGCACCATCCAGCATGCAGCTGGCCCTGAGGGCCTGCCTTTCCGTAAACCTCCAACAAAATAAATCCCCGTCTCCTAGGTTTGGACTCTCTCTGGGGCAGCAGCCTCTCGGCGCCGAGGAAGGGAACAGCTCGAGTCGGAAATAAAGCATTCAGGCAATCCTCTGGGGTCCTCTCCGTGCTTGCCGGCTGAAAGCCCCACAAAGGGGCTGCTGGCGGTTGCCAGAGGGTGGGGAATGGCAGGGGATGGCGGCAGTGCGGAACAAAGACCGGCTCTGTCACCTCTGCCATCAATCAGGGTCTGTGAGGAGCCTCTGGCTCTTTTGTCTGGCCCCGAGCGCTGCTGCCGGGGTTATCCTGGCAGATGGACCCGCCTGTAATTGCAAATCAAGCAGCCAAAGGCCAGAAGGGTCCCCCGTGGGGAGAGCTCAGTTTAAACTAAAAGGCTTTAAATCTCTGAGCACCTGTCAGTGATTTCAGAGCTGGCCTGGCCTCCTCCTCCCTGGCTTGGTGTGGTGCCTCCCCAGGCTCCAGACTTTTCCCTGTGCCCCGGCAGGGCTTGGGCCGGGAGCTGGGCGCTGCTGCTCTTTTCGTGTCACTTCTGTGCTTGTTTCTCAAAACTACCAGGGTGAAACTGGGCTGAGAAATCATCTCAACCTGCCTCTGCTGCCTGCTGGGGGAGGCACTGGGCTGCCTGTGGAGCTGGTAACCAGCCTTCAGTCCTCCCTGGGGGGGATGCAGCAGCCCCCAGGACCTGCCCCCTGTATGGAGTGAGCTGTGTCCGGGGCAGCCCTGCTTCCCCCTCCGCGGCCAAGGAGCTGGAGTCAGGACCGGGGAGGTCTGGTCCCAGACCCTCCTGATGCTGTGGCCCTGTGGAGCTCTGTGCAGAGCAGGGTTTGGGGAGCTTGGGGGTCCTTGGGGCACCTCACCATGGGCCCTGGGAGAGTCGGGCGCGCTGGGTGGTGGTTGCTGCCCTGAGCGTAGGTCTCTGCCTCCTTTTCTTCCGTGTCTGTCAGGCAGGGGAGCTTCCTTCCAGGGCCCTGAAATCACCCTGTGGTGCAGGCAGCCTGGAGCAGCTCCCAGAGCAATGCTTTCCCTTACAGGGGGGACACAGATCCCTTCCAAAGAGGATGGGAGTGACTGCCAGAGCCTCCATCCCTGCTAAGAGCCCCTTTCCCCCTCCTCCCCAAGCAAGGGGCTTCTCCCATGGCTCGTTTTTCTCCCTTACATTTATTACGCTAATCCACAAGGATTAAGTTAAACCAGTCAATGCGAACTCCAGTGTTTTCCAGCCCGTTTGGGCCAAAATTACCGTCCAGTGTTAAAACGGAAAGGGGGGAGGGCCGGGCAATAGGGCTGAGCTGCTGGGGAGGAGGAAAACCCACAGCCGGTGGGCACCGCCGCATCAGGGCACCCCCAGAGCGGGACAGGGGACAGGAGCGGGGAGAGACGGAGCTGTGGTCCAGGTGTCTGGGGGACCCCAAGGGTCCAGGGGGTCCCCAGCGTACGGCTAGATCTTGGGGCGCCAGCCCTTGATGAACTGCATGATCTTCTTCACCTGGAGCTTGGTGAGGCGAAAGTCGTCGGCCAGGATCTCCTCGCTGAGCTGCACGAAGATGCTGCCGTCGATGCGCTCGCGGGCGAAGAAGCTGACCACGTCCTCGGAGAGGCCGATGAAGCGCAGGCACTTGGAGACCTCCTCCAGCGAGAGGGCCGAGAGGTCGGCGGGGGGCAGCCAGGGCGAGCCGTCCCCGCTGGGACGGGGGGCGGCCGGCGGAGCCCCCCCGTCGCCCCTCGCCGCCGGCGGCACCTCGATGACGCCCTGCGCCAGGTAGACGCGGGTGACGCCGCCCTCGGCCCCGCGCAGGACGGCGGGCGACAGCGGGGCCGCCCCGCGGATGACGATGCTGTCCCCCTCGAACCCCTTGGGTGGGCGAGGGGGGGGCGCCGGCTCCTCGACGGGGGCGAAGGGCTCTGGCGAAGAGGAGGAGGAAGGGGCGGCCGGGGCCGAAGGCGGCTTGGGCCATTCCGGGCTCTCCGGCCATTCGGTCGGGCCGGCGAAAGGGTTGAGCGCCCCGAAAGGGGCGAAACGTTTTTGGGGGTGCGGGGGCTTGAGGCGGGGGCAGCTGCGGTAGGGCTTCAGAGGGGGCTCGGCCCCCGACAGCGGGGTCGAGCAGCCGCTGCCGGCCCCGGCGCCCGCCTCGGCGTACGCCCAGGGGTCCGACCAAGAGGTGGGGGTGGGCTGGGCGGCGGGGGGCAACGTGGCGGGGGGCAGCGGGCGCCCGGGGGCCTCCCCGGCTTTGCAGTCCCCCCAGGTGCAGGGGTAGCAGTACAGGGAGTAGGCATCGGGCGAGGGCGAGCCGCTGCCGCTCCGTGGGACCGACCTGTGGGAGGAAGGGGAGCATCACCATCACTCCGGGGCTGCGTTTTCCACACCCCCCCCCCAAACTCTGTCCCCAACCCCACGCCGCAGGGGTATCTCACCCCGGGGTGTCAACCTGCCACCCCATCGCAGCATCCCCACGTCCCCGGCCGCACCGGAGCAACTCACCCATCGTGGAGCCCCGAGGAGTAGTAGGAGAGGCTGGGGCTGGGCGAGGGAGCGGGTGCCAGCTTCGGGCAGCGCAGGGGTGCTGGGGGGCTGCAGGACACGGGGGGGCGGCTGCCCCGGGGCGGCACGGGAGGTGCGTTCAGCAGCCGGCACTCCTCCTTCACCTGGAAGGGGGATGAGCGCCGTCAGGACCCCCGTCACCGGTGCTGAGGGAATCTGCCCCCGGGAGCCTGCAGTTGGAGGGGGCAATGGGGGGGGCTTGGGGGCGGCCAGCCCCAGTCGAGCCACAAAGCTCTGGGTACCAGTGGGGAGCCCCAGGGAACCACGTATCCCGTGGTGCAGGGATCCCAAAAATAGTGGGTACCCCATGGGAAAGATGAGCCTGAAATTTTGGGTACCCCTTGGAGCAGGGGAGCCCAGAGGGTTTGGGTACCCCACGGTGCTGGGAATCCCAAGAGATTCAGGTACCCCCATGGTGCAGAGAGCCCTGGGGAACCGGGGACCCCATGGTACAAGGGCGTCCTGAGGATTTGGGTACCCCCGGGTGATGGGGAGCCCTGGGTACCCCATGGTGCCAGGGAGCCCACAGGATTTGGGTGATTTACTTAACAGAGCTGGGGAGGGACCCCAGAGCCCCGCAGCACCCGGGGAGGGGGTCAAGCGGGCTGTGCCGTGGGGCTGACAGCGTGGCCCGGGGCTGTGCACCCCCTGCCCACGGCACAGAACTGCTGACGGGGCTATGCCGGGGCTCACCGCCCGGCTACCCCGGTGCATCGCCCCCGGCCAGGGCGGCTGGCAGCAGGCGGGACCCCGTGGGGTGTCATTCCCCATCCCTGGGGACGGGACCGTGGCTCTTACCGCCTCCGACTTGGGTGGCACGGGAGGTGGGGTGTCCCCGCGGGGCTCGTCCCCGGGCATGCCGGGGCGATGCGGGGAGCCCAGTGGGGTGACGGCCCCAAAGGAGACGAGGTCCTGCCGGCCGGCGCCGCTGCCCGGCTCGCAGCAGCCCTCCGGGCTGGGGTTGCTCCAGAGCTCCTCGTAGGGGATCTCCAACAGCTCCTGAGTCCTGAATTCGGGCTCGGCCCAGTCGGGCGTCATGTATTCCCGGTCGGGGTCGGGGAAGTCGGGCAGCGGCGGACGCGTCGTGCCCCCCGCGACGCCCCGCGGTCCCTGGCAGCAGGCGGCGGGGTCCCGGGGGACCCCCGTGCCGCAGGCGCAGAGGGAAAGGCGCTGGAGGGGCTGGCTGAGCTCCTCGCGGGCGCAGGCAGGCAGGCAGAGCCGCAGGCGCCGGGGGCTGGCGCACTCCTCCGAAAAGTCAGGTTTGGCCTCCCGCACGGCCCGCGAGTACTCGTCGGGGTTGAAGCGGTCGTGGCAGTACGCGGCGCTGTCCCGCAGCAGCTTCTCCAACTGGGGGTCCCCGGCGAGCAGCCCCTCGGGCAGCTGGAAGCGGGGCATGTCGGTCAGCAGGAGAAAGTGGAAGGGGACCAGCTCGTCCCGGCGGAGGATGCAGCACAACACCACGGTCTTGGAGATGATGCTGACCAGCTTGTAGCAGTGGCCCTCGCGGATGGCGTGCAGGTCGTAGGGGTTGCGCGCCGGTCGGCTGGGCACGGCCACGTTGACCGGCAGCCGCACCTTCTCGATGATGCTGCGGATGGTGTGCTCGCCCTCCTGCAGCCGCAGCTCGAGGGGGCTGCGGGTGCTGAAGCGGCCCTTGCACTGGAAGGGCAGGCTGAGGCTCTCGTTGGTGCGGTGGTTCATGCAGATCAGGCAGGGCATCTTGCCCTTCACCTGCCTGGCCCCCGCCGCCGGCGCCGCCTTGCCCAGCTTCCGCAGGATGGTGTTGAAGCGCGACTTCTCCTTCACCGTCTTGGCGCAGAGGATCTCCGCTTGGCCCATCAGCGTCAGCTCGTCCCCCGCGTGCAGCGTGAAGTTGTACACCTCGCTGTCCTCGCTGAACTCCCCCGACACCACCTGCCCCAGGACAGCCCTGCCATGGGACCCGCTGCCCTGGCACCGTCCCCCTGATGTCCCACCATCAACCCTTGATGTCCCACCGGTCTCTCCTGATGTCCCACCGCCGCCCCCCGCTTTTCCACCACCTCCCCCTTACTCCCACCACCATACCCTGATGTCCCACCACCAACTCTTGATGTCCCACCACCGTCCCCTGCTGCCCTACCAGCATCCCCTGCTGTCCCAGCACCATCCCCTGCTGTCCCCATACGGACCTTCACACTGAAGGTGATGGCCTCCATGACGAAGACGCGGTCTGGGAAGATGCTGGCCACCTCCTCCACGCTGTTGAAGTACTGCACGGGCTCGCGGATGTCCCGGTCCTGGTCCAGCAGCTTGAACTTCCCTGCAAGGGACCGCCAAAGCCATGGTGATGAGAGGAGCCCACCTCCAGTGCTCGGCCCCAGAGATCTGCTGTGACCCACCTCGGGGACAGCCCGGCCCTTGGTGGGGGGCAGCCACCCTCGAGGATGACCTGGGGGTCCCCATCACATTTTGGGGGGGGGCATTTCTGTGGGCTTCACCCAGCGTGTCCAAGCGCTGTGAGGGGACACCAGAGCATCCCCCATACCTGTACCTCACACACACAGCATCGGAGGGGGCGGATTTTGGGTGGAACGAAGCACAAAGCCCTGGGCGCACGGAGTGCCTCGGCAATGCCGCTCCAGCGCACACACACACACACCCCCCCCCACCAGAGCTGCAGGGACCACCCCAAAGCAGCCACAGAAATGCCCTGTGGATGGAGGAACCCACCTGGAGCAGGGCCAGCGGAGCAGCCAACATTGCAGGCAGCCCCCATTGCCCCCCCAAAACCCGGCCCCAGGGCCCCGTGACTCCCCTCTGCCCCACGCCTCGGGTGGGAGAGCCACCAGGGAGGGAAGCGGGGGGCTTTGCAGCAGGGACAGCGGTGGAGGCGACGGCAGGGACCGGGGGGGCTGCGGCCGGCAGCGAAACTGCCTCCATTGGCATCAGTTCGGCAGGGATGGACCTGAGGGGAATATTAATCCCCCGACGTGCCCGCGCCAGCCGGCTCCGCCGCTGCCAGCCCCGTGCCAAGCGGTGCTGGGGCCACGGCTGCCCCTCGCCGGGCAGGGTCCCCGTCAGGGCCACGGCACCGGGGACACCGGGGTCGGTTGAGGCTGGAACCGCGGTGCCTGAGCCGGGGGCAGCCCCATATGCCGGCGTGGCCAGCTTGGGCACGGCCGAGCCCCCCGAAGCTGGTTAACACACTGCCCGGCCCTCCCCTCCTTGGACCCCCCCCCTTGGGATGGGCGATTAACCCCTCCCCCGCTCCATTTCCCATTATTTATTTATTAGCAGGACTCATTACCGACATGGCGAGCACTTAGAGTGGTCATTAAGGCTCTTGCTACGGCAGCCGCCAGCGTCTCAGCACCTTCGTCTGCGTTGCCAGCCCCAGCCTGTCCCCATCCTCATCCTCATCCTACCCCATCCTGTCCTTATCCCCATCCCCACTCCATCCCTGCCAGCCCCCCCCCCCCCTCCGCAGCCCCCCACCTTTGGGCTGGGCAAAAGGGGGCGGAGAGCAGCCCCCCAAACCAGAGCATCTCCTCTCCCATACTGGAGCACCCCCAGTTCAGCCGCCGGAGGTGCGGGGGGGGGCGGTCCCAGCCCTGAAGCCCCAGGGGACACCGACACCCTTGTCCTCGCCCCTTCGCACCCCAGCGGCCCCCACCTGGGTACTGGAGCGGGATGTCGATTTTGGGGCCGATGACGTAGTGTCCCTCCTCCAGGCTGTGAGCCGTCACCGTCGTCCACTGCCGGCAGGAGTGGACCAGCAGCACGTCCTGGGCGCTCACCCCCCTCCACGCGCTCGCCTGCCGGGGGGGGACACGACGGGGCTGTCACCATCCCCAGGACACCCCCCCACCACCCTCCCCGGGGTACCCGGGGGTGGCCGGCCGGCCGGACAGCCAGCCGGCGGGCTGAGCAGGTGCCCGCTGCCAAGAGCCGCCAGTTGCCCAGGAAACAATTTCTTTGTCCCCCCCTGAAAAGCTGCAGCCGCCGCAAACAAGAAGTTTATTGAGACGGGGCCGGCACGGGGGCCCCCACCGCCGCTGCACCCCGGCACCCACCGCCGGCATGGCCCCGAGCACCCACACCCTGTTCCGGAGGGATGGATCCCGCTCTGGAGGGGGGACACCGCCAAACAGGGGTGACCCTGTGCTGATGCCAGTGCACCCCACTCCCCCCCCAGCCTGTGCATGGGGGTCACAGCCAGGCACACACACACCCCCCCCCCCAGCCAGCCTGTGTCCCGGGGAGGGTGGCGAGGGGACACGGTGGCTCCGAGCCCCTGCCAGCCTGGTGCCACCACCCCCAGCGTGTCACCCAGAACGGATGACGAGGGCAGCCAGCACCTGGGCCCGTGGCTGGGGGCAGCCTGGGCCCCCCCACCCTCACACCCATGGGTGCTGGCCCCAGAGAGGAGAGGCCCCGGACCTGAGGCAGCAGCTTGGTCACGTCTCACCTGGCCCTCCAGCCTTCCTCCCTCCTCCTCCTCATCACTCCAACCTCCCTTCTCCTGGTGCCTCCAGTCTTCCTCCTCCTCATCCCTCCAGCCTTCCTCCCTCCTCTTCCCCACCCCTCTAGCCTCCCTCTCTCCCTCCTCCCTCTACCCTTCCTCTCTCCTCTCCAGCCCTCTACCCTTCCTCACTCCTCTTCCTCCTCTCTCCAGCCTTCATTCCTCCTCACCTCTCCAGCCTTCCCATCTCCCTCCTCGCCCCTCCGCCCTCCACCCTTCCCTCCAGTCCCCCTCCCTCCTCTTCATCCCTCCAACCTTGCTCCTCCTCACCTCTCCAGCCTTCCTCCCTCTTCCTCCTCACTCCAGCCTCCTTCCCTCCAACCTTCCTCCCTCCTTCCTCCTCACCTCTTCAGCCTTCCTCCCTCTTCCTCCTCACTCCAGCCTCCTTCCCTCCAACCTTCCTCCCTCCTTCCTCCTCACCTCTTCAGCCTTCCTCCCTCCTCCTCCTCCTCACCTCTCCAGCCTTCCTCCCTCCTCCCCATCACTCCAGCCTCCCTCCTCCCGCTCCCTCCAGCCTTCCTCCCTCCCTCCCTCCTCCCCATCACTCCAGCCTCCCTCCCTCCTCCTCACCTCTCCAGCCTTCCTCCCTCCTCCCCCTTCCTCCAGCCTTCCTCCCTCCCTCCCTCCTCCCCATCACTCCAGCCTCCCTCCCTCCCTCCTCCCGCTCCCTCCAGCCTTCCTCCCTCCCTCCCTCCTCCTCCTCCCGCTCCCTCCAGCCTTCCTCCCTCCCTCCTCCTCCTCGCCCCTCCAGCCTTCATCTCCCCTTGGCTACTTCTCCCTCCCACCCCAACCTTTCCCCCCCCCGGCCCCGCCAGCTCACCCTGCCCCAGGCAGACGAGGGTGGGCAGCCGGCACTGGCTGACGATCGCATCGAGGGGCAGCGCCGCGGGGCTCCAGCGGAGCCGGGCCAGCCCCGCCGCCAGCTTCTCCATCGCATCGCGGCTCAGGCCGGCCCCGGGCCGCGGGGGGGGGCGGCCGCGCCGGGCTCCATCGCCGCCGCCGCCGGGCCGGGGCAGCGGCGGGGCCGGGGGGCGGCGGACGGGGAACGGGGAGGGAGGGAGGGAGGGGGGGGGCGGCGGCGGGGAGCGGGGCAGCCGGGAGCCGCCCCCCGCCCGCCCCCGGCCCCTCCTGCCCGCCCGCCCCGGCAGGCGGGGACCCCCCCAGAGGCGGGGGCGGGGGGAGGAGGCGGCGGGTGGGCATCCCCCTCCTCACCGTCGCACCCCCCCCCCCCGGCGGGGACACCCCCCCCCCCCCCCCCCCCCCGAGGCGGGGGGCTGCTCCCGGGGCAGGGGGGGATGCAGAAGGGAGCCCCCGGGGAGGGGGGCGGCTCCGCCCGCGCCCCTCCGGAGGAGATGCTGCTCGCCCGGGGGGGGGGCTCGGCTGCCTTTGACCGCCGAGGGAAGGGGTGAGGAGCCCCCCCCCGCGCCGGATCCGGCCCCTGGGAACTCGCGGGGGGTTTCCCGAGGAGACACCGGGGATGGAAGGGCCGAGACGCGGGGGGGGGCTGCGGGGGGCTGGGGGGGGGCAGGCGGAGGACCCCGAGCCCCCCGTCCCAACGCCCCCCCCCCCCAAGACCCGAGGTACGAGTGGGACCGGCAAACGGAGCCCCCCCCCCCCCCCGGCAGGGACATCCCCATCACCCGCAGCGGGGACCCCCGCACCCTGGGGACTCACGGCCCCCCCTGAGCTGGGGACACCAGGCCCGGGGGGGGGTCCCCGCACCCCTCGCGCTGGGGACCCGCTCCCCGCCAGCCGGGGGGGCTGGAAAGCCCCGGCCGAGCTCAGCAGCATCGCGCACCGGCTACGGTTTGGGGTCCGTGTCCCCCCCCCCCCGAGCTGCTGCCGGAGCCCCCCGGCGATGGGTGCCAGAGACCCCGACCCCTCCTCGAGGGCCTGACTCGGCGCAGGGGTGGGGGGGTCCTGGTGTGGGTTAGCGGGGGGGGGACCCAAGGTTGCCGTGGAGCAGCAGCGGGGTCCTCCGGGACAAAGCCCGAATGTGTCGGGACACACAAAAAACTTGCCAGGATCAGCAGAGATGGGGAAGGGAGCAGGGATGGGAAGGAGCAGGGAAAGGAAAGCAGGGATGGGAAGGGAGCAGGGACAGGGAAGGAGCAGGGATGGAAAGGAGCAGGGACAGGGAAGGGAGCAGGGATGGGAAGGGAACAGGGACAGGGAAGGAGCAGGGATGGAAAGGAGCAGGGACAGGGAAGGAGCAGGGATGGAAAGGAGCAGGGACAGGGAAGGGAGCAGGGATGGGAAGGGAACAGGGACAGGGAAGGAGCAGGGATGGAAAGGAGCAGGGACAGGGAAGGAGCAGGGATGGAAAGGAGCAGGGACAGGGAAGGGAGCAGGGGTGGAAGGAGCAGGGATGGAAAGGGAGCAGGGACAGGGAAGGAGCAGGGATGGGAAGGAGCAGGGACAGGTATGGAGCAGAGACGAGGACAGAGCAGGGACAGCAGCAGGCGGAGGACAGGGAAAGACTGAAGACAGTGACAAGGATGACACTGACAAGCAGAACACCGAGAGCTGCCGGACGGTGTCCATGGGGGAAGGTCCCTGCCAGGTCCCCTCTCCCCGAGCCCCCCCGGGGAAGCCCTGGCACAAACCCCACCGCAGCGTGCTCGAGGCCCCGGTTCCTGGCGACAGCATGGACAGCCGAGGTGACTCGGCCTGGGACGAATCCTTCCCTCCCCACCACAAAATGCTGAGGAGTCCCCGGGGATGGGAGGGATTCAGGATCGTTGAGCTGCTCCCCACGGCCTCGTCCCCCTCCGAGGGGGACCCGGGGGCTGCTCTCGCAGCCTCAGCGCCAGCTTTATTACCCGCAGCGGCACAAAACCACCCTCTCCCGGTTACCGACACCACGGCAGCGGGAGGAAAGAAGGAGAAGCACGTCCCTGCTCTGCCATCCCATGCCATGGCGGGATGGGGACAGGCCCCTCACCCAGCCTTTGCGGGGGGGTGACATCCCCAACCCGGGAGCACCCGAAGGCTGTGGGAGACCCCGGGGGGCACCCGCTCGCCCCCGGGCAGGAGATCTTGTGGAGAGGGAACTGGCAAGGGCGATGGGATCCTGCTCGGTGGAGAAGGACATCGGCTCGGCCGTAAACGCAGCCGAAAGCCACCCGTAGTTCGCAGCCACGCCACGACCTGCGGCTGCAGAGGGAAGGGCCGAAACGGCCACTGTCCTTCAAGGGGTTTGCAAAGGTCCTCCCCAAGGAGCCGGGGGTCCCCGGGATCCCCGGGGTGCTGCAGCCACCGGCCCAAGAGCCGGGGGTACCCCCACCCACGGAGGCTCCACAGGAGGAGCGGGCAGATGCCGGCAGCCTCAGACACGCCGTTGCACTTAGCACTGCCCTCAAAAAACAACAGCCTAAAGCTTTTCTGTAAAAAAAAAAAAAAAAATGACAGAAAAGAGCAGCTCTAGCCCCAGCCAAACAACTTCTTCCAAGTAAGAGACTAGCTTGCGCTTTCCAGGCTTAATCCATGTGTCCAAGCGGTCACAGCTGCCCTAAGAGCAGCTACAGCCCAGGTGCAAAGCTTTTCTTTGGTCCAAAGGCTTGGGGGGGCGGGGGGGGCTTGTCCCAGCCCCAGCACCCACCTTCTCCAAGGGGCAGCCGCAAGCGGGGCCGGTGCTCGGCCCGCTCCCCGCCAGCACGCAGGGCCCTGGCCGAGGCTTGGCGAAAGGGAATTTAATGGGGCCGAGGAAGTAACCAATGCAAGTTTATAAAAGCTTTTATTTGCTCTTGGTATGACCAAGAATGGGACAGTGATCTTTTATACAATTTGATACAGTAAGTGGTACAAAAGAATGTGTTTTAAATAAAAAGCCAGAGTGGAGTAGCAAAAATATTAAAAGATTAAGTAAAAAATCGTAGGCATGGGAATTAATCCTAGACCTTAAGTTGATGCTGTTTTTCCACCATCCGAGTCCGAGAGCACAAAGCGCCGCGTTTACCCCTGCCCCGCACCGCCACGGCACCGGCAGCTCCCCCGGGCAGCGCCGAAGCACTAAAGAGAAAGCGGTTAACCCAGTTGTAGGATAGATTCAACCTCGGGTTTTAGTTTAGCACGACCAATTTAATCAAGTTACATTTTTTGCCATGACAAAAAGGTAGCGCCGAGTCTTCCTCCGCTGGCCGGGTCAGCTAAAGCCCCCCCTTCTGCGGTGGCACCGCCGGCACCGGGGCAGCTGGCGCGGGGAAAGCTGCTTTCGCATCCTTTTCTAGGCTGGCCTTAGGCTTTATTCCACACACAGGGCTGGGGAGGGGGGTGTCTTCCAAGTAGAGGTTTCACAAGCAGTTAGTTTGCTAGCTAGCAGGAAGTTTAGATACCGGCAGAAATAAAGTTACTGCAAATTCCTCCAACATGATTATTATTACTTTTTTTTTTTTTTAAAGCATCTGCATCGACTCTTGTTGCTCACTCCTCCTCGGCTGGGCCTTGCACTCCACAACACAAAACAAAGCCAAGCCACGCGGTTAAAATTCATGGTTTTTATATGAACAGAAGTAGACCGTCTAGAAATATTTCAGTTTATTAGCTCGGTAAGGAGAATAGGAAACGGAGGTGGTAGCTAGTAGTACCAGCGAGTGGCCTGTTCTCTACCTGTTGGCTTGCAACGAACACAGCGTCTACAAAGGATCCCGAGGGATTTACACAGAGGGAGACGAGCCCCTGGAAGCAAATAAAAAGCTCACGTTTAAAACAAGGATTATACAAAAAAAAACCAAAAACCCTTGATGTATATTTCTCCATTTTTCCCTTTTTGATAATGTTAGAAAGTGCAGATTTAACCAAAAGGTAGCCGTACTCTATTTACAACGCTGACCGGCAGGCGCGGGACGTGAGAAACGCAGCGGTGCCGATTTATCCGCCAGTCCCAGGGTCCTGCCCGACCCCAACAGCCACTCGACTGGGAAGGGTTAACACACACGGAGACAAAATGCCAAAATACAGAGGAAAAGGGAGACACCTCGGTCAAGTTACTACACGGGAAGCCGTTCGAAACTAGAAGTTCAATGTTAAAACACCATCACTTCATTAAATCAGCATTATTTACTACTTTCATTATTTACCGAAGGCAGTCCAAAACTCAAGCGGACAAGAGCGAGGCACAAGCTTGTCCAACTTTAAAGGAGAACGTGAGGCTTGGGGGGGGAAGAAGTGTCTATTTAAAATATCTTTTTGTCCTTGGCTGGAGCAGCTCTCCTACGTGGTTATTTTAAATGCGAGGCAAGTGAACGTACAAACACTCCTGCAGACTGAACGCCCGGTTCAGCGGGAGCAGTCGACAATGTCAGACTGGCAGTCCTTAACCCCCTTCCTTTCAGAAATGACTAAGCCACGCCATCGGTGACACCGGAGCCTGGCCGGGGCAACGCAGAAGGCGAGCTGGAAAAGCAAGTTAATCCCAGGGGGGGGCTGAGCAGCCCTGCTGGGATCACCCACCACGTTCCCACAGCACGGGACTGGGAGCAAGACTGACCCAAGTACCAATGACTCAGCTTTTAACACTGGAAAACGGAAAGTTTTCAGGGAGGTAATAAATTAAACTGCCAACTTTTTTTTTTTTCTCCTTCCTTTTTTTTTTTTTTTTTTAAATCTAGTTTCACTCAGCCTTTTGCTAGGCTACTGAACAACTTGTTGGAGCGGCTAACAGTAAGAGAGAACTTAAAAGTTCATGTTAACTGCTGTCAGTTTGGGAATTGCATGTTATATTCATACACATAAAGTAGACAACCACATCACCCTCCATAGAAAAACTAGTGCATGCAAATAACTCTTCCATATCATAAAACCCAACGGCTATGCAGGAGGAGAGAGAAGATATACTAGTGAACTGACATTGGCTAGAGGGAAATTAGTAGGTATCTTCAACATTTTTACCTTGAAAGCTAAATCAGTGCTTTGTATTAAATTTTTGGCAAACATACCACGTTGCCATCCTTTTAATTAACACATCACACCATGAAGAAATGCAAATAAAAGCAGCATGCAGGCAAAAGGAAAGAGCCGCAAGTGAGGAAAAAAAATATGGCAGCAGGAACAGTTCTGAATGGCTAGATCACCAAAAAGGAGACACAGCAGATTAAATGTAGTTATTTTTTTTTGCACCACCCTTTGTCCTCGATGCATTACACCAACAATTACAGAAAGCAATCACAAAAGAGTTCAGTATTTTAAAATGGTCAAGTATGGATGGTACGTCTCCTGCACATGCTTCCACCAGAAGAAAAGAAAAGAAAAAAAAGAAAACAAAAGTTCCTTTCCACATAAGGCACAGGACAAAATAAACCCCATTCACAGACTCAAGGCGAAAATGAGTGTTTTCCTGGCTCTTTTGCTGATGCATCTAGAGAATATGGTGACTCAAGCACATTATCCATGACAGAAAATTCCACTGTTGTACAAAATAAATTGTTAATTCTAACTTTTATTCTTATACAATTTGCAGAATAGAGTTGAATATGATTGCTATATGTTTTAATGTCAGGAGGAACGGGACTATAATACAACCAAAACGTAGTGGTAAGTTGAGCAGGTACATTAAAAAATGAAGTCACGGAGATGATTTTCCTATACATGTTGTTGAGAAAATTATAGTACGCAAGCTGTCCTAAACGGAAAAACAAAGGGAGACAGGAGCTTGTTAAGATGAGGAACAAAATTGGTTTAAGGTTAAAAACGGGCAGAGTGGTTTGTTTTGCAGCGAGAAAAAAGGGGCGGTGGATGGCGATTGGTGATATAGGAGAACGTTCAGCAACACTTGCTCTTCCAGCCTGTCACCCCACCTCCACTGCTGATATCTACATTTTCACTGTTGGGCTCTTTTACAGGGGTCTGCAATGAGACAAGTAAAAAGAGTTAGATGACTCTTGAGATATTCTGAAATAAAGTATTCAGAGCTGAAGAGATAGCGGCTTACAAAGAGACTTACATCACCAAATAATATTATCAATAAACTATGGACAAAGAGCTCCACAGAAACATAAGGAATCCTCCTCCCCCCTCCAGCAAAAGTATGCGAAACCAATTTAAGGGGACTTTGTTTGTTTTGTTTTAAATAAACAACAACTGGAAAGCTGGGGGCAGGAGGGGGGGGAACAAACAAACAAACAAACAGCTTTTGAACATGGACCATCCCAAAGTAAACTAAACCTATTTCTAGATCCTGCTCTTAGAACTGACACTTAGACTTTGGTGGAGTTAAGTAAATCACAGCGTACAACTAACACAAGCTGAAGTTAAATTATGTGAACTAATGACCTTAAAAAACCACACAGTATTTTATGGATAAAGAGGGGTTGTTCAAAAGCATCTGCCTTCCAGTCAACCAGGACACCAGTTTCCGAGGCAGCGGACAAAACAGGCTCGTCTGCGTCACGGGATGTAAACTTGGTTAGACCAAAGCAAAAATCAAAGTCAAGTGGTTTTGATCAGATGCTAACATCTACTTTCAGCTGTTTAGAAACTAACCTAAGCATTCATGAAAATACTGCAGTTTAGTCTCTATATTCCTTTTCTTATTCTCTTTGTCACAGCCTTGCAAAAGCAAACCCCCCTGTTCTTTGGATAAATACACTGAGGCCCAAAATAAAAATTTAAAGGTCAAAAGGGTCAGTAAGACTTGCTAGCCTGACCTCCTGTTTACAAAAGGCCAGGGATTTTCATCCCATTTCTCACAGAAAGCTTGTCAAAAACTGATTTAGAAACAACTCAGAACTACAACAGCAAACCAGACACTGTTGAGCAGATGTGTATTTAAAAGGGTTGTGAAAAGATTCAGCATTGACATTGCACTCAATTTCTAACCAATTAACTCGGATGACATTATCAATAGCATGCATGCAGGAGAGCGGTGGAAGACATTGATGAAGGCAGTCTCTATACAGGGCAGCCCCTACCACTAAGCTGGAGCACAGAAAAACCACACAGCGTCATTCGTTTAGGGGCAAAAGCACATATGCTAGAGTTGGCCGACCCACGTCTCTTGAGCTCCACAGAGCTTCAGCGCTGGAGAGGCATGACCTGATCGTAAGCAGGAACGTGGTAGCATGGGGGTTAGTTACTGTGTAAATCAAGCCCTTGGCTATGGGAGTACATCATCTAACTGGAACCAGCCCTGGAGCCACCCACGTATCCAGCCCAGCTCAATCCTGCAACACAACAGTGGCAGCTCTTGGAAGCCAATGCATTTTCTACTCATGAAAGATATCGGGGATACAAGGATAGCAGTACCCTGTAGCTCTGGGCATACAAAGATTTAGGTACAGGCCACGGACAAGACAACCATCTTTATGGTACACTGTACGTTTCAGGAAGGGGAACCAACCACCAGGATGAACTGGTGATCCACATTCTTCTCTCGGTTGCAATACAACCGTCCAATAAAGCCTCCAATGAAATGCAGAGGCTGAGGGGGCTAATCATTGGAAACAAGGTAGGAAGTGACAGAGCTCGTTCATCTGTTCTATCAACCACATCTAAACTCTTCCCAACAGGCACTCAAGAGTTTTTAGACAGTGTTGCATATTGATGGAAATGGTGGCAGGGAGAGGACAATTCTCTTCTACGCCAGCTGAAGTGTTTTAATTCCAAGCACACGTACAACATAACCATGAGTTTAAGGGCCAAACAACTACAAGCTTATGTTCCTTCACTCTCTGATGTATACTACTCACTCCACATGGTACCTCTACAATAATGAAACATCAAACAAACTTTAGAAGCTTAGAAGCTTTAGATGTACAATACTCCTCCTTCAGGGACTGGTTTGTCTTAGCATGCCCAAGTCAAAAGCTGCAACAATTCAGGTAAACGTAAAAAGCAACAGGAGCTGAAATTTTAGGGTATTTTTTTCCAACTAATCTTGTAAGCACCTACCTTTCGAAGAATGTCTTCTGCTAATGTGAGGAATGCCTTCTCAATGTTTATATTTGCTTTTGCACTAGTTTCGAAAAACCTAATACCATGCTCCCTAGCAATCTAAACCAAAAAAGAAAGAAGATGATTAGCATTACTGCAGAGTTATTCAATTGGTGCTGCTCTAACTTCAGGACTAGCAGCATTTATAAGCATTGAATATATTTTCAGCCGTAGCAGGCATCAGAAGTACTAGCTAAGCAAAGTGTCACAAAAGAAGATTCGGAACTTAATGGTTCAGAAACAGCAATTAAAGTGTATTAAATCACAAGTCAATGTCTGAACATAAGACAACAGATACCATACAAGCCTGTCACACGGTAACTTAACTAAAAATTTTCGGGCATCCTTTGTTATCAAAGAAAGCAGAAAGTGCAGATGAACTCACTCCATCCATGGCCGTTGTTTGCAATGTGGCTTCTGAGAAAACATTCCCTAGACTTACAAACCATTAGCAAATCCAGCTACCTTGTTCATTCCCTGGCACATCCCGTTGTGGCATCTCAACCACCTGGAGATGGAGGGAAGTCTTGGCACTGATTTGATTACTTTGATAAGCAAGTTTTTGTCTGACACTTACCTGTTCACCTTTTGCTTTAGGGACAACTCTTTTATCTTCCATGTCACACTTGTTTCCTAACAGCATCCTCTCCACATCTTCATTGGCATGCTAAAATGAGACAAGAGACAGGTTTACACATCTCCCCAACAAGCAGTAAATATCTACTTCACTTTTGTACTTCCAGGCTGTTTGAAGTCCAAGCAAACATTTACAGGTCTTGGTGTCCTGCACTTTCCTGAGTTGTAACAAAGACTGCTAGAAATCATTCTTCAGACAGTGCCTTTAGATTAAGTTGCTTATATAACATGGAAGTGGAATGAGACAACAGCTACAGGTTTGACAGCTCTATCATCATCTCAATGCCCGTCATTTTCCCCCTTCCTTTTTATTTCTGAAGTTTTAAGTGTGAAGTCTTCCTTTCTGAAAAGGACTAAGTGCTGTTCTGCCACCCAGATCCTTCTAGTTAATGACACTTGCCTACCAAATCTTTGGTAGTTTGCATTCAGTGACATGGGAAAAGAATCAACTTCCTGCCTGGCACTTAGAGGTGTCAGGTTTTATGTGTACTAGACAAGCACATTACAGAAATGATCCTACAAAACATCACAGGACAAGAAGCACCCATGTCTACAGGTGCCAACAATCAAGCTTCATGCACTGGAGCAGCTCCAGCTGACACTACTACTTTTTTGGTGTTTAAAGCGTTCTTTGTATAGTTTTATTGTAGACAGGTAAGTCTCCTTAACAATTGCAACTATGCTTTCAACAACCACAAAGCCAAATAACCAAGTTAGTAAAAAATGCTTTTGCTTGTAATTTTTTTTTTAGAGGAGTTACCAAGTTAACTAACAAAAGGAAATTACAGCTCTCCAGCATCATGCTGTTCCTCTGATGTTGCAATCATCAGAACAAGACTGCATGTCAGCTTTGTGCCTTAGCTCTATCTGTGAAGTACTTCACACAGAAGTTGAGAAACTCATGCAGTGGAACAGAATGCAGACTGTATACCAAGCGCCCGTAAACCAGGACACTGCAAAGGGAAAACGGAAGCAAGCACCACACCAATGCTCAGGATCCAAAGAAAAGGAGGACCGCATACACAGGGAATCCCCTTTGTAAGGCAAAAGCGAGTGCCAATGCTTTCTCAAGGAATGCTGAATGAGCAAAAATACCTTGGCTGTTCAGTTATTGAAGTACTGCCAATATCCATCATAGTAAGGAAAGAACATGCCAAAGACATCCACCAGACTAGCAGAAATGTTCCAGCAGCCACAGCACAAAGCATCACTTAAGTGGATAACGGAAGTACTTTGAAACCTGCCATGAGAAGCTGCTTGGAAAGTCTAATCTGAATTTACTTTCACTCCAACAGCCTTAATACTACTTTACTGTAGCGTTATTAATAGAACTAGAGAGGCAAGAGATCCACGTACCCAGTACTCCTGCTTACAGTAATAACCCGAGGAAAATCACCCACAGTTTTTTTTCCTTCAGGTCACAAGGAGGAAGAGCAACCAGACAGCAAAGATTAAGACACCATGTAGAATAAGACTCCAAAAATCTTAACTTTTCATACACACACACAAAACTGCTTACACAGCAACAGACTGCTTTCAAACACAGCCAGCCCCAACACGGAAAACCGTGCACTTGAGCAACTCAACTAATTCCTACTAGCCCAAAGCAAAAGTGCATGGCATAGTACACCTCTGCAGAATGTGCGAACTTTAAATAATGAAGTATTTAGCAAGGATGAAGGTGTAACATCTCTAGGTTTCCTGGTTATTTCTAAATCAAGCCTTAAGTATGTTGTAGAATAGCCTCCTTGCACAGAACAGCAATTCAGAACAGCAGCTTGCTTATTAAAAATCCTCCTCCTTGAGAGAATATCCTTGGCAATATTAACTCCTTGTACAACCAAAGCACTTAGTTATTCCCTTCACAACTATCATTTGCAATAATCCTGTATGTGAGTGGGTAACACCTGCCACAGCGAGAAGCCTCAACACTGCATCTAGAACCCCAGAGGATGACTTCACCCATCATTTCTGCAAATGCACTCCGTTAGCGAGCTTCTTCCATGATAAAAAAAGCTTCCTAAGGTGTCAAACGTCCCTTATAAAACTGCAGTAACCATGCAGGCTTCACAATGCACCTGAAATCAGATGCAGAGGTTTGTGTGACACAGATTTAAAAACATGAGGTCAGGAAAACCACTTGCTACTCAGACACAATGGTACGAATGAGATCCATTACCCAACTTCCTGGATACTACTGATTTTTTTAAATAAAGCAACTGCAGAATCTACAGGCCTTGGTTTCAAGTTTACATCCAACTCATTGCTGAGTCTCTTCCTGTGCTGCCTTAACTGCCCCCGACCTCCCTTCTGTACCCACCAAAACACGTACCTTTCCGTAAGCAGTATAGTTTCCCATTTCTCATGCTAGGAAATTAAAGTCCCAATATCACATTTTTGCTCTTTAACAACCTTTCACCAGCTTCAATGCTTCAACTAGCAATGCTTGACAGCACCCATCTGCTGACGGTCAGTTCTACAGGGCTGTCTTCATGCTTTCTAGGAAAATAATGAAGCTGGAAAATCCAAACATTTATTCCATTTGGGAATAGCATAACAAAAGCAACAACTAACAGTTGTGCCGCTCTAACATCTCAGAACTCCAGGAGAATGAACTCTTGGGGATCCAGGCACTAAATGTTTCCACATCAGTTTCTTCTCCTTCACTTGTCCTTGCTTGAAATCCTCCTAGCCTCCTTGTTTGGTACTCCTCTAACAAGGATACAAATCAGCTATGCAGGTTTGAGTAGTTTGCCATCATTCAACAACAGCAGTTTGCCAACATTCAACAACAGCAGTTTGCCATACTACCTGCAACAGCCATGATAAACTTGCAAATATTTCATCAATTTTGAGGGAGCAAAGGTGATCATATTTAATTATCTTCGAGGATTTACACAGTCATCCTTACAAAATAGGTTAGTACTAGAAGTGACATATTCTACAGCTACTCTACAGCTTATGGCTTAGTGTTGCTCCTCTGCACACCACCTTGTGGTGGCAGCTCCTCCTGAAAACTGCAGCGCCCAGAAGATGTATTCCTTACCTCTAAGTATTCTCCAGCACAAAGTTTGCTCCTGTACAAGTTTGACATTTTAGGACACCAGTAGCCCCTGTGTAGTGTTGTGATCCTTCACACCATTGTTGAAGGGAGGGTTGAGGCAGGGAACATAGAACATAGGACGGCCAAAAACCAGAACCCAAACCCCTGTGTTAATTTACACCTTCTGCCAGGGTAGAAGCAGAAGCTGCAATCCAGAAGCTGAGTTCTGTGGGACTCATCACATGCTCTATGGGTCACAACAAACAGCTGAATTCCAGAATCTTACAAACATTACTCACCTCATCTATGTTTCTGAGCCACTTGCTGATGTTTTCAAAGCTCTTGGCATTGGTGATGTCATATACTAGCATGATCCCCATGGCACCTCTGTAATAGGAGGTGGTGATGGTGTGAAATCGTTCCTGCCCTGCTGTATCCCTGCGGAAAACAGACAAGAGTACATATCAGAGGCACGCTCTAAAGAAACCAGCACGGTATATCTATCAGACAAGTGTGCATGGCCCAGCACATGCTCTGTTGCACTACTACCGAGGGATGTGCAATGTTTTTGAAGAGCGGTAGGACACACTCCAATGTGCATCAGCAGCAGCTTCAAGGAAGCCCCACTCCCTCACAGATGTAGCTGAACGCTCAGAGAACAAAAAGGGCAAGCTTCAGCAAGCCAGGCTCATGAGGGTACAGAAACATAGGGTCTGAAGCTTCTCTTTTGGATTTTATTTTACAGGCGATTGTTTTTTTAAAACCACATTTCAGAGTCAACTATGACAGAGACAAAAGACACTGGTCTGCTTAACTGGGCTTACAGGACTAAGGTGTCAAGAAGATGAAGCTATCTGTTGAACAGCAAAGTGGTAGGTTGCACTAGGTCTTCCGGTATACTACCACAATAAGTAAACCCAGTATCAAGTCATGGTAGAAATTAGTTAATTTTAGACTTTGTATTTTTATTGACAACTTGAAACTTGCACCCAAA
This sequence comes from Harpia harpyja, assembly GCF_026419915.1. Classification (NCBI taxonomy): domain Eukaryota; kingdom Metazoa; phylum Chordata; class Aves; order Accipitriformes; family Accipitridae; genus Harpia; species Harpia harpyja. The sequence goes on along the minus strand of NC_068954.1, from coordinate 1,088,745 downwards.
AGGAGGAACTGTTATTGCCAAGTCTCATATCTCAGGAAGTGTCTCAAAGACTTCTGAGCCTCTGTGGAAGCCAGTAGCAGACAGCATGAAAACAGGAGCAAGAAATCTTCTACCAACGCTTTGACAGGACTGTGAGCTCCAGCAGTGGGAGCATCTGAATAACCCCAGAAACGTCACTGTCCCAGACACCCTCTCCTGTTACTGACCAGTTTTTCCCAAATGAACATAAAAATAAGCCACTTTAAAACTCCATCTACAATTTTTAAGTTACATACCATAACCACTGACCAGCCTGATTAGACATGGCACAAACCCAGCTGACTCAGTACTCAAGTTTCTGTAGGAAGTTCCCAAAATGTTGTAGGTTGTTTAGCAGTGCCACTGTCAAAGACAGGAGAGTCTGGAACTGCAACCAACAATGACCTGACCCAATTATCCAGTGAACACCACCATGATGCCTGAGAAGATCCCTTTCCATTTCAGCAGCTGCTGAGCAGCCACAAAGACGATCACTCAACATTTTCTGGAACTCAGACTTAACACTGAGAGGAATTTTGTTTTCAGATCAGTTTTATAAAGCTTTAAGTTGGTCTTACAAATGTATATTCCTGAAATTTTACATCAAAGTGCATGAAAAAAAAAACTAGGACATGTACTGTAACATTAAATTGTTGATTTCTATAAGCAATATGCTGAAAATTGATCATGCAAGATTAATGACTATTTATATTCCCATCTCATTCTGAGATCTTTGATGGAATGCATGAGATTTGGTTAAACAAACCTGCTTGCCACTACATTGAGAATTAGTAGTTAATCGCATATTCTACAGTGTCTTTTGGAAGACATAAACCTAACAGATTACATGTTTACAGACAGTTTTCAGTGACACTATTCACATAAGAAAGACATGGACCTGTTGGAGCGGGTCCAGAGGAGGTCACAAAAATGATCTGAGGGCTGGAACACCTCTGCTATGAGGACAGGCTGAGGGAGTTGGGGTTGTTCAGCCTGGAGAAGAGAAGGCTCTGGGGAGACCTTATTGAGGCCTTTCAGTACTTAAAGGGGGCTTACAAGAAAGATGGGGACAGACTTTTTAGTAGGGCTTGTAGTGAAAGGACAAGGGGTAATGGCTTTGAACTAAACCAGGGGAGATTCAGACTAGATATAAGGAAGAGATTGTTTACACTGAGGGTGGTGAGACACTGGCCCAGGTTGCCCAGCAAGGTTGCAGATGCCCCATCCCTGGAAACATTCACGGTCAGGTTGGACGGGGCTCTGAGCAACCTGATCTGGTTGAAGATGTCCCTGCTTATGGCAGGGGAGTTGGACTAGATGGACCTTTAATGGTCCCTTTCAACCCAAACCATTCTATGATTTGATGATTCTATGACAAGGTAGAATCAAAGGTGTCTCCAAATTTAAACCGGTCTAAATTGAGATTACACATTCCCTAACAGCCTTCAGAAAGATACAGTGTTCCCCCCCAACCCACAGATCCACGTTTCCTTGCTCACAAATGAGTAATCTCAGAAAAGATGATGGGACTGCAGTTGAGCTAGTTCAACTCATTTCCCTCTCAACTGTTCCTGAGGTCACAGTAAATGCCTTGGCAGAACATGGACACTGCCAGGCACAGAGTCCTGTGAAAACTCACCTCTCCCCACCGCCCCACCACCTACAGTTGAACCAACAAACACTGACTGTAATTGCCAAATCAATTTGTTTAAGCACACGTCAGATTTCTGGCCAAGTATCAGTTGGCCAATGGGAAGTAAATGAAAAGCCTTGAAATCTGAAAATGGCATGGAGGAAAAGTTTCTGAGACGCAGGGGAAATGCTCTACAAAGTTTCTTCTCAAAGAGTCTTATCAGCTCTGTTTGGCTCAGACCCCAGGATCACAGTTTTGAGGCTGATTGCTCCCAAGATTTTATCTTCTCCTAGGAGATGACAAACACCAAGAAGAGGGCAAAGAGCAGAGGAGGAGGAACAGGGGCAGGTCCTAAACCCGAGCACCACTTTGTTCAGAGATGTTCTGACAGGCCATGCTGCACAGAGGTCTGGCTCACTGGCAGTAGCCCCAAGAGGCCATCTAGTCCATTCCCTGGCTCTACAAAATGTTGAGGGATACCCACATTATTCCTGAAAGATGCCTGATCTTCTGCTGGAGACCTCTGACGATTGCTGGCTTGAATCCCCCTCTCTCATCTCCTTTCTGTCCCATTTGGAAGCGTCTCCTGATGGCACACCTGGGTCTTCCTTAGTGCAAATTAAGGCCATCAATCCTTGTTTTACCTTTCATAGGTAACTAGAGGAGTTAATTTCCCTTCTTTCTACAACTAATTTTGCATACTCAAACACAGTTCTTGCACCTTCTCTGAATTTTCTCAAGCCACCTCAAGTTCTTTAGACCTTACTCACTGGCCAAACGTCTAAGATACACAGCCTCACCTGTTGCTCTCTCTGGACTCCCTCCAATTTGCCCATGTCTAAGCAAAAACCAGGACAATACTCCAACTTACCAACCTCACACAGGAATATTTGCTAGAAGACTTGGGCATGCCTGTTTATGCATCCCACTCCCTTTCCTCATAATTAAGCAGATTTTTCTGACATTTGAGTAATTGATTATACATACTGAACTTGCTAACTTTGCATTTGCCTCTACCGAATTTCACAGGACTTTTTTCAATGACATTTCTCCAATCGGTCAAAAGCAATCTGAATTATAATCCAGTCCTCTACATAATTTATACTTTGCAACTTCATCTTTTCCTGCTTAGCTTAAATACAATAACCATACTCTCTATTCCCTTATCCCATCTGTTAAAGAAAACATTGCCTATCATGAAACTCAAGACAGACTCCTGCAAAATATCTCAACAGAACTCTTACTCACACATAGTTTATTTTCCCTCACCATGAGTTTTGTATCTACTTGATAGCATCTTCACCTAAGTCACTTCCCCCTAACTTGCTCATATCAAGCAGGACAGTGTCAGAAAAGCCTTATTAAAAACATCAAGACATACAGCATCTGCTGTTTCTCCCCTCTTGACAATGCCAGTAGCCATCACAGTAAGAATTCAGACTGATTTTACAAAACTTGGCACTGGCAACACTTAGTTGTTACTCATTGCTTGTCACGTCTTATGCGCCTACAACTAACTTGCTTAGTTAACTCCTCCAGTGTTTTTTCTGGCAACTGAAGCTAAGCTAATGGATGAAAAGAAAGCTGGAGAGGGAAAAAGCAAAGGACCTGGAGTGTTCCCCCCCCCTTTTTTTTTTAAATAAGTACTATATTTGCCCTTTCCCCTTCTTAATGGATTCTCCATTCATTATTCAGAGATAACTCTTAATGGACACGAGATTAGAGAACTGACTGAAGCAGAGGAAATGAGTTATGGTTTTCAAACTGCCTACGACTGATGAATCCACCCTGAGCAAACGGCACAAGACAGTCGGAGACCGCATGTCTTGTTTACTGCCCTGGCTTTCCATTCTTTTGTTCAAACCCCTAGGATGTAAGAATACACTTCAAAGCTATGGGTGTGCAATAAATCCTTGATGTAGGCAAAAACATTTGTGGAAGCTAGCTAGCTCTCCAAGCTAAAATACATGTAGACAAGGACTATTAAGATAGCCAAGGAAAATGCAGCCCTACTGCACAGGAGGAAACTGAGAGAACTTGGTTTGTTTAGCTGCAAAATGAAGACAAAGAAGGTTGTCCTGTGGGACTAGGGAAAGGAGAAGCGCAAGGAAAGTGAAGAATCTATTGAAGTTATTCTCATGCCAACATTAAAGTATGCATAAGCTATATCATATTAGAGGTTTAACCAACAGAGAAAGGAATTTCTGGGACAGCTTTCCGGTTGACCTAGCAGAGACTAAAGAAACCTTAAAATGTACTATGATTTGTTTATGAAAGATTTACACGGCTGCAACAAGGGATTATATCTGATGATATGTGAAGATCTTTCCAGTCACCATAGCTCAAAATAAAAGTCTTCAACATTTTAAACCAAATAATTCCTAGCAAAATAATCCTAAGAATTTTATTACTGTCCCACTGTTTCTTCTTATAATAGTTTTAAAACTACGCAGCAGAATACTGAATTGAAGAAACTGTAGTGCTGACATCAGGCACACTCTGGAAGCTTTAGCGACTGGGTCAAACACTTTCCTTCATAAAAGAACATCTGTAAGATACTTTGTGACTGGGAAATTTCAGCTTTTCTGAAAAATATTCAGCCAGGGGAAAAAAAAAAAGTCTATAAGTGAAGTATCTGATTGTTTTATAGGAAGTCAGACTGACATGCCAAAAGAGTCTCTTCCACCTCGAGCTACGCACATGGTGAATAGTCTCAAAAGCTCTCAGCAGCAAGAGTTAACTTTTAGATGTTCCTAGGGTAACTGCAAACAGTTAACTATTTTTCAGTTTACTGCAGAAGCAATTTTATCATCGTACTGCTTCCATACTAACACAACACTATCAAGTGTGATAGTTTCACACGCCACTGAACAGAAACAGATCAGTTGTCTTACCCAGCTCTGGAAGCTCTTCAGGATCTAGCCTTTTAGATCTCAACTTTCTGGTTTAATGATGCAAGTCACCGTCTTGCAACAAGACTGCACAGAGACTCCTGGGGCAGCAGTTCTGCAAACAAGCCTGTTCCAGAAGCACAAGAATCCAGCACTTTGCTAACTTGTACCTACTGTCATTCACCTCCGTCTATCAGAGTTCCTTGTTCTGGCTTGACAAGACACACTGCCCACTGACAGGCTGCCAGGAAAGCAATCTGCGTGAAAACTGGTAAATGGAAAATTCACAAGTGAGGAATCAACAACTGTTAGTCCCCACAAACCCCTGCAAAACTAACTCTTCATACAGCTCTACCCATTTATTTTAGTTACTCCTTAACATCAGTTTAAGCCTAGTTTAAGACTGTTTAAGACTAGAACTTTATACACCATGTGGCTGCTTAAAGAAACTTGGGATTACTTACTACTCTGACTTGGAAATGCTAATATGGACCTCTTGAAAAGGCTAATCACTCACCACTGCTCACATAACCCCTATCTGTTTATAATCCCTAAAAACCTATTCCTTAATACTGCAGTTATTTCTTGAACAGCTTTCTGCTCTACCCCATCCCTTCAGCATTCCACAGTCAGCATAAGGGTATCTGTGGTTCCCCTTTCTCTATTTCCATTACACTGAACTAGAGCTTCTCCCAGAGTCTCCCACTCCTGCTGATGGATTTCCAGCAACTTTGATTTCCACTGTCCTTGAGCTTAAAGTCCTTCCTTCTCTTCTGTGTCTACTACCACTATGTATTTTTCAGATTACAGTAATATTTCCTTTCAGCTTCTGCTTCACCAAGATGAAAACCCCAGATCTGTCTTCTGTGCATTCTCAGAAGCACATAAGAGCCATACCTGGTCAGGCCAGAGGTTTTCCAGCTTCCACTTCTGTGTAGTTCAAGGGCTTCTGGAGCCAGAGATCACATCCGTGTATTTAACAGTCCAAACCAGACTGTTCCTTCATGAAATACCTTGCAAACCCACGTACTTCTGCAGCTACCACAATATCTTGTGATGAGGAGTTTCAGAGCTTAACCTCATTTCCTTGTGTTTTGCACATGCCACCTTCTAGTCTCACGCTAGAACTAATGTTCTGGTATTGGAAAAGGCAAAGAGTTATATCAATCTTTACCTACCTTTTCAAGTATACTCATGATTTAAAAAATGTGCTTTGGTCGCTTGTCTGACATCCTGAAGAATCTTAAATCTTTCTAGTTGTTCTTCCTAAAATAGCTCTTACATCCCTCTGATCATCCTACTTACCCCTTTCTTTCTAGGCCATGCTAATCAAAATTGTATATTATGTTAGACTGTGACAATTCCCTGCCCACTGGAAATGATCGCACCCACGGTATCAGAAAAATCACATTTAATTTCTGAATTGCTACATTATGCTAATAAGTTTAGTGAATTACAGGATGCCTAAGCCTTTCGGTTTCCATTTCAAAGCACTTCTATCCAGGTTCCTGGAGTGTATGATATTACACTCTTCATAGCTGAATTTTTAGCTCTACTATTCTATTCCTCTAAAGCATTTCATCACTTTTGCAATAACTCCATCTTTTCCTGGAGCAGTAATCTCTCATTTTGGTTCTTTTATTCTCCGTCCCCTCTCCGTACTATAAGCATTACTGTATTAATATTTTTCAAGACATTCATCAGTGTCAACCCTCCCGGGCCCCACCCTTCATAACTATTTCTACTCCCAAATCTTTACTCTAATTCCTTTCTCCCAAATCCTGTACTAAGCCCACCATTGGTGACTTTCCATATTGCACCGTATCATATACTGTCACATCAACAATTTTTCTAAAGAGACAAACCAAGACGACACTTGATTCTTCTATGTGCTTCCACCCAGAATTTGACATACCAGTAGTCCTCTTGATGGATCTGCCCTGAACAAGCTCATTCCTTCAGAAGGCCAGTCCCGAGAGCTGTGTCCCATCCTCCTCCTTGCTTGCAGCCCATGCACCACACCGGGCTTGCTCAGCCTAGCTGAGGCTCCTCCAGAAGCTCCCTGCACACAGACATAGTCCCACTTGCTACCCAGTCCCACCATTCTCCACTTCCTCTTGTCCCAACCTCCCCTCTCCCCATTTCAACATCGTTTTGCAACAGATACATTCACATTTGGAGCAATATGAAAATGCTTTAATCCTAGCTTGATCCTTAGTGAATAGCAACCCCACTTTTTAATAGCTATGAAGTATCAAGTTGCTTATCACCTCTGGCAAGGTTTAACTCAGCTTGACCTTTGTATTCTTGCTTTACTCCTCTATATATATTTCAGAGGTCAAGGCATGACTGAGATACTGCCACATCTGCTCATTTTCCATACCCGGGGAGAGAGGTAGGTAGCTGTCCCACTGTGCATGAAAGGAGCAGAGCTATATTAGGAAGTGCTGGTTTTATCTGTTTTCTGTCAAACTAATTGCCTGTTGAGACCACATCCCCACCCCTAAGGAGTACAAAAGCCAGTACCAGCCACAGTAAAACACAGTGGCACTGCTTTGCAGGCAGCCAGAGACCAATTCCTATACCAGAACAACAGCATGAGAAAGATTTAATATGCAAGTGATGGAGGATTATACAAATCGGTGAGAGGGAGGTCAATGCAGTAATTTTAAACTGAGGAATGGTTTATTTCTATTGCTTTCTGTATGTGAAGAGAAATACGCTTTTCACCATGTAAATAACAAATGCTACATAATCAAATACTTAATCACTCCCACTGATGTAGAAACCTTATTCTGTAAGTGACAGGTTTGTTCAGCCATCGCTTTTGCCCGTGACGGCTCACTGAACACAGCTCCTTCATAAACATTGAGCAACTCTATGCAAAGAAACTGTCATATTTGAGAAACGGCTAACACATACTAAGTTCTTTAAGGTACAAAATTCTGTCACCACCTGTCATTTTGCAAACAGCTGCATGTCACTATTATGGAAAAAAAAAGGTTTCAATCTGGATAAGCACCAATAACAATAATGATGATGATAATAATAACAGCAACAATGACAAGACAAAGCTGTCTTTGCTTCTAACAATGAAAGGGACTGTTAGGAAGCAAGAAAATAGCATTATGAAAGGCTGGACAGAGATATGATGGCACTGTGGAGAGCCATGGCTGCACTTACACTTGTGGAATGGGCCAATGTCATTGCACCCTGTATCCTGTCTCTGTAAGCGACCAGAAGCAGCTCAAGATGTGCATACAAGAAACAGGGCAGACTGACAGGCAACCTCACAAATGGGACGATAGTTTTCAGTTAAGGGGGAAAACCCACAAATGAAATAGCTGTCATTCCTCCTCTAAATTCTGAGCATGGATATGCTCCATAAACACAAGCACACCTACAATGCAATACTAACTGAAAGCACGCAAGCGCCACAGGTCTCATCTCTTGTCTTTAACTGAAAGTCTGTTTTCTCTTCACCACCCGTCTTTTGTTATCTTCTGATCAGGTTAATCAAGTATGGAGCTGTGTCCCCATGGAAGTGCTACCTACGACTCAGAAGACATGTTCTGTTGATTCAGCTACATTAGCTGCTTCCTGTGCGTTTACTTCAGTTGTAAAAGCATGACCCATACTCTGGACGCAAGAAAAGCTACAAGAACAGCCTCGGGTTTACAAGGGAAATGTTCCACTAAATGCATCCCTTGCTTACTAAACTGCAGCGGGAGTGAAGTGTAATTCTGGAAATATGTTACACAACTCCTAGAAGTACAGGGAGAGTTTAAATACAGGAAGTGGTGGTTAAATATAGATGCATTGCACAAAGTATCTTCACCAAAAGACACTACTGTTCTAGCCACCAAACCACTGCTAGGCAAAATTCCTTGTACAGGATTGGAAACAGCAAAGCCTACTGGTTTTTTTTATTATTATTATTTTTATTTTTTTCCATCAAAGACACATGCCATAGAAGCTTCATTTTCTGCTTTCCAAGTTTCATTTCAAAGGCAGAATTTTAAACTGGCAGGAACAAGAAGCAGATTCAGACAAAAACCTCCCAACTTTGCAATGTTTAAAAGTTGTAATTTCATAAAACTCAGCTCACCCAAACCCCTCTTCCATTTCCCTAAGCCACTAAAACCCACAATGCATACAGCTTCATTATGGCTTGCTTCTTTGTCTATATACACATTAAGCATCCTCAGTATTCTATATTTTCAGTTTTTACATTTCATGATGACTTTTTCCTAAGTTTAATCTAACACTTCCTTTAAGTCATTCCAATGTTTCTACCTTTCTATCCCACAGTAGTTCACAGCACCTACTCTGTTGGGGTAAAAAATACAACACAAAACGATTGTTAGAAGTTATGGTTTGACCTGGGTTGAAAATCTGAATGTTAACAGTCTGGTGCACTCATACAGCAAGAGCTGCCCAGCAAGTCAATCAGTGAAGCTGCATTACACCTGAATGCCTCTTTAGCTAATGCTCTCAGTTCCCAGCTGATCTATACCTACCCTTCCTCAGACAGCTCCATCTAAAACATTGCCCTTATGAACACGGTTACTCTTTGTGGCTCCCCGCTGAAGCATTCCAGCACGCTGAGTTACTTCATCACCCAAGTGCTTCCTTATCAATAGGCTACGCAGTTCATACAACAAAATCAACTTCAACAAGTCTTTCCCTTGCAGGGCACAAAGCAAAATAACTAAGTTGGCCAACTTCTGCCTGCAGGACTGAGATACAAAGTGGACACTCAGAGTGATGGTAACGAGGATTCAGAATACATTCATCAGGAAGGATAATAATTCAGCCAGTTTTCCAAGGACCGAGGAAGACCAGTGCTTCCTTCTAACTGGAACCCATTCATCTGCATCTACAAACATCAAGCCATAGAAGATTTTTATTAGTGGGGGAAAAAAATGGGCAAATTCAAGTTCTAAACTCTCAGTAAAGCTGGAGAATGCACCAGCAATATGTGTACATGGTTGAGGAGGGAGTCTAAACAAACATGCAGGCTAGGGAAAGCCATTAGCTTTCCTGACCTGACTTGTTACAGAGCTATTAGAAGAAAAATCTCTAGTTAGACATGCACAGCAAGCTAAAAGGGAAGAGTTTAAGTTTTGCCTCATGTTAGACTTTCCTACAGAAATGCAGCCATGTTTTCAGCCAGCTGAGAAACTCTCCACCGTTTACCACCGAGAAACACAAAATAAGTGCAGACGTGGATTACACTTTCTTGCTGACACAAAGCAAGGCTACTAGTCAATTTATAGCCATAGATTTGAGGCAACTCCTAATTTAAAAATTCAAGTTTTAAAACACTTCCCACTAAATCACAGACTGCGAGGATCCTGTCCTCCCAAATGGGAGATTTGCCAACAGCCTGTCCAAAGGAGCAGTCAGTAACAGTGGTTACAAACGCAACACAGAGATCCCTTCCTCATTTCTTAAAAAATGTTCAGGGGAATACACATGGAGCTTTACCACTACTGAAAATACAAAACACAGTTACAAAATTAGATACCTGAATGTAATCCCAGAAAGAGTAAACTCTTCTCACGAAAACCTGCCTCTGAAAGAAGCCATCCAGAACGATGTCACCCCATAGCTTCTTGGGTATATTACTTACCATATCTGTAGCTTGATCTTCTTTCCTTGTAATTCAACAGTTTTAATCTTGAAGTCTATCCCTAAAATAAACAAACACATAAATAAGTAATTAGTGTTTATTTACAAAAAAAGCAATTCCACATAAATTCACAACTGCTCCAGACAGAAGAGCAGCTTTTTTCTTCTTTTACTGTAATGTCAGGTAAACCAAGGATGTCCAAGTATGCTGGAACGCAAGAGGAGCGTGCCGACCAATGCAAACAGGGCCTCAAAGGGTCTACAATCCGTCAATGGACACCTTCAGCTAACACTGTTAAGATGATCTGACTTATAAAAGCTTTTAAGTTTCTTGCTTATTTTTAAGAAATAAAAATATCAGGTTTTTGCAATTTTTCTGGAGAACTTCCAAAACCAAGAAATTTGGGAGTTTGGGTATAAATTTAAACATCCTAAATAAACAGCAAGCTTTCCTGTTTTCTAAAAACATTCTTTCCCCCAAAATGATTAAACCACATATTTTGCATATGCTGAAAAATTATGTGAAATATTGTGGTGAATTTTTATTTTTATTTTTTTACTCTTAAGACCTAATCCTTGTGATACCACCATTTCAGAAACCTCTCAAAAAAAAAAAAAGCCGCTTTTCCCCAAGATTCTCTTTTCCATTAATCTTGTTCAAGTAATCTACCTGTAAGAATAACCTTAACTACAGAAATCCTAATGCTTGTTACCTGTTTAACATAACTCAAAGCAGTCAGGGCAAGAGCCTACACCAGAGCATGTGACAAGACTCCAGCCTATTAAAAATAGTCATCTTGCTTTTTACACTGTTGAAACAACCAGCAGAAACCCTAAATTGTCTTTTGAGCTAAACACACACATGCATGGTTTATAGACAGTCAACCTCAAGATTCAATAATGTAAGCAGAAAGGTTTAAGCAACGTGAAGCTTTCAACCAGCAATAAAAAGCAAGTTATCAGCATAAGCTGGCACCCAACTGCCATGTCTGTTTGTCTGGTTCCAGCCCTGCTCTAGCCTCTGACATGGTACAAGCAAAGTCAGGACTTGACAGAAGTGTGCAACCAGGACTCTCAAAACTCTGAGTAAGCAGAGACCATTTTGACAGAGCATGAGTAAGGTTTTTACTTTTAATACCAACTAATACAAAATAATTCACATTAATTTGTGGCAAAGCTGAAATGGTATCGCAAGGAAGCTAGTTAACTACGGGATTTGCAAGGACTGAGGAGATGAAGGAGAGCTGTCCTGTGAAGTCTTAGGAAAGAAGAAACTATCAAACCGAAGACAGATCATTAGCCAAGATCAATACTGCAACCGGTATTTACTATTTTCATTATTAATTCTGGTATAATAAATTGTCCTATTTGAAGTCTACTACTTACAAAAGTGAAAGGCACAGTACAAAGGACGATTAAAATAAGAAACCGATAATCTTGAAGACAGAATAAAAACAAGGGACAGGTGTCAGCAATGCAAAATGCAACATTACATGCCTGTTAACTAAGAATTTATTCTGTGAACCAGCAGCTGTTTTCAGATGACAACAAAGAAAGACTGAAGGCTGAGAGATTACCATTTTACTTTCACAGAGTAAGGATGATCTGATGGAGAGGCAACCCTAGAATAAGCAAATACAACCTTGCAGGCACCTAGTGAGAAATTTCCATCCCAGGCAGGGAAACATGAATACCATTGTGTAAGACCTTAGTGAAACCTCATTTGGGCAATGTGTGCAAACTAACTGCTCTTCCCCAGAAGAGATGGGCTCAGAGGCAGATGCCACGCAAGACAAGCCAGGATGAAGACCTCCCCCACCAGCTCCTCCATAGCAGAAGAGGCTTGAGGACCATGTCTTGTTCCAACCTTCTCTTCCCAAACCTGCCTACAAGAATTAGTAGCACAGACTACATCAGAGGAGCAGGAACATTACAGGCCATCTTCTCAAAATGCTCTGACAGTAATTAGATGCCAGAGTTCTGACTTTCAATTCAAATCAGAGAAACACCACTGATAGTTTTTCATGCTTTCCAAAAATCTGTTTATATTTAGACTTTTTAAAAGGCAGCAGCTGCAATCACAAACTTCCCTCCTAAATCTACAAGGTCATTTCATACCAAGTAAGATTAAATAGAATTTATGAAACACACTATTATGTAAGAAGTCTGCATGGAAAGTGTGCTTTGAACTCCACCAAGTCCAACTCCTTTTAGCTCTATATACTGCACACACTACTTCATTTTAACATTGAAATATTAAATTAGTAAAATCTTTTCACATAAAAATCAGGATACCAGAGCCTCTCTAGAAAGGCTACAATTTTAGATGGTGGGGGGGAAAAGAACCCCCCTCCCCACAGGCCTGTGTAGCACAGGGCAGGAACAGGGATGGCACTTGCTAGATGGACACCTACCATGTATGCAGTCAAAAAGGAAAATGGAGAATAACCCTTAAATTAATACCAAATGCAGCTCCTCACGGAGCCTCTTATGGTTACCAAGTATTTCATAAACATGAACTAGAGTGTAAAGGGGCAAAATTCCCCATTTCTAAGGATTTAAAGCAGTACAGGGACTAAAGGCTGAGGTTGTCCACTAATTCTAGGATGTCAGCTTGGGACCTTCAGACCTCCGTTTCAGGTCAGTGCTCCATTCTTTTCCAATTAGCCAAAGCAGTACAACATCATTCATATTAAGTTAAATTTATTAATCAACATAGCTAGTATCGTACGTATGTGGTTTGAAAAATAAACCCGCTGAATGATTAATAGCCAACATACAAAATTGCCCCAAATACACTTAACTATCCCCATGTTTTGCAGCATTTAACCAAGTTGTTTGCTACGATGTAGCACTCCACAGCAACCCTATTGAACAAATGAAAACAGCATTTGCCAAAGATCATAAATAAAAGTATTTTATACAACACCACTTACTTTTACGTTCTGCCCAGATAAAGCAGGATGTTTGACAGCCACTTTTTATGCGTTAAGATAAAGTAAGCTATTAACCCAGCCAAGGAAATTAACTCTTCTCTGCACTGTGAGGGATTTAACTAACTCTAGTATCTGGGGATAAAAATAAATCTTCTAATCCCATGTTATACTCAGCTTCCATTCCAATTACAATATAATACTAGTTCAGCCTTCGTAACAGAAAGATTGTTATAAACAGCAATGACTATTTGCCTCTAAATACTTTCAAAGTAGTTTTGACAGACTGGAAAAGCTAGACTTCTGCATTGCTATAATGTCCATTCAGTTCTAGGTCTTTCCAAAGAAGTCACCAGCAACATTGTGCTGGCAGAAACACAAAGGCTTCAGAGAGAAGAGATTACAGGTATGGGGAGTTTCCAGTAACATTAAGTTCAGGAAAGAGTTTAAGAGGGTTACGGGCAGAAAAATTGAATGGCGTGCAGAATGGACATACTACTACCACAGGAGGATAATGACAGAACTACTGAATTAAAGAGGAGCATGAAATTACTCCCTCATTAAGTGTTGATAAGATATTCATCAACTTCAACAAGGCAAACTGGAATTCACAGAAAAACCTGGAAGTATACTGCCAGCCTATTAAACACTTAATTTAACTCCATACTTCCAAATAAAAATTTGGAAATGTTTGTTATGCTTCAGTATAGCTCTCACAGTTTAACAATGAAGTTTCCTTACAGGCAGATCATCCCAGGTTTCTGGCTCACTTCTGGGTTTCCTTCCAATTTCAAGTCTTGTACCAGTTGCTTATAGCAACATATGGGCCCAGGTCTGACCAAAAACCGAACTCACAGTTTTAAAAAACAGACAGAGGCTATTTATGGATTCTTTAGGTTACTGGTCTTCAAGTATCAAGGCTTAAGAAGTACCATTAGCTGATCTCATGATATGTGCAAACAAGGTCTGCCCTCACACAAATATTGGAAGTCACTTCTGCCTAGTCACTGTAAACACGCAGACCAAGAGGAGTTTCAGAAGCTGGAAGGTCAGACTTGTGCATCAGGCACCGAAGTCGAGCACTTCCCTCACTACATCAGCAGAGGTTATTGTCAACGACACCTGACAAAACATTCTAGCTTTATTCATGTAAGTGTAAATATCTGAATGTCTTGGTCAATACAGAACTATTTGCTCAATGGTTTTGAGTTTCCATTGCTCTCAGGCGAAAGACATTAATGAAGACCCAGGACTTGCGTCAGCAGAACAGTGTGTTTTAAATCCATAATCACTGCATCCAAACAGTTCTATATCACTTCATACCTTCTCAAGCCCCTGCCAAGGTTTCGTAAAGATCACTTTTCTGTTCCTAAATCACAAACCAACTATTCTTGAAAAGTGAAAGAGAGAATGCCGTAAGTGCAAGAGGGAGGGAGAAAAAGTTATTTTCCAGTCCATTTCAGAGCTACAAATGATGAGCTAGCCCTTTTCAGACAGCACGAATTTTGTTTGCATTCTTTCCAAACAAAGACACCATTCAGCTGGGTGAGGATGCTGGGCGGTAGGAAGCGGAATGTAGGGCAAGAGAGGGGCAATGCTGCAGTGCTAGGAGCCTGACAGTCAACCTGCACGTCAAATCACCATCAACTGCAGACCATAAGCAGCATATAAATAGGTGCATTTTGTATTTCATTTGTTAGTAACTGCTTTGCAAATGAAAATACATAGTGCTATTAAAGTACAAGTCAGGAAAGAAAAGCAAACGTGCACAAATTCATACTCAAGTCTTGTGCCTTCGAGCTACCCACCTTTGTGTTACAGGCTCTGACAACAGCAAGTATTTTTCTTAACAGTGTACTTAAACTGCAGCCATCAACACTTGAATTAACACCGCAGAACTCAGGCCATGTTCAAATTTTCTGATGAGGACTGGGAGCCATCTGGACAGCCCCTTTCACCTGCACCCCTCCCAGTGCTCAGCGATCCTGGAGAAGGTAAGGATCTCAGCACTTTCTCCAAGGGTTTGAAGGTGCACCTGAACATCCCCCACACTAATCCACTTCAAACAACTAAAGCAAGGTGGAGCTCTTGCAAGTGCTTTAATAGCCACAAAAGCATATAAACCTTATCTTTACTGCCTAACTTCCTAGAAATTACAGCGTTAAAGAAAGTGACTGACCAGGCAGAAAGAAATCTATCTGCTATCTTTCTTTGAATTAACAACTTTCAAATTCACAAAGTCAGAAGGAACACAGCCTCATGACTTATGGCACATTAATACAAAGAGCACAAACGGTAACATACCCATAGTTAGCACATCACCACCACCACAGAAGCACAGAGAAAATCTGTATCCTTCAGGTATGTTTACAGCTTACTGTAGGGCCCAATAAACAGCCCTAAAATGTTTTTATTTAAAAAGCAAAAATGCAATAGAAGAAAATTTACCAAACAGCAGGAAAATACAGCAATAACTAAGCCTGGAAGCTTTTAAAGTCACAAAATTAACTTTGGGGCAGAGACCTTTGTAAAGCTTTGTCTAGTCTTTTTACACAGAACTATTTGATCATGAGATCCCATGATTATCGAGCCAGATTTATTATTTTGTAAGTCTTCCTTAAGCCTAACACCTTAATGCAGAAGATGACTTCTAAAACTCCTAAGCCAGAGACTGCTTTAGAAAGTTTATTAATGTCTAGAGCACAACACTAATAAAAAGTTGATTCCTCCAAGCCCTCCCAGTAACAAGCTTTCCAAGTATATCAAGTCCAGAATTATAAACTCTCTGAAGGCAACCTAAGTCTTGCAAACAAGCTTTAATAGATCAGAATATTATTTTACTAAGAATAAACAGACATTAACATTTGCTATCAATGAAGTAGTTAAGATCAAATATTTTGTAAGAAACCTTCAGATGTAAATATACCTTCTCTTTCCAAAGAAAGCCCAACACAAGCATATCAGGCAAGAGATGAGAGTTCTGGTTTTAATTAAGCTCTTAGTGATCTCAGTTACTGCTTAGGTCTTTCAAAATATTTATTCTACAAGGTATCCATACCTGGACAGTATGAGTATACAACATTCTCAACCACACTCAACATTTTAAGTGCCAACACTACTTTTCAGAGGCTTTATACAAATTAGATTTCTAAAGTTTCTCTGCCTTCTTCACACCTTCAGCACAGAATAAAGTTTCAACCCTGGGTTTTCCAGCTGTCACACCCAATACTGGGACTTGGGACTTTGCTGAGACAATGCTTTGCACTTGGTGTGAAAGGTGGCTGAAGCACAAGATTCAGACAGAGGAGTTTATTTTGGAGGAGCAATAGCAAACCCCAGGCCAGGTGAGCATTTAGCACCTAGGCACGCCGGCACCACTTGATTCCAGCTCTACAGAGACCCATGCAAGTACGCACAGATTACACAAACATATACAAACCTGTTTTAAAGAACCTTAACTCCTCATCTTATTTAAAAAAAAAAAAAAAGGAACAAAACCAAAAAAACCAAACTTGCTTCTTAGCAAAACTTCGATTGAACTCTGTTTTGATACTGCAGTGACTTCTTAAAAGCAGTTCATTTATAGCTGACAAACTTAGAGAAGTTAGATTATCCAGTAATAATCTCAATTCTCATTCCTCAGAAGGAAATACTTTATTGTGGCCTTTCAGTACCTAAAGGGGGCCTATAAGGAAGACAGGGTCAAACTTTTTAGCGGGGCCTGTAGCAGTAGAACAAGGGATAATGGTTTTAAACTAAAACAGGGGAGATTCAGACTAGATATAAGGAAGACATGTTTTACGCTGAGGGTGGTGAGACACTGGCCCAGGTTGCCCAGAGAGGTGGTCGCTGCCCCATCCCTGGAACCATTCAAGGTCAGGTTGGACGGGGCTCTGAGCAACCTGATCTGGTTGAAGATGTCCCTGCTCATGGCAGGGGGTTGGACTAGATGACTTTTAAAGGTCCCTTCCTACCCAAACCATTCTGCGATTTGATGATTCTATGAAATCCAAGGACTGCTTTTTCCCAGACGGCCTCTCGCCTCGCCTGCAGCAGGGCTTCTCCCTGTGCTAGACAGACTGCAGTTCTTACTCTTAGCAAGGGCTGCCAGGGAGGCAGCTGCAGGGCCCACAGGAGCAGCCTCTCTACAGCTCCCTGGGATGTCTCCTTTCTCTTATCCACAACAGGTAAGAAAGGAATAGGCATCCATCACAAAGTGCCACTCGTAAGACTCACAGCTTTTTGATAAGAGTATTCAGGAATACTTTGCACATCTGCAAACTAATCACCATTCAGACTGTTCTGGAAGAGAAACTCAAGCTATTCACAGACTCATCCTTTGGCAAAAGCTTGAGTGAAAGTGTAAGTTTTATCAGAGAGCAAAATTCAGCTGACGTGGTAAGGAACAGGAGGAAGCTTTAGGCTAGCTGGGACAAGCCTCTGCAGTCATGGCAATTCTTTCTGAAATACAGATTTGCTACCTTTGGCAAAAAGCATGGCATTCAGCTGCAGATGAGAAAAAACACCAGTAACAGGTCTCTAAAATGAGCTGGAACCCAGATTATCCTCCCCTATTGCTTGTGGCTTACATCTCACATGAACTTCTCTAACAGGTGGATCCCTGTGCCTATTAATTCTTTGTGAAGTGTTCCTTCTCAGGAGAAAACTGTAATAAAACAATAAAAGGAGTCACTAGACAAAGTCTCAAAACTCTTGCTCACTGAAGCAAGTCCAAACGAGATTACCAGAGACTGAGACAACAAGGAAACCTGAAAACCTGGACTACTTGGCTTCTTTTAAGCAGTAGTGAGAAATTGTAGATCCAGGTAAGGAACTGATACTTTAGGTCATAACTACTTTCTCTAACAAGACACTTATTCATCAGGAGCGAAGGATTACATTGCATTTGAACTCTTGTCTTTAGCCCTGATCACATGTAGCATGGTCAGCTACTTGGGAAGAGAGAAAGACAGCGTGACCAGCAACAAAAAAGGAGCGATCGAATGAAAACAAGGAGAAGCCTATGATGCTTGAGTCTGACAAGGTGCAAACACACAGTGCCCTTAGTTTAAACCTAGCGGGCAATACTGATTTTGCTCATGCCTTTGTAGGAGGATGTACAAACAGTTATCATGTCAGCTCCACACCTCTTGGTTTTACAGTACTGAATCTACCCTCCCCTCCAGCTTTCAAATACATTTAATCTCATGAGTAAACAAGATAGTAACTAAGTAAATAAGATAGCTAGTCTTCCTCTTTCAGGAGAGAGCTCACTTCACATGCATGCTTATCTGCCAATTTTCTTTTGCGTGTGTGTACACATACATACATACAATGCAAACATATCTCCAGCCTCCCATATATACATTCTTGTATGTATATCAGTACTTGTATGTATCTCTTCTACACTTCCGTGTGGCAATGAATTCTTTGAAGAAATAGAAAAAATAGTAGTGCTGAACACAAACTTCCACGTAAAACAAACAGCTCCCCTCTTGCTTTGGAAAGGTGAAAACCAAGATGACTGAATACAAGTTCAGCCAAAATCACTCAAGTCCTCAGGGTCCCCTTAGTGTCCCAGCCTCACCAACATCTTTCATGGCTCTCCCAGAGAGCTGTAGTCAGTCATGGATCACCCACCGCAACACTAACCTACCGCAGGATGCAAATCAGGTCAGACACCCCATGTGGGATACAGGTGTCTCAGGACCAGGCTATCTTTAGGCAGCTCATTTCAGAGCCAAGTACCTCACGTTTTACCCAGTGCTTGCCCACCTGCAGGTGGGGAGCTGGGGAAGAACAGGGTGAAAGGAAGGAGTTGAGTGGCCAGAAACAAAGCTCTACACAAGTTCTGGTTAGTAGTTACAACTGCAATCCCAGCAGCAGTTCCTGCCCTTACAAAAGCCAGGGCATGTTACTTACATCTCTTAAGTCAATTTTATCACCTTCATTTCAGTAAAAACAGTCTCAAGCTGTTGTCTGAGCTGACACATGGAGCAAGCTATGCTTTCCAGCAAGACTCTTCCTTTTGTCTCATTTTTCTTGACTTCACACTAAAACCTGCAAGTGCACCAACTACTGCAGGCGACTCCAAAAGCTGAAGGGACATTATCCACTACAAGCAAACACTGTTGTAAGACAAAGCAAAAATGAGGCACCTATATGAAAGAAAATTAATAATAAATTTAATAATTAATAGAAGTTTTTTCAAAAGGTAACAAGATGTTTCTGAACTTGCCTGTTCTGGTTAGTGGAAAGGAACAGATGGGAGGGGGAAAACAAAAGGAAAACTGTACCAGGTAGCAACCCTCAGTCAGTGACTGAGTTATTGTTCTGCTCTCAAGGTAATTTTCGTTTCTCTGCAAAAACGAAACTATATATCCTAACAGAGCAAGAAACTTGTAAGTTGCTTTCCAAAAATTTAAGTTCAGCAGTGCTCATCAGAAGAACACAGCCAGATGCAGATGGAGAACAGAGGAGGCAAACAGGTGTGTCTCACCAGCTGAATACATGGAGCCAGGCAATCCGATTGCTGCTATTAGCCTAAGATAACTCCATACAAACTGCTGCAAAACAAAATAAGTTACAAATAACGCAGGGTACCCACTGCACACAGATGACAGACAACACCTAGCGGTTACGTTAGACCATGTTGTAGATTCCCATTTATTTTAACTAAAGGCTATTAGCACACTGGTCAGATTTAAAATAAATGCTTACAAAAAAAAAAGAAAAAAAAGACTACAATTGTTCAATTGATACAAACTTCCATGAGAGAGTTTCCTTACAGTCTCCAAAGTTACAATGACTCAGGACTCCTATTCAAGTGCAGGCTAGGGAGCACCTATGTAACTTGTTCAGGCACAGCAGCCCAGTGCCAGGACTGGTGAGCGCAGCCTCAGCAGTCACAGCAAAGGGGCCCCAGAAAATGCACTGAGGCAGTGCAGGACTCCCAGAGCCACCACCTGGAGAAGGCTACTGGGAGAACCAGCAGCAGCCCCCCAAGACCAACATGGAAGGTATCCAGAATCAGAGCCAGTGACATTGAAATGGCCTCTTGGCTGTCTTTGCTGTCCTCTTCTAAACGTTTAATTCCATCATTTTTGACATTCTGTGACCAGGAGCATAACGAAGTACTAGAGATATGAGCAGACTATGGATTTATGCCGTAGTAAAACAGAAATGCAATGAATTCACATTTCACTGTTTCATCTTCTCTGCACCAAGATTTTCCTAGTGCAGAGTGTGCAAACTAGAGCAGCAACAAGAACTCACTCTTCCTGCTCTGCAAGGTTTCAAGTCGTGACAATTCAGCATTTACAGAGCACCAGAAGTTACATCTAAATAAAGTAACACATACCTTACATGAAACCTTAGGAAACATACACTTAGTTAATTCTAGTAGTCTAAGAAAGTTCCACAACAACTGGGTAAGGGAAAACATCCAAGAAGGTAAGTGTCCTGTTTGTGAGCCCAGTTTTGATGGAGCTAGGCCTGGGAGGACAATGGTAACAGAACCAAGTGATTTAATTACTTTAATTCCACCAACGACAAATGATGTGATTAGTGCTACTTCCCCCCCCCCTTCTTTCCAGTCACTGGTGTCAATCCTCCCATGTTCAGATTGAGTCTATCTCCTAGAGGCCTCTCCCTTCCCAAAGGACCTTCCCCCCAAGCACTCTACCAGCCACCCATTCACTAAACAATGTGCATTTACATAACCCATTGCATATTTTGTTTTAGTATCCTCATGAACTATCACCTGGGTAAACATTCACTCCTTTATCTCCAGGTCACCAGCCTCAATCCACATCACCTCGACAGCAACAGCTACACAGAACTGTTTTTCTTAGTAACATTCATATAGTAACAAGCAGAGAAACTACCAGGAGAATAGCTGTATCTTCAACTGCTAGTGATCCACCGTACCTGGAGTATGCTGAAAATTGATATTTTTGTAGAGCAGGTATCAAGAAAAGTAATTATGACCAGACCTCTCTCTCCATAAAGATAAGTTAAAGATTCTTAACCAGTGATATTTGCTAGTGTGTTGGTGTCTATCTTAAACCACTCATTTAATTCGAGCATCTATTTTTAGGAATGCAGTAGATTCTCAAAATCCAAACAATCCACTTACCTTTAGCTTTTAACATAGAATTTGCTAAACTAGAGATTCTTTAAAAAAAAGTGCATTTCCTTTTCAATAGGTTGATCAAGTCCTATCAGCCCCTCCTAGTGACACCCACAGCTCTTTCCTGAATCTTCAGGTTTTTGGTATGATTTTATAGTATCTTTATAAAACTGCCTTTACAGGCTAAGTTTCACTAATACCATATCAATATAGATAAATTCCAGAGTTGGTAATGTAAGGGAGAACACAGGACATCAGCAGTAGCACTGTTGCCACATCACCTCCTACCAATTAATCTATTCTTAACGAAGCAGATGACAATCCTGCAAGACGGCAGCTTCTTAGTGTGACCTACATTCTTCCATTCTAGGTGCCAGCATTTGTTGTGCTTTCAAATGCTGTCACACATCATGAACAAGTAACACTCAGTGTTGCAGGGATATTTGATTTATGCAGATCCAGACTAACTGATATGGGGGACTCAGCTGAATATTCATTTCGGTGACAAATCCAATACTCCGGCTTAATCTCCCCAAAACAATAGAATGCCATAGTTATCCAGCCTGACCTCTTATCTGGGAAAGGCCACATATTGTAAATTCATTCACATCTTCACCGTTTGCAGAAATGGGGGATCCTCACGCCACACTGCTGCCTCCCCACCCGCAGCTGCCTCGCCGGAGCTTTCTAAGCAGCCTGCCTCGTATTCCACCCGCAGCCACCAGCCAGTTCAGAGATGAACAACAATGTTCAGAATTACAAGGCTACCAGAGTGAAGGACACTTCCCTAACTTGAAATTCTTTTTGAAGTGTTCCTCTTTCCCTTCAAAGCAGCAGACAAGTTGTGAGCATGCAAGCTTCCTTTGTGCATCAACTCGTTTCAAGGATGCATATTAAATCTAGGTCAAGTCTACAGCCTTCTAGTGCACCAAAATTTTCTCTCGCTACTAGCCTCAATTGAAACATCCTCAACGATCATTCTTCAGATTTATATTAAAATCACAAGTTAACACCTACATGTTAATTCTGGAGTAAATCATTAGAAAAGTCAATATTGCTACCAGAAATTCTTTAAGAGCACTTGGGGGCAGTATTAAAAAAAAAATTAAAAAACCCAAATAATCAAGGAGACAGAGGTATTGTGAATTGTCTGTTTTCCACACACCAGGTTGCTGCACCTACATAGCAACTGTGACCTTCCACGCCTCCACTATTCTTGTCACCTGTATTTAAAAAATTAATCACCTTCAGAAACAAACCTTGAGATCTCTCTTGTTCCACTTTACTCCCCTCCAATAGAGAGAAGTCCATTACCTTGCTATTATGCACTGGATACTTGCAGATGTAAATCTTTATATTAGCTGGAACACAAGCAGTAAGGCTTTTCTTTTTTTTTTTTTTTTAAAAATACAGATTATGTCCACACATTTAGGTGTCAGAAGCCACAAGGCTGTAAGGAAGCCAAGAGTATCAATACACCAAGAATTCCACAAAGCCATTTCTCAAGTGGCATTGTTCAGATGTTTAATAGATTGATTACAACATGAAGTGCTGTTCATCCCCATACTTGGAATTAAAACAGCAAATCCAAATAATCAGAAGGTAAGAAAGGCACCAGTACCATTCAGGATGCAGTCAGAGTTGAGGTCCCATCACAGGTACCTGCTTGGATGTTATTTTAAAACAGCACTGCCTCATTCAACAATGACATGGCAGTGACTTACCAAGAGTTCTGCTTATATCTCAAGTTCTAGCTCCCTTACTCCATCTACTGCATACATTTAAATACTGACCTGTAAACAAAAAGCTAGTAATGAAGTTTATTTGCAAAGATTAGTACAAAATACAACTTTCCTGTAAAGTGAAGGTAATGACTCTTCCAAGGGAGGAACTGAGATATATGAGCTTAAAAACATTAGAGGTGCCTGACTGTTGGTCCATAGGAAAAGGTGTTGTAACGACCTAAAGGTAAATCCACAAGAGCTCAAAACAACCCAGCTTCTAGTAACCTTTACTTGAGAGGCATCATGTCCTCCTCCATGTTCAAAGGGAGTGACAACAGCACACACGTTCCTGCCTCAGCAATTCAAGCCACAATTTTGGGTGATTAACAAATGCGCCACTGGCGATTTAAATTGACAGAGATGGCTGAGGCAGTACAAAAGAACAACATGGTTTTCTACCTCTGGCAAACCAAGAAGGTAGGGGACTTTGGGTGAGCTCTAACGGCCACAGCTATGCCCGTGAACCCTCCAGGGTATGAAACACTGAACAGCATGCTACGGACACAAGCAGCAGCGAGCTAGCTGATGGCAAGGGAAATTCCCAGGACCAGAACCTCAGCCAATGGGCTAAGTGTTTGTGGCATGGTTTTGATCTCATGGTTTTGATTTGATTGCTAGCACTCTCCATACTAGGGCCTGGGCAAAGTTCAGGAGATAACAACGGCAAGGACCATTCCCCAGTAAAATGGATGCAGGCACTAGGTTCTGGACATCAAGTGACAGCCGTTTCCAATGGTTAAGAATCTGGCACATTTAACTTGAGCATCAATTCAGTAGACGTGTTCAAAGCACAGCTGCCATGAATTTTGGGTGCAGTGAGTCTACCCGACATTCACGCCAGGTAGACTAAAACTGAGATCCCAGACAATGACGAAGGTTCAGAGAGTCTCACTTTGGTGCAAGTAATCCGTCACATACAACAGGGACAGAAGCCATTTCTCAGGCCAGAACCTGTTACGAAGCTTTCTCATCCTCTCCTCCCCAGCTGCCTTGAACTTATTTATAAGCATTAATGCAACTTTTGTCTAGTGAAGTCTATGTATATGTGTTAGACAGTCCTCAAAGCATGCTGCACAGAAAGATCTGAGGTGGCCACAGAAAGCAAGCAGATCAACCAATGAGGGTCCCACAGGATCCCTCTTAACCATACTCCTTCAGGGAAGGAGTTTCAAAAGTCATGTGAAAGCACAGTTCCAAGTTTACATCTAAAAAAATTCTGCTCAGAAAGAAAACTAAAGCTTCCTGTTGATACCACCTACACTGCCACTTAGGTCTATGAGACCACGCATAGTTTCAACACAAGCAGTTACTTCTTCCAGAAAAAAGAAACTTTATCATTTTGTTATTCCAGCAGCTAAACCTTACACAAGGCTCCCACAAACAAAACAAAAGAAAATGAACAAAGGAACTATTTTAGTGATGTTTTATGCATACCAAGAGGCAAAAGAGACAGTAAGGTTTTTATTCATAAGGTAGTAAGGGGGGGGGGGGGGGGGAAAGGAAATGAAGCTCTAGCAAGAAACAGTACTTACTTCTGAGTTGTTCCCATGCAGCAGTAACCTCTGCTTAGAGTCAGTTAATTCCACATTCGAGGGCTGATTTAATTCTCTGCCATTACATCTTTCATTTTCCAATCTACTCAATATTAACTTCTGGTCCAGGCAGAGTTCTGCCAGCCACCTTTACCAGCACATATTTTTAGAGAGGGTGTCACATGAAGCAGCCATATTTCCCTATGAATCCCTTTGTCAACAAAGCCCATTAGGTCCCATACCTAAAATCATGGCAGGGAAAGGTCTGGACTCCAGAAAGCCGACAGTCCACACACAAATTCACAACTAATTGGAATTCTACTCTAAACCACGAAAGATGTACGCTAAGTATGTTCAGGTTCAATTACAGCCGATTAAATCAGTTTTCATGTATGTCTTAGCCTACTTATGCTATATTTGTTAGCTAGAAAATATGCTACATGAATCTGGTTTCACATAAACTGCTTCTATTTATGAAACAGGAAATTTGTCACTACTTGCTGTAACAGTAATTTTGTCCTCAAATTACATAAAAATAAAATTCAAGTTAACACTTACCCTGGTTGATTTATACTCAGCAGCTTGACAAGACAGGTAATACATAAATGAAGGGAAGGAGACTCATTCAGGAACAGCATTAGCTTTACCAAAGAGGCAAGTACTGTGTCTTAGAGGTCATTAAAAAGATTCAGCCAGTCAACCTGTTATAATTAGTTGGAAGCTCAAGAGGAGCCCAGAAGCTCTCTGCCTTCCCAGCTTCTGTAACAATGACTTACTGCAGTGCAGAAACTTAGATCAGTTACTTCTTGTTTCAATAATTAAAACTCCTTACTGCTAGAACTACCGAAGAAAGGAAGGAGAGACCATCACTTACGTTTTCAGACCAGACAACTTGCTGGAATTTACACTCTCAGCTGAACCCACTGACCTACATTTGATCAGTTTCAGCCACACCAGCAGATGAAAGACATGAAATACACTGAAACACCCTCACAGATACAAGGATTTCAAACTTCTAACAGCAAAACTGAGGAGTCAGAGATTGTCCAATTGTTTCCAAACAGATTTTGACATTTGTTTGCATGATGCAGTCCCTATCAATATTTGAGAAATGAAAGCTTGTCATGCTTTACACACTTTACAGTATGTCTGAAGTATTTCAAAGTCATTGCAGCTTTATGAGGGACAGGTAGTTACTGCACTTGGACTTTTACGTGTCTTCTCTGGTGAAACAGTCTGCAGGCTGCCTTTTCCAACTTACTGAAAAGAATGCATGTGCTTGTAATTGACTACTTATTGCTGGAAAACTAGGTTTCTTTCATTACAAACAGAAAATATGACCATTATTTATGAAAGTATCCGAAGTCAAGCTAGTGACTAGACTACACCACAGGAGCAAGTTTTGTCATTGCTGGCATTAGATACGCACTGACATTACTCCAGCACCAAGCACTGCAGTCTAAGATGCTATCTAAGCATCGTTCGCGCTTACAAGAGGGTTGGAGATAAGCTGTGACCCAGCCCTTTCTGTGTAAAATTTTCAATACAGAATTGGTGGTTAAGGACACACCTATATTTCCTACAGAGGCTCCAGAGAATGGCATTTTTTCTAGTGCTAGATATAATACATTCAACTTTGAAGCTCCATTGCTTGCATCAGTACAATTCAATACATATTTAAGTTTTCATTTACTGAATATCAGCTTATACAATACCTAAGTTTCACAAAAAGCTTTAATTTATTAACCCTTCAGCATCAAGAAACACAGAGAGTTCACAGAGTCAAAGCACAGCGCGGCAGCAGGCACTTATCTTTGGTTTACACCAACTTCTAGGAATTTGTAGGACAGTTTCCACACCCCGGGCTATACGGCACAGCGTGACCATGAAAGTTCCTCCAACTCCCTACTCTTGGAGGAGATCAAGTATTATTAACACCCGATGCTTCTACCCAACCTCTAAGTTCTCCTGTGAGTGAGAAGATGAATGGCAGTGTTGTCAAGCTAATTAGCAGGAAAAAAAGCTTGAAGTAAAAAAAAAGCCTATTGCTACAATACTGCTCAGAAGCATCACATTTATCACTAAGTTTCATCATCTTTTTTAGCTATTACTGATACTGTGACACTCAAATTGAACTCATAGAAAGAGCCTGAGAAACAGGAATTATGTACCTTTCAAAGGGTGGAAAAAACTGGAAGAATGTCACACGACACACCTAGAATCAGAAGTCATTGCTACCCCCAAAATGTTGGCCTCTCCCAAAGCAGCACTGGAGGCTGTAAGACTTGTTTGGATTCTTTAGTTTGCTGTATGCTGCAACAAGGTTAGCTACACCTCATCTGCAAGAAGAAAAAAGCCTCAAGCTAGCACCTTGCCAAGTCTCAACTCCAGTGAAAAGGCGTTGCGCCTCAAGAAGATCAGAATAGATGCTCACTCGCAAGGCAACCACAGAGACTCCCAGTTTCAATTCTCATGGAATAAACCCATTTCCCTTTGCATTGAAGGGAGCCAGGAGTGGTCACACAGTCAGCCATCCTGCCTCAGCAAAGGACCTGCCCTAGCTCTCTTGTATCCCACATCTATTCTGCAACAAAGCACTCAACTACAACATTGAAAGGGACTATGTTAGAAAATGACATCAGGATTTACACAGAAAGAACTGAGGTTAAAGAAGAGTTTCACCAATAGCTGGGCCAGCAGCACCGTAAGTTACAGGGTGAGAAACCACAATGCTGACAGCAACTCTGACCAAAGAGGCACCTGCTCTGAGCCTAGCAGCAGTGCTGAAGCTCCTGCAAAAGCTAGATGAGGAACACCTGAACTCGCTCTGAGCAAGACATCACATGCCTTCTTTATCAGTTGTTTCTTCTACCTCTTAAGAAACTACTTTGTTAGAAGCCCTTTACAAAGCTGGTGGCCATTATCTAATGCTCTGAAGATCAAAAGGAGACTTCCAGCAGGAATCTCTCCAAACTGTAGTGCTTTTGATCGGATCCAGCAGCAGCTCTGACACACACTGGGAATTCGGATCCCCAAACCAGGTCCTGTCCTGGCACCCAGGACCAACAGCGAGACTAAGGTAGGCTGTGGAGCATGGAGCTTGTGCTTCTAACACCCCACAGCAGAACCACATTAACTCGGGTTGCCTGGGGTCTCTTGTAGAAATACTTTTAACTACCCCCAAGGACAGCAATCCCATCATCTCTCTGCATTTCCGTTCCAGTTGCATACCACCTTCATCAATTTTTTCCTAATACCCAGGTCAAGTTTGCCCTGTTGTGACTTGTGTCCACTGCTTCTTGCCCTCAGCAGCAGCCTCAGGCAGCACTGCAGCAAATGCCCAGGACCTGAACCTGGGCAGCCGCATCCTCCTGGTTCTCTGGATGGTTCAAGGCCTCAAGCACGCTGGGACGCATGCCCTGTGGCACACGGCCACCATGACCAAGCAGACACTAGCGATCTAACACTGTTGTAGGTGGAGTTTCTGAGCCCTCTTCCATGCAAACCACCAGCACTTCTGTTCACCAGTCCCGCTCACTGAAGTAGGAATGAAAAGCACCAGATTTTTCCAGAGAACTCACATTTCTGGTCCACACCGTCCTAGACATACCAACATTAAGTACAAACCCCAAAGAACTAGCCAGTAGTTATCTTTGTTTTTTGCCAGAAACTTGAGCAGCTAAAAAAAAAAATTTGTTGTTTACTGGCAAGATCAAAAAGTTATGTCAAGATGAAAGCATCTCGCAGTATGCTTAATAAAAAAAAAGCGTTGGTGGGATTCATTTAACCAACAATTAGACAGCTTTATTTAAGCTACACATCTAAGCTTCCTCTACAGTGACAGAGAGGCATGCGTACGTACTGCCATGTTCAGATGGATGAGTTTCTTATTTTCCTTCGCCCCAATTACAGAAGGAGCCTCAACAGCTAGCCCATGCTGACAGTTCAGCTTTTAACGAGCTAGTTATGCTAGAGGAATCCCATTTCAGAAAAGGAAGGGAAGAGGATAAGATGCAGACTGCAGCAAGCCTTGGAAGGTGTGAAATTAAGATTGCTACCTAAGTAACTGGAAACATCTAGACGCTGCTTCCAACATTTTCAACTTCTTTTAATTATCAAAATTCAGACATTTACTATAGACCTACAATAGTAAAATAGTTTAAGAAGTGCAATTAAGTTAGTTACCTACAGGGAAGTCAGCTGCCAGTGAGATTTGGTGGTGAGAAAGAACAGGTAACATGCCTATGGTTAGAAGGGCAGGAGAGATGACACTTAGCACATGAATACATCAGACATCAATAGGTTAATTCATATGTCCAGATGCCTGAAGTTAATAACTGAACATCTGAAGCAAAATGTAAAATCACCTTTACTCTAGGAGACTAAAATGCTGGTGAGACCAAGTTAAGACATAACCATCTCAGAGGGCAGAATAACTTTTTACTCGGGACCAGGCACATACTGTTCAGTGAATGTTGCCATGAAACAGACACAAAAGTTTGATCTCATAAGCCACAGACGAGACAACTTGACAAGACCAGCTTTAATGAACCTTCTGATCGTCTCATAAATCAAAGAACAGGCAAGTAAGCGGTACCATACCCTGACCTAAAATGGGTAAACACCTGAAGTTATCACAGTACTACCCGCCTTTGTAACCATGTCTTTTAAGAGTTCTGAAGCTCAGATCTTGGGCCAAGACAGCCTCCCACCGAGGATGATGTTGATCACAGCCCTGTTGGACTGCAGTACTAAAGGAACTCCCAGTACATAAAGCAGCACAACACACCAGACCCACGTCATTGGGAAGAGACTGTTTCCAGCACTCCTCCCAGTCCAACAACTGCTTCAGAGTATCTGGTACCTGTAGAGCTAATCATTAGTCCAAATATGAAAGAACATCAGTTTGAAAAGCACCCTTGAGGAAAAAGCTGTACAGGTATGGATGTCAGTGTAGGTATTCCATACTTATTGGAATCAAGCAAGCAGGCCTCTCTCAAGGAGCATTAAGTCAGATTTTGGAAATGCGAGACACAAATAGGTATTTCTCTAGGTTAGCAGTATAAAACAGTCACAATCCCAGTGGGAAAGAAAGCCTTGAGATGTTTTAGCTACAGAAAAGAACAAAAACATGCAGAGACTTCTAGTTAAACCCACACAAGACTTCTGGTTAAACCCACGCAGAAAAGAAAAACCCACACAGTTAAGTTGTACTGAAACACTAAACATTCAAGACAACTTGCAGCAGCAGCTCTGGTCTCTTTCCTGTCTCCTCAGGACCAGACAGGGAATTCCCACAGCACCGGGAATTTGACAAGCTCATTTTTCACAAAGCATTTCTGAAGTACCTTACCCCCTCGCAAGGGTTACACAAAACCAACACCAGCTGAAACCCTTCTCCACGTGTCATCAGAAGGTCACATAGCAAAACAGGCACCGGCTGCCGCTGCCAGGGGAATCCGTGCAACCTGTTCTCATCCAATGTCTTTCCTGGGCATTTCTCAACCCCAGGCAGGATGAAGTTTCCTGTCAGGAGCAGCCCGTTCCCAGACGCCATCCCGTTCCCAGACGCCATCCTTCCCGAGATTCTCCAGCTCTTCCTCCGCTGTGCCGCTAACAAGCAAGAACATGCTGCCTTTCCACAGCTCCAGAAAGGAGGAGCACAAGAGCAAGCTGTTGCCACCCGAACGGTGGAAGCAGCCCACACCCTGCTCCCGAGGGCTGCCAGGAGCAGGTACAGCAAGCACGGCCTGCCAAGACAAACCCCCCCCCACACAGAGCACCGCTGGACTAAAGGCAGCAACATCTGCTTAGCACAACCTAAAAAAGAAACACCCTTCAAGTTAGGATACTCTCAACCGATTCTCTAATTAAATATCAATATTAACTTTAAGGGTAGATCAGATTAAGCATTTTCTCAGGATAAAGAGAGGGGAGTAACAGATTTTCTTTCGAAAGAGGTAAATCAAGAAGTCAAGAGGATATCACTTCTCTGCACCCCCAGTTGTGCTTATCACTCAACAAGGCACTAAAAAATAGCTCTCAGTTTCTTAAAATGAAGGCTGTATCCCTGCTTAGCAGTTCCTGGGCAAGTTTTCTACCAACATCAACGGGCATTTCATTTGGTCTTGTAAAATTCAAGAGCAGACCACGGATTATACGGACAGCCTGTCACAAGAAGCTACAGGCCTGCGCTCCAAATCTGAAACACACTTTACCCTAGAAAATGTTAGCGACTTCGTCCACTCTTTATCTTCGCCACTTATTGTTGAAGTGACAGTTCCGTCTCCTCCTGGACACAGCGCTGGCTTAATTGGAGCAGCCAACCTCCTCTGCACACTCCTTCCCATTCGTCTCCACATCTTCTGATCATACTTAGCACATTTAGGTAACAGCTGCCTATTAGTTTCAGTTGAACATAAATAGCATGTCAGTGCAAGGACAAACAGAAAAAGGAGCAGCAGGGTTACGTGTCCTGTGCTGCCACCACACAGGTATGTGCCTGAGTAAGGAGTTCAGCAGTGTTCTCACCCTTCACCAACTGTTTTTGCCCTGAGGCAGTGACAGCAGCAGCACAGGGAGAGGAGCAAGCCCAGTTTAGGGTTTGCTTCATACTAGGGGCAGGGAGAAGGGAACACTAGGCACTGGCGCTGCTGCCAAGCCCTTTGTATCGTGGAACTGCAACCCTAAAAGTGAATTTTCAGTACAAGTGTCACCTATTCCAGTGCTTCCATGTCCCCAGATGCCCTATGCACTCTGCCAGTACAGATTTATATGGTAACATAAGAAGCCAGATCAGGAAACTGATCCAGCTCAGCTGAAAAAATTGCTATGTTAAAAAAAAAAAAAAAGTTTCCAGCCAGCTCAGCTCCTCAGCTCTTTACCATACAGCCATCCACATGCTTCTCATCACCACTGCGAGGCATGCACAAGCAAAACTGCTGCTCATTATCCACGGCCCTAGATGAACAAAAAACAAAACACCCTCAATCATACCATATCACACCATAAGTCCAATTCACTCTGTAACCCCTCTCCTGGGTGTCCCAAGCAGAGGTGAGGAGAACCACTCTCTCCAGGCCAAAAAATAGTTGTTCAACCTCCAGCAACCAAGAGCTGAGGGGATTCACAAGCTCGAGATGGCATCCAGAGCATCATGTCCAACAGTCACCAATGGATCCACTTCAATTTTCTACTTTCATTCTGAACTGATTTATATTTTGCCCTCCAAAACTTCCCATGACAGAAAGTTCTACAGCTCAATTACCTATATGTAGAAATGATTTTTGCATCTCTTGCTGCCTGATGATTTCTAGACTCCATGTCATGGAAATGACTGAATAGGAGTTGGGGTGGGGTTTTTGTTGGAGGGATGGTTTGTTGGTTTAGGTTTTGGGTTTTTTTTTTTTTTTCTAATTCACCTGCTCCATGCCAGGAGTCAGATACAGACTGAACCCACAGCCTGGGCACAATACAAACAAAACTCAAAGTTGTTTGCTGCTCCAACAAGCCGACAAGCTATAGGTATGAGACAAAAAAGGAATATTAAGGAAAAAGCAAGCCAGTACTTTCAACTGCTGTAGTAACACTCTTTTTTTGGACCCCAGAAACTACTTGTTTTTCAAACTTCATTGCAACTACCATACAGCCAAAAGAATTTTCACAGTTCAAAACATAATTTCTGCCTAGTTTGTTTTCCCACAGTCGATCAAGTTTTTCCCCATTCTCTGTCTGGGACTCCTTCCTTTCCAATATTAATATATCACAATCATGGGCAAACAAATCCTCGTAAGATGTATGAAGAAACTTGTTATATTTACTATTTTTGATATCTGAGGACTTATTTTTTAAAAATTTCACTGCTTAAATGTATCAATATGCAATGATTCCAAAGCAAGTGCTTAGCAACTCAAAACCACTTCTAATAAAGGCCAAAGAAATAAAAAAAAACCCAAACCTGAGAAAAAAAGGATTTCCTCAGAGAGTAGTTTTCATATACCTTTGCATTTAAAACAATACAGTTTTGCACACTCATACTGCTTTCTCTCCCTCTCCTTGTATTTGTAGAGTTGCAGACAGCAT
Source organism: Harpia harpyja (assembly GCF_026419915.1). Lineage (NCBI taxonomy): Eukaryota > Metazoa > Chordata > Aves > Accipitriformes > Accipitridae > Harpia > Harpia harpyja. The sequence goes on along the minus strand of NC_068954.1, from coordinate 1,056,107 downwards.
GAGTGAAGACCAGAAATACAGAACACAAATGTATCTTCAGTGTGGGTTAAGATCCATGAAAGCTTTACCTACATCAGTAGCATTTAGAGGGAATCTCACAATAATTATATACACTTTGTTCTCTTGAGCACATTACTAGAGGTAGTCAGACTTCATGGGAAAACATTTTTTGTGACTCATCTTAATTTGCATTTTACTTAGTCAAACAATAGCAATTACATGCTTGAGTTCAGGTTTGACATTCAAATTTTTAGATGGACATCCCTGCAAGAACAGCCCTCCCTACCTGCTTATGCCCAGGCACCAAAGGCCAGCGCTTTACCTGCTGACCCTGAACACCTTCACAAAGCGTGCCCCCAGAGCTCTGACAGATCATTTTTCAACCATTCACTTCAAGCTGTCATTAACTTGACATATTGAATGCCAATAAAAAAATTACTAAAGAAAATTAAGATCTCAAGTATACACTGACTGGAAGCTACTTACACTAACACTTTTAATATTAAAAATAAAGAAAATCTGCTGGTAACATGAATGGCAGAAGAGAAAGTACTAAAATTAGCAGTGTTTGGAGAGAGGGCAGATGAGGCAGCAGTCCGTTTAAGAGAAGCCTCCAGTACTCAGTGCTTAGGAGCACCAGGGAGCAACACCACTGCCCAGAGGAACAGCTACCACTGACAGGCCTGACCTAACTGTAGAGTATCTGTAGAGCACAACTGAAAAGTCACCACAATTTCTCCAAAAAAATGATACCATAAACATGATTTTTGCACCAGAGAATTACTGAAGAGTTATTAAAATTAAAAATGGTTTGTGATAGACTAAGTCTTCTATAATTTATTCCCTTTCTGCCTGAAAACAGCAGCATAGCATTTGAGGACAAGGCCCCTGCTCTCTGTAGGGAGGTTACGATGACTTAGGGATTCTTGCAGAAGAGCCATCTGGATTATTTATAGTACCTCTAGACAGGGTAATGAAATCATTCACACATGCACCTCATCACATCCAAAAGCTTAACTGCTGTTTTAGCAGGAAATATTAGATCGAAGCGCTTCCAAGTCAAATGTTAAAGAGAGTATACCGAATTACACGTATAGCAAATTATATCCAAACTGCCATGACGGATCATGCTTCATCAGTCCTTAATATGTGTAAAGATGAAAGTAAGTGAATGTAAGTTACTAACGTTAAGTAGAAATGCATTATTATTGTATCTTCACTTACATATGCAGACAAACCTTTGGTTTTAAAACACTTCCCCCTGCTCGTCTTTTATATACACAGGCTAGTTTCAATATTCTTTGAGACCCATCCTTTCCTATAAAGACTGAACCAGTCCCTGCTTACAGCCAACAGTACTACTGTACATTTTACATGCTTGACTATCTCACGTTCTTGGTGGAGCTCAGTGTAAACACAAAAGCATGAATCAGAGTTAACAAGTTACGAAGTATTATTTTTTTCAATATAAGGAGAGATTTGGCTAATAAGCCAGTCACCTTCAATGTCATCAACTGTGTACACAAGTGCTTTGGAAATAGTATTTCCTTGTTGCTACAGGTCAAAGACTCCATTCTGAGGTTTTTCCTGAAACTCTCCTCTTCCGGCTGCAAAACCAGCCCAAGTTGTGCAGCTGCTGCAGGGGAATTTATCACCAGCAGGTACCACCAGGCAAAGCACCTTTCCAGGCTCTGTGTTACGTTCCTGGATTGCCATTGCTGCCATCACTGCTGCAGCAGAGGAAAACCTGAGAAAGTCTAAAAACCGTAGTTACCAGTGGTAAGTTGAGATAACTCAGTCGCTTTGTTGTAATAATGCAGAGAACAACTAAGCGGACAGGTGTTTTAACCCAGTTCAAGATTTTTCCTTCACGGATAGGCTGCTTTTTAAAGGCGCTAATATACAGTTTCCCTTTCCACTGACACTGGTTGCACAGGACACCTTCCCAGCAGGTTTCCTCATTAACCATTTACTTACAGAAGAACTAAGGAAACAATACGTTTAAGCCATCTTTGTGCAGGTAAGCACCTGGAATTCAGCACCACACAGCAAACCCCTTCATACCCCAAAAATCTGCTAAATCCCACCGTGAAGATGCAAGCCTGATACACCAACCAGTCATCAAGCGGTGTTCACAGCCACCGTACCTAGGCATTTAGTTCAGAACTTAGGAAATAAAACTTGTTTGTCTTCCAGTGTGGATGCACTACAAACAACTTCTCCAGAAACAAATACCTACTGGTCTAAATTGGTTTGACTGTTCAGAAATGCTTCCAAGCTCTGCACGTGCACACTTGCTACTAAACCTGATGATACTCTGCTTGAATGCTCAAAAACTGCAGTTAGACCAAGAACTAATACTAATTACTAAACATCGCTGATCACTAAAAGCACAAGTTCTCTGGAGCAAGAGCCACCATATATCCGCTGACTTCTTAACTAAGACAGTGACTATTTTTAACTTTGAGAATTGAAATAAACCTTCCCAGCAAACTCAGAAAGCAACAAACGCCATGTAATACAGGCAAGAATTTGCCAAGCAGCACAGAATTACACTATGGCCACAGCAGCAAAATAAATACAGCCTTCAATACTCAAGGTACGCGATGTTAAGAGACAAGATAAAGTGACTGTCAGACACCCATCCCCCTCAAAACAATTAAGCAAAACCCTGAGCTCAGGCCCAAAGAGCTTTTCGGCAACAACTGTGTCTTGACACTTAGTTGTCCCCCAAATATATTTTCTTTCACTTCCAAGTACCTGAGGCTTGCTTAAGAGCGTCTTTTTATGCCTTGTAGTCGTAGCTGCAATTTTGGGGGTGACGTTTCAACACCGATGAGGAAGTACATGGGCGTGTACTTACACCCAGCACTACAATTTACACTGATACTGTATGTTCTCCCACCCTTGGCGAACAGCTGTACAGCCAATCATTTAAGGGATTTATATCAAGCACAAAAAGCCACCCCCCCAAAAGATTTTCTTTTTTCCAGATGCACGGTAGGTGTCTGCACACGTTACACCAGTGGGTACTGCAAGAAAGAGTGGAGGCATGAATTCTCTTAAATTGCCAGAGTCAGTCACCAGGAAGATTAGAAGCTGCTAACCTGAACTCTTAATCTGCAAAACAAGACAGCATTCAGGAGAAGAAAAGCAAAACTCTCTGATAAACCTAGGGAGAAAGGATGTTAGGTACAAGGCCTACCTTACAGCACAGATTAAATGGAGAGAGGAAAAGCCTAGGAAAACACACAGGTCTCCTTCGCGATGTCAAAGAAACTACCTTAGTCAGGAGCTGCACACCAATGAAGGGCTAAAGTCAGCTTTGCCAGAAGCCCGGTGGCTCACTCCCAGAGGAGGGAAGGACAGCTTTGTTGGGTGAGAAAACAGACCCCACCCACAAGTGTAATCATTTCTGCTAAGCCACATCAATAGTGGTGAAGATACCGTGCAGGGATGGCAACCCCACCACCCTCCTGCGTGCAGGGGGCTAGAGATTAACCGCTGACGGAAGGAGCCAGGTGGGCTCTCGCTGTTAGCTGGCCGAGGGTGCGGGGGACAAGCTGCCAACGCAACCCCCAAGGGAGGGAAGGAGAGGGTCGCTCAGGGTCACCGACGGTGGAGAAAACTGCTGCGCTCAACTGCGGACAGAAACCAAACCATTCCTCCCTGCAGCAGAGGCGAAGCCGGTGCCGGGTGTGACCAGGGCGGCCGGCTCTCCGAGGATTTCGTGTCGACAGCGAGAGCAAGGAGGCGAAAGGGTGTGGACAGGGGGTCCCTGGGGACCCTCGGGGACACTCAGACGCGGGGGGCTGACGCAAGAGAGGAAAACATGACCAAAAGCTGCGAGGCAAAGCGGAGAGCGGGGGTGCAGCCCCCCGGGGGGCAGGGGAAAGCTGCAGGACCCCACCAAAGCGGGAAAGGGATGGTGGTGGGGGGGTGTGTGTGTCTGCTGGAGGGGACCCGGCCAAGGGTGAGCCCGGGGGCAGGGACCCCCCGGGACGGACGGACACACGGACCCGGGGGAGGCACTGACCGATGGTGGAGATGAAGGTGGTGTTGAAGGCATCGTCGGAGAAGCGGAAGAGCACGCAGGTCTTGCCGACCCCCGAGTCCCCGATGAGGAGCAGCTTGAAGAGCAGGTCGTAGGTTTTCTTCGCCATGGGGAGGCGCGGCGGCCGCCACCGCCACCACCACCGCCACCACCGCCCGCTCCGGCCCCCTGCTCGCCCCCCTTCACCGGGCGCCCCCGCCTCGGGCCCGCCCGCCCACCCCGGCCGGCAGCACCGGCCGCGCCGCTCGCGAGGGCGGCGGCGAAGGAGGAGGAGGAGGAGGACGGAGGAGGAGGAGGGGGCCCACAAAATGGCTTCCTGCCGCGGGGCGGCCCCGGCGCCTCAGCGCGCTCCTCCCCGCGCCGCCACGGGCCCGCTGCTCCTCACGGGGAGGCGGCGGCGCCCGGCCTCATAACCCCGCGGCTCGGTTCGGTTCAGCTCGGCCCGGCTCCCCCCGGACGGCGGCGGCGGCTGCTTCCTCACAGGCGCTGCCGCGGCTGCGCGCGCCGCTCGGTAACCGCGCAGGCCTCCAGGCGGGGGCGCGCACGCCCTGACGTCAGCACGCAGCGCCCCCCTGGCGGCAACGGGGATGCGAGGGGCGGGGCAGGGAGGAGGGGAGGGGAGGGGAGGCAGGCGCGCGCGCGCCCGCGGCCCGCCGCAGAACCCCGGCGTGGTGACGCCACCCGCCCTCGCGGCCGCGCGCCGGGGCGGGGCGGGGCCTGAGGGGGGGGCGGGGGCGGCGGAGGCTCCGCCTTACCACCCTTTGCTTGCGCCCGCCGGCGCAAATCCCGCCTCCCCGCCTCGCTCGCCGGCCTCCTACTGGGTACGCCCGCCTGCCCGTCTCGCCTCCTCCCGCCCCTCGCGGGTGGCGTCACGGGGTGGGGAAGCAAGGCGCCAGCACCACCTTCGGCGGCGGGGCGGAGGCCGCCCCCTGGCGGCTGGGCGGGGTGAGGGGGCGCCGGCCCCTCACGGGGACCGCGGCCCCTCACGGAGACCCCGGCCCCTCACGGGGACCCCGGCCCCGCCGCGGTGCCCGCCCCCCCGGCCCCCTCAGGGACCCTCCACTGCAACCGGGACCCGCCAGCCCCGGCCGAGCCTCCCCGGGCCTGCTGCTGCGGCTGTAGGCGGTGGTACGCAGGGCCTAGGCCCTGGACAACCCCCCCCCGCCCTTCCCCGGGGAAGGCGGTGTGAGGGGGGCCGGTGAGGACAGCCCCACAGCGGCTGTCCGCCTGCCGAGAGCCGGTCTGAGCCCTGCCCGGGGACCGGGGGTGTACCGGGGCCTTGAGCACAACGGCCCAGCAGCTGCCGGAGCCGGGGCCTTGGGCGGAGAGGCCAGAAATGGGGAGCAAAAACCCGACGGACAAACCGAGGGGCTGGAAGGGGGGGACTGGGGGGGGCTCGGCCGAGGCGGGGAGCCCGGGGACCTCCTGCGCAGGCTGTGGCGTTTGCAGTGGAGCCCGGCGGCTGCACGGTGGGCAAAAGTAAAGGTCATTCCCGGTGGCTACGTGGGTGCTCGGGGGGTTCGGTCGCAGCTCCCGCTCTTAGGGGACGGGAGAGCGAACCCTCCCGTAAGAGCCGAGCTGCAGAGCCGCCGCTGAAGCCATTTGAAATGCCCCATCGCGGGGGGCTGCTAGAGACCCCGTCGCTTCAACGTGGCGAAGAGCAGCCCTTTCCGAACGAGCGTTCGAACCCAAGCTGTCCCGCGGTGCCATCCAGCACACCGCCAACTGCAATTCACTTACGTAATTAAGTATCCTGCCATCAGTAATTTCCCACTGTTTGCAGGAGGAGTTACCTCAAAGGGCTTAATAGGAGTCGCATCCCTCCCACCCGGCCCCTCACAAGGTCTGGCTTAGCACCTCTCTGAAGACACAACACTCAGGTTTCTTTTCCTTTGTAATTTGATTTCTCAGCCTTCACTGCTCCCGGTTGCAGGCACGCTTCCCCCGTGGCGAGTGGGGTACAAGCCTCTGTCTCAAGAAACCTTGAACTCTCACAGCAGGTTCTCTCCAGGAGCTGACGCAGCAGAGAGGGCAGGAGTTTGCGGCTTCACAAAGAGGTTTTATTTTTAGCGCTTCACTAGATCAGTTTAAGGGCACCGTACAAAACGCTTCCTGTCGACGACTGAGCAGATAAGGAGAAAAATGCCAGTATTCATGGAGAGCTCCGCAGCAAAGGCACTGCCACAGATACTGACTAGGGACCCTCGGGCAGGCAGCTTCCCGTCACTTCCCAAAGGTTTATCAGCACAAGCGCATTGCTAGATGTTTGCACCAATGTTTACAATAACCTTTTGTCCTAGAGAGTTTGTTAATGGACTTCAAAGGAGTTTATCTTTCAGGATCCTAGAGAGGAAGCAATATGAAGCCTTGCATATCCCACTGCAAACAAGACAAAGCATTTTCTGTCTGGCATCTAAGGCTGACCCTGATGTTAAATGTTACCCCCCAAGGGAACCCCTGCCGCAGGAGACACCCCACCCAGGACAAGGACACCCTTGCTCTTGGTTGCCCGCTGAGTCCCGGTCAGGAGACCATCACTGCAGGGCCGGTAGATTTGGGAATGTCCAGTGAGAGGTGGAAGGGTTCTCTCAGCATTTCCCCACCACATCCTCCCAAGGATCGCCTTTCGTGACATCAAGAGGGCACTGATCTGATGTGAGGAGGGGTAATTCCCAAATTAGGAGGAATGGGGTGGAAGAGGAGAGCCAGCAGGACCCGGCAGCCTCTTCCCGGCTGTCAGAGCCTGCTTGCCAGGAACAGCTGAGCAGCGGGGGTTGCAACACCGCGCCACAGATGCGTGCCCTCCAGATCTCACCGTGGGGAGGGGAACAGTGAATCACGAGTGAGTTGTGCAACAGTATTTAAGTTTGGGGAGGTTTGCTCAGGGAGAGCGGTGACAAGCTAGGCTTGCCGGTTACTCAGATCCTCTCACAAAGCAGGGCCCAGCCCTTGGTGTGCGCAGGGGTGGAAGAGATGTTTGTCATCCAGGAGGCATCAGCAGCCCTACGGCCGCAGGGAACAAGCAGCTTTGTTTTCTCCAACTCCTCCCCCAGCCAAGGCAGGGACGGGGGCTCCGCTGCTTGGCCACAAGCACGGGTCGGGCCAGCTGAGGAGGTTCTGGTCCCACCATTTTTGGGTCTTCACCTTGAGGGATGAGCTCCCGTGGAGCCTTCCAGCACAGATCCTCCCAGCCCTTGGTCACCTCCAGCTCCCACCACTTCAGGAACGGCTGGAACCCAAAACTTGTGTAGGGACGAGAGCCCCGGCGGAGCTGGCGGTAACAGCCCCAGGTGCTCCAGACGTTGTCTGAGGAGGAACAGAAAAGGGGTTGAAGTTGCTTCCCCTGCTGCCGTACGACACTGTCCTCTCAGCAGCGGTGACCACAGTGTGTGTGTGGTCCGCACTGCGAGGACCCTGGGCCAGACCAGGAGCTCTGAACTCCAGCCACCCCTCAGGCTGTAGGCACACGTGGCGCCCAGCTGCCTTTTTGATTTCGCTGCTGTTGTCATCGAGGCAGGGGAACTCAAAATAAATAAATAACAAACTATACCTGGGAGCTGGGTGAATTTTTTGAGACACCCCTGGAGAACCCACTGTAAGAAATAAGCTTCGTCAGAAAGATGAATTCCTTGCGGGGGGGGAAGTAAAAGCGATGCAAGGAGGGTCCCCCGCACTGCTTTTCTCATTTGCAGATACTTGCGTGTGTGGTGTTGGGTCTCACCAGGCTTCCCAGCCACCCTCCTGCCTCCAGCTGATCCGCACAGCCGGACAGAGCAACTTCCAAAAAGGCCACAGGCTGGTGTTTGGAGCAGCTCCTACCACTGCTGCCGGCAGGGTTGGACTTCCACCAGCTTGGATCATACGTCCCTGCCTCTTACCCTGCCTGTCTCCCAGGCAGGGCTGTAGCGGGCAGCCAGAGAATAAGAGGAACGAGAAAGGCAGCTCCAGGTCCCTGAAACGGGGACCCTCTCCACCATTTTCTGTTCCAGCTGGCACCACCCCGTTGAGAGCAGAAGGACTTGGTCAGCACGTCCAGGCAGCAGGGAGGATGCAAAGGTCACACAGAGCCCAGCGCCTTTGGCAGAGGGCTCGCTGTGCCGGGCACGTCTCATTTCTGCACAGTCACCTCGGCTCAGCTTCTGGCAAAGCGCTGCCAGCACGGGCGGCTCAGCGGGGCTCTGCCCAGCAGCGGGCAGCACGCTTGGACGTGTCCGAGGAGCTTTCTGCCCTCGCCGCTGCCCGGTCCGGCTCTGCGCAATACGACGGGGCAGACCACTGCTCCTTCCCCAGCTTTAATGCTTAAGGACCTCAGCCTTCCCATGCCTCTGCCCCCCACCCCAGGACAGCCGCCCCGCTCCAAGAGGTTCAGCCCTTCTGTCTGCTGCCAAAAGTTTCTGCCCTCCGATCATAGCATCGCTTGCTTACGCTGGGTCATGATCCCACGCTGCCGGCGAGCGGGGGAAGAAGCTCCGCATTGTTGTCGTCAGTGCTTTGCAGAGCCAGTCACTGCCTTGTTTTCTAAGGTTTTTCACCAGGGAGCAGAGCAGCGATTAGAACAAGGGACTGAGAAGCGGCTATTGCCGGCTCGCCGCCACCGCTGAATGATGCTTTGACCTCCGGCAAGCAGCAGGACCGCTTCCCCCCCCCCGGTGCTGGGGGACTCACCGTGTACCTGGCGCAGAGGCAGTGCCGCCTCCAATTCCTTATTCTTTGTGGAGCAGCCTGAGGTCACCGAATGAAGAGCTCCCTAGAAGCACGTGAATGACAAATAAGTAGTTACCTACAAAGGAAGGTGAAGCGTTAGTCCCTGGATCCGTGTAGAAAAGGGCCTGCCCCACACGCAGTGGGGATTTATTCTGCTTACGGGAGGATTTGGAGGGATCTCGGGGGGAGCGTGGGCACGCCCCAGTGCGTTTGTTGAGCGCTGTACAACCAGGGCTCTGCCTCTTTCAATTACATCTTGCCAGCAGATTATTAAATCCTTTAATCTCTGAGCAGTGATGCTGATCTAGTTGCCTTACAGACATTGCTCACACCACATCTGTTGAAAACCCAGATCCAAGATAAAAGCCTGCATCTTCCCACGTGGTTGCCAGCCATCCCTTTTCCCCCCTCTCTCAGCTCCCATGGGATGATGGCAGAGATGGGAAGAGGGATGGTGGGGCACAACCCGGGGCTGTGGGACCTTGGCAAACGGCCATGGAGTTCCCCCAGGTGATGCAGGGGTCGAGGCAGAGCCGGGACGCGGCTCAGGGGCCGCAGACAAGGGGCATAGGACACATGTAGGCTCCCAGCCTGCAGCCCCCAAAGCCGGGCAGGGCTGCAGCTCCTTCCAGCCCCCCATTAACGTGGCCAGTGATCGGCAAAGTGCCACAAGATACCGCTAAGCCATCCAGCCCCGCATCCCAACGGGATTCATCCTCTGGGACCGGGTCAGAGGGTCTTCTCCTCGAGGACGGCGGCCCCAAGGGCCTGCAGGAGAGGCAGCACTTTGCAGTAGCTTTTATTGCTCGTCTCCTGTTCGTCAGGAGATGCAGCTCAGCACTCACCCGGCTGTTTTAAGTGTCTGGGGGTCATCTGGAAAATGGGCAGTTTCCTTTAATGACACGCCTGTGGATGGGAAGATGTTGGAGCTCTGCGCCCCGAGCTGGCTCCCGTACCACTGCTGCCATCTAATTATAGAGGAGTCAGCTGCCGGCAAACTGATCCATCCTAAATCCAGGCTTAGTATGAGCTGCCCTTGCCCCTCCAACTCCCCCCCCCTTTTTGATATGGGGTGAATCTTGCACCGGAGCGATCCCCTTGCTGCCTTCCTGGGTGGCTGTGGGAGCTCCCCTTTCCCTGCTCTCCCATGCCATACACGGGCAGTCTCTGCCTTTCTACAAACGCTCAAGTCGCGATCCGAAAAAGCCAGAAAAAACCTCCCGATTTCAGCCCAAGGAGTGGCTGGAGCCCGAGGCCATGGCTGGTCAGCACCACAGATGCTCATGGCAGCCACCTGCGTGGGGTGGCCTTTGCTCTCGGAGAGGCTACGATGGGTGGCCAGAGCAGCTCCAGGTCCTGAGGAGAAGACACCGGGCAAACATCAGCTGGTTCAAGCAATGGGCAGCTCTTGGGCAAACGGCTGAACTCCCTCCATCTCCGGCTGCTTGGCTATGGGATAGGGCTCAGCTGGGGATGCTGGGAGGCAGCTCGCCCTGGGATTTGGGGCGGGTGGCTCATTGGGCACCCTCCACGCTCCCCGGCAGCACCGGGAAGAGAGGAGCAGCCAGAAACTTGCTTCACAAGGTCCCCCGCCAGTGAGCCAGCACATTGAAACAGGGACAGCATGAGGGAAGCCAGGAGCACATGGCTGACAAGGGGTGCCACAAGCAGATGGGGATACGGCCGAACCGAACTGCAAAACTGCTGTGGAGGAGGGAAATGGGGAAATAAATCTGGTGGGTCTCTGGGAATGCTGGTGAGCTGGTTATGGGGGAAAGCAGCCAAATGCCTGCCGGACCCCCAGGGTCCCTTTCCCCCTGTAGAAGCCAAAAGAAAGCTGAGAGCAAGAAGGGTGATTGGTGGGGAGCAAGCGAGAGGGTCCAGTCTCTCAACTGCTGCCTGTGCTGGGGACAGCATCACACAGGGATGTATCCTTTCCCCATCAGGGAGGACAGGCTTTTCTCCAGGGCTGGTCCAGCCAACACCAATACCAGTTAGTCAAACCTCAAAGAAAAGCTTAAGTAATGTCAACCCACTGCTGCCGGCACAGACACCATATCCCTGCTCCCAGCTCGTGTCCCTGGCACCCATTCCCCTTGTGCACAGCCCCGGCAGAGAGCCCGGGATGGCCCAACCGCCCCAGGGACTGCGGTGCTGAAGGAGATGGGACGGGGACCGCAGGGTCCCACGGGTGGGAGGGCATCACCACCAGCGCCGGCACCGGGCGTCCTTTTCCTCCCACATCTGCCCGGCTCCGGCTGATGCTGCTGCCTGGGCCAGGCAGCCAGGGAAACCCGAGAGGCTGGGGCAGATCATGGGAAGGGCATCGCGAGGTCTCCTGCCGCCCTGCTGCCAGCACCCGGCTCAGGCAGGACCCTGCTGCCCGCCCATCCTTGCTGCCCCACTGTCATTGTGCCATGGATGTCGAGCTGGAGAGCTCTCCATCACTGCCGCCCTCATCGGCACAGCCTCCGGCCTCACTACGAGCGACGCTGGCATGATTTGGCCTGGGCTGCTGCCGGAAACCTGCCCGGCTTGGCAGGGCATCCCTCCCGCTCCTCGTTAATTCCTTAATGACTCCGACCCGTGGCTTTGCCAAGTCTGGGCAGCCCCAGACCCACCCAGCCCCTGGGGACGCCTCACCCTGGGGGGCTGCCCCAGAACAGAGGGTGCTGGGTGTCCCAGCGGCTGGGGGGGGATACGGGGCCACAGCCCCCCCGGCTCCCCCTGGCCACCCACGAGAGCTGGGAATTGGCTTGTTTGATGTTTTCCAGCATTTTTTCCAGTGTGGAGTGTCTCCCCGGAGCGGAGCTTGGCTGTGTTTCCATGGGAGCGTGCAGGGCTCGGGGAAGCTGTAGCCCCTTCCCATCCCATTTCATCCCATCCTATGCCAACTACTGGCACGGCCCCTCGGCATGGCCAGGGTGAGGGCAACAGCCACCCGTGCCAGGGTTGCCGCTGCCGGCCGCATGGGCAGCCCCCGCCTCGCCCCACGGCAGCACCGGGGACCTGGCACGGGCAGAGCTGGGGGAACCCGGGAAGCAGCGAGGTGGGAAGAAACCCAAGGGGAAACTGCCCCCAGGGCCCCCCTGCTCAGCACCCTGGGGGCCGGGGACCAGCGGCGGCCAGGACGGGGAGAGTAAGGGATGGCCAGGGGTGGCACGGTGTCCCAGGGATGGCCATGATATCCCAGGGATGGCTGCAGTGTCCTGGGAGTGACTGTGGTGTCCCAGGAATGGCAGTGGTGTCCCAGGGGTGGCCGTGGTACCCAAAGCCAGCCAGATCTCCAAGGGCTGGATACGGCCTCTCAGGGGTGTCCGCGTTGTCCCGACAGCAGCCACGGTGCCCGAGGGATGGCTGTGATGTCCCAGGGTGGCCATGGGACATGGAGACAAGGGACAGGAAGAGGAATGGGAAAGCTGAGGCTGCGGGAACCAGGACCCCCCCCCCCCCGCCAGCCCTGCTGCAGCGGCGGCAGCATTTTGGGGCTGACATAGGCTCACAGCCAGGCCTCGAATGGCATCCCACCCCACCGTGTCCCCTGTCCCGGCCAGCCCAGTGTCACCCCTGGGATGCTCGGCCCCACCTCAGCTTTGGCACTGATGCCGGTGCGGTACCCGCAGCAAATGAGGGAGGGGGCAGCATCCCTGGGGGACCATAGAGACCCTCAAACCCTGGGGTCTGGGTGGGAGCGGGGCAGTGCCCCCCTGACCCTACACAGGGACCCACTGGGGGGGCCAGCAGTGCCGTGAGTCACCCTGCACCCCACCCTGTGACTCAGGGACCGGCAATCCACCCCCATGGGTGCTCGGCCACCCACGCACCCTGTCCTGTGCTGCCGGCCACACTGGGATGCCACCGGCCACGCCACCGGCCAGGGCTGCCTGAGGGTACCCCAACCCCTAGCCCCTCCTCGCACATGGATGGGATAAAGGCGGTGATGGGGGGCCCATGGTGTGGCACTATATCCCCCCATGGAGCAAAGGCTGGGGGGCAGCGGGGGGGTCATAGCTCTGCCCCGGCTGCTTTGGGGGCTGCTGTGGGGTGGGTGGCCCCGTGCCCCATAGTGCCCCTGCCCGCGCACCCCGAGGCCGGCCCAGGAGGGGCACAATGAGGGTCCGCTGTCCCCCCCCCCAAGCCCCACGGACAGCCCTGGGCTGCCCTGAAGGTCAGCCCTGAGGCCAGGCCAGAGGCCACCGGCCACCAGCAGCATGCTGGGGTCCAGTGCTGACACCTGCGGGCGAGGGACCGTCCCTACATGGCACCCTGCCCTGCGTGGCACCGTGTCCCTCCGTGTCATTCTGCCCCTGCACGTCACCACATCCCTGTGTCACTGTGTCCCTACAGGTCACCCCTCCTGACGTGTCACCCTGTCCCTCTGTCACTTTGCCCTTATCTCATGCCCTGTCTAAATACCCCCCCCCCCCCTTCCTACGTGTCACCCCTACCCGTCACCGCAGCCCGATCCTGTGGGCGATTTGGGGCAGGGGCACTGGGGCTGGGGGCTGCCGGGGGGAGCAGGGCTACGGTGCCCTTGAACCCATCCGCCCTGGGAACGCCGGGCCAGTGCCACAGGCAGAGCTGGGCAGCACCAGTGTCCCTGCCCGGTGGCACGGGGATTTGGGAGGGACCTGGGACATGGGGGCTGCAGCAGGGACGGAACGATCGGGCCTGTGCCGGCTCCGTGGGAGCCAGGGGCACCGCTGCCCCGAGTGCCCGTGGGGAGAAGTGGCATCACTGCCTGCTGGGACCCCCCCGGACACACACGTGGGGTACGGTGCTGCCCGGCCCCACTCTGCAGCCTGGTGTGGGGTAAACCCCAGTCCTGCGGTGCCCTGTCCTCGTCCTCCAGCACTGGGATTGGGGCAGCCCAGGCTCCAGCAGTGACCCCCTCCGTAGCCCCCACCGCCCCCATCATCCCCTCCTTCCATTCTCTACCCCCTCCATCTCCCCATCGCCTCCTCCATCCCCTCTCCATAGTCCCCCCATCCCCTCCATTGCCCCTCCATCCCTCCTCCACCCCCCTCCATCCCTCCTCCATCCCCCTCTATTGCTCCCTCCATTCCCCTCCACCCTCCCCATCATCTCCATCCCGCCTCCACCACGGCCTCCATCCCCCCCTGCATTGTCCCTCCCATCCCCCTTCCACCCCCCCTCCATCCCTCCCTCCAACGCTGCTGCATCCCCCCTTCCACCCCCTCCTCCATCATACCCTCCACTGAAGCTTCCATCCCCCTCCATCCCCCCTCCATCCCACTCCACCCTCCCCATCATTTTCACCCCCCCGTATGCCCCCTCCATCCCACTCCACCCTCCCCATCATTTTCACCCCCCCCATGCCCCCTCCATTGTCCCCCCCATCCTGCTTCCATCTCCCCTCAGCCCCTGCTGCATCCCCCTTCCACCCCCCCTCCATCATGCCCTCCATTGTAGCCTCCATCCCCCTCCATCACTGGGGCTGTGCCTTTGGCGAGGGGACCGTCCCCCCCCGCGAAAGCTTCTGGAGACAGAGGACTTGGATTGCACCAGGCAGTCCTGCGTATGGCAGCAAATACCCTAATTAATTAATTATGGGATAATCTCTGGTTCCGGGGAACGGGCGGCTGCCGAGACTCGATTAACCACAAGAATGTTTAATCTCCCACCGAAGCCCCGGGCTGCCTCTCCCGTAAGGTGCCAGGGATTATTCCCTCTGGGCCGCAAGCGAGCCCATGCAGGGACGTGCCAGCCGTGCCGGGGCTGGCAGCGGGACGGGACTGGGCACCGGCACCGGGCACCGGCACCGGGAGGCCGGGGTTTGCTGCGGTGAGGGGCACGCACAACCTGGGGGAGCCCAGCGACCCCGAAACACCGCAGAGGCGGCTGGCGAGGGTGACGAGGGTGACACTGCCCTGGCCCCGCAGGAGATGGGTGGGGGGGAGATATCCCTGTTCCGGCTGCCGGGCCTGAGGAAAGAGCTTTGTCCCTGCTGGACTGCTGGGGCTGGGCACCTCCCTGTGCCCTCTCATGCCTCTCCTATCATCCATCCTGCACCCTGTGTCCCAATCCTGCATCCCTTATCCCATATCATGTACCCTGCGCCCTGCATCCCAATCCTGCATCCTTCCTCACACACCCTGCATCCCGCATCCCAATCCTGAACCCATATCCCACATCCTGTACGCTCCATTGCACATCCCAGTCCTGCATCCTGCATCCAACATCGTGTACCCTGCATCCCACACAATTGCTCTGCATCCCACTGACAAATCCTGCGTCCTGCATCCTACAACCCACATCCCAATCCTGAACCCATATCCCACTTCCTGTACCCTCCGTCAGGCATCCTGTATCATCTCACATCCTGCACCCTGCATTCTGTATTCCAATCCTGCATCCTGCATCCCACATCCCAATTCTGCCTTCTGTATCCTGCATCCCAGTCCTGCATCCCACATCCTGCACCCTGCATCCCAGACCTGCATCCCAATTCTGCCTTCTGTATCCTGCATCCTGCATCCCAGTCCTGCTCCCTGCATTCAACATCCCAATTCTGCATCCCAATTCTGCATCCCACATCCTGCACCCTGCATCCCAATTCTGCCTTCTGTATCCTGCCTTCTGTATCCTGCCTTCTGTATCCTGCATCCTGCATCCCAGTCCTGCACCCTGCATCCAACATCCCAATCCTGCATCCCAATCCTGCATTCTGTGTCCCAATCTTGCATCCTGCATCCTTCATCCCAGCCCTGCATCCCAATCCTGTATCCCAGTCCTGCACCCTGCATCCTGCATCCCAGCCCTGCATCCTGCATCCCAGCCCTGCATCCCAATCCTGCATCCCACACCCTGCACCCTGCACCCTGCATCCCACATGGCAGCCCTGCATCCCACATCCCGCATCCTGCATCCCACATCCCAATCTTGCATCCCAGTCCTGCACCCTGCATCCTGCATCCCAATCCCGCACCCCACCCCCTGCATCCTTCATCCCACATCCCAGCCCTGCATCCTGCGTCCCAGCCCTGCCCCCTGCATCCCAATCCTCCATCCCACCCCCTGCATCCTGCACCCTCCATCCCGCATCCCACCCCCTGCATCCCGCATCCCAGCCCCGCACCCCGCACCCTGCATCCCACCCCCTGCATCCTTCATCCCGCACCCCGCATCCCAGCCCCGCATCCCGCTCCCCCCGCCCCTCCGGCGCCGCACAAAGACAGGACTACAGCTCCCGGCGTGCCCGGCCGGGGGGGGGGGGGACACGACGACGACGACGACGGGGGGACGCGGGCGCGGAGGGGGGGGCCGGGGCCGGCAGCGCGCCCGCCGCCCGCGCCGCTGCCTGTGCCTGCGCGTGTGCGTGTGTGCGGGGCCGGCAGCCAATCAGCCGCGCCGCCGCCCGCCCCCCCCCCCCCCCCGCCGGCAGCCGCCCCGCCCCGCCCCGCCCCGCCCTGCCCGTCCCCGCACACGGGCGGGGCGCAGCGGCCGCGGCTGCCATGAGCGAACGCCCGGCGGGGCCGCCCCCCCGCCGCCGCCGCCCCCCGGCCCCCCAAACCCTCCGGTCTGCTTCTGCCCGCGGCCCCCGCCCGGCCCCGCTCCCGGCGGCCCGGGGGATGCTGCGGGGGCGGCGCGGCTGAGCGACACCCCCCCCCCCCCCCCCGCCGCCGCCGCCGCCGCCCCAGCTCCCGCTCCCGGCTGCCCCCCCCCCCGCCGCCGCCGCCGCTCTCCGCCGCCGCCCGGCCCCGCCCGCCGCCGCCATGGCCGGTAAGTCCCGCAGCGGCTGCGAGGCGCTGAAGGTGGTGGCCCGGTGCCGCCCGATGAGCAGGAAGGAGGAGGCGGCGGGCTACGAGCGCGTCCTGGAGCTGGACGTGAAGCTGGGGCAGGTGAGCATCCGAAACCCCCGCGCCGCCCCCGGGGAGCTGCCCAAGACCTTCACCTTCGACGCCGTCTACGACGCCAGCTCCAAGCAGGCGGACCTCTACGACGAGACGGTTCGGCCGCTGATCGACTCCGTGCTGCGGGGCTTCAACGGCACCATCTTCGCCTACGGCCAGACCGGCACCGGCAAGACCTACACCATGCAGGGGGCCTGGGCGGAGCCGGAGAAGCGGGGCATCATCCCCATCTCCTTCGAGCACATCTTCACCCACATCTCCCGCTCGCAGAACCAGCAGTACCTGGTGAGGGCCTCGTACCTGGAGATCTACCAGGAGGAGATCAGGGACCTCCTCGCCAAGGACCAGAGCAAGAAGCTGGAGCTGAAGGAGAACCCCGAGACGGGGGTGTACATCAAGGACCTCTCCTCCTTCGTGACCAAGAACGTCAAGGAGATCGAGCACGTGATGAACCTGGGGAGCCAGACGCGCTCCGTGGGCAGCACCAACATGAACGAGCACAGCTCCCGCTCCCACGCCATCTTCCTCATCACCATCGAGTGCAGCGAGACGGGGCCGGACGGCGAGGAGCACATCCGCGTGGGCAAGCTCAACCTGGTGGACCTGGCCGGCAGCGAGCGCCAGAGCAAAATGGGGGCCCACGGAGAGCGCCCCAAGGAAGCCTCCAAGATCAACCTCTCCCTCTCCGCCCTGGGCAACGTCATCTCCGCCCTCGTGGACGGCAAGAGCACCCACATCCCCTACCGGGACTCCAAGCTGACCCGCCTGCTGCAGGACTCCCTCGGGGGCAACGCCAAGACAATCATGGTGGCCACCTTGGGCCCGGCCTCCCACAGCTACGACGAGAGCCTCTCCACCCTCAGGTTCGCCAACAGGGCCAAGAACATCAAGAACAAGCCCCGGGTGAACGAGGACCCCAAGGACACCTTGCTGCGGGAGTTTCAGGAGGAGATCGTCCGGCTGAAAGCCCAGCTGGAGAAGCGCGGCATGCTGGGGAAGAAGAGGAGAAGGAGCAGCCGGAGGAAGAAGGCGGTGGACGGAGAGAGCGCCACGGAGAACGAAGGGGAGGACGACAACGAGGACGGCCTGGAGAAGAACATGGAGAATTACTTGAAGGAGCAGAAGGAGAGGCTGGAGGAGGAGAAGGCCGCTATCCAGGACGACCACAGCCTGGTGAGCGAGGAGAAGCAGAAGCTGCTGCAGGAGAAGGAGAAGATGATCGAGGATCTGCGGAAGGAGCAGGAGGCCACGGAGCTGCTGGCCACCAAGTACAAGGTACGTCTCGCCACCCGCCGTCGCGAGCGACGCTGGGGGAAGACCTGCTTTGCCTCCGGCCCCTCCTGGGGGGCTGGAATGGCTCCCGAGCAGGGTGGGCTCCTGAGCAAGGTGGGCTCCCGAGCAGGGTGCCCAAGGGCGGCCCCGTGCCTCCGGTGTAGTGGCGGGCTGGGGTTGCCCTCAGACGTGGACCTGCGTGGCGACCCGGTGTGGAAGCTCCCGGGGGTGCGGGGTGGGAAGGGCCACGGGGGAGTGGATCACTGGTGGCACGAGTTTGCTGTGCTCAGCTCTCGTCCGCCTCGGCACAACAAAGCAGCTTGCGGCAGGGCGGGGGAGCGATGCTGCGGATTCGTCCCCGGTGGCCCCGGGAACGCGCCCAGGGCTGGGGCTGGGGACGCGGCACCGCCTGCCCCCCCGCCTCCCCCCCGCCTGCCCCCCGCTCCCGGCCAGCCCCACGGCTCCTGCCCTGCCCGCCGGGCTCTGCCGGGGACGGGCAGGACTGTGAGCCCGCAGGCAGGGTCTGGCAGCTCTGCGGGGACCCCCGTCCCCCCTCCCCACCTCAAATCCTTCCTGGCACCCCCGAGCCGGAGCCGGGTGGATGGGGGGGCATGTTACCGGCACCCTCCGAGCCACCAGCTCGGGGATGCGGGGCCGAGCGCGAGAGGGGCCGTGGCAGCCCCAGCCCAGCCCTGGGCAGTGTGCCGGGGGTGTGGGGCTGCAACACTGCCCCCCCCCCCCCAGCCCCAGCCCTGCTCCCGTCCCTGGTGGGGCTGGGGGGTCCTGACCCCCTGCTGCAGGGCCGGTGTGAGCGTGGGGCTGGGATGGCCGTCGGGGTGGTGGGGAAGGAGCTCCGGCACCCTGACCCGCCGCGTCACACTCCGGCACAGCCCCTCCGTCACCGCGGTGGCCCGGATGCGGTGGCCGGGCTGGAGACCTAGCACGGAGCCCCCCAGGCGGGGACATGCCTGGGGTGTCGGTCCCTGCCTGGGATTTCGGGGGCTGAGCAGGGGGATGCTCTCGTACCCTCCTCCGTGGCCAGAGCCGTGTTTGTTGCAGCCCCAGGGATGCGTGGCCGTGCCCGGGGATGCGTGGCAATGCCTGGATGCCAACGCAGAGACCCGTGGGCTCACGCTGGGACGTGCCGCCGTGGGACGCACGCATCGGTCGCCGGCTGGCACGACTGGTGTCCCATGACGGGTGTCCTGGCGGAGCAGGATGCTCGGCACGGAGGTGGGCTCCCCGCAGCCGGTTCCCCCCCACCGCCGCTGCGGTGGAGGGCAGGTTGTCGCTGGCAGCCGTCCCGCGCGGTCTCCTCGTCCGGCACGGCGCAGCGGGGCTGGCTCGGGGCCACGGCGTGTCCTGTAACTGCTGAGTAACGAGGCAGGGCTGGAGGCGAGATGACGCCGCATCCCCTTTGGTGGCCTTCGGAGCCGCTCTCCGTGCCATGACTCTCCGGGCACGGGGGTACGGTACAGCCGCACCAGTGAGGTATCGCCCCGGGGGGCAAAAATCCCCCCTGTGCCAGCGATGGAGGGGCAGAGCCTGCCGCGACACCCACCCACCCCGCTGGGCAGTGCCAGGGACCTGCCTGGGGGGACATGGCGGGGGACGCTGGGTGGCTTCCCGGTGCCCACGGGCAGCTCTGCCACGCAGCGGGGCCAGGCAAGGAGCCCTGTGTCCCGCTCACAGCGTCGAACGGCCCGGTAGCGTCCGCGGCAAAGGCAGCCGTAGTAACTGGGGGGACACGGGGTGCCCCACACGCGCGCGGGCGACCCACGCTGGACCCCCGTCTTGCCGTCGCGCTCGTGGACGTGGGCTCTGCCTCTGCCGTGCCCCCCCATCCGGCTGGGACGCGTGGGCAGCATCGATCTCGGAGAGGCGGGGGCCAGCCTGCCCAGGCAGATGTGCACCTTGGCACCCAGATGTGCACCTCGGCATCCAGATGTGCACCTCAGCACCCAGATGTGCCCGGCCCGTGCCGCGGCGGGAGGCTGCGGCAGAGCCTCTGCCTCGGCTTGGCCAGGGCGCCGGGTGCAGCCGTTCCGGGCCCCTCGCCCGACGGCTCTGCCGGGTGCCGAAGCCGGGGTCGGCAGGCGGGAAAGTGCCGGGGAAGTTATTTGGGTGCCGGAAATGAGTTCCCGTGAGAGGCTTAGCGTACAATCTGTCCCACGCGCTAAAGAAGATTGGGAGTCGTCTTCCTTAGAGGGAATAAATGCTTTTGTCAGGGGGAAAACAGCCGCGCTAAGAAACCCCTTAATCCCTCGGCGAAGGCAGTAGCCGGCGGTGAACCCCGCGGGGAAGGACGGCGGCACCGTGCCCTGACCAAGCATCGTCCCAGCACCCGCCTGGTCGCCCCGGTCCCCTCCCTTGTGCCCTCCTGGTGCCCCCCAGTCCTGCTGGGGCAGGACGCACCCCGGCAGGGCACAAGGGACACTCGCCAGCACAGGGTGCAACTGGGACCAGCCAAGAACTGGGTCTGGAGGAGGAGGAGGTGTGAGGGGTGAGGGGTCCATGGAGCCCCAGCCCCCCCAGCCCGGCTGCTCTGGGGAGCCCTAGCAGGGCATGGCATGGGGCCGGGTGGGGGGGCTGCCCTCGGGGGTCTCAGCCCCCCCACTGCGGCAACCCGGTGGCTTCCCGGCAAAATGCCCGGCCAGCAGCACCTAACCGAAGGCAGCGGGGCTGGGAGGAAGGAGGAATCCTCGGTGTCGGGGCCTGGGGGGGTGCAGCAGGTTTGGGGGGGGCTGGATGGGGCACCCGGGAGGGGATGTGCCCCTTAGCACTGAACGGCTGCGAGGGTCTCGCGGGGGTGCGGGAAGGTGGGAGCTGGTGGTACGGACGCAGGGGTTGTCCCACGGGTGCTGGGGGGGCTCCTTGTGCGCCTCTAAAACCCCACGCTGCGCACCCCCGCAGCCGTCCCGCGTGGGGCCGGGAAGGGGAAAAAATTGGGGGAAAATAGGAGAAATAGAGTATTGCCCCAGATAGCTGTCGGTGTGAACGGCGGTCACCGGTTTGCCCGAGCCCCCGCCTCCAGCTGGGGTGCCCGGGGCTGTGATGGGGTACGGCGGGGGGGGGCACACGGCCCCCCCGGGGAGACCCCTGCCCAGGGGCACGTGCCGGCAGCACCGATGAATGACAAGCGACGGCCACGCTGTCCCACTGACACCCGGACACAGTGACATGGCTACAGGCATGCACACACCCTGCACGTGGGTGCACACGCGTCTTGCACGGGTGTGCGCACACACGGTGCATGGCGTGCTCACCTCTGGCACGGGTGTGCGCAGACACCCAGTGCTTGTACACGCACCGGCACGCGTGTGCGCACGTATTCAATACGTGCACACACCTGGCGCATCGTGCACGCACCCCTGTGCTTGTGCACACACGTCCTGCACGTGTGTGTGTGTGCACAGGCTGCATGTTGGTGCACACCCATCAGACACACGTGTGCACGCACACCGCAGGAGGACACACACGTGTCCCACGCGTGGTGCGAGCCAGGGAAGGCTGGGCTGAGAGCGCTGCGCTGGGGCTGGAGGGAAGGCTGCGTGTGTGTGTGCAAATGTGTGTGCGTGCACGAGCGTGCACGGGTGTGCGTGCATGGGGGGCTGTACATTAACACGTGAGTGCATGGGGTAAAGGAGAGTGTGCTTGTGTGTGAGCACAACCGTCTGCATGCTTGGGCGTGCGTGTAGTGGTGTGCGTGCAGGGGGGGTGACTGCGCACCGGCATGTGCGTACCTGGGTGTGTGCACGTACACCCATACGTGTGTGTGTGTGTGTGTGAGCACTGCCACGGGAGAGGGGAGCCCCGTTCCCCCAGGGAGACAAAGGGAAACACGGGTGGGGTGGGCTGTGGGTGACGGGGTGGGAAGGGACAGGGTGGGATGCTGGGGTGGGGAAGCGCTGCTGTGGGTGGTTTCCCTGCAGCATCTCCCCCCAGCAGGTCCCAGGGGGCTCAGGGCAGAGCCCCCCCTGCCCCAGCTCGCCACAGCTCGGCTGGGGCCGGGTCCCCGCTGCCGGCAGCTGCTGCACATCCGCGGCGTCCCGCTGGCTCACGGCTGTGCGGAAGGCAGCGAGACCCGAAACAGCCCGGGCTCAGCGCCAGCGGCCCCGCGTCAGGTCCCCACGGAGGGGCCACGTCGCTCGCACCCCCCTGCCGCGGCCCCCGTCGCCGTGGCCGGCGGTGCCGAACCGGCCCCAAGCTCGTCGGTGTCCATGCGCAGCCCCCTCCCCATCAGCCAGGGACCAAAGCATGTGCTGCACCAAAAGCTCCCACCTCCCCGAAAGCGGGGTTGAGGACAGGGTGCCCAGGACAGGGACTAGAGACGGGGGTGACCACCCGGCGAGGACGGCTTGGGGCAAACCCCACGGTGGGGGGGTGGTTGGGAGATCCACGCTCTGACCCCCCCACCCCGCTCTGTCCCCCCCAGGCGATGGAGAGCAAGCTGCTCATCGGCGGCAGGACCATCGTGGACCACACCAACGAGCAGCAGAAGATGCTGGAGCTGAAGCGGCAGGAGATAGCCGAGCAGGTAACGGCGTGGGGGCCTGACCCGGCTTAGGCGGGTGCCGGGGGTCCGGTTCCCCCTCCCGGCTCTGAGCGTTTCCCCCTGTGCTGCAGAAACGCCGGGAGCGGGAGATGCAGCAGGAGATGTTGCTGCGGGACGAGGAGACCATGGAGCTGCGGGAGACTTACACCTCCCTGCAGCAGGAGGTGGAGATCAAAACCAAGAAGCTGAAGAAGGTGAGAGCGTGGCAGGCGGGGACGACCGTCCCTCCGGCCCCCGAGCCACGGGGCTGAGGGTCTGCTCCTCTCCCCCAGCTGTACGCCAAGCTGCAGGCCGTGAAGGCGGAGATCCAGGACCAGCACGACGAGTACATCCGCGTGCGCCAGGACCTGGAGGAGGCGCAGAACGAGCAGACGCGGGAGCTGAAGCTCAAGTAGGTGGTCCTGCGGCCCCTGGGCTCGGGCGCAGCCGTGCGGGGTGTGCAGGGCAGAATTGGGGTGCTCGGAGCGGAGCTGGGGTGCGCAGCTGGAGGGAGCAATATGCCGGCTGATGGGCCCAACTGAGTGCTTCCTACCCCGTCAGCGGTGGGAGAAGGTGTAAAGCATTCAAACCTGTTGAGCTGGGTGGGTTGCACGCGAGAGTATTAAAAAGTTTCTGAGAAACGTGAAAAACCAGAAAATACACAAGCAGAAGCGACAGCGCGGCAGCAGTGCGCCCTATGGCTCGTTTACGGGACGTGGCCGTGGTAGCTGGAGGGAAGCGTCCCCCGAGGGCACCTGCAGACCTGCTGCGGCCCCAGCACGGGCAGCGGAGGGAGGGCAGCTTTGGGGGGACTCGGTGTGAGCCCCAGCCCCGTGGGGGCACCCGGCAAAGCCGGGCAGTGCTTTCCCTCCAGGAACCTCCCAGCAGGAGATGCAGCTTCTAGTCCACCATCTTTAGTGGGTTTGTTTTCACTTCAAGCAATTATTTTATTCAATGTCTTAAGAAAATCCCACCCAGACATATAAATATATTTTAGCATTTTCAAGGTGAAATATTTGTACTTTTACTAGAAACAAAATTTCATCTCAAATTTTGCTACCTTGGAACGCGATTCAAACTTTTTAAAAGCCAGCAACTCAATGAAAGCAACTCATCAGCTCGAAACAATTTTCTGCAGCTGCTCGATTTGCCCCAAAAAACGTGGAAAAAAAGATTCCTTTTGGGGTCCATTTGCATCATTGAACTTTCCTTTAGTTTCTGGTCGGGCAGCTGGGGGAGCAGACGGGTCCGGGGGTTCCTGCGTGGAGGAAGGCTTGCAGAGCTGCCCGAGTGTCTTAGCTCCTCTCTCATGACCGTCTTCCTCTGCCCTCCCTCTTCTGCCTCTCTCGCCTCTCTGTCGGCTGGACCTGCTGCTTCAACCTCTCCATTTCCATCATGTTTCCATCTTCTGGCTGTTTTCCCATTTCCCTGTGCTGTCACACTCTCTTCCTGACATCCCTTTTCTCTCCCTTTCTGACCTGTTTTCTGTCACTTGTCACATTAACTCCTTCCTCTCCTGCTCCTTCCCACCCCCTTGCTCCTGCTCCGTCTCTCTCTTGGCCGGTCACTCGCTCAGGTACTTGATCATCGAGAACTTCATCCCACCAGAAGAGAAGAACAAGATCATGAACCGCCTGTACTTCGACGGTGAGGAGGACCAGTGGAAGTTCCAGCCGCTGGTGCCCACCGGAGGGTACGTCCCCGGCCCCGACCCACGCTCTGCCTCGGCACTGCTGACCTGCGGGCACGAAGCCTCTGCCTGCAGGGCAGGGATGTCCCCGGGGATGGGGGGACGGCAGGGACCCCGGGATGCTTGTAGGTGCCTACAGGTGGAAATCCTCTCCAAGCCAAGCCCCACCAGGAAGGGCCACCCTTCCCTTGCTGTAGACAAACTCCGTTCGTCACTGTTTGGACGCGGTTTCAGTAGGTATTTATGTTCTCTAACACATGTTCCTCTCTTAATTAATTTTTTAGAAACAGCAACCAAATGAAGAAGCGGCCTACCTCTGCAGTGGGGTACAAGAGACCCATCAGCCAATACGCCCGCGTGGCCATGGCCATGGGATCCCATCCTCGGTACCGGGTAAGTGAGAGGGAACTGGTGCGTGCCAGGGGGACAAGAGGTTGTTGGATAAATGGGATGATAAATGGGATGGATGGTTGGATGGAAGGAAGGAAGGAAGGAAGGATGGGTGGATGGTGGGATGGATGGATGAGTAGGTGGATGGATGGGTGAGTGGACAGATGGAGGGATGGATGGATGAACAGTGAGAGAGGACACGGAGTAAACAAGCTCATGATGATTTGGGATACGTCAGTTCAAGCTCCCAGCTTTATCCTCCCACTTGGCAGGATCGGTGGCCGTGCTCTCAGCCGGTCCTTGAGCTGCTGGCTCACTGGCTATGGCAGCTCCTGCCGTTTGAACGGATGGGGCCATTCAGTCTTGCCTGCTGGACTCAGCCCCAGGAAAGACCAGAAGAGCCTGAGCAGAGCTGTGAGCCTGCACCCCAGTTTGGAGCTTGCCCTGCGGCTGTGGCAGCCAGAGGAGGGTCCCACTCCGCGGCATGCTGGTCAGCTTCTCTCGGCAGCGTGGACTTGCTAGAGCTGGTGCTGTGTTTTGCCACGTGGTGACTCTTCGTGTTGGTTTTCCCGTTGCCCTGTCCTGCTGCAGGCTGAGAACATCATGTTCTTGGAGCTGGACCTCTCCCCTCCGGCCATCTTTGAGTTTGAGCGGAGCAGGGACCCGGCAGAGCAGGACCCCCGGGCTCTCCACCTGGAGAGGCTGATGCACCTGGACAGCCTCCTGGAGCGGCCGGCGGCCTCCCGGGTGAGGAAGTCCCGCTCCTGGTGAGTGCCAGCGGGCGGAGGGGACGCGCGTGGGATGCGGCGCGGCCGGGATGCTCCGTGCGGGGCAGTGCGTGGGCGCGGGGCAGGCAGAGGAGTCGCGGCGGAGCCGCAAGCCCCCCGTTCCTTTTGGGGTGGAAACTGGCCATGAGTTGTTGGGGTGTGGTCAGATTTTAAAATACGGCTAACATTGCTTTGGTAACGGTTGTTGGATGTGTATTAAAAACAGGGTGATGATGTCATATATCATCAGACGCATCTCAGCACAGGACAGACATGGACCTGTTGGAGCGGGTCCAGAGGAGGGACACAAAAATGATCCGAGGGCTGGAACACCTCTGCTCTGAAGACAGGCTGAGAGAATTGGGGTTGTTCAGCCTGGAGAAGAGAAGGCTCCGGGGAGACCTTACAGCAGCCTTGCAATACTTAAAGGGGGCTTATAGGAAAGATGGGGACAGACTTTTTACAAGGGCCTGTAGTGATAGGACAAGAGGTAATGGTTTTAAACTAAAAGAGGGGAGATTCAGGCTAGATATAAGGAAGACATGTTTTACGCTGAGGGTGGTGAGACACTGGCCCAGGTTGCCCAGAGAGGTGGTCGCTGCCCCATCCCTGGAACCATTCAAGGTCAGGTTGGACGGGGCTCTGAGCAACCTGATCTGGTTGAAGATGTCCCTGCTCATGGCAGGAGGTTGGACTAGATGACCTTGAAAGGTCCCTTCCAACCCAAACCATTCTATGATTCGATGATACACATATCTCCCAGATGGTAAGACACAAGGTATCATCCTGCCCGACACTGGGTATCCTTTGGTGCTGCCTGCATAGCAAATGACTGAGAAAATGGCTGGATTTCGGGGACAGCAGGAGGCAGGGGAAGGGAAAGGAGAAGGAAACCAAGTTTTTTCTGTTCGTCTCCCCATCCAGGTGCCAGACGCCGCGGTCACTGCCATCCTCAACCACGCATGTCTCCCTCACCTCCAGCTCCCCATGCACCGCCACGATGCCAGCTCAGGAGTGACATCCTTCACCCCCTCGCCCCCCACACCGCCTCGCAGCGAGGACTGTGCCCCGCCGACGGCCGAGGAAGGGGCCTCAGCCGGCAGCATCTCCACCGGTCCCAGTTCGTCTTTGTCTTCAGCTACTTTGTGTGCGCGTGTGTTTGTGTGAGACGCTCACGAACAGCCCCCGGGGCGAGGGGAGCTGCCCCCTCCTTCCTTCTGCCCCCCCCTTCCCCGATCTGGATCTGTCACTTTATTTATTTAACGTATTTATTTATGGAGTGGTTGATGCGCAGCGTCAGGAGGTGCGTTCGGACTGGAGGACATCCAAGGCTGGCAGTGGGCACCACGCCGACCCCTCCTCGGGTACGCTCGTCTCCCAGCCCTCCCCACGCCGCCACCGCAGCCCCCGTGCAGGGCTGGGGCACGGGGACACCGCTGGGGTGGGCACCACCGGCGTACTGCTCACCATCGTGCTCCGCAGAGCAGGTGGGAGAGAGCACGTGCCCCTCTCTGGTGGCTTTGGCAGAAGGTGAGGCAGCCCCGGACACTGGTACTGCGTTTGCTTTGCTGGATCCCAGGGAACTTGGCGATTTCTACAAGGATTTGGAGACCTCGTGGTGGCAGCACCTTGCGCTGGGCTTGTCAGAGGCCCAGAGGGACTCTCCAGCCTGCATCAACACTGGTGGCAGCAATGACATCTCATTGACTTCTTGCCATGGCTGTCGCTCCAGGAATGCCAGCTCCATTCACCGAGAGAGCTTGCAGATTAACCAAACCAAGCCAGTCCCGGTGACGCTGGGACTTTGTTCACCTGTGCCACGCTCGGGAGATGGCTGGCCCTGTCCTCTTCGGTTGCCTGACACCCAGCTTGCTCCCATCCCTGATTAAGTGGGTGTTTAACTCCTTACAGCAAGAACAGGAGATGGAAATCTCCGTCCCCTTCCACCCACCCCTGCCAAAGACACACATAGTCTGGGGAGCAATGCTACCTAAGTGAAACCAGAGGTGAGCGTGTCCACCATCCTGGCAACTAAAGGCAACGAAGAAATGCAGGACACGATGGTGATGCCCAGAGGGGTGATTTCAACATTGCTGTCCTCTGGGCTGGGTAATACCATGTGGAGATCACCTTGTAGTTGGGAGAAATTTCCTGGTTATTGCATGGGTCATGGAGGGATGGACATGAAATGGGTAATGGATAGGAGGGGGCAAGCCATAAGGCCACTCCGGCGACCTGAAACTCATCCCAGGCAGCAGCGTGCGTAGGTGCCAGGACATCACTCGGTGTTCCTGAGTGATTCAGCTCTCAGCAATTCGACTGAGGGAAGGTGGGTCCTTGTTGAAGACCATTCCTGGCAGTGCCAGGCCAGCAGCTGTGGTTTCCCTGGGATGGCTTCTGGATGTGCGGAGGTGGGGGAGATCCATTTGTTTGACAAGATCCTAATGAATGAGGGAGCAAGCCCCTGGTTGACATGGGAGGATACGGGTCTTCAGAGGGACGTACGCTGAGGCCGGTCCCTGGGAAGGCACATCTGAGAAGATGTGCCGGTAGGGACTGTCTTCTGGCATCTTCTTGATAGTTGCCCTCTGCCACCATCTTCCCTGCCTGTGTCCCGTAACACCTTCCGCCTCTTTGAAATCTTTGTCCCCTTCTCCCGCACCCCAGCAGCTGGCTTGTAGGCGATTTTGGAAGCTGACATTGCTCCCAGGACTGAGCTCACTCCCTTCGAGCAGCAGCCAGGTCTGGTTAGTGCTCAGCCTGGGGAGGAGGGTGCGGGATGAAAGGTGTTTTAGGAGTGAGAGATCGGTCCCTTCCGTGGCTTGGGGTGAGGTCCTTCTGTCCGCAGGTACCGCCAGCAGCCAGGGGGTTGTCCGTGTGCATCCCCCGGAGCAGGCTAGCTCCAGGCCCGTGAAACACGGTGGGTGAGAGTTTATTTAGTTTTCAGGATAGCGTCTGGGAGTCAGCGTCAGGAAGCACAGACCTCAGGAAGGGGAGAAGCTGTCTGCAGGGTGACCCGCAGGAATATATTTTCCTCCCTTCCTTGTTTTCTAATTGCCCCAAGTTCACCTTCAGCCAGATCAGCAGCTCGCGGAGCCCGAAGCTGATGAACCGGCGACAGTCTCTTTTACCTCCGTTCTCTACCCAGGGCATGGGAAACAAAGCTCAAGAGCTGATGGAGTCCTCTCGTTCCCCCCCGGCTTGCCCCAGGCCATGGAGCATCATGTTGAAGGGTGGATGTTCTCCACACCCATCTCCCATGGCACGCGTTGGTCCTCATGTGTGTCATGGCAAAGGACAGGTCCAGGTCCAGCAGGATTTTGGGCACGGTGGGATCCACGTGGAAGCCCTTCCAGCGGAGCACAGGACCGGCATCTGTGTACCTGGTGCAGGGGACGGGCTGAGCTGCTTTCAACGTCCAAGTGCCGCTTGTAATGCATCTATCGTGCGCGTGGGTCCAGCAATGTCCCGGCGATCGCTCTGCCTCGCTCCACCGCTGCCGACAACCTCCCGACCTCCTTAGCACAAACCCCAAGGAAGGTTGTAAGCAGATGCCGGTGATTTAAGCTGAGGCCGAGCGAGCTCGCGGCGGTGTTTTCCCTCTGCCTCGGGTGGCTCCGCAGCCTCTCTGCATCGCTGCAGCAACCCCAGATGTATATTTGTAATGTTCTTTGGTCTTTGTATGTTGGTGCGTGTGTATTTACATATGAGTGTGTGTAGGTGTGTGTGGGTGCGCGCGCGCGTGTAGCCAAGGGATCTATTTACCGTCAATGTGAGTGACTGTACAGGGGGCAAATCCCAGAGGGGGGGGACAGGGCTGGGCTGGGGCTTTTTTTTTTGTTGTTTAATTGTTTGTTTAGTTATTTTGGATTTCAGGCTTGGACCTTTTTTTTTTTTTCCAAGGGGGTGGGTTCGGATCTGTTTCGGATTGATTGACAAGGTGAGGGCCTTGATTAGGACCAAATTTTTGTGCCTGTTGCTCTGGTGATTTATTTAGAAATCAAAAGTTTACTGTATGGTGGCCCATCCTTGTCACTCTATACATATGAATATACAGGACATATTATAAATATATATATATTATACATACTGTATGGAGAGAGGTCATTAATCTCACACTCCCTCTGGCTTTGGATGGACACCTCTTCAATATGCTGTAATGTAGCTTTGACCCAGTGCTGGGAACAACCAGAAAGCTCCAGCACCCTTCAAAACCTGGCAATGACACCAATAAAGGAATGAGCATCATTGCAAAGGGCGTCCGCAGCCTCGTTCATCTGCAGCTCCGGCCGGCTGGAACCCGCCGGCACCGCGGTGCTGCAGCCGATGCGTTAATCTCAGCGCAGCTCCGCATCGCGCGCCGTGCTCGGGGGGACCTCCTGGGCTGTGTGTGTTTAGAGACGAGGATTTGGGATTTGGGCTCCTGCTGCTGCGCAAACAGGGGCACCGATGCCTGGATTTCTCCATGTATTTCTCCTGTTTCGTATAAGATGGAGCGTTTGTACTAAAACGCCTGTAATTTGCAGGAAGCTTCACTAGGAGAAGGTCTAAGCAGCAAAAGCTGGTTTTACTAGGTAGGAGCTCTCTCTCAAAGTCGTTGTATGAGCTCCAAGAGTGTGGAGAGGCCTATTGAAAATCGGTAAGTTGATTTGGGGCGGGGGGAATTTCATTTTACGTGCTCACCTAGTTCCTTCCAGCTTAGTGACGCCGATGCCAGGAATGGGCCCCGGCACAGTGTGGTTTATCGGCATCGATTCAGCGAGGTCTGCAGCCGCATTAGGCGCAGCACGGGAGGTGGGTAAGAGAGGAGACTGGAGCCAGGCGGGAGAGCTGGCCAGGAGCACCCGCACATCACACGTGTGGGGAGGTTGGTTCTTGCAGAGGAGGGAGGGAAGAGCCTGGGGGTAAAAGCAAGAAGTGAGATTAAATGGGGAGTTACAGCCCGCGGGGAGAGCAAGGAAGGACCCATGGACATTCAGGTGAATCAAAGCTGCTGGTGAAACAGGAGTTTGGGTAGCCTCACCGTTTCAGGAGCAGCAATACTGAGCAGGGACGAGACTGGGCATCTCCCCAGTGCTGCTGCATTTTTTCCCCATGCCATTGGAAAATGGAGAAATTCTTATGTCTTACGCGTTAACAAAGCTCTTACTCAGAAAACACTGCAAAGGCACTGAATTCCCATGCTTCGAGACTGTCCTTGGCAGTCTGACCTGTCCTGGCAACCCCCATGGCACTCCAGAAGCGCGGGCGGCTGATGCTGGGTATCGCTCCCGGCCACCGTCCCGGCTCCCTCTGCTCCCCAGCGTGGTTTAACACCGGCCTTTCCTTGTGAGCTGCCTCCGTACGCTCGTCCCATGGGCAGCCTGGGTGCCCGTGGGCACAGGGGCAAGGATGTGGACAAAGTTAGGGACAAGACCCATGATAAGAAGGAAAATGAAAGGGAACAAGAAGGCAATCCATAGGTGCATTAGTAGTAAGAGAAAAATCAAAGGATTCTTCACAATGCACCAGGGAATGAATGATAATATCAGAGGAAAAAACGAAGCATGCAATCATTTTTTTTGCTTCAGTCTTCATTTAAAAGGTCAGCTGCGATCAGATGGCTTACAATAAATGTCAGCGAAAAAGGGCTGAGGACTCAGGCTAAAATAAGAAAATGGTAGGTTAAAGATTTCTCATACATGCTGGATGTTTCCAAATCAGCCTGGTCTGATTTAATTCACACCAATGTACATAGAGAGGGTGGTAAAGCAATCTTGGAGCTGCAAGTGAGGGGCTTTGGGAACTCATAAAGAACAGGCAAAGCGTCCAAACAGGAACAGGACAAACGTAAAGAATATCTTTAAAATGGGGGAAAGGAGGATGCAGGGAATTACATACTCAACCAAATTCGACTCCTGAAAAGACATTGAATGGGTCAGCAGAATCCGTCTGTAAGTATCCACAGGAGAACAAGGTGAAAAGTAACAGCCAGCGTGGTTTGGTCCAAAGCAAATCACACCAAACCAATGTAATTTTCTGCTAAGAGACCTTGCAGATATGGAGGAAGCACAAACTATGATATATTGAGAGATTTTGGTGAAACTCTGACACGCTCACTGATGTGAGGCTGAAGTGGAGTTAACGATGGCAGATTTTTCCAAAAGAAACAGGCTGTAGGGAGGCAGAGACAGAAATGTGATTTGTTCTCCTTCAGCCCGGCACTTCCATGGGTGAGCCATGCTAGGCTCTGCTTTTCAACCAAGAACGGGACCATTTGGAAAGATTTTGCAAGAAATCAATGGGAACGATGTGAAAACATGAAAGATTGAAAGAAGCAGAGTGGTTTCCACCTAGGGCTAGAAGACTGTGGAGAGAGGAAATCATGATCTTCAAATACTGAAAAAGACTCCTGCAAAAAGAAGAGATGATCCTGTTTCAGCTACCAAAAGGAGACAGGACAAGAATTTCTGGTCTTAAAACACAGCAAGAAAG
Source organism: Harpia harpyja (assembly GCF_026419915.1). Taxonomy (NCBI): domain Eukaryota; kingdom Metazoa; phylum Chordata; class Aves; order Accipitriformes; family Accipitridae; genus Harpia; species Harpia harpyja. Next base: position 1,024,348 of record NC_068954.1, on the reverse strand, counting down.
ATTTAGATTAGCGTTCTGGAAAACTGTTGTAAGCCCCCAAGGATAACACAGCACTAGGATAGTTCACACATGTATGAACTGCTTCCACTGGAGACTTTTAAGAACGGATTAGACCGACAGCTGTCAAGAACCGTTTAGGAGGCAGTTAATCATGCTGGAGGGCAAAGGATGACGGGATAACCCCTGACCATCTCTTCCAATCCTATTTTATGTGATTCTGTGATTTGAAATTACTGCAAGGTACAGCCTGGGCGCCTGGGAGGACAGCCGAACCCAGGGCAGAGCTGGAAGAAATGGAGAGGGACAAGATAAGGAAGGGAGAAAGTTGGGGTTTGCCATGTTCAATTTACCTCTCCGCTGCCATCCAAGGCAGCCTGCAAGCAGATCAGAGAGCAAGGTCCCCAGGTAACACAGAGAGAATAAAAGGGCAAAAATGACAAATTATAAGCATCGCCACGCAGTCAGGAGCTCTATTTATTCCAAAGGAGTTCAGAAATCATGCATGAAGGGTGCAGAGAAGGGCAAAGGATTTTTCCACACCAAGTATAACTGCCAAAAATGTTCTGAAATGTCAGCTTTGGCAGTGCACATGCTATGTCCCAGGGGACAAGAAGGTGACTTCAGGCAGGTAAAAATGCTCCAGTCACCAACAATACTCTTTCCTTGCAAATCCTGCAGTGTCTGGTTCATGATGTTACAGACTTGGGGCCGTTTTCTTTTCCTCACACCAGTGGCAGACCGTCAGCGTGGAGAGAGCTGCTGGTTTGGCTTAAAGAACATGAACATTTTCTCCGTCTTTGTTTCTCTCTCCTGTCGTCATCCCCCCCCCAGGCAATGGCAAGAGGGCACGAGCGCCTGGAGAGCGTGCACAAGGTTTGTGCAGCACCCAGATGCCCTCAGCTACTGCATTTCATGAATATTGATGATCCAACTTCACAACATTTGCAATGCAGAAAATACCCAGGAGTGTCTATGTTTTCCACCTTAGCTTGATTTTGTTTTGTGATTCGTCTCCTTGTTCTTTGGGGTTGGTTTGTCTTTTTACAAACGTCTGCTGCAATTTCTTTGATAATGACATTCAGTGGCTTTAGCAGCGAGCAGAATCTTTTCTCAGGTTGAAGATCTCTCTGCTTCCCTGGAACAGCCATCCCTTGTAGTCCTAGAGCATTACACAGAACCCTGCAGTTTTTACAAGAATATTGAACCAGGTTATAGAAACATGATTTTAAAGAGCTATGTCCCATCTACTGACAGTTCAAAACAGATTATTATTTTTAACTGAAATCTATAAAATTTAGGGTAAATTCACTAGAACAATTTTGGTTTCTTTCTTACTACATAGGAGTAAGTCATAGGACTTTTTCTGTCATAAATCTAAAATTTATTCCTAAGATTTGTATGGTTCTATATGCCAATATTTACATTTTCAATGATGAACATAAGTAGATATTTTAAAGGGGCCAAACTTGTACATCCCACCTTTGAAGAAAAATGCCCATGGAGGCTCGGTGCCCCTCCGTGACTGCCATGTCCAGGTACAACGTAGAAAAGTACAAGTGTGAGGCGCCCAAGAGCCACAAGCATGGTACAAACTGAAGGATCAAGAGAAGTAGAAGCTGAACTAGCAAAGACACAACATATGCCATACACACTCGGGTGGCCAGTTTGTGGTGGTGAAGATCAGGGACCCATAGAAGTAGGGTAGCTACTTACAAATTAAATAAATGCTGACGTAACCTGCGGTGTTCAGATTGTCTTGGAGATGGAAATCCCTTCGAAGACATGGATTGAAAGAGCTGCAGAAGAACCCGCAAGAAGCTTGTGTGACTCTAACAGAGGGTGAGTGTGATGGGATGAAGGCAGATGGCTACCAAGGCAAGGTCCACAGCCTGCAACCACTACGGATAATTACTCCCTGAAGAGCATCCAGCTCTGCTTTCAAACTGTTAGAAGATGGTTTTAGTGGGCCCAGACCCGCTGGGCAGGGGTAATTGATTGCAGAACCATCGCAGTTCCCTGCGGTGTAAGACACGGGTGAGAGGTTTGGAGGGGGCACTTTGCAAGACACGCGTTGGGTTACTCCGCAGCCAGTGACCGCTGTGACTGGACAGCTGCAGAGCCGGTTCTAGTAGTGCTGGTCTCCAGACCAGGTTCACTCTCAGAGCAACGACATTCATGTGGTAAGTGATGTGAATTTAGGACTCTGTGTCTGAAGTGGAACTGGGTGCTAGAGCCAGGGTCACCAGAACAACATCTGTGCTGGGAAGCACAGGGGGAGTGACATGGCCACCCCTCAGTCTCCCGTGCCAAGGACAGAAGGATGTGTTCGGGGAAGTTTATACAGCTCTTGGTTCCTCTTCTTGCTCTCCTCTTGCGTGTGAAGAATGAGTCACCCAGATAGTGATTTGTCTCTGAAACCTCCAAAACATTTGGAGGTGTGGTTAAGATAGGCAAGGGTAGCTCAAAGCAAGGTTTACCAAATGTTTTATATCTCAGTCTCATTCAAGAAAACCGGTAACATTTGCTGTCGCTGAGCCCTGCTTCTCTTTCAGTCCTACCCCGCCACTCTTGATGGTGGTGGTAGAGGCTGCTGCTCTCCTGCCTGCCCCAGGAGCACCTACAGAGGGAACACAAAGACCATCAGGACTCCTGGCTCTCAGGAGAGCTCGTCTCTCCTCCTGACCCTGTTCCTGAGTCATGATGAGCAAGCTGCTCTGAATCCCAATTTTCCTATTGCTAAAGCAGTGCTAAAGCTTATTATCATCTTTGTAAAGTACTTTGAGATTTACTTGCTATAAAAAGTTGCAAAGGAGCTAAATGTTTTTACTACTGAGTAGATTCTAAAGTATTTCAGCACAAAGGTGACTACAGCCACTATAAATATGTTGCATGGACTTCCCAAGACAAAAGCTGTGCAGGATGCCTTTATTCGAGAAAGGTTTTTTGGGGGTTGGGGTTTTTTTTGCTGTTCCTTGATGCTCTGATGACACCCTGTGGACTTTTCCCTGTACTACTGTAGGTGTGCAAAGACCCAAGAATTTCATTCTTTTTCTCCCCAATGGCTCTTCTACTCCCTTGCCCTGCATTTTTCTCTAGTGACTTTTTTTCATCAGGCTCTCAACTCAGTCTTTAATGGCTTTTAGCAAGGGAGCCATGTCACTAATATTATTTGTTATACACTGTTCCTGTGCATTGCTGTCTTGTCAACATTTGTTGTTTTGCAAGTAGATGGTGGGGTGACCCTGACCTCTCCGTGCCCAAGCATGCTCCATGGCACATCTTGCGATGCAGCAGCAGGTTTCAGATGTTCCAAGTGATCTGTCCACTGGGACTGTGGTGATTTGAGACCTCCTTCACAATGAATTTCCCCAGGTTGAGACTCTGTTTGGAAGACTATACTTGTCCTTCGCCCCCTCAGTCCCAACTTCTGTGCCAGCAGAAGGACATATTAATTATTTGTAGCTGTTCTGCCTTAAATTGTGTTGCCTGTATGCTTATTCACATTGTGGGTATACTCACAATCAGGCGCTGATCCTTGAAGAGCAATGCTGGTGGAGGCACACAGCAGCCACTGGCTTCCCACACCATTCCACACTTGTCCGTACTTGGGAAGTACTTTCCTTCTTAGTTTCCCTCAGTCTCAGGAGAAATATTAAGGGAAGGGAAGAAGTAGAAATTAAAGTTTCTTTCTCCTGTGAGTGCTGATCTCCCTTTGAATTCACACTATGAATGCAAGCAGAACCACCTAAACCCCACCAAATAGCTGGAAGAGAGCATCAGAGTTTTCAGTGGCAAAATATTAGGACAAGAACATCAGAGTTTTCAGAGGACATCCTTCCAACAGCAGCAACATACCTGGAGACCTCATCAATCGTATTAGGTGCAGTTAACATGTGGACAGAGTTTGAGGTGGCCACACTACAGAATAGAGACACCTGCATAACATATGGGGAAGACATCAGACCTAGGTGTACGCACTTTAGGGGAAAAGAATAGTCAATGTACTGACAAGGTGAGATTCAGACTAAACCTTGGATGAAAACTTAGGTTGAATTTTATCAGTAATATTGTCCCAAATTACAGCAACAGAAGAAGAGTCAATCTTACAGATTTTAATCATCCCCTTCAGCTTGTCAGTGGTGATAGCCACCAAAAAGTCTGTCTTTATTGAAAGATGAAGACAGTGGATAGCCAAAGGCTTGCATGACAGCTCTGCTGAGGAAATGAGACTAGGCTCAAACACCGCCAAGGAATTTGGTGTGTAATGAGGGGAAACCTTTGAAGGAGCATCAAACTTGAAAGCATGGAAAAAGGAGAGAAGTGTTCCTCCTGGGGGTGGGGGCAGATACAGCCACCAAATGTATTACAAGAGGCTAGTGAAGATCTCGGAGTACTTCAGCCCCAGCAGTAATTTAAAGCGTTAAGTGGAATAAATTGAATGGAAGCCACTGGGGTGGATGTTCATCAGGATATAATTACAGCCCCTTCGGTTAGATGTCCACTGGAATGTTTTCTGCTCAAAAAAGCATGGGGCATCCTGCTGTGAGCTGTCGGAAGATATAGTGGAACCAGGAGAGATTAGATGATGAGATGAGATGAGATGAGTTGAGATGATGAGCAGAGCAGCCAAGCAGCAGAGTTCCTGGTACAGCGATGATTTCAGACCATCAGAGACCAAAACGATTAGTCACATTGCTCCCTGCCTTATCCTTCAGCTAAGTTTGGAACAGAAGAGAAAAGCAGTTCATCAACTTCCCCTACAAAGGCAGAAACAATACCCCTGGGAGGGCCATGGAGCCTGGCTCTGGAGGCTGCCCTTCCTCTTTCTGTGCACGGCGAAGGCAGACAGGAAAACTCAGCTCCAGAAGACAGGTCCCGTAATCCAGCTGCACGAAACGACCCATCCGCTAACATGTTCCAGAATCCAGGCTGCAGAAAGTTGCACCTGGGGCTTAGTGCATCACTTCCCAAGGAAAGGGAAATGAAGTTTGCATCCTTTTTGTGGAAATAGAACAAAGTGATCTTATTGTTTGTTATTGTGTATGACAATCTTGTGTGCATGAGTGAAACACCAGACCTGCTCTCATCACTCCCTGATTTCGAGGATGCTGATGAATCTTGTATGACAGGTGAGATCACCAACTCTGAGCTTTTATACTGTTGGAAATGAACTCAGACCCAACTGTTAAGGCACATTTCACTGTCATTTCAGATCGTGGAAGCACACTGAAAGTCATTCTGTTGCATGTCTTATTCTAGACGTGTGCTCAGCAAAGACAGTTGTGATTGTCTGAAGGAACAAGCAGTTACTAAATGATATTTAGACAATTATACTAAATGGAGTGAAACTTGTGGAGATCAGGTAAAGGCTCTCATGAGGAAACATATGGTTACAGGCAGTTCAATGACTCAGGACACCCAAGCCAACTTTTTCACCTATAGCCTGTCAGAGCCCCGTACTCTCTGAACAGGATATTCCACACATGAAGGGTTTAATGTTTAATACCAAATTTACTTATTTGCAGCTATTTGATGTTACATGTGATTTTGATTAAGCAGTGGTACAGCGATGAACTGAAATCACAATGCATGTACAAACAGCAGAAAACAGCAATTGCAGTATACCATTGAATCACAAGACAAACGTGATTCCCATTACTAGTCTCCATAATACGCCCACCACCATGACCCTGAGCGTCCCTAGTCCCTGCAAAGGAATACATAGGTTGAGACCAGCTCAGGCCCGTTGCTCTCCTTAGAGCTCTTGTTGCTTGTCGTACAGATTTTATACTCTCTGTGGGGCTGAGCCATGGATACAGTCCCCTGTTGCTGGTCTGGCTAACTCAGGAAGGTGTTCAAACCCCTTTGATTAACTCAGGGACAAACATTTACACAGCCACTTGATCCGCTCAGCTGATATAGCCAGTTGATCTAAAACAAAGGCTACCCTCCAGTTCCCTTTGTGTTGAGATCAGTTCAGGTTTATTTGCAACAGCTATGGTCAGTCACTCCCTCCTTCCCTGGGCTCCAGGAGCCCTTGCCCTCCTCCCCTGAGCCTTCTTCCATTGTAGGGGTTTGTTGGTCGGTCCCATCTCTAGGTGCAGGTCTGACTGAGTCATGATTTAAAACAAACATGGAACAACTTCTGCAGTAGCAAAATCCTGTCCAAGGATGGATCCAGGATAGCAGCTAGAAAGACTTATTTGAGGGAAGAAATTGGATTTTCTGCATATTCACCCAAAACACCACCACATTCAGAAGATCCAGGGTGAGTCCCAAAGCATCTGGCAGTCAGTCTAGGGAGGGTGTTTTGTTAATCTGTTGTCTTGCTTGATGGGTATCATCAATCTCCCTTTTTTAGTTAGGTCACAGTCAATTCCATGACTTTTGTGAAAATCTTTGACACCGCAAATAGACAAAATCACAGGATGTTGTGTCAGACACACACTGAAGGGAAGATAAATCCCTACGGAGGGAGCAAACATCTTGCAGGTCAATAGGTTGTCATGGGCAAAACAGTCTCAACTCAGGGAATTTCACTTTGTTTAATTTATTTGCAACTAACATAAACTTTTCATTACTGGTTTAGGTATTTAGAAAAACTAGAAGACAAGCAATTCAACAAACACTTAGGGATATTCTTTTTCTCCTCCTGCTGCAGGCTGAACTTCAGTCCAACAGCTTTTCTCCCTGCTAATCTCAGCTCCCCACCTTTTCACCGCACACTGCGCTCACTCTCTTTGGTGAGGCAATGGGCAATGCAGGAGGTTGGGGTCGGTGCTTAATGGTTTCTGTCTACCACTCCTTGCTTCTTACTCTTCTCTTCTGCTGCTTCTTGCACCTCCCCTGCTCTGGTGTGGGAGCTGCAGTCCCTTTGGGGGTGTCCCCGCTCCAGTGTGGCTTATCCACACACCACAGACCTGTCAGAGGTACCTCCTTTGGCACAAAGTGCCACCTGCCAAGAGTGTGTCCCCAGGAACGTTGCCTTCCATGTGTTTTCTTTGCTTCCTCCTTTCACATTTCTTCTCATAGGTTTCCTCCTGTGCCCCAGGTTGTGTCACCACTCTGCCCTCGAATTTCTAAATGAAGCTCAGCCTCCCTAAGGCCAGAATCAATCTCCAACTGCTATTTACTACTATATCAGGAAACAGCCTGTAGTAAGACTCTTTTCTCCTGAAATAAAGAGATAATAATTCTGTAACTTCTTGGGATAAAATGACTTTCACCTGAAATAGGCATTGCAGGAAGAGTCCCTGGAAGAGGTCAAAGTGGGGTTTGGAATGGGAGGACTTGTAGGATTTTGTGAGGTACTCTCAGGGTGGGGAGTCCAGCTGGTACCCAACTGTTCAAAGTAGCAGATTGCCAGGACAGTTCATCATCTGAAACTTTTTTTTCTGAATAGCTGGGCATAGGTGATGGCAGGTAGGAGGGCTGGATCCTCAATCACACCCTTGGTGTAACTTCAGATTGTTGCTTCAGAGGAGTGAGGTACCAAAGGAATGGGCCCATTTGTCTTGAGGAGCTCCTGGTGCATGCTGAGGGGCAGGGAAAGGTATAGGGAGTTTTGTGAACAATGGAGATGATACACTAAGATGTCTGCAAGGTAAAGGGAGGAGCCCAGAAGATCATAAGATAGCTTGCAAGTTCAAAGCTGAGTTAACAAACTCTCCCTTATCAGCACTAAACAAAGTCTTTCCTTCAAAGGGAACACTCTCCTTTTCTTTGTGTGAATCTCCAGGAAAGCATGAGGACTGAAGCCAAGAAAAGCCTCTAACTGCCTTACAAGGCTGCACATAGTGCGAAGATAGCCTCCGCAGGCACTCATGGGGGGGACGGAAAGTGCCTCCCCGCATGTCTTCTGAGGTAGAAGAACTGATGGAAAATGAAAGGCCTCTGTTCCTGGCTTTATGTTTCTTTTTCCTGACGACTCTGCCCGTAGTGCAAGTTTCAGGAGCGATGATGCACTGAGGACACCAGAGCTTCCCCAGTGTCTCACCTCACAGGAAAGGAGGGGAATCTATTGGAAAGAAGTGGCAAAGGAGCCATAAGGGATACTGCCAGGTGACTGTCACCTACGAAAGTCTCACTGGGCTGAGTGTGGGCACGAGAGCGGGATGCTCTGAGGGCAGCACCAGAGCTGGTCATATACACCAGCACAACAGTCTGGGATTTGCTGAGCAAACCAAATGTGGTGAGGAAGGTCCAGGCTTCAGGAGCTTGTCTTTTGCCCTGCCCTGGTACAGATGGCATATGGGTTGTGCCCACAGCAGTATTTCGGAGCTCTGATGAGCTTCTCAAAGTGGCTTACGGCCATGCCTGCGGCTAGGGCCACTGCAAAGACTAAGGACTTCATCTCCCTACCACCCACAGACTGCAGTTCCTGATACAGGAACATTAGCTTTCTCAAGCAAGAAGTACGGTTTTGCTGATACAGTTGTGTCAGTGACGGGAGTTCTGCAGACATACCTCATGCCAATAAGAAGTCATCCTCACCCTCGTCACTGACCAACAGACATGCTGCCAGGAAACTTTCATTGAGCCATCCTAGGAAGAACAAGTTCTTTCACCATCAGAAGTAATAGAAGGTAAGGATATGAGTAGTGAAAAATTCAAAGTAGAATCATAGAATCATTTAGGTTGGAAAACACCTTTAAGATCATCGAGTCCAACTGTTAACCTGACACTGCCAAGCCCATCACTAAATGGTGTCCCTAAGCACCACATCTACATACGTAATACAGCTATTACTTCTCCTGCAGCAAAACTGGCTCCTAAATATTTAGCTTGATTGCCACTGCACCATATTCCCTACTATTTCCAGAAAATATAAAGTGTCGGCTCAAGTCCAGAAGCAGTATATGGATTGAAGCAATGTGGTTCATCCAATCACACTTGTATCAGATTTAATAACACAACTGTTGAGGAGCGTGCAGAGATTTCTGAGCTCATTCTGCAACAGGTCTGCTTGGATTTCATGGGGATAATGCTTTGCCTGACCAAAGAAGTCCTGCTGGACCTGAGCTGGCTCTGCATAACCCCAGGTCAGGGATCTGCATTCCCAGGAACCCAGACATCCTGCCAATGGATAACAAAAGTCAAGAAGACAATACACCACTCTATTGTGAAGTGTCCATGTTACATTTCTTGTTTTCATTCAAGGTTGCATTCACTGATTTGCACAAAGATTTGGGTTCCTGGTTTTTGTATCACTTTCAGAACTTAAAATAATTATTGTAAAGCTGTAGCCCCATAACCCTCCCCCACTAGAAAGGCCATCTGCTCATTGTTTTAGCTCAGCAATCTGACATTTGCATGTTCTTTTTCCTGGCTGGAAGTATCAACCTGCAACCAGCTCACTGCCACTTTGAATCTGAGTTTAGAAAGAGGATTTAAACAGACTTACCAATTCTGCTTTAGCATTAATTCCTGTTTAATAAGTATGAACTATTTAAGCTTAAAGCAAAATGATTGTAATAACCTTGCTCCTGATTTTTACAAAGAGGGATAGTGCTAGGTTCATATATAAGGACAGTCCTTCCTTTCACCATCAAGAATGAACTGATCCCCTTGCAATGAACTACGCTTCACTTCCTCCTATGCAGCTTCAAGAGATAAAATTAGATCTGAGGAGAACGACCCCTGAGAGCAGCTGGCCGACCGAGCCACTTGCTGTGAAACATCTCTAATAAGCCATAATTTATACTTCAGCCATTATACTTTTTGCCACACTGAGAGCTAGATAAATGATTAATTGAAAGAGGATTGAGGGATATTTTTTGAAATCATAGAATCATAGAATAATTTGGGTTGGAAGGGACCTTAAAGGTCATCTAGTCCAACACCCTGCCATGAGCAGGAACATCTTCAACCAGATCAGGTTGCTCAGAGCCCCGTCCAACCTGACCTTGAATGGTTCCAGGGATGGGGCAGCAACCACCTCTCTGGGCAACCTGGGCCAGTGTCTCACCACCCTCAGCGTAAACAATTTCTTCCTTATATCTAGCCTGAATCTCCTCTCTTTTAGTTTAAAACCATTACCTCTTGCCCTATCACTACAGGCCCTTGTAAAAAGTCTGTCCCCATCTTTCCTATAAGCTCCCTTTAAGTACTGGCAGGCTGCTGTAAGGTCTCCCCAGAGCCTTCTCTTCTCCAGGCTGAACAACCCCAACTCTCTCAGCCTGTCCTCACAGCAGAGGTGCTCCATCCCCCTGATTATTTTTGTGTCCCTCCTCTGGACCCGCTCCAACAGGTCCATGTCTGTCCTGTGCTGAGGACCCCAGCGCTGGACACAGGACTCCAGGTGGGGTCTCATCTGATCGGAGCAGAGGGGCAGAATCCCCTCCCTCAACCTGCTGGCCACGCTGCTTGGGATGCAGCCCAGGACACGGTTGGCTTTCTGGGCTGCCAGCGCACATTGCCGGGTCACGTCCAGCTTTTCACCCACCAGTCCCCCAGGTCCTTCTCTGCAGGGCTGCTCTCGATCCCTTCAGCCCCCAGCCTGTGTTGATAAGGGGGTTGCCCAGACCCACGTGCAGGACCTTGCACCAACAGCTCAATTCTGTGGTTTGCACAGCTGCTTTTGAGAGACAGACCTGTCCAGAGCATGGGTCCTTGGAGGTGTTGGCATGCAGGGTAGCATGTCCTCTCCAGAAGCATCCAGTTGAGTGTAGTTCCTCCCTGACTTCTAGGGCTTTGCTCCATTTCCTGACATGCCAGGACTAGAGAACATTCCTTGCACTAGACAGACAAACCTCCTGGCTGGGCATTCAGCACTATCTGCCATGTAGGGGCTTCTCTGTGTAGGGCTGCCCAGGTGCAGGAAGAAGAATACTGGGCAGTAATATCAGAAACAGCACAAAGGAACCTGCTTTTGACTGCTAAGGACCTCCTCAGGTCTCCAAGAGGCTTTCAGATATGTCTATAGTGCACAAAGAGACGTGATGCAGCACTCCCTGAGCTCACAGCTACAGTGTTGGGTTTGGAACTGGGTAGCCTTGTCAGCACAGCACTGCACCTGAGCTACCAGCGCTGCCGATGCAGCGAGTTTGTGTGCAGGTCTAACTTCTGCTAACCGCGCAGCCCCTTTGGCAAGATGCAGAATAGGTTGTCCTTTGCAGGATAGCTTTATTGTCAAACTCATTTTGTCCCTATGGGGGAAAGAAGCAAGTATCTTCAAGAACATACTCAACGTCTTCTGAACTTTGAACCACCACCACCACCACCACCACCACCACCTTACTATTGCTTCTGTGGGCATTATCACATGGCAGGGAAGTAAAGGCAGTATGCTAGTGAATCAGTCTCTCTGTAGGCTCTCCAATAAATAAGCAGAAGCAAGGAAAAATGGATAAGGAGCAAAAAAGATTCATGATTTCTACTGCCTTTTGTATAATGCTTGTGAAAAAGTGACTTCTAAAAATTAATTTTAATTTGCTAATCACAAACTGATTCTAAGTCTTAGAGCATTTAGATACACTCTTAAAACCCACGATCATAAAGAATAAGACTGGATAATAATTTGAGCTCTAATATTTTAATTTCTTATATGAAAATAATTTTCTAGCCCTTGAAATAATAGAACCAAAGTTGAAAAATGCCCAAAGCACATCTTAAAACTTCACAAACGATAAAATTTAACCTTGTTTCATTTTTAGCAGGCCACTTTTTTTTATCTGTTCGTTGTTAGTTTTACGCATATAACCCTGCTGGTACAACATCTATCTCTAAAGAGGCAAAAATCTTGATTTGGTAGTGTTTTACACTCAGCTTGGCACAGGTGCAAATCCAAGTCAAACTTTCAGATGAGAGCATTGTATGCAAAGTTATTAACAACTGCCATCGGAGTGGGCTTTGGTAACAGGTAGAACTAAAGCCACCCACATGTGTGTCATTAAAAGCAGTTGAAAGTCAAGTAACGTTAGAAGAGAAGGAAGCTGGGTGAATAGTGTGGCTGTTCCTGGAAGAGTCTGTGGGTACAGCTATACCACACAGGGCACACTAGCGAACCTGCAGAGTGCAGGCATTCTAGCTAGAAGAAGCCAAAATAACTTGTATCATTTCTCTGAAATGCAGGATCAAATCAGGCTTCCTGTCAACCTATATGCATTGCCTAATGCTATAATAAACTATCAGGAAATGTGATACTGATCTTTGGGTAGGAGCAAAGAGAAACAAAATTATTTGGAATAGAATTTGTCAGACCAGCAGATTTGGGGTTTCTGAGCATGTTTTGAGCATTAGACTAAAGCAAAGGCAGTTTTCAGCTGGCTGGAAATGATGATCTCCTTCTGACCGCAGGTGTGGCTCCCAGTGCCCAACTCCTGTCAATCTTTTACCCATTTGGATAAGCTCATGCCCTAAGCAGATTGTCTTGCAAGGGATAAAAATGGTGGGTTTCACCACACCCTTACAGCAAATTGTTAACAGGGTACAGAAGAGAAGAGGAATGGTGAATGCTAGAACGTGTTGTCCTGTTGGCTGAAGCCATAAGGAGATGGTAAATATCATGTCCCTCCCTAAGATACCTTGGGGGACAGAATTTTATCTAACAGGCTCCAAGTTGAATCAATGCACTGTTTCTTCTAGCCTTCTTGTTATTTTGTTTGGGATTTTTTTTTCTCTATAAATCCTTGTGTTGATCTCTTCTGAGTGGGAAGAATGAGAGGGAAGTCTTCACTGCTAAGAAAGCCTGTGGAGCAAATTATTTTCCCCAGGTTTCCCAGGAAAGGCTCGGGTAGTTTTATTAAAGCCTCAGTGGAAGCATTTGAAAAGCAGACCCATTTTGCTACTGACAGCACTTGGTATCAGCTGTGAACTGACACTTCTGCGCAGGCAGCGGAGCACGAGGTCCTCTGTGCAGCTGTAGATGCTCCCTGGGGAGTGCAGAGAGCTCTTCTGCCCTCATGATGCACCAAGACTTTCTGGGCAGCAAGTTCCCTCTTCACTTGCTGACCAGGAGGTTTCTTTGGGTTTTTTTTGTTTTGTTCTGGGTTTTGTTTTTTTTTTACTTTACCTCCTCATAACAGCTACTGGCTTTACTTCTAAAACCAGCTTTATGTGCCTTATATGCTCCTCTGAACAACGAAACTGTGGTACAGTAGGTATAATAATAATAATAATAATAATAATAATAATAATAATAAAAATACACCTTGGTGAGTCATACCTGTTTATGTTTATTTTTATTCTGAAAGACAGATGAGCTTTCAGGCTCCAGAACACAACACAGACCATGGCTACTTGACTTTTACAGTGGCATCTCTTCCTGGAGATACATTCCCAGCTCAGATACAGGGCTGAAGGAGCATGTTAAATCCTAGCTTTGCTTTGTCTCGTATGTATCACTAGGTGCCAATGTGGGGGGATGTAAACAAGGCAGTGTACAAACTTACCCTTGATTTTATACTTTAAAAGGAATAGTGTGGGGAATATGGTACACAATAGCTGTGGGAGTCATGCTTTTGTGACTTACGAGCAGAAAGAGCGTCTTCTGAAAGGAATTTTGATGCCTAATCATGTCTGTCCTAGTGTTTGAAAAATGTAGATTTGTTCCATCACAGGAATGGATTAGGACAAAAGGAAGATCATGTGAACTTTATGGACCTGATTTGGAACTAGAAGTGCAGGAGAAAATTGCTGAAGTCTTGGCTCAGCAGTGTCCAGCTTTCAGCTGATTGAGAATCGGGAGATGAATATGCTGGATATGGCAACTCAGTGCTGTAAGAAACATGAACTAAGGGCTGGCTTTCTAATGCTCCATCTCAAATGGAGATTTGCTCTCAAATGGTATTTGCTGCTCACATTGTAGAATTCAGACCTCTTAGTCGTAGAGCAGAATTGCCCTGTGACCTCGGAAATACAGCACGCGTGCGGGGGCAATGACCTAAGCGTAAAAGAAGAGACAATGGACAGCTATAGGAGACAAAGGTAACATTTTAAGGCATAGAAATGTGCTGGTTTGAAAATCAATCAAGTGGACAGTGGAGGCTGGCATTACAAGTTGAGTGGATTTGGGAATATATTTGAATGTTAGATGATAAGTAGGGTAGGATGTGAAAGCTTTTGAAAATGAAGAGAGGGATCTCATTTTTAACATGATAAGAGCCAGTGAAGAGCTACATGGGGAAGAGTGATTCTGGATTAGAAAATGATGAAACGAAAATGGATGGATATAATCAGGGCATGACTGCATTGGAGAAGGATTTTGCAGTAACTGAGGTACAGTATGTGACAGCCTGGATGAGATTTCTATTTGATCGAGAGGAAAGCTGCTATATTAGATATTTTACCCATCCGCTACCATCCTCCCTGATGAAGATGTACATTCCGTGGTATAATTCTGCCATGCCTAGAATCTGCTGATATAAGGTCTCTGCATCAGTGGGTTCTTACATCAAAGGTGCAAATTAAACTCTGTTCTGCTCAGAAGCCATTTTTGAACTTCTAAATGGTCACCGTGAGCAGGCTTCAAATGAGGAGGGGAGAATTCAGGCCACGTGTTCCAGTATGAGGCATAGATTCAACCTGTTCAGAGGATGGCTGTACTGGCTGATGTACTTTACTTGAAGAACTTGATAGTGTAGGGGGATCAGTTCCCCAGAAATATTGAATTCAATGCCAAAGTAAGTTGCAAAGGACACTTTGTCACTAGACCTACTGTCTCCAGCATTTTTAGCCAGGTGCAGGATTCTTGCCCAAGACTGTTGAATAGTGTTCGGAATGGCTGCAGTTGAAGAGAATCTAGCACAAACCTCAGTATGGATTGGAAACATTAGGGGTACTTTCAAAAGACAGGGTTAAATTAATGGTGTGTTGAGCTTTTGAAGCATGAACATGCTGTGTTGTTTTTTCTAAATTTAATTAACTGGTTAAGTTCAATAATTCATAAAACCAATGACATATGCCAACTATACCTAAGTAAATGGATTACTATCGGTCTGATTTGTTTGTAAAGAGTAAATATTTATGAAAATATGATCTTAGTATTTGTTTCTATGCACTTGACCACATATCTCATTTTGTATCTTTGGTCTATTTTCAGGAGATAGGAGGACAGGATAGGATGATGAGAGGCTGACTTGGACCAGAAAGCCCTATACTTAAAGATGTTGTCTAAGTCAAGGCAATGTGGAGATGAGACTGGAGTTAATTTACATCTGTTAATTGAATCTGGTCTCTTCGTCAGAGCAGAGGAAGCCTTAAATGGGCCTGTGATTTAGTTCTCAGGTTTTGAAAGGAATTTTGGTACCTGAACCTCACTCCTATGCTCTAATTGCCAGGTGGTTTGCTATAGAATTTAAGGATCTGCAAGAATTTTTTGTCATTAATCCACAGCAAAAGAGGGCAGAACATCTAAAACTGACAAAGATAAGCTCTGATTCTTGCCGATGGTTCCCAGCTGCTGATTTGTGGAAAGAGTATAATGGTCATGACATAAAATCTCTTAGATAACAATTCTTAAATTCTGTTTACATATCTGGGCTAAGTGCCCCCCTCACCTATCCTCTTAAAAACTTCATATTTCATGTAAAATTTTGCAGAAAGTGTTTATATTCCTGCTCTGCCCTTTCCTGCAGTCAGCTGCTATCAGATAGGGTTGCTTGCTGCTGTGGCCATGTCATCTGTCAATCAAAAAGCCAGTGATTAATATCTTCCAGCTTGTCTGACTTCCAATTTGGAAATTAAATGACCTTCAGATGGTAACTTAAGATTCAGAACTCCAGGCTTAATGTAAATCCCGAGTGGAATAACATGATGGCTCACATCCTTAAGATGAATCAATTGATACGTGATTATCTTACACCACAAATATTTCCTTAGCTCACTGGATCTGTTTTTACTTTACCCAAAATGCGCACTTTTTCTTTTTTAAAACCCTGGAAGCTACTATTAAATAAGCTAGAGAGAAGTATGGATAGACAGCAGAATGCACATTAGCACAGTCCCCTTTCTAACTCATCTCCCCGGCAAGTTTGCAGTTATGGTTAACAATGCTAAGCCACAAGAGATAATGAAGGCATCCCACCAGGTACATGGGGACAGGAGGAGCCCAGAGAAAAAGGTCAGATGATTGAGTATGAGCTGGTGGTGCGACCTCACCACAAATTGGACAAGTGGCATGCTGACTATGGGAGGAAAAATTACTATTCCCCCCGTATTTGGCACTGTTGGGGCCTCATGTTGAATAAAGTTTTAATCTGGGCTCCCTCCAGTTCAAGAGGGATGGGGAGAAACTGGAGAGAGCCAGCACAGGGCTACTGAGATGCTCGAGGTCCTGGGGCACGCAACGCACAAAGAAAGGCTGGGGCAGCAGGGCTTGTTTGGCCGGGTGAAAAGGGGGGACCTAGGAGCAGCCCACTACTATGTAAAGGACGGCTGCGAAGGGGGCAGAGCCAAACTGCTCTCGGTACTGGGGTGTAACGAGGGGCAGCGGCTCAAACCGCAGTTTGGAGGTTCAGGTTGGACAGCAGGAAAAATTCCTCCAGAACAGGTAGGTGAGCACAGGCTATCGAGGCAGGTGGGGGAATCTCCAGGCTTGGATGATTTCAGGACACGGCCAGACAAAGCCGCAGTTAACCCACCCTAATGCTGCTGACAGTGCCGCTTTAGGTGAGGTTGAACTAGAGACCTCCTGATGTTTCTTCCAGCCAACGCCTCTACGAATTTATGACTCACAACATAAATTCTGAGGGCCACTCTAACATCATGGGTTGGAGCAGGTACCATATTACATCTTAGTAAAAGAAGCAAGCTATAATTCTGGGAGTCGGCTTGAGATCCACTTAGGAGGTGGAGAAGTGGTCTTTAATCTTAGATCCTGGATCGGCTTACCTCTTTCACAGCCTCAGTAAGTGATTTTTCTTCAAAGACTAGGTCATAATGAGAACTTGCTCCTTTCCCTTGATGCTCAGTTCAACATTGTCTTGTACAACCATTTATGCTGTACATTTATGCCCATTACTCTGTTTTGGCTTCGTTGTCTAACTGTTGTACACAAGCTTGCAACCCACTGTAGGACTAAAGTGTACAAACACCTGTAAGGACACTGGCCTTAACTTTCTTTCGTCCCTGACACAGTATATTCACTGATGGTGGCTTTCCCACACTGGCACATACCATGATTTTCCACATTCTCTTCCCATAGAAACAGGAACATATGATGCTGCACACTGTGAGAAGCTGCTCATTTTTCTATGAAACCACAATATGGAAAGAGCAACCATTTGAGATGCTGCATAGACGTACGTCCTTTGCAGGTAGGTAACAAGGGCTGGCTTTCAAATAGCGTGATGATTAGTTTTTCTATCCAGTCAGTGATATCCCTCCTTTAACAGGAGAGAAGATGGAAATAAAATCACAAGTCTGGGTGGGATGGGAGTGTCACCTGGGAGCTCCCGGGGCTTCCAAGGGCAGAAGGGGCTTTTGGTTGAGAGAAGATGGGAGTGGATTGCAACTCCAGAGGTCGAGGTGGGATGGGGGGACAGCTGTGCTGAACAAGGGGACTGGGAGCATTGCAGGAGGAGAACAGCCAACAGCCGGGACAGTCTGTTGTGGCAGCATGTGGATGGGAGCAGGTAATGGTGTCGGCGAGGGAAAAGGCGGTTAGTTGGTGGGCAGCGGGCTGCGTGACGGGGGAGGCTGCGGGAGGGAGCAAAGGGAGCTGGCAGCTCAGGGCAGCGGCCGCGCGAGTGGACACATGCAGCGTGGAGGTGCCGACGGAGGAAGATGGCACCTGGGATGCTGGTTAACCGCCACGGAGCGGACGGGGGCTTGATGCCAGAGGATGGGGACTGACTGCAGGTTCTGGTGTCCAGGAGAGGCACGCGGATGGTAATTAGGTGTCCGGCTGCGAGGTTAGTTGGGGTTACGGTTGGTAGCACCAGAGGAAAGGGGGGTGCGCGGCTGGCTGGTGGTCAGCGGCGAGGGAGAAGGGAACACGAGTGGCGGGGAGCTGCAGCTGTGAAGCAATGGTCAGCAAGGGGCCAAGCTCGGTGGTCTTGGGGGGGAAGGTGGGCCAGGGGTTGGCGTGAGGAGGGGGGGGCGGTTCGGTGGCTCCTGCTGTCTGTCAGGACAGGGAAGGGGGGGTGGCTGGTGGCCACCCCATGGCGACTGCACCCCGGGCGCAGGCAGCGGAGGGGGGCAGCTGGTGACTGTGAGGGCAACGGGCCGCCATGGGGTGGGCGACTGGGGCTGAAGGAGCCGGGGGGGAGGAGAGCCCGGGGGAGAAGCGGGGCGGGCGGCCCTGACGGGATCCCGCCGCCGCCGCCGCCATTTCCCCTCCGCCTCAGGGACCGAGGGGGGGGGGGGGGCGGCGGCGGCCGCGCCCTTTGGCAGCCGGCGCGGAGGCGGGGAGCGCGCATGCGCAGGCGCAGGGAAGGCGGAGCCGCTGGGCGCAGAGCCCCGCCCTCCCCCTACGCCGCCCGTACAGTAGGTGGAGTCACGCGGGGCAGGGTCACATGACCGGGGCCCTTTACAGTAGGATCCCAATATGGCAGCAGCAGCGGCGGCGGGCGCAGGGCCCGCCGCGGTCGGGGCTGTCCGCACCTAGGGCCGCCGCCCGCTCCGGCTCTCCCCCATTCCTTCCGCCTCCCCTCCCGGGCGGACGGACCC
Source organism: Harpia harpyja (assembly GCF_026419915.1). Classification (NCBI taxonomy): domain Eukaryota; kingdom Metazoa; phylum Chordata; class Aves; order Accipitriformes; family Accipitridae; genus Harpia; species Harpia harpyja. The sequence continues at coordinate 1,005,739 of NC_068954.1, read as the reverse complement.
TCTTCCCCTCCCAAGGGTACTTCGGAGTCAGCTGCGCCCCGTCGCGTCCGACATGAGGGAGAAGGGCCGCAGGAAGAAGGGCAGGACCTGGGCAGAGGCCGCCCGGACGGTACGCGGGGCCTGCGGGCCGCGGGGTGGGGGGGGAGCGGGCGGGCGGGCGGTAGGCCGCTGGGGCCGGTCAGAGGCCTCCGGGTCATGCGGGCTCCCTCCTGCGGGGAACGGCCGTTCCCGTCGCGCCTGGCCCCGCTCAGAGCCCGGCGCGGCGGGCAGCCTCGATGGCGGCGGCGGCGGTGGGGGGGGTCGGGGTCGGGGTCGGTGCAGCCTCGGCCTCCGGCTGCCTGCGGGGCTGCAGGGGCAGCCCGGTGAGGTGCGAAGGGGTGAAGGGCTGCGCGGTCTGTGCGAGCTGCTGGCCTGTCTCTGCCTGCAACTTTGTTCCATGGCTGCACGCTTGCATAGGCAGGTTTTTGTTTTTAATTTTGATGTTTTCTCCAGTTGCTGAATGTTTCTAAGCGCAAATTTATATGGGAAGCTTTGTGGGGGAGGGATTACCTCTTCATATTTGCAAAATGCTGCGATTGCTGCGCGTGTAAATAATATTAGCAAACAAGCGACATGCGTGGTGGTTTTTTTCAGTATTCTCAGTGCATCCGTGTCTTTCATGCAGCAGAACTTGTTGCGGTAGGAGCTACTGAATTGCTTCAGGTCAGGTAGCAAGTTGCAAAACCTAAAAGGAGAATTTTTATCTTCTAATTTCCCAGTCTGACAGTCTTTGCTACTGTACTGTGTTCAACATGGACTTAATGTAGTTTCTCTGTGGGGCAGGCACTCTAGAGGGTGGATAAAAGAAAAGGGATGTTGAGTAGTGGGACAAGTGTGAGAGAGAGGAAACAAGTGCAATCTGCAGGAGCTGGACAGAAGTGTTGAATTGTGGAAGTACAACACAAGCTTCTGAGATATCTGAATTTGCAGTGCGGACTCGAATCTGTCTAATGGAGAGGGGGAGGAGTTTGGGTTCTATCATAACCATTCTGAAAGAGGTATCTGTTAAAACAAGACTTGAAAAGTCTGGCTAGAAAGCAAATGTAAATAGGCATCTGCGGCTGAGACTTGCAAGCACTATTTTAATAAATAGTAATTTATTTGGACCTTGTATTTACAGTTTGAAAGGCATCAAAATAGCTGCTCTTTCAGGAGATGTGATGCAGTTAACTATTTTAAGAATATAAGATACTGTCCCACAGGTGAACACTTTGGTACCTCTCTGTGTATGTTTTTGTGTATCTTTTTTTAATAATTTGTTTTGAAAAAAGAGTGGAAGAATGTCCAGTGTAGCATATAAGTGGGACCAGATCTTTTTCAGCCTATGTGCACTGCTGTTCATCCACTGATCTCTTCCAAAATCCACTTAAAGGCTAAAACACGTATTTAGAAAAGCTGCACTGAAAACTTATCAAAACTGAAGGTTACATGTTACCCTGGGTTGCATACCTAGATTCATGGCAGAGGCAGCCAAAACTAGGAAAAGATGAGTAAATGTTTGCCAAAACCTCAGTTTTGGCAAATATTTCTATTTGTGTATTCGGCGGGAATGTTAAAATATTCTGGTCAAACTCCAACTCCAATCTTCAAAAAGTTTCCCTACGTTTTTGGTTTGACATAATGTCTTTTGATTCTTGTCCTAGCTTGTGTGCTTGTATTGGCTTCTCAGCTGCTGGTGATTGAAGTTAGTAGGGTATATTATAAAACCACATTAAGAAATGTGGCAGCTCTCGGGTACCCTATTCTTCTGCTCCTCAAAGGTAACATAAAACTTTCTTCAAGCTTGAGAAACCTTCCATTTTCTCTTCAGCATAGTGTTGCATTTCTGTGCTCTTTTGTGGAGTTAGTTCACTTGCTGAGCTCTCGTAAGCTGGCTCGCTGTGGGGTGGAGTGAGCCCCGACAGTCACAGGTCAGCACAGAGCTGCAGGGGAGGGGGCTTGGGGTTGCAGGTTTTGATGGCAGCTGGCTATAGACCTGCTTGCCCTGGCAAACTGCCCTGCGGTGGCTGAATAGCAGTGTAAGGTCATCACAGCTGATGTTTTTGTGTCAATTCTGTCCCCTCTCTGCCTCCTTGCTCTCTCTGTCACCTCACCGCTGGTGCTCGTAGGTAGTTCTGGGAGCTAAACCAGCAAAAAACCATCGTTGTTATTATGGTGCTGATCTGGCTTCATGCCAGTTTAGTCTTCCTAACCAGCTAGTTGGAATTAGGTGTCCTCCAGTGCAAGGGAGTTGATGGGAATGTGCTCTCCCCTCCCCACCAAGGTAATATTTACTTGAATTAGCTTAATCTGTTGTAGCGGTTCAGTGGTTCAGCGTTAGCTGGAACAAGGTGGTAAGCAGCAGAAGCGTGGCCTTTCTGTTTGGTAGAAGGACCTCAGGTTAGGTATGTGGATAAGGTGGATTCAGTGGGACTCAAGCTATGCTTGCTCTTGGGTGTATACGGCTATCAATTGGAGCACAATTGCAGTGTGAAGTAAGGAAAGGGTGCCCCATGTGGGCAGCGCTTTCAGGGAGGAAGTTACTGTTGATAAACAACCTTTTTCTTATTTCCTGGCTCATTCAGTAAGTTTGCAGCTGCAGATGACTGTTAACTTGTGACTTCTTGGGACAATGGCTGGGTGTCCCTGCAGTTAAAGTAAAAAGCTTCATTAAGGTAAGAAGCTGATACTATATAGTACACAAGTTTAGGATACAGGGTTTTAAGATAAATACACTGTATATGTCTCTAACCTGGAGTATCCTCTTCAGATACAGTGGTGGAGCAACCAAACTGCAGACACACACCAATGGGACAGTGTGTCTAAAGAAAAGAGCTGATTTATCTATTCTGCTGAAGACTAGAACAGGCAGATTACATCTGTACTGGTAAACTCGAGTTTTAGGCCCTGTTTTCTGGCACCAAGGCTATGTCACAGGGTCTGTGTGTATCCATACTGCTGAACCTCCATCCTTCAAACTGGATGACCACGTTCCAGCTGCCTTTGGCTAATTCTTCGTGCCAATTCTTGAACTGCATCATAAACTGGTGTCCGGGCTCAATTTGTAATCTTACATACAGATCTGTGCCAGGGACCTTGTACTAACGTAATGGTGCGGGCAGCTGGGCTGGTGGCTGTGCAGTGCCCTGCTGTGGCTGAGCTTAAACATAGGGCTGTGGCGGTCCAGTGGATATCAGAGAACTGGAACTGATGCCTGTTAAGCTGGTGCAGGCAGATGAGAACAAATATTCAGTGGTACTTGCCTTAGTCTGACTTGGGTAAGCATTATCATTGTAGCATTGAATTGATAGTCACGGTGGCTGTGGTTGAAGGGGGCAGGCGCCATGTTGCATGTGGCAATGGGACTTTGGTTGTGCAGCAGAGAAGTTCTGCACTTTGTTTTGACTGCTTGGGTCTCAGAGTTGTTGCTGTTCCTCTTGCTTATGTTTAACACAGTCCTTGTGATGCAGCTTTCCGAAACAGGGAGGGACCAGACCACAGCTGAATGCTCTGTGCATCTCCCTGCTGCCATCCTCTGCTCTGCTGTGTGATGGAGTATGGCAGCAAACGGACTGTTGTGGTGTGTTAGTGGCCTGTTTAGATCCAGACAAGAAGTCCTGTTGCTGGACAGAAGCCACAAACAGGCTGTCTTTGTGCCTTGTTTGTGTGGAGGAAAGTGTATGCTGTCGTGTGCCAAGTTTGAAGAAATTTGGTGTTTGTTTTTCATGGGAAGTCCCTGTGTGTGACCTGACAGAACAGTTTTCTGCTGTACGGCCTCAGAGTACCAAGGCATAGGGGCCATGCAAATGTGGGCCGGAGATGGTTTCTCTAAGTGCCCCTTGGCTGGGCCATCTAGGAACACAAAATGCAGTCTTTTATGCTACCTGTTTGTGAGAGGGAGCTGCTGCAGCCGTGTTTTTTCCTGTGTGCTGATTTCCTGTTGGGTCAAACCGACTTTGTTGGCTTTGGAGGGTGGCAATGCAGTGTGAGAATGCCCTTGGGAAAGCAGACAGAGCCTAAACGTGTTGTGGTGGGCACCTCTCAAGGCGTAGATGACCAAGTATGAGTCCTGTCATGATGCTGGCAGTTACTGTGCAGCTCTTGTGATGTGAACTCAGCTTCTCTCTTGCTGTAGCGGTTTGTTTGCATCACTTGTGTCAACTGAAGAATTAAAATGAAAAGACATGCCATCTCTGAAACTGATAGTGCAGAACATACGATCTGATCTGGGGTTTGCAGGCCCATCTGCTACGTCAAACAGAACATAATGTAGTAGGGTCAAAAGGCGAAGTCAAGTAGAAGGCTTATTTGTTAGGGAAACATGGCATGCTTTTGCAAGTTGACTTTATTAAGACTGTCCTTTTTAATAAGGTGCAATTTTCTGGGGGGCGATGAAGCAAGGAACCCGAGGGATGCCATTTTTCCTTGCTTTCTGTTAAAGACATATGCAGAAGAGAGGGTGGAAGGATCTAAATTGTAGAAGCTTCCCACTTGTCTACAAGTACCTGAGTCCATTTGCTCACCTGTATACACAAACTTGAAAAATCTGCAAAGGTTCCAAGACTGCTGCAAAGATATGCAGAAATTCAGAGGATTCTGTAAAACATCAGTTTGAGGGACTGATCAGCCTAGTAGATGATGCTGTTATTTTTTACTACTATGTATTTCAAGTGCCCAGCTACAGCTTTTCAATGTATAGATTGGCAGAGCTGAATTGTGTGTGCTTGCAGATTGTTTTTTTGAGAGAAGAGTGGTAGTTGGTTTAACTGGGTACAAAATGCATGTGATGTCTGAGACGGATTTCTTCATTTCACCAGTCCTTCAGAGGTCTGATCGCTCAATCGGAAAAAATCTGGAGGATGATTTGGAGCACAGCAGGCCCTTCCTGGTGAATCTGAGAACTGGCTTTTCACTTTTCAGCAAGGTATTGAATGAGGTAGCACTGTAGAAGGTTAAATGATTAATCAAAGCTTGTGAAATGAGCTGATAGTTGAAGCTGGTAAAGCTTGGGGTTTTGTTTGGTTTTTTGGTTTTTTTTTTTTTGAGGGGGTTGTTTGCTGTATGCTAGGTTTTTTTTGGTGGTGGTGTGGTTTGTTTTTTTTTTTTTAATCCCTTAAGTATTATCACAGTTTCCTTCCCTGTTCTCAGTATGTGTCCAGGCACAAGACCTGTTTCCACTGAGGACAAGAAGCGGTGGCTAAGGTTGGTCTGTTAAATGCTTTTGCAGAGACTTCTGCAGGACAGGCGTAGTGCTGTTGGTAGCCATGGCTCTGGTGACCGAGCCATTGTACAGCGTCCTTCTGCTGTGTGACGTATCTATGTGTCTGCTAGCCAGGAAAATACCTTGGCAGTGTTTCTAGAGAAGTAGACTTGTGGCTGCACAAGACTGCACAAAAGTTGGCACAAACTTTGTCACGTGTTAATAGAGAACTGCAGTTTTCTTCGCTACTTGCATGTATCTTCTATTGACCACAGCACTTGGATGTATTTTTTCCTGCATTTTTTCCAGGTTTTTTATTTTAAGGACTTTACAGTAAAGTCAGCAATTGCGCTGCAAATGTGAACTCTGTTTTGGCCCAATGTGGGTTGTATCCTCTGATATCTGCTCTTCTGGATGCTAGAACTTCTACTGAACTGAAAGTTCACTTTAAACTCATCTTGGGAATCTGTAAGAGACAAATGGAGGCTTAAAAAATTGGTTCTGATATGGAAATAGAATTTGGAAAGGATGATGAGGAAGAGTAATCCAGTTTAATTGCTGTAGCAAACTGGCAAACTACAGAATCTGTCCTTCTTCCAATCACAATAATCGAATTATTTGCCTGCCATTTTAAAAACTATTTTCCAAGTCATAGCCTGTGTTCCTGCTAGGAGCTGTAACCTCTAAAAGGTGTCAAAATCCCTGTGACTTATTACACATATACATACCTGCTGCTTTGGATCTGTAGTTGTGCACGCTCTGGCTGGAGTTGAGTAAGCTTGTTTGCCAGCTTTGTATCTGATCTGTGGGGCTGACAACGCAATGCTGTGCTAAGGTGTGGTAAATTTTATTATTAGTAGTACAACTTCCTTTAAAAGATACCTGAGGGAGCTGGCTTTTGGCTTGAGGGTAGTGGAGTCCATCTGTCCCAAAGCGTCGATGCACTTGGTAAAATCTTGGAGTGTTATTTTTCCCCCTGCAAAGCAGGGTGGAGGCAGATGTGCAACCACCCAGCTCAGCAGCGCAGCACGGAAGAGGAAACGGAGAGCAGTGGTGCCAGGTGGGGAATCCCCCCCAGCTGCAGAGCATCGCAGCCCTGCCTGCGAGTGCCTCTCACAGCAAGCTCAGAGTTGGAGGTTTGGGCAACTGTTCACCTTGTTCTGTGTTCCAGTGGAAAAATTCAGTGCTGCTGAGGGGTCTCTCAAACATGTTTTCTTTCTTTCTATTCTTATTTAAAACAATAAATGCAGTTTAGGTATTAATTTTAATACAGGGCTTAGATAAACTTTTGCCTGGTCTCTCTCATTAACGTTATTGTAGCACAGAAGGATTTAAAGGTATCATGCAGACTTCCTTGAGTGAGCTTGTCTCTAAGGCTGCAAGAGCAATGAAATGGCTTTTCTGCAAAAGTTGTGGTCTCCTTTCAAATCAGCTGAGAAATGTAGATGTGCAAGCATGTCTTGAGCATTTTTTTGTGCAAGGCTTTTCCAAGTGAGAATGTTTGAGAACAAAAGACAGTTTTGTTTCCCGGATATGGTCTTTGCAGCATCTGCAGAAGATGGTTTAAATGAACCTAACCATTGTGTAGTAACCAGCACATTGTCTAGTGTCCTAAAGAAATGGAAGAATCATCTTTTACTAAAATGTAGTTGGATTCTGGGTATCATGCAAGCTTTTCCTATAAAAAGAGGGAAATTCAAATGCTTTGTGCTTAAAACTCATGCTTCGCAGTCTGCGTTTTCATGCACCAAGTGCTATTTGCATTAGTGAGTAACGTGGAGTGATAAAATCACCCTGCGGAGAGAAATTGGTGGCAAGGAGGAGTCGATACCAGTGCTATGTCTGCTGCAGGGTTTTGCATTGGGGTAGCTCTGGTTTGACCCAGAGGACTGAACTTTTGCCTGTCGCATACTGGATGTGCTCCGAACTGAAAGGTGCTCCTCTGGCTTCATCCGAAGAGAATCCATTGTCTCTTCCACTAGCTGCTCTGGAAAGTGAGCTGAAGCACAGTAAGTGGAGACAATTGAGAGCCAGCACCCTGAGTGCTCTCCTGATTGGAGTGAAAACTATAATAATGTAGATGTGACAGGTGGGTGTTATTGCCCAAATATGCCAATGCTGAATGAAGATCATCCTGTGGCTTTCTGGTTCAATTCAGCATGTGCATCTGTTGCCTACAGTGTGTGTTACAACACACCAGAAGCGGTTGCTTGATATATCTGGGAGTTTTTTTTCTATGGTTGTCAGGTTTTCTGCTTATGTTGTTAGCTTAAACTGTTTGGAGAACTAAAAATGGAGGGCCAAGAACGGCCAAGACATTCAGTCAAATTTTTCCTGTGTCTCTGAAACATCTCTACTGTAACCAGCTGTGGAATCTGATCAGAAGTCTGATCTGAATTCATGTCCTGAATGAGGCAGCTTCAGTAGGACATATTGAAAATACTTTCACTGTTACTGAATAGCCTGTCAAATAAAATGTGAGAAATTGGATAATCATGCCTATCGCTTATGTTCCGCAAATGCTGAGAAACTCTGCTTTACAGAGTAGAGCAGTATTACTCTTGTGGAGTTAAGTAGAGATGAAAATTTGGAGGACTAAGCGTGTGAATTTATCACTTGATAGCTGTGGCAGTAAGACTATACTTTTTTGTTTTCTAAAGAAAAATCCTCCAATGATGCAGAGTTCACTCTGTTTCAGTGCAGAAGCCAAGGGGTGGCAACTGCTGTCTGCCAGCCTCATGTTCAGAGAGCACAAGAGGAGATGTAAGCTGCGGAACTTGCTTTTGCAGGGTGTTGTGGATGCTAAAGGCTTGCAAGGGCTTGTGGAAATCTGTTGCAGGTTACTAAATAGCTGGAAACCCCTCTCATTTTGGAAGTCCCAAGCGGCATGGAGGATGGGAGAGCAGCCTCCTGGGATGTTGGGATGCTAGATAATTGCAGAGAAGGTCTATCAAGATTTGCTGTGGCCCCATACAGATTGGTGTTTAAGTATTTAGTTCAACCTCAGGCCACTAGAATGGTTTCCTGCTTTTCTGTGTAAACAAAAGATTTTCCTGGTGTGCTGAAGGAACTCGCCAACATGATTGCAAGTTGATTCTTTATTGTCCTTAAAGGGCTGTGGTGACTTGGGAAAGCTCCTTGTGAGAGGAAGAGGGAAAATGTCACACTCCTTTTCAAAAGGGTGAGAAGAAGGATGTGGGGAAGTAGGCCTGGTCATCCTTAGTTGGGTCCTTGGGAAGGTATGGAACAAATACTCCTGGAAACTGCTTTCTTGTGCATGTAGGAGAAGAATTTTTTTGGGGGGACAGCCAGTGTGGATTTACCAAAGGTAAGCTGTTGCTGAAGAAGGTGATGAGATGGCTGGCTCTGTGGAGGAGGACAGAGCAGTGGATGGTGTTTACCTTGCCTTTAACATGGCTTTTGGTATGTTTTTTCCCATAGTATCCTTATGACCAAGCTGGTGAGACACAGGCTGGATAAGCAGGTGACAAGGTTGATGCTAAACTGACTGGACAGCCAGGTACCACGGTCTGAACAGCCATGCACTGGCTACTGCGTGTCAGTGGTGGTCCTTGGGTTTTGGTACTGAGGCTGATACTGAGCTGGTGCTTTGTGTTGGTGTTCGGATGTGTACCAAAGGTTCCTGTTGTAACGGCTAGAACCCCAATACATCAATCATCGGGGCTTGGTGACTTAGATAACTGTCTGTGGGTGGTCAAGTTTATTGCCCTTCCTCTGCTTTTAGAACAAACCCGGAAAGTAGTATGTCCTACATTGCGAAGTGTGGTTTGGATTGCTGTTCTCCTCCAGAAATATTTCTATGGTGTCTGGTGCAGCTGTAGTGTAACATGTTTCAATGCTTATAATGCGGCTGTGACTATCATATTCCTTTACAGGGAAAATGACAGTCCTGGGAAGACAATCGTTTTGGAGCTGGGTATCTTCTAGATACTGAACTGTAATAATTTTGTAATAGCTAAGTGTTGACTCTTCTAAAGTGTATGGTGTGATTATAAATGTTCATGATAAACTTTCTGATTCTTCTCAAATTAGCGTGAATTTATTTGCCTGGTTAAAACCAAGTATATACCTTTAGACTCTGCAGCTTCAGGGAGGGTGCACAAAATTATTCAGCCAGATGGGCTATGTACTTCCATTAGTTTTGTTTAAAATAAAAGAATTTGCCTTTTTTTCACTGGAGTATATAAAAAAAAAAAAATGAGTAGCAACAGGATTAGGGTCTGTTTGCCAACTCTGGTAGGTTCAGTATGCTTTCATCTTCAGGTAAATTTAACTGAAAGAACCTGAGACCATAAGAGAACTCGGTCAAACTAAGGGCAACAGCTGTACCTGTTTGTAATGCTTTGATGTGAGCATAAATTTTGCCTCACATACGGACAATATTTTGATTGCTTGTGGTTCTGCAGTAGTTCCATGGAAGAACACCCAAAGGAATCCTTGCTTAAATGCATTTTGGTTCATTGTAGGCCAAACTGATGTGATCACTGGTTACTTCCAACCAGGAAGCCCTGCTGATGTTATTGCAATGATGCAAGTTTGGGGCAGGAACTGAACTTCTGAACTTCTCTCTTTGGGGCAGATTAAAACTTTATTTTCAAGAGCACAAAATACTGCAATGCCATTGCTGGTAGCTGTATGTTCTCCTAAAACTGTTTTCAGTGGCTTTATAGATATTAGACACTGTCTTCTAATAACTGCACTGGCTCTGCTGGAGTCTGAGTGCACTTGTGTTTTACTGGATTCTGAATTCAAAATTGATTTGATAAGATCACTTCGTAAAAATGTCCCTATTCTTTTTCTGGCAAGTCATGCAATTTGTGTTCTGCTGGGAAGAATTCTTTCTTCCCTACTTTCCATGTGGGGAAATTTGAATTTGCTCTTAAACCTCTTACAAGACACAGCAATAAACATTATCTGTTACGGCTTGCATTTTTGCTGTTCAGAAGCTTTTTCTGAGCTCAGTCTAAACTCTGTCCCAATACAGCATCCCCCCAAGATCAACAAAACCCATTTACTCCTCTTTTCCCCTGTGTTTTCTGGCATGCGATGCACAAATGGAGCATCTTGGGGGATTTGTGGCCGCTGAAAAGCTGCAGTAGGCTGGTGTTCCTGGCAGCAGTGGCTTGTGCAATTTAAAAAGACTTTAGCAAGTAAATGGTCAGTAATATTCGCACAGCACTGACTGCACTGATCCTGTTTCCCTGTGGCAGGTGGCGTATGCTTCAGCAGAATCATATTGGAATATCACAGTCACTTCTTCATTAATGGAGCATTTTAAATGTGAAGCTTTTAACAAGCCTGGCAGATGATGCTTCAGATGGATGGAGTCTGTGTGCTGTAGCTGGGAGCATGAGCTGGGCTCATGCACTGTCTGTCCAGTGGAATATAGTGTCCTTATATACCTCTGAGGGCTTTTCTCCACTGTCACTTGGGATGTCAGCTCTCGAGCCTGTGATTCTTGAGCTGGACTTGGAACAAGCCAACTTGGATTTGGGCATTGCCACAACTCTGTCTTACAGCTCCTTCCATTAAATTCTGCAGAAATAATTCATGGAGCAAGGTGAAGGGTTGAAGATGGCTTATCACTTGTCTTGAGAGCCCACAGGCTTTTAAGTAGGATTCCTCCAGAGTCGGCTCTAGCCAAGTACTTACTGCGTGGTGCAAATACTTTGAAAGGCACTGCAATTTGTATTATGTCTGCTTTAGCTGCCAGTGTTTAACTTGCATCTGTCTTCAGCATTTCTTCCTTCTTACCAACCCACCGTGGGACTGAGGGAGTGTTGAGAGGGGCTGCTGTAGCAGTCTTTCTTTTAAAAGTATGTGCAGTATAAATGTAATTCTGCTTTCTCCTATACAGTCTTGTATCAGTGTACTTCTGGAAATACTGAATTCAAAGTTTGCTTTGTCTTTATGTAATGAGAACATAGCTCTCCTGGTGGCAGAGGGTCAGCAAATAACTTCTTATGCACTTTGTCATGGAAATTAAATGGCACAATCTTTGCCCCCTCCTGAGTGTGCCTGTTGGTATATCAGCCAGAATTAATTCAGCACTCCTTAACCCCTATTGAAGGTTAGACTCCATCCTTACTGCCATGAAGAAGTTAGTGTTTGTTTCATGGTACTGTCATAACATCACTTAGATTATCTTTCAGCAGCTAGTGGGCAGGAAAACATGAAACACTTCTGGTTCAGGCTGTATGAATGACTATCTGCCGTTAGAGTAGTAAGGTTTAAAGGTTTCAACCCAGACTGAAGTCTGGCTGAGCTAGGTAACTTCTGTTCTAAAGTATTAACACACACCATGACTTGAAAAGTCTGCTTCTCTTTTAAAAATTTTTAAAAGGCAGCTACAGGTCTTCAGGGTCTCTTTGCTCGCCTCCTTGCAGGTGTTTCCATCTGAACTTGCAGATCTCGGTCCTTGTTGGAAGGTTGAACACCAGAGTTGTTGAGAAAATGGCAAAGAAAATTGTCTCATATCAGCAGTGTCATTGCAGTAATGGGTTTATCCTTACTCAGGAAGATTTTCATTCATGCCTGAACTTTGATGGATTTTTCTTCCACTAAATAAACATCTGTTTTGGAAGGACAGCTGAAGTAAAAAGCACCTGCATCTTTGTGTTTGACCTTCTTGCTTTGGGACATAGGGTGAATTAACAACCTGAAAACCAGGTGACAAGGCACACGTAGAGCCCTGGCTGTCTTAAATCTTGGAGTGCCACTTGAAACATGCTTAAAATGTTGTTTTTCCTTACTTTCCTTACTTTCCTTATGCTGAAAGTGTTTGCAGGGGGTTACCTTACCTTACTTCTGTTGGAGGCTTTTAGTTCTTTGCTGTGCAATTATAAATTCTGCAAAAAAATTGTTATTTTTTCTGACAAAGCTTTTGAGTTGTAGGTGAGCACTCACCTCCAGTAACAAACTTATTTACATAGTTCTCTGCAAAGAGTGTACTTTCCTTAACCAAGCAGCTAATGTACTTCAAATGCCTTTTATTTTGATGTTTCAGGCTGGTGAGGCTTCCTGTCTATCTTTGACCTAATGTTGCCTCTAGACCTGCATACAGCTAAATGTTTTCCAGTCTTAAAAGGAAAGAATGAGTGTTAAGGTTTCCTCTCTGCTCTAGGGGAAGGAATGTGGAAAAAAAATATCCTCCAAAATTGCTGCCCTGGTTCAAGTTATCTACCTGTATCTTCCATAGTTACTTGAACGTGGAAATCCGATGGCTCCAGTTAGCCCTGACTTTCAGGGTCATCTCTTTATCTTCTCATTTTGTGGGTGTTTCAAAAGCTGGAGCTGTAGTGACCTTACTGTCTTTTGCTACATCTGCATGGAAGTGAGAGATGGCCCCTTGTCTTCTGCTCCTCCTTGTGCTTTCTGTCCCTGCAGACTTCCCACCCCTTGGCCTTCACAGTGAAGTCTTGTGAGATATTGCTGTCTTCCATGAAATTTGCTTATCCCTCTGTTCCTTTCACCAAGAAACCTCTTGTATATGCTGTCTTGAGCTTTCTCTGCATTTCTGTTGTTTTTTCTTTTTTTTTGCCTGTGTAGCTGGAGGAATATCATGGAGCCTTACAGTCCCAATAGTGCCTTTTAGGTTCTGGTTTTGTGGTGATGCTGCCCTAAAACACAAGTAGATCTGAAAAGGAAATGTAGGGTCCTGGGTGGTCTGCTGATTCTGCACCGAGTGGTGGTGGTGAGTTAAGATTGTGAAAGATTTGTCTCATGCCAGCACACGTGGAGACCATCAGTGTTTATATGCTACTCATACCAGAATATAGAAGAATGGAAAGGTTGGAGAGATGCAATTTGTTGGTATAAAACACACCACTTCATTTTGAAGCTTTGGCTAGTGACTTACAAAAACACTATGTTCATGGCTTATCGGAACTGGGAATTGTTGAATGGGGAAGAAGCCACCTCCTGTGCTGACAGATTCAGATGTTTGCTGCTGTACACTGGCTTTTTTTTTTTTTTTAAATTGTGTTTAAACCTCTAATCTGTTTCGAAGAGTGCTCACCAGTGCTGACAGGTAGGTTTTGGTGAAAAGCATTTCTGCTGCTTGCCTTTACCAGTGGCAAAATGGATGAAATAAAATGCAAAGCCTTGGTTGCAGTGTTTAAAACAAAACAAAAAAACCCAAGTGTAGTTCAGCAACCTTACCTCTCATTGCTGGCTCTCCCAGCCAGGTGGGAAGGTACACAGTAGCGGTTTTAGGGTCATATAGACATGCCTGAGCACTGACTTCAGAGAAGCCACTGAGGCTTTCTGCCAGGCAGTGTGAGTATCTTGTCAACACTCAGCAACTCTCTCTTACGGTAACAATAGAGACTTTTGCATTTCATAAGATCACAGAATCATAGACTTGTTGGGGTTGGAAGGCACCTTTAGATGTCATCTAGTTCCAACCCCCCTGCCATGGGCAGGGACACCTTCCACTAGCCCAGGTTGCTCAAAGCCCCATCTATCCAACCTGGCCTTGAACACTTCCAGGGATGGTTCCATCCACAATCTCTCTGGGCAACCTGTTCCAGTGCCTCACCCCCCTCACAGTGAAGAACCTCCTTATATCTAATCTAAATCTACCCTCTTTCAGTTTAAAGCCATTATCCGTTGTCCTACCACTGAATGCCCTTGTAAAAAGTGCCTCTCCAGCTTTCTTGTAGGCCCCCTGGAAGGCCACAATAAGGTCTCCCCGGAGCCTTCTCTTCTCCAGGCTGAACAACCCCAACTCTCTCAGCCTGTCCTCATAGCAGAGGTGTTCCAGCCCTCGGATCATCTTTGTGTCCCTCCCCTGGACCCGCTCCAACAGGTCCATGTCTGTCCTGTGCTGAGGACCCCAGCGCTGGATGCAGGACTCCAGGTGGGGTCTCACCCGATGGGAGCAGAGGGGCAGAATCCCCTCCCTCGACCTGCTGGCCACGCTGCTGGCGATGCAGCCCAGGAGACGGTTGGCTTTCTGGGCTGCCAGCGCACATTGCTGGGTCATGTTGAGCTTCTTGTCAACCAGCACCCCCAAGTCCTCCTCCACAGGGCTGCTCTCAGTCCACTCATTGCCCAGCCTGCATTTGTGCTTGGGATAGCCCTGACCCACGTGCAGGACCTTGCACTTGGCCTTGTTGAACCTCATGAGGTTTGCATGGGCCCACCTCTCAAGCCTGTCAAGGTCCCTCTGGATGGCATCCCTTCCCTCTGGCGCGTTGACTGCACCGCACAGCTTGGTGTTGTCGGCAAAATTCCTGAGAGTGCACTCAATCCCACTGTCCGTGTTGCCGACAAAGATGTTAAACAGTGCTGGCAGGTCCCATTACCAACGACCCCTGAGGAATGCCACTTGTCACTGCTCTCCACTCGGACATCGAGCCGTTGACCACAACTCTGAGTGCGACCATCCAGCCAATTCCTCATTCACCGAGTGGTCCATCCATCAAATCCATGTCTCTCTAATTTCATCTCCAAGGTTGTCGTGCAGGACCGTGTCAGATGCTTTGCATGTGTCCGGGTAGTTTCAAGGTCTATCAAACTGTATTCAAATGAGATTGTGAGGAGCTGCAGGAGCTTCTATTCTGAGAGATTTCTCTTCAGAAGAGAAAATTAGCTAGATGAATAACTTCATCGTCAACTTCAAATTCAAGTGAAGGTTTGTAGTGTTAGTTCCCACTTCAGGTCAGTAGGCAATGAATTCCCTATGGTGTCTCTGCTTCCTGTTTCTGACTAATGTGAAAGCTGAAGTAGGAAAGAGAACCCTTTTTTCCAGCAAGGGTAAAAGAACATAAAAGGTGGCAACTGTTTTACTACAGGAAAAAAGGTTGATAATCCTATTCTGGCTCTAATTATTGGAAGACAAATTTTAGAAGTTGAAGTAGCATTGATATTCTTCTGGTAATCTGATTTTTTTTTTTTTAAACACACTTAATTATTAGGTAGTTATTAGAACAAGGTGGAGTTTTAAATAAGGTTCTTCTCATGGGCAGTAATAAATATTACTCAGTTGGTGCATGTTCTGGTGACTTCAGTTAAGCTGGTGCATTTAAACAACCTTAAGTATTGTTAGTGTAATGATGTTCATGGCTAAAGACACTTTTCAGTTGGAGATTTTGTAAATACCTGTCCAGCAGGGACAATCTGTGATGTTTTTTGTCAGTGTTGTTGCTAAAAGGCTTGCTATCTCACCTCTGGAAACCAAGAGTGCAAGTCAAGTTGATCTTTGCCAATCATCCTTAACATGAACTTGTTGACTCCACGCATCATAGCACAGGCACCCAAGGTCTCATGCGCAGGGTAAAAATAGCTGCAGTGGCTTTGGCTCATAGTGTGCTCCCTGTGTTTGACAAACAGCCTGCAAATGTGTGTGTATGATATTGAATGCAAGATCACTATTCAAACCTTATTGTATCAAATGGTAAAACCTAAAGAGAAGTATGGTATTCTAAGTAAAGGCTAACAAATCCATGAAACTACACCATGAAACTTGATAATTTTGTCTGTACCACATGCTGTCATGAATGCTTGTTTCCTACTTTCCTTTTGGGACTCTCCTTACCGTGGTAGAAGGATGAACCCGTGCAGGATCCAAGGCTGGCACCCACAGGAGATGCAATTACCTGCTTCCTGCAGGCTCCTGTGTGATATTTGCAAGTCAAAGGCTGGTTTACGAACTGTTCAAGCTGCTGCTGCTGCTGCCAGATGGGGAGGTGTGTATCAGCGCTGCCCTTGCGCTGGCCTCTTTTGCCACAGGAGTGAGTGAAGCTACTTGGCAAACTCCATTTGTAAAGCTGTTCTGTTTTTTTTTGGTTTTTTTTTATAAAAAAAAAAAAAGGTGAAATTATTTTTAGCTTGGATTAGGTCCCTGATCTTGTTTACCACTTTGCCAGCACACGTGGTAACGCAGCCTGGAGGAAGGGAGATGTGCCAAAGGTGCAGGACCATCTTTCAACATCGGTGTGGACACTTCAGCTTGCAGAAGTTTGGTGTTTTAATAGGAAATTCAGTCATTTGAGACAAATGCAGTTTCTTGTCAGTAAGTTAAGTAAAATAAATTGTTTAAGTTTAGTAGCTGGTTGTGTTGGTTTTAACATGCCCATGCTTTCATATACAAATATCAAAAACTCCTCCTCGTAGGTCTGGTGTGCTACCTGATTCAAGCAAGAGCTGGCTTCAGTTTAGCTCTTTGCCCCATGCAGGATGGCTGTCTGAGGACTGTTTATTTTTGAGACTTCCTTGTTGGGCTGCTATGCACAGGTTCTGGGACTCTGACCTCTTTGGTGTTTGCTCTCCAATTGCGTTGCCATTTATTTTCTTGTTGGGAACTGGTGACCTGCAACAGACCTGCACCACCTTGCTGGCTGTCCAGTGCTCTCCTTTCACTAACTAAACATAGGCACTACTGCAGGGCTTAATCTCAAATATAAATTTTGTTTCTACACGTTTTTTGGGAGCTTAAGACCATTTATACTTGAAAGAAGTATATATGTGCAAAGATTACAACTTTGTAGTATTTTGCATCTGAATCCTGAACTCTTGCTCTGTGCGTGGGAGCCAAAATGTACAGCCAGGAGCAGTTCAGCAGGTCTTGCTTAATAATTGTCTCTTGCTAATATTGTGACCTTCTCATGTTGCTTTTAGATCACTACTGTATAACTCCTCAGCCTTCTCAAACCTTGAGAAATAATGCAGAGGTGTTTTTTTGGAAAAGGCTACTCTGTTAGTTTCTACTGATAGACTTCTGCCCCTCTCCCATCTCATACACACGTTATTGCTGAAGGCATGTTGTGCACAAGCCCTCACCTCAGAAGTGCTATTCCACTTTGGTTTCTGTTCTCTAAATTCAGGGATGTAAGCTCCAAGTCCCGAACCTTTGAGCTGTTTTGTAGGGATGGTCACTTTTGGGGTTTCCCCACAAAAATCTGTCCTAGACATCAGACTTCTCCCGGTCTTTGAGGTTGATATAATCCTGTTGAGCTTCTTTCAAACCGTTTGTTCTCCACTTAAAGCTGAGCTTATCAAGCATCTGGGTGGGTGTTTTGGAAGTTGGTGGGAGCACAGGGTAGTCTGCAGAATGGTCTTGTCTTTCGGTGGGACAAGTTTTTCACAAATCCAGAAATGGTTTATTAGAAGCAGCATTTCAGTTTTCCTCTCGGCCATATCCTTGAAATGAAATGGTCATTAAATACAGGCAATTTTGGTTCCTGTCTCTGCTGTGTAGCAGTGTACAACTTTAAACCCATGTCCCTCTTCTGCCTTGTCTCTCCAGTGGCGTATCTTAGCAGAAACAAGCAATGAACATCCGTGGAGCTGCTGCAGCAGCGTAGCCTGGTGTCTTCCCGTGTCCTCCTCCAGGTTCCTGTTGCGCTCTGACTTGCACAGTTGCCTAACCGGGTCCTCGAGGTGAAGTGTGACTCTTGGATCTCGCCTCTTCACGCTACTGTTCCAACACATTTAAAAATGGTGCGACATGCTACAGTCTTAAATGCTGCATAAAGTGATAACATGCACTGGCATTTAATGGCACTTGTTTCTAATAACATGGAATTGTCCATTCCATCTTGACCTCATTTCTGGTTAAAACCTTGAATAGCATTTGGCTAATTGGATGAGTAGAAAAGATACTGCAATCTAGGTCAAGTCCTTCAGTCCCCCTCTTCACTCCTCTCATTGCTGCCAGAGTGAAACGGTATTTTGCATGCTGCCTCTGCCCAGCACACTGTTCTGTAGTGACTGACTGAAAAGGAATTTCACATACACTTTGGTTTTTTTATAGCTGACCCACTTCTCTGTAAAAGGTTTGCATTGCATAAAGCTTATTCCTTGCTGAAGGAGTGTATAAGGAAATTTGCAGCTATTGCTGGCTTCTGTAGCTGCAGCTGGAATTCTCCTCCTAGAAAGGAGTGGCCAGGAGGTAAGAGGGCTGTGTTAGGTATGAGGTTGAGATTAATCTAATGAGCAGGTATTGCTGCCTGCCCCTCCAGAGCATGCAGGGGTTTGAGCTAATGACTCTTCAAGTTGCTGTGGATTCATGGCTTTTATGAAGTTTAAATTCTATTTCCAGGAAGAAGCCCAAGTGTAAGTGATGATTAAGTTTACAGCATTAGGTTGCCCAATTGTAATTCCTCCTTTGTATAAGGGAATAATCAATAACAAGAATTCCAAAGTGCATTTTTACCAAAGCTTGCCGTAAACAGTAATGGACTAAGGTGTTCTTTCATATCCAGTCTTGGAGAATCTCTTGTTTAAGCCTTGATGGACAGATTGTTGTTAAAAAAAACCAAACAAACAAAAAACCCACTGAAAACAAACCCTGAACAAAAACAAACAAACAAAACCCCCCAACCACTTCAAACAGAAGTTTCCATGAGGCTTTTATCCTATGTAATTTTGAATAGTGGCATGATACACTGTCATAGTTACATGGCCAGAACTTACTCTGATCGCTTAGAGCTTTCTTAAACTGAAAAGTACGGCCAACTCTTGCTTCTGGCAAAGGATGAGCTATAAAAGAAAACCTAACAGTATCACCCAGTAAGAGTTGTTTTGTGCTGGACAGGTCTGGGGGAGGGGATGTCTTTTTTTTAATTCCCTTAACAAGGATTTCAGCTCCTGTATTCATGAATGATTCATTGCAGCCTTCTAAGGAGCTGCTTGCCTGTGGTGTAACTGCATTTTAGTGAGGCGCATGCTAATTTGGTGCCCTGAGAATGCTCTGAAGCTATTAACTAGCCTTGAACCTTAGTATATGTGAATGAAGGTGTTGATTAATTTCATATGATAAATGGAGTGGGTTCCCTGTCATAATGTTCATCCTTCTTTGCCTACTAATCAGTACTAAATGTTTGGTTTTGTTCAGCAGTTGCTAAATTTCCTGAAGATCTGGCGTTGAAACTGGAAGGAGTGTGTTCCTGATGTCATCTGCTGGAAGACACAGCAGTGGAAGTGTTCAAAGCCTTGTTTCCAGCTTGTAGTTTCTAACAGTATATTTTAATTTTCTATTAGCTTTTTTCATTTTGGTATTTAAAGATGGAAAGATAGCAATGTAATGGAGATATGGATAACTTGGTGGTGTAGCACTTTTGGGGTGGGGGAAATGGTCATGTGCTGCTTCAGGAAAACTAAATATGGTTGCTGCTAGTACTTCTGAAACTTAATATTTCTGTTTTGTCAGTAAAATACCAGACTATAACAAGAACTGTAGAAATTCTTCATGCAGAAGAGTGTTGAAAGCTGAGCTGAATTGAGAAAATCCTATTCTTCCAACTTTCAAGAGCCACAAATAGCAAGGCAAGGCAGCAAGGATATTAAAAGGCAAGGGGGAAGACTTGCTGACAGATGAGATTGAAATGGCTTTGCCAGAATTGCTTTTTTTGCTCTGCTGCTCCTGCTAGTAGATGGTCAGATTCGCAGATGCTGCAGTTTTATTCCCAGTAAAGTTTAAGGGCTTGAAATGTGAAACAAGTAACAGGTAATTAGGTATCACAGATTGCTTCTGCATCAGGTTTAGCCTAATTACAATCTGGTGGCTTTAGGGATGAGTGAATGGGCAGTTGGCATCAGGGAAAGCTTGACCTCTGGCAAGTTCCCTCTGCCTTGACAGTGAAGCAGTGGTGGCATGGCACTTTGCTGGAGCACTGACAGTTTAGGTGGAGTTGAGTGATACAGATACTTTTTTTTTTTTTTAGAAAGTTTCACTTAACTGTTGGAAATGCCAATAAGGAAAGAGTATTGATGTGGCAGGAGTAGGGCTACTTGACAGAACTTTCTGCAGATGATGTGCCACGTAGGCCTAAACATTGGCTAATGCATCATAAGATGAAAGACTTTCCACATGGACATCCCTAAGGTACTCTCGGATTTTGTTGAGCTTTCCCTTATGCAGAAAAGAGGTGACATGAATATAGGTGGGGTGTACCTAGAAACTGTATTTTCTGCCCTTTGATTCCCATCAGGCACACTGGTAGGATGAAAAACAAATAGTACTGCATTGTCTGCATCTGCATTTATGGTATGACATAAGCCACAAAATGTCGTGTGTGCCAGGGAAAGGAACAGTAGAAGCTCCTTGTGTTATGAAGGCACTATAATCTTCACTTGGGTGTTTGGCAAGCTTGTCAAACACAGGCTTGATGCAGCAGTAACACCATCTCTCTGATCGGCTCCTGACTGCATGCAGGAAACTTAAGACCTGCACTTCAGCTTTGGGCCCAAAACGAGTAGAAGAGCTTTAGGAGTTCCCAAGGTGATAGCCACAGAGTGGGGAAGGGAGGAAGATGCAGCTCTTCCTCTTTGTATTTGTGATCCAGCATAGGGACCACTGCTGGTGCCAAGACTCTGAAATCTTTTCAGCTAAAGAAAAACCTGTTTGTTCCAGAGCTACTTAGGAGCTGGAGATCCTGTCTTACCTCCTGTTTCCAGTAGACTTGGTTGCCTGTGTTCTTTCACACACATTCATTTAAATTACTTTTGCAACTTTTACCATCTGAAAGGCTTCCTGCCTCTGAATAATCAATTTTACAAAGCTATCATACAGTAACTTGTTCTCCCTAGAAATACAATTACGGAAGATGCTCAGGATAATATATTTTATTGAACAGTGTGAGTTGTAATAAGCTGACAACTTTATGACAGCTGAGTTGTTTTTTAAATTCAGTTAGAACAATTTATCTCAGTTCTTAAAAGTTAAATTACTACTTCTGTCCTTCCCTCCCCACTAGTCCTGCTTCAGGAAAAGGAAGGTGTACTGTATGGATTTGCTTTGAGTCATTCAGGCTTGCTTGCACTTAGTCTTGGAAGCAGGTATGTGTTTGGTTGTGGGCTTTCTTTTGATAGTCATACTGGGGATAAATGTTTGAGAAGCATCTATTAGCAGTAATGCTCAGGGATATACAGTCAAGTGATGTATTCCAGTATTTCACTGGAAAGAAGTGTCTGATTCCCAACAACTTGGTCCTATTTGGATTGTTACGTGGTGTATGAAAATGTCAGGAGAGCAGAGTGTTAGTATCTACGTGATGCTCCAGCTTTCTGGATGGAAATCCCCACTATCCAGAGCTTTGTTCATGATGAGCAGTTAGAGCTGAGAGTGGGTGGAACTGGGAAGGGGAAGAGCAGTGGTGGGCTTAGTTAATTCCCATCTTTTGTTAGCACAAGGGAGTTCACTACATTGTCTTTATAAGCTCTAAAGGAAGAGTAAGTTTATTTTTCCTAGTAAGAAGCCAGGAGAATGACGAATGTAAAGAACTGTAAATCTAGTCTGCATCTTTTTAGAAAGAACCTAGATGAAATAGTATATGTGGAAATCCCTCGTAAGCTAAGTCTGGATCTTCAGCTTCTAACTACATGTCCAAGTCAACACCCTTGCTCTTGCTGGTTTTGACAACTGTGGACTAAACACAAAGGTGTAAGAACTGAGGTTCTCATTGCTTTCTTCCTAAGCTGTTTTCAGTTAATCATCAGTTGATCAATATAATCCTAGCCCTTTGTCTTGCTCTTGTGCTTGAAGATTATCTTCCTGTGGTTTCCCTCCTCCTGTCAAAGGACTGAAGAAAGGCATAAAATCCAAAATGGGGAGGTTATCTGGTCTGCGTAGTACTGTGTGAGAAGGTATCCTAACAGTTTTAACTCTGTTAAACCAGAGATGTAACTCTGTAACCAAAGATTTCTACTCACTAGAGAGACTTGGGATGCAGTTCAGAGGAGATACATGTCCCACTTTTTGCAGATATAGTGGCCCAAGACACTTATGTTTCTTTACTGCATTCATTTAAACAGCATTGGTAACACTGGGCAATTTGCGTCTGTGACGTGTGGGTCAGTGTTTGGTAGATTTTCAGAGTGAAACCTGGGCTGTACCAGTGTCCAGTACCAAAAATTTAATTGTGTGGGCAGTCATCCCTCTTGTTCAGTCTGTGTGTCTCTCATTTACAAGTGTGTGTCATCTTGCAGCTCGACCAGTGCAGCGCATGGGAATTGCTGTAGCTTTGGGGAGTTCCCTTTGAGAACAGACTGCTGTTACATGAGGCTTAGAGGGAGAAGGGTTGTTGATTTCATTTAAAAAGATTTCTAAAAATGAGATGAAAGCTTTGATGTAGAGATGAGATTGTTAATCCCAAACCAAAACAATGCTGGAAAATGCATGCCAAACTACTCCCAAAGCAGCCAACCCTGGATAATCACGTTCAGAGGTTGGTTGGCTTGTTTTTAACTTTTAAACCCTCCTATTTGCACTTAACACTGATGCATCGGCGCACTGATTGTTGTAAACTTTTATTATGTGAGCTCTTTGATTTTGATGGCTTCTGTCCTGTAGCTCCATGCCGTCGTGCTGGGGTTGCCAAGCTTACCGAAGGCATCGCTGCTGGTCACCGCAGGTCCTCTCTGAGGTCCAGCAACTGAGGTGGAGGCTGCTCCCAACTGTGGGCTGGGCCACCTGCGAGATGATGTGTGCTGGCATGCCCCCCACTTCACCTGCACTTCCAACCCCATCCTCCTCCTCACCCCCATCTTTCTTCCTCCTCCATCCTGCTGGCTGGGACCTGGTTGTCCTCATTGCTGACTTGAGCAGCAAGTTCAGACTCGTAGGAGAAATATTTTCCTGTAAGGTTAAGAGGACACTTGCTTATGGGCAAATCCTTGTTGTATACGGAGATGCTGGAAATGCAACTTTCTGTGCTGGCAATCACAGAGTCTTTGTGTTTCGTTCTCAAAGTCAGGAATGCTGGTAGGCAGCATAGCCAAAGCAGAAGGGTTCCTCTGGATCATGTTGCAATAGGTCAACCTGGAACCTGGAAGCTGAATATGGACTTTGAGCTTGAGTTCAGTAAAACCATAACAAGAGATATGAACCCTGAAGTAATTTCTATTGTTACGTTTGCTTTCCCTTTATAGTATCTCTTGCATTGAAACATCTTCCACTTGGGTGTTCCCCTGTTTTTATCACACATTCCAGAATCGCCCTTCTGTTTTAGGAATACTGTAATGACAAGGATTTCATGCAGCAAGAGCCCCAACTCTTACTATTCTATTGTTTGTGTTCAGTCTCTGGTACACCTAAACCACCCCTCAGTTCTCCAAGAAACATGTCAGATATCTGCTCCAACAGTTTGGATGCAATTGCAAGCTTACTTTTTGTTCTGTAAACAGCCTGGGTAAAATGCAGTTTTGCTTATTCTACTATAGATTTGAGGTGTGACACAATCTTCCGCTCTTGCCAATGCTTGTAAATCTGTGGTACCTGGGGAAATGTGGCAAAACTGAGGTGCTTGGAAGAGCAGAGGTTTCTTCACATGCTTTGTTGCAGACTTTGTTCAGTGTGTCAGGCGGGTGCTCGCAGGGGAGTCTCTCACTTTTCTGGGTCCACTTGATATAGCTGCCTTGCTTCTGAAATGTAATGCTTTACATTTAATTGCAGGTGGTGTGAATAAATTCTTCACACTGTAAATACTGTAAGAGTAAGAAAGCTGCCTTTCTTCCAAGATGTGAAATTAGGAAATACCTTTTCTTCTGATGATCCTGTTTTCTTGGAAACCTTTGCAGAAACTGGGACAGCTTCAGGGTAGAAAGCAATGTGTACTATAACATAGATAACTCTATTAATGGTTTTTGTTAACAATGACCCAACTAGAATAATTCAACACCTAAGGCGGCATAATTTCAGCATCAGGGAGACCATCTCAAGTATATGGCTCACCTGTATTGAACACTGACACTTTTCAGTATTAATAGCTAGGCTCAAGTAATGAGGCTTTTTCAGTACCCAGTGATGACACTTGCTAGTTTGTTCTTTGTATTAATTTCGACTAACGCTGAGCGTAGTACGAAGGTAGTTTATAAATCCTGACTCTTAATTTTAAAATGCCTCTCAAATTCAGTTCTGTGGCAGGTAGTAGTAGTTTTTATTTATTTACACAGTAACTGAAAAAGGACTCAAGTGAAAGATCTGATACGGGATTACAAGGGGAGAAGAGAGAGGAGAAGGTCCTTAAGGTGTATCGTTTTTTTTAAGAATCTCTTTAATCCTTGTTCCTGGTTCTTCTGGATCAGCTTGTAAAGCGGCCCAGTTATTACTGCATCTGAAGATGTGAACTGCTTTGCTTATCTAAGTGGGCTCAGAGTTAGTATTAAACAAGTTTCTTAAAGAGCATGAGATGATGACTGTTATCAGGATAGTGCAAATTAATCTTGGTCCTGTGTAGCCAAAGCTAGTTGTTTAATCGGTTTCGCCGGTGGTGGCGGTTGCCCAACACAAGAAACTTTGATCCTACAGTGCAGGATTAGCTAAAGTTAACGAAAGCACAGTGAGACAAAATGGCCATGGAGCAATGCCTGGGTTAATGTCACTGGGCTGTTGTTGGCCTCTGTGCCTCTTCCTTAAAGGCAGTTATGGATAAAAGTGTGCCAGTTCTGTTTTGAGATATGTGAAGCAGTCCTGCAGTGGTGTGGCTCGTGCAGATTTAAATGTTCATTACCCCCGTTTGGGGTATTTGCAGAACTTGGCATTCTGCTTAAGGTTAGTTGATGGGGAGGCTGCATGCCTTTGGAAAATATGGGACTGGTGACTCAGAGTCCCCTGACCACTCTCAGGGGTGGGTTGTCCAACCTCTTCACTTCTGGTTTGTCCTTAGATCTGGTTGGAGATCAGGTTGCACAGGAGATGTGTGTGTTTTGAGGTTTCTGGGAAGGATCTGACCACTGTAAACAAGCTTCTAAATTCCTGTGCAAACTTTTAGCTGTTAGATGAAGCCATGGCTGCTCAGCCAGAAAAGTTTGTTTTTCCAGATAAGCTGGTCTAGACCTAGTTTAAGTATCCGGTGCACTTCCCGAATCTTGGACCCTTCTCATGATTTTGTTCTATTTAAACCATACCTAATTGCTTAGTATTCACTGGATAAAATGTTTTCAGTGATCTAGAAGCCTTTAGACAATGGCCTGTTCCTGTTCATGCTTTTGCAATAATAGCGGTGGGTTTTTTTTCTTCCTTAGATGTTGTCTTGAACTTGCAGATGATGAAAGGGTTTTCAATGCCGATTTTATGGGGTAGGAATAGTGAATCTGAGGACCCTTTTCTGCAGTTATGCCTTACATGTCAAAGTTACCGGTAGCCATTCAGACTAAAATCCATAAAACTTTGAATCTGTACTTCTCTCTCTGACCATAACTTGCTTGATTTTGTTAGACTTGCAACTTCATGTGCCTGTTTTTCCAGTATTTTGAGATGAAGAATGAGAATGTGAAGCTGTTTGAATGTTTTTCCCCTTCTGCATGCTTCTGCATCCTTCTCTCCCTCCTTCCCATGTTCCCAGTTATCCTAAGTGAAAGACTAAGATTCCTTCTTGCTGTGTGCTGGTTAGATTACATGGATCGCTACTTCCATGGATACTTTCTGAAGGCTGTTTCTGTCATTTTAAGTATGTCTGTATTGTCTAATCAAATTAATCTATCACAATAGTGTCTTGACAATAGATAATAACAGATGGGTAAAGAAAATTCTTAAATTAAAAAGGCAAGTGTAGAGTGATTCTTGGTTTGTTTTGTTTTTTTTTTTCCTCAAAATACTCTCCCAGCTGTCTTTGAGTGAAGTTCCTAAACCGACGGTGTTAACTTTCTATGGGAGTTTCCCATTCCTTGCCATGCATTGTTTAGCACTTGCAATAGCCTGTGGAAAGTGGTTCCTTGTATTTAACCTGGTCAGCTAGAAAGTACGGGGAACATAAAATTACATGGTGATACTTGACCTCAGACCTTTAGTGACTAAATCAGTTTCTTTTGGTCGCTTGAGGAAGGTCTATATCATAGAATCACACAACAATTGAGGTTGAAAGGGACCTCTGGAGATTGTCTAGTCTAACTACTCTGCTGAAAGTGAGGTTCCTAGGACATTGTCCAGTCCAAGGTTGGAGACTCCACCACTACCCTAGGCAACCTTTTCCAGTGTTTGACCACTGTCAGAATAATAATTAAAAAAACCCAATGGAAAAAACCCCAACCACCACCACACTCAACTTGTGCCCATTACCTCATGCCCTCTCAGTGGATACCAGTGAAGAGCCTGGCTTGGTTTTCTTTACAACCTGCTGTCAGGTGCTTGTACACATTGATAAGATCCCCCTGGGCCTTGTCTTCTCCAGGCTAAACAATCCCAGATCTCTCAGCCCCCCTCATAGAAAAGATGCTCCAGACCCTTAAAATGATCTTTACTGCCATTTGCTGGACTTCTTCCAGTCTCTCTGTGTCTGTCTTGAACTGGGGAGCCCAGGACTGGACACAGCACTTCAGGTACTGTCTCACCAGAGCAGAGGGGAAGGATCACATCCATCAGCCCGCTGTCAACGTTCTGCGTTACGCAGCCCAGGGTGCCGGTGGCCTTTTTTGCCTCAGGGGTACACTGGCTCATGGTCAACAAGGGGTTGTTCCTCCCCAGGTGCAGGACTTGGCATTTCCCTGTGGACTTGAGATGGGGTTCTGTCTGCCTGTTTCTCCAGCATGTCAAGGTCCCTCTGAATGGCTGCACAACCATCTTGTGCATCAGCCATTCCTCCTGGTTTTGTATTGTTTGTGAACTTGAGGGTGCACTCTGTGCTGTTATCTGGTCATTGATGGAAAACAGTCTTGGACCCAGTACCAACCCCAATGTTTTGAAGTTTGGGATTTTTTTTACTACTTATTGCCAAATAGCAGATAATCTGACAGCAGATAATTGTGTTTATGAAGACTATTTAAAAGTCTTTCCTCAGCAGAGGTGGCCAGAGTTTTGTTTGGTTTTGGTAAGCAAAGCAACACCTTAAGTCTCAAGCTATATTGTTAGCAGCATTAATTTCATGCAGTTTGTCTTCATTGGTGTATTGTGGGGTGGGGAGAGGGGCAAAGTAAAGTTTCTCATCTGTCTGTTGACCATCTGGGGTCAAGAGTCAAGGAAAGGTGTAGATGTTGGGAGCTCAGTCTTTGCTCCTAGTGGACCGGCAGCCTTTTTGGCTACTTGTGTGTTCCTGAGTGTCTTGAGATACAGATTTGCATTATTTTGAAGTCAGCTTTAATGATTAACCTGGAGTTACAACCACTTTTCTTGTGCATTTGAGAATAGACCATTTTGTATTGATCTGTTTTTGCAGTACCCAGACTTGTGGCATTACATTAGTGGCTCTAGCAAAATGCTGCAGTTCTATACTTAGAAGCCACCCGAGAGTCATGTCCTCATCTGAGTATTCTTGTACATCCAGCCCAATGGAAAATAAATTGGAGTTTGCACTATGATCTGGCAGGCAAAATTATCTTTCAAGGATTCTGATAGATAAGAATTTATAAGGCATCTCTGAGCAGAATGTCAGGTGAATTAAGTCAATAAAATCTACGTTTGATGCATGATGCTGTTCTGTAGTTAACCATGCAGAGCTATAAACTTCATTTGCAAGATCAACAACACGTGATCCTCAGTTGCCTTTTGACAATTCTGTTGATATGTTCTTTCCTCTTCTAGGCTTTCTGTTCAGAAACAGCATATTCATGCTGGGGAGGGAAAAAAAGCAGCTCAAATCCCATTGTTAGCTTGCTTCAAGGGTGCTCACAGCTGTGTCACCCATTGAATCAGTCGTCTTTTCTTCAATGCTGTATTTGTTATAGCCTAGTGTTACTCATGCGTATTATTGAAGATGAGTTACTGTAAGCAAGAAGAAAAAAAAAGTGGCTCTCCTTACTACTCAGGTTCCTCTAATCGAAGTTTTATTTCTAATTTGTCATCTTCCTGATATGTCTTGTGTTCTTTGGTGTAACCTTACAAGAGAAAGTTCACCTTGACACCAGGACCTTTAACACCGTCAAACTGAGCTAGGAAAATCATCTACTCACATAGCAGACTCTTTCAGTTGGTACGCCAATGGTGGTGACACCATGATAGGATGTCAGTCCCTGCAGTGGCTGAACACCCCACCATGAGTTTGTGAGAGGCCTTGTCCCAGACAAGACTGCAGGGAGTGCCTGGTGCTCCTCCTGGAGGCCAGGATTGAAGATGATGGTAGCTTCAAGATTTTCCACCTGGGATGGGATAATCCTGACCAGTGGGAGGGTGAAAGAATCAGGGGGAAAAAAAACAAGGAAAAAAAAAAAAGGTAAAACTCGTGGGTTGAGATAAGAACAGTTTAATAGAACAGAAAGGAAGAAACTAATAATGATGATAACAACAATAATAAAATGACAATAGTAATAAAAGGATTGGAATATACAAACCAAGTGATGCACAATGCAGTTGCTCACCACTTGCTGACCAATGCCCAGTTAGTTCCTGAGCAGTGATCCCTCCGCCAGGCCAACCCCCCCAGTTTATATACTGGGCATGACATCACACGGTATGGAATACCCCTTTGGCCAGTTTGGGTCAGCTGTCCTGGCTGTGTCCCCTCTCAACTTCTTGTGCCCCTCCAGCCTTCTTGCTGGCTGGGCATGAGAAGCTGAAAAATCCTTGACTTAGTCTAAACACTACTTAACACACTGAAGTTTTCAGTTGTTGCTATCAACATTACTCTCATACTGAATCCAAGATATAACACCATACCAGCTACTAGAAAGAAAATTAACTCTATCCCAGCTGAAATCAGGACAATGTACAAACTGCGGGATGAGAAGCCCTGTGGAAAGAGATCTGGGGGTTTGGGTTGATGGCAAGTTGAACATGAGTCAACAGTGTCCCGTGGCAGCCAAAAAGGCCAGCCATGTCTTGGGGTGCATCAAGCACAGCATCACTAGCTGACCGAGGGAGGTGGTTGTCCCACTCCATGCCGCACTGGTGTGGCCCCACCTTGAGTACTGTGTGCAGTTTTGGGCGCCTCGATATAAGAAGGACATCAAACTACTGGAGTGTGTCCAGAGGAGGGGTGACCAAGATAGTGAAAGGCCTTGAGGGCTAGATTTATGAGGAGTGGCTGAGGTCACTTGGCTTGTTCAGCTGGGACAAGAGAAGGCTGAGGGGTGACCTCATTGCAGTCTACACCTTCCTCAAGGGGGGCTGTGGAGGGGAAGGTGCTGATCTCCTCTCTCTGGTGACCAGGGATAGGATGAGGTCATGGAATGAAGCTGCGTCAGGGGAGGTTCAGATTGGATATTAGGAAAAGGCTCTTCCCTGAGAGGGTGGTTGGTCGTGGGAACAGGCTCCCCAGGGAAGTGGTCATGGCACCAAGCCTGCCAGAGTTCAAGGAGCATCTGGATGACGCTCTCAGTCATATGGTTTAGCTTTAGGTAGTCCTGTGTGGAGCAGGGAGTTGGACTTGATGGTCCTCGTGGGTGGTCCCTTCCAAGTTGAGATAGTCTATGATTGACCAGTGGAGCATGGGCTCTGCTGGAGTTTCTGGGTGAACCACCTGTGGGAGGAGGTGAGCAGACTGTGCAGCACCAGGGAGGACAAATGGGAGATTAACTGGTTATTTGCCGAGATGCTGTAGTGCAACAGCCCAAGGCCCACACTACCCGAGATGATAAAAAAAGTTAAATTCCCTTGCCAGGGGCAGTGTTGAAGATGGAAGTTTTTTCTTACTTTCAGCAGCAAAAAGCCTTCCTCTGCATGCAGACATTTGGATGGAGAACAAGTACAGGGCTCTGGCAACACAAGAGGAGCAGTCAGTTCTGACAGACTGGCAAGTGTTGGACTGGTTGTGCCTGGTCTATGGGTATGACCCAGTGCCACCAAGAGGAAGCAGCTGGTGGTAATGGCTGGAGACTTCCTTCAATGAAGGATTGAGGTACCCATCCACTGAGCAGACTTGCTGTCCTGGGAAGCTTGTTGCTTGTGGGGAGACTGGATCCAGGATGTTATGGAGAAGTTGGCAGAGTTCTTCTGGTCTGCGGACTAGTACCCATTGCCACTCATGCATGCGGGCACCTGTAGGATCATAGGATAATCTGGTTGGAAGAGACCTCAGGAGCTCTCTGGTCTAACTTTCCCCTCAAAGCAGGCTCAGCTTGAGGTTAGACCACATTGCTTGGGGCTTAATCCAGTCAGGTCTTGATGAAAACCTCCAAGGGTGGAAATAGCACAGCCTGTTCCATTTCTCAGCTGTCCTCATCGTGAAGATGTTATTCATTATACTCACTTGGCACCTCTTGTTTCAGCTTTTGCCTAGTGTCAACCTTTCATTAGATGCCAGGGTGAAGAGTCTGGCTCCATTTTTTTTAACCTTCTCATAGGTACTGGAAGGCTGTTATGGTGTCTTAACCTCAGCCTTTTTTTCTTTTAGCTTTCTTCAATCTCTAGGCTGAAGAAGTCCTCTATCTCATAACTTTGTCTTCCAGGGGAAGTAGTCTAGTCCCCTGAGCATCTTGGGGGCCCACTGCTAATATCCTCCCCCCCTCCGATTCATAAGCATCGTCCCTATATTGGAAGTGGAATAAGGTCTCCCAAAGGAGACCTTGAGCAGATAAAAAGTTAATGCCAGGCCTTGGAAGCAAGTTTTAGAGGCTTTGGGAGTTCAGGTGGTCTCCTAGATCCTGCTGGTGAATGGGAAAGGCTTAGGCAGGAGGCAGATGTTGTCTGAGCATGAGCTTCTGCCTGCACAGTTAGCATTTATAGACAGGGTGGGTTTTTTATGACCATGGGACTCTAAGGAATGAGGACTGATGGCAGGAGATGGGATCCATCAGATAAAGATGGGCAAAAGCATCTTTGCGAACATGGTTGCTAACAGTGTAGAGGGCTTTAAACTAGGTTTGTTGTGGGATGGAGACTGAAAACCAGAAGTATAGGATGAAGAGAGGCACTTGGGTGTCTGTGACAAGGGAGCCTCTTCCACTTCCCCAGAGAAACTCTTGTACCTCCCCAGCACACCCGTGGGCTAGCCTGAAATACTTGTATGTAAATGTGTTCAGCATGGGACATCAGGAGTTAGAGATCTGTGTGCAGTTTTGATACTAATAGCTTAGTTCCCTCTTGATCAGCTCTTGTTATGTGCAGAGCCCTCAATGTTGGTGAGATTAAACCCATGGAGGGATGGATGATTGGAGTGCTTTAGGTGGAAGGAAAGACGTGGAAAATGAAGAAAGGTTTGCCTTCTGTGCTAAAGAACAGCTTTAGGAATGTGCAGAGCTATGCTGTATAACTGATGATGACTCAATTGGGAGATTACCAGTTAAGTTCAGAGGGGAGGGTGACAAAGGGAACATCATGGTGGGTGTTTGCTGCAGACCAGCTGATCAAGAAGAAGTGGATGAACCCTCTTTAGACAACTGGAAAAAACCTTATGAATGGGAAGTCGGTTCTGACTCTGCCCTGGCATCTGCTGGAAGCACAAGGTGATATAGGGCACAACCAATCTAGGAGATTTCTGGAATTGCTTGAGGACAACTTTTTGAGCCAGGTGCTGGACAAAGTGGCTAGAGGAGATCTAGCAGGGTGAAGAGAGCTGACTGGCAGTATGAACAGTGGTGCACAGTGGCACCTTTGGTTTCCATGACCGTGAAATGAGAGTTTAAGATCCTCTGGGAAATGAAGAAAACGAGTAGAAGCATAAAAATGCCTGGCTTTGGCTTGTTCAGAGAACTGATTCATGGCATCCTACAGGAATCTCTCCTGTAGAGCAGAGAAACCCAGGAGAGCTGGTTGATCTTCAGGAGCAACCTCCTCAGAGCACAGGAGTGGTCCATTGTAATTTGCAGGAAGCCAAGCAGGTGTGGCAGGAGGCCAGACTGATCATCTTGCTGAGCTCAACTACAGGAAAAAGTCCTATGTAAGGAAGATGTGGGGACAGGTTACTGGGGAGAAATATGTGGAAGCATCCTGTGGGCATGCAAGGATGTAATTAGAAAAGCTTTTCTTTCTTTCTGCTCTTAATGATATTCTCTGGTCAAACACGGTATTAGCTTGCATTGCGGTTGTGCCTAGTGAAAAATTAATGAAATGTGTTGTTGCTGCTCTTGGTATGAGCGAGATGGGACTTGTCAAAAGCCTGTCTATGTAGTGAAAGTTGAGAGAAAAACACAGTGCCCAAGGAGAAAAATGCACACTTGTATTTTTTTGTGTGAGAAATGGCAAATGCCCTAAAGTTCATTCTTTAAGGAATCATAGCACTACTTTATTTTTCTCCAAATTTGTTTTGCTAGCTGCAATGAAAAAGTTGACACCACAGATGGAAATTGAGATAACCTTAACTCTTCTTGCCCTCCATGGGCTTTCAGCACACTGTGCAGAACAAGCTTTCAGATTTTGTTCCAAGTTAATGGCATAAAAGTATACTGACTCTTTGGCAGTGCTAAGCGAACATGAATTAGGAGCTGATATAAATCTAAAAACTGCAGTGGTCTGACTTAAATCATTCTTCAACCACCTTAATTTTCTACCCTTTTGCTATGGGCATTCTCAGTTACAATACAGCCAGCAATGAAGTGGAATGAGTCACTGAGGCTGATACCAGAGTGAGTGTAAGCAAATCCCACTTAAATCTGTTTTAAACTCACTTTTTTTCTACATGTGCTACTCTGCTGTTCAAGAAGTCGCTAAAGCCGAAATGCTGTGCTGCTGTTCAGTGCTATGCTTCAGAGTATGCTTCGTTGCAGCCAGCCAGCCTTGGCAAAAGACACATACCAGGTTTGGAAATAGCTTAAGTTGCCATGAAAGTCAGGCTTTAACATAACCTAACAAGAGATTTAACATGATGAGGACATCAGCTAGGGCTTCCAAAGCTAAAGATGGTGCTAAATGTAGGTCTTTTTTTTCTCTAATCAGACAGGTGCTGCAGTTCAGCAAGGTCTTTTCAAAGTTCTCACCAAAGAGAGCTAAATCTGCAGCCATAAGGATAACTTAAATGTTCCTGGAGGGAATAAGGTGCAAGGGTTTAGAAGCCTTGTATTCTGCACAGCTGTTGAATGGAGGAAATTAAAACCAGTAATTTCTTTCTGCGAAGTCACTTGTAGGTTTTAATACTGAACATACTGATGGTTTGTTTTCTGGTTAAAGACATAAGTCAGAACGCAAGGGCTGATGTGCTGGGCATGGGTCAAAAGCAGATGATTAAGAAGGAAACGAGGCATTTCCTGCCCATCCCCCCAGCACAAATATTGCTTAAAATATCCAAATGACGTGCAGTAACTGGCGTTTTCCTTCAGAAGTCTTAAGCATCCCTCTGTCTGCTGTTGTGAATTATACTTCTGCATCTTAGCCCTCTTGAAAGGGAGGTGAGTGATGCTTAGGCACTGGGGTGTGCTTCATGTGGGCTGGGGAAGGGGCGGATTGTGTACAATTTAATGTAGGAAGCATTTTTGTAGACCATATTGATGACCTTTAAGCCTGAACTGTGCGCAGACTTTCAAAGAACCCTAAGAGTGTTAAATCCCAAATTTCCTTAAACTTTTTTTATACTTATGACCAAACCGATCAGTTGTTTTTTTCAACTTTGCAAAGCTTAAGGATTTGGTTTTTGTAAGTTGTGTATCTGAGGTACCATGACAGTTCCCGAAGCATTCCCAAGTAAAGCTGATGGTTGTGAAGCCACCCTGTTACTGTGGAGCATTTAATTCTCCAAGAAGTGTTATCTAGGGGCAGTGCATTTGAAATAAAATTTGGGAATTGCACTAAAACAAGTCCTTTAGCCAGTCTTCTGGAGTCTCTTTGCTCCTTATATCCTTCAGATGGAAGGGGTGGTAATGAGATGTGGGGAGGCTGATAGTTCTTCCTTGGTCATATCCTTGGAGAAGTCAAAACTGTTATATGTAGTTTTCTGTGCAGTCAAATGTTAAAATGAAAGTGCAAATGAGTAACTTCTCTCAATCTGCTTTTGCTTGCCAGGTCCTGGAGAAATATCCGAATACACCTATGAGCCATAAAGAGATCCTTCAAGTTATCCAGAAAGAAGGACTTAAAGAAATCAGGTGAGTTAAGTACCCATACTGGTAAAATACATTCATACTTCAGTTCCAGCTTAGTTTAGTTTACTGTTAACTTATAAGTATTTTGGGGACTGAAATGTTAAATACCTGCAGAATTGGAGTCTAGGTCCCATTTGCAAACAGGCTCTCAAGTCACTGGTACTTTTCACCTAGAAAGCTAGATAAGGGTCATACTTAAATTTCCAGTTGTGTGGTTTAACCCAGCTGGCAACTAAGTGCCACACAGCCGCTTGCTCACCTCCCTCACAGTGGGATGGGGGAGAGAATCAGAAGGGTAAAAGTGATAAAACTCATGGGCTGAGATAAAGACAGTTTAATAGGTAAAGCAAAAGCCACACGCACAAGCAAAGCAAAACAAGGAATTCATTCACCACTTCCTATCAGCAGGCAGGTGTTCAGCCAGCTCCAGGAAAGCAGGGTTCCATCATGTGTGACCGGTGACTTGGGAAGACAAACTCCATCACTCCAAATGTCCCACCCTTCCTTTTTTCTTACCCCAGCTTTATATGCTGAGCATGACGTCATATGGTCTGGAATATCCTTTGGGTCAGCTGGGGTCAGCTGTCCCAGCTGTGTCCCCTCCCAGCTTCTTGTGCCCCACCAGCCTACTCACTGGTGAGGTGGGGTGAGAAGCAGAAAAGACCTTGACTCTGCGTAAGCACTGCTCAGCACTAACAAAAACATACCTGAATTATCAACACTGTTTTCAGCACAAACATAGCCCCGTACTAGCTACTATGAAGAAAATTAATTCTATTCCAGCCCAAACCAGCATGCCAGGTATGCATGACTCTGGTCTGCAGCTCATATAAGATAAACTAGACCTGATCAGGTAGTTCAGACTCTAGACACTGAAGTAAACTTAACTATTTATTTCATCTTTAAAAAAAAAAAAAAAAAAAAATCATCAGTTTAATTGAAATTACCTAAAACAGAACTTAAAGGTATCCAGGAAGTAAAAAAGCAGCCTCACTTACAAATCCTTATTTAGAAAACTTTATTCCTCATGCTGTTTTCTTTAGTACTATCTGGAGTAGCGTGTGGTTCTGCTTTAGAGATCTTCCTGTTCCCCGTAAGGAGCAGACCGAGTGTTTGGTGTGCTGGGGAAAGGAGGGTGCCAACCCAGGTGACACTGATCTGCTTTAGAAACAGAGCAACTCACATGACAACTCTAGAACTGCTGTTACCATAGCTTAATTCTTGAGTCCTTGCTCATATATATTTCCCAGAGATGGACAGGTGTATTTGCTGAGATAGGGAACAATTGTCCATATGAAGTACAAAGTGTTTATACTTCTGTTCTCTAACAGCAAAGAAAAAGGGAGGGGAAAAAGGGGATTAGATGTGCCAGTTCATCTATTTTGGAATTAAATAGCCATCCTGAATTTGACTTAAGTTTTCCACTCCACTTTCCCAGTTTAATACAGCAATCCATCTGCTTTGCAGGAAATATTCAAGGGGCCAAGTGTAGAAATTCTGCTATTGATAACATCTTCCACTCAAGTTGTGGACAACACAAAGGTGGTTTGCTTTTTGGAAATGTGAGTTTATCTAAAAATAAGGAAACCAGATATACTCATTTAGCTCTTAAAGAGGTAACAAAAGTGCGGTTTATTTCCTGCCCTGACTATGCACTTTGCTTTGGGGCAGTACTACATTCAGTCAGATCAAAGGTTTACCAGCTTTAGGGCAGCTTCAGTATTGTGTTAAATACTGTTAATCCATCAAAGGCGTATTCACGAACAGTAATGGCACTTGTCAGCCCTTTGTGCCCACCCAAGGATAGAGATGCAGTTATCTGTACTGGTGGTCTTGCTGATGGCAAAGCAAACATCCAGGCAGTTAGGCGTGGTGAATGTTTTTAGCAATTCCAGAGTGCTCTTTTTGGGGCAGAGCCTTAGGCAAGAGCTCAGATGTGGTGTGAAAGATCCAGTCTCTGGATGGCCAGGCCAGATTTTGGACAGAACAGCAAAAAAAAAAAAAGCAGAACAGAAATGCCATGGTGCCATATAATCCTTCTCAACCTCAAGTCCTCCTTTTAGAGTCAATTTGGGGATTTAGCCTGAGCTGCTAGTAAGTTGTTTTCCTCTCTAAAAGAGCTGTTGCTGAGCATCAGGACAGCACAAACTCCCGAGTATCTTAAATTCTGAAAGATGTTTGTGGGAGCAGTCAGATGTGAAACTCAGTTTCTCTCATTCAACTATCCACCTTACTGACTTAGCCACGCTTGGATGCTATGTATGTTTTTCCCCTTACATGTTAGATTGATGTAATAAAGCTTTATTTAGGTTAAGACCTAAAAGGTTGTCAGTTCTTAAGCAATTCAGTGCCAGTAATGTGTTTGTGGCTGGATTGGGCTTCTGATAAGTCATAGCCTGTGCCAAGATGGGCTTAACACAAATCAGCATTTATTAGAGAAAAAACCATGTTAGAGAAGGTATAAAAGCTGTAAGATGAGCATGTTGAGCTCACCAGATTTTGAGTGCTCTCATGTGGAGGTTCCAGTAGGAAACCATGGCAAAGCCTTTGACAGCAGGTTACGGTAATTTCCCTGTGCTTGGTTGCCTTGAGATAGCAGGCAGCTGCAAGAGTCTTAGTCTGGCAAAATGGTGTATAAGTTTGCAGGCAGGACATGGGCTCTCCTGTCAGCACATGTGTCAAGGCATTTGAGTTTTTTGAATTGTTTCTCAATGCAATTTGCTTTTAATAAACAAAATTGCAAATTTCTTTGGTAGTAAACTATTTCCACAAACCACATAATCTTTAAACTCTGTCAGTTTTGACTTCAGTGTGTGTGTGTTGGTTGGGTTTTTTTTAATTCAGCATCTATTGCTTCAAATCCTTGATATATCTAACTTTTTAAAATCCCTGAGTTCCAGAAAGAAAATAGTTTTAGAAGTGACAAATGACCTGAAAGGAGGCAGAGGAACAGGGAGCCCAGCTAGTGTCCAGCAGTCATTTTTCTGTTTGGCCACGCAGCCAGTCCATCTCCCTTTTGTGCTAATGATTCCTGGCATGTGCTGCCCCTTGGCTGGCTGCTTGGGAGGAAGCTTGAGGGCACATTGGAAGAGTTTAGAGGACTCAAAGTGCTGGTACTGTTGTAGAGGATTTGGAATTGCAGGGAATAAGGGTGACAGTTGAGTGTGGAAAAAACAGGAGCAGAGACTTCTGCTATGTGCAGGACAATTTGACTATTTTTTGGACAAGGCTAGGTCTTTTGTAAGATGGAGGGGGTTTTGTAGCAATACGGAAACCTGTGATGATACTGGCTGATCACCTTACCTGTATTTATAATTTTATCCTAGTACTCAAGTAATTTTAATCGTGAGATTTTTAAAGGTCAACCCAGGATCAGTACTCTGAGGTGTCAGTTTTGGAGACCTACAGCATCCTGAAGCTAGAACTACACTTTTCGTGTGATCTGTCATCCTAATTTTCTTGATTTGCCTGTTTTGACAGGCTGTGCTAATCCTATGAGATCCTTTCCTACCTACAGGTCACTGCTTGCAAACTGTGAAAATAAATACATGGGGATAAACACTTGATGAATTGGCAGCATAACCATATCTGGCTCTAAGATTTGTCCAGCATCTTATATTGCCTTATCTCTGTTGGCAATGTAGCTTGGGAAAGCCTGAGCATGTTGTAACACTTAAACTTTCAAATGAGGCTTTGAAGATGCAAGGGATAATGGTGTTAACCCAAGCAACACCAGCTGTGAAAGTTCCCTAAACTTGAATGCATGGGATAGATGGGCACCAATGGTTAGCAACAGAGAATCACATTTGTTTAATGATAAGTAGCTTTTTAAATCAAAATTGTTAACTTGTCAGTGGATTTCCATTAATCTCCTTGAGTACGTTAAAATCAGTGTAAGAGTATCTGAAGGGTTAGCATCTTTGAAAGATATCTTTGGTAGCCTTTTTTCATAATAGCCATGAATGTGTTGTTTTTCTTGGATTTTATAGGGGACACTATAAAATAGTAGCTTGTGTACCTCTGTCCAAACACACTGACTTTTTTGCCCAAATACTAATTAAGCAAGGAAATACATCTAAACACTAGCTCAGTCTTGGTAAAAATGAAAACAGACATGGTGTTCTGGCTACTTTTATTTCAAGTATTTATGGAATTTCTAACATAAACCAAAACAAACTCTTAAACCACTTTGGGAGGAAAAAAAAAAGTGTAGAAGCCAAAGTCCCCTTTTCACTGGTCATATTTAGACTAGAGATAAGTGTGTCATGAACAGTTTGGTTTCAAGTTTTAGCTGCCCTCCAGGCAGTGGCTAATTTATGCTTCTCATTGGCAAGTTGGTCCTTCCAAATTCCTTGCAAGATGCTCTGAGCATCCAAGTCAGAGCATCCTTGAGGAGGGGACTTGGTTCCAGGGGAGATGGTTATGTGAAGAGGGCTGGAGCTGCGCAGTCTGATGCTTGTATAAATGATGTGCCAGCACTGTAACCTGAGGCTTCTGTAAGGTTTCTTAACCGGTTTCCTGTATTTCTTCTTTCTTGCTAGCTGAAAATCGGAAGCCTGCTGTATTTCTGTGGTTAGCTTGTCCTCTGTGAGTCTGGTAATGTGAACAGACTGTCTTCCTGAGTGATGAGGACAACTACAGTGATAGTGACTGCCCTTGCCTGGAAACAAAACATGGGGCTTTTAGCTTCTGTGTAGTTCAGAGCAGTGTCATGTTTGTATTACTCCTTTGTATTACTGCTCTAGTGCTATGAAATGAGGATCTTGCCTGAGTGGGAAAAAAACCTCTATACTTGGTCACTCTTTTGCAAGAGGAGCAGGGATGAACTTAAAAGACCACCAGCTCCCTCATTGACTTCTCAGAAATATGAGCAAAGGTCAGGCTGGAGTCTGGCCTTAGGTGATAACTGTAGGAAGAGGGAAGCTGTTTACTGCTAGAGGATATTATTGCATCTCAGATCGAGTTAAGGACCAACAAAGTGATCTCTCCTTATTCTTGGCAGAAGGCTTTGCCACTAAAGTATTTCCCAGCCGTTCTTCAGTACTTTGATTTCCTCATCTTCTGCTGCAGAGCTAGGAAATAAGATGCAGTTGCATGCTCCTCCATGCGTTGATTCTCAGGGCGGTTGTTCCTTCAACAGCCTGATGCTAGGAAATTCTTCCTCCAGCATAATTTCCCTCCAAAAAATTAACAAACCCAACACCCCCCACAGGGTAAGGGTGGAAGGGGGCCTTTTAAAAGGAAGTAGCGTTCTTAAATTATTTTGAAAAGGATGAAGTTGGTATTGGATCCCACTGACACTGGGTGTGAAGATAGATTATCTCTTAAAAAGAGTTTCCTCTCCCTATTAAAAGCTGCCCCTATCAAAACTGTTAGACTTTCCTTTTTGTAAAAGCTGCTCTTTAAAGCCATGATGAGCCTACAATAAAAGGCTCTCCCAGGCAAAAAAAACTCATCGAGGTGGAGAATTAAATAGATAACCAGTGAAAAATGTATTTCTCATTTCTCTATCTTAAAAAATATTAGGAAAATGTGAAAACTGAAACTGTCCAACAATGGAAGAGACATGCATCCTGTGTCTGACAGAGCAGGCAAGCCTCTTTTTCTTGCTGCTGGCTAGCTGTGTTGCATGTGGAGTCTCAGCCATGTTCTTCCCCCTGCCTGGCAGGGCAGCTGTACAAAACCCATGAAGATTTGCTGCTCTGAGTCTACTGTGAGACTGCAAATCTTGGATTTGAGTCCACTTATATAGCTTTACCTCCCGAAAAGCAGATCTTCTGATAACTCACGTCCTCTGTAGATTCTCCAGTTAAGTGTTTTCACAAGTCCAGAGGATAGTAAGTGTAGACTGAATCCTTCAGCAAATTCCTTAATGGCTCTGGACACCTTCACTTGCTTTCAAGAAATGAAGAATTTTCATCAGCTCAGTCTGATTCTGGTCATGACCTTATAGCTGAGGAACATATATAGGCCATTGTCCTTCTTTTAGACACATTTGACTAATATACAGAATTATCTTGGTAGAATATTTGATAGTCCATTTGATAACTTCTTGTGGAATAAGTATGTCCAGAATTTTGCCCTCATCCTTGATGTCTATAGTCAAAATGCTAAGGAAACAACTTCTTGCTATGCAGTCTGCTTGCTGTCTCCTTTTAATGAATATCTGCACATTGGCAACTTGAAATTGTCTCTGCATTGTAGGTGATATATTTTTACTGAAGAGCTAACTGTTACACAGAGCTCAAATTTTGATGAAGGAAATCTGCATGGGTCAGAGCAACCTTCATGGTATTGCTCTTAAAATGGCTTCAGGCCACTTGACATGCTGATGAGCTCATCTTTAGTGTTTTCCCTCTGATCATCTGAGCCGTTGGCTGAAAAATACCTAGTCAGGCAGGACGCAGGAGGGGAAGGGTCTTGAGGTAGTGATGGGACCTGCTGCAGGCTTGTGTTTTCAGCTCGCTTGTGCTGCCTCCTGATTCCTTGCGACAGCAGGAAGCTGGGAAACTGGAAAGTAATGTGCCGAAGCGAGAAAGCCAATTTGAAGCTCATTTTCCTGCCACTGCTGTATAGGGAGCCTGGCGGGAGTACGGTAGAAGAGGTAGGAACAGCTGGGAGGACCTGCCAGAAGTGCTTCAGGATGGCCCTACAGCAAAGCATCCTCGAGAGGACACTTGGGTTCCTATAGTGCTCTCTGACCTTGG
The DNA here is from genome assembly GCF_026419915.1 of Harpia harpyja. Classification (NCBI taxonomy): domain Eukaryota; kingdom Metazoa; phylum Chordata; class Aves; order Accipitriformes; family Accipitridae; genus Harpia; species Harpia harpyja. The sequence continues at coordinate 964,969 of NC_068954.1, read as the reverse complement.
CTAACCACGCAGCTTCTTGAATACTAATTAAGCATACCAATACATTTTTTCGAGTGGCAGAGACTGTAATAGGTAGCATCTTCCTGTCGTGTGAGCAGGTTTTTTGGTTTATACCACCTGTGCCCATATAGTCTTCCCTAAGGGCTGCTGTCTGCATCTGAGGATGGGATGAATTATTTTGGTGAGAGCAGCTGATGCCTGGGCATATCCCCTGTGCTGCAGGACCCCATTGGGAGAGGATGCTGGAAGGAGTTGTCCTTACTGGCCATCGAGGGTTTGTCAGGCAGCAGATTTGGCACACTTGGTTTGTTTACAGGGTGAATTTATTCAAATAAAGCTTTTTACTACTTCTTAAAATAATATTTATGATCAAATTTGCCTGGTGATAACTGCGGCTTGCCACAGTGAGGAGGTTGGGTGACACAATGTTTGCAAAAAACCACCTTTCTGTGTAGTCTGGTCTAGAGTCTTTGAAACTACTCATTGCTTTGGCAGTCCATAGGTAACCACACCAGGAACCTTCTCCTGCTTGGGCAATTTGTACAGCAGTACATTTAAAAGCTGCTATATCCAAACCTGCTTTTCGTAATCTGGTGGCTGGTGTTTCTGGTGAGCATTCACTTCTAGCAATAGCTTCTATAAAATGGAGCCAGACTCTTCATGGGGGTACACAGTGCTAGACTGAGAGGCGATGAACACAAATTGCAAGATGGGAAATTCTGATTAGAATGAGGGGGAAAATTTTTTTCACCATAAGGGTGATAAAACACTAGAGCAGGACCAGGGAGGGTTGTGTGACCTCCACTTCTGGAGGTATTTAGGGTTGGACTGGTTGCTTCTGCTTTGAGCTGGAGGTTGTACTGGTGACCTCCAGACGTTCCTCCCCATCTAAATGACTCTAAGTCATGGTTCCCAGCCTCGTTCCTTAGCAAAGTGGCCTTTTGGCTTCAATGCCTCCTGTAAGATTGTGAGTCACTGCAATACCTCAAAGCCTTAATAGGCTTATTTATGGACAAGAGAGTACAGTTAAAAGGGCTGCTTCTAGTATGTGCAGCTAGGGTACAGTATGTCAAACAGGTCATACTCTGTTAGCACAAAACAGCTTTGGTTTTCCCCCCTTTCAGCGTGTGAAGCTGCAAATTATGAGCTGGCTTGGAAGGCACTGAAGCCATCAGCTGACAAACCTTTAAATAACTTTACACATGCTTTAATCCACAGGTTCTTTAATGGTAATCTTCAAATGATGTGGAACACCTTGAGTTCATGTCTCATAGATTTGATATTGATAATTTTAAGTGAGTATGGGGGGATATAGGATAGGGGCATCCGTGCTTCTTATTTAAGAACTACCAGTGTTGGGTTACCTCAAATCTCTCTAGCTTTTTTTCCATTATGCTGGAAGATGGGTATTATAAAATGTCCATAAAAGTATTACTAATCTCTTGGGGTTGTCACGTGCAGGACTTCTTACTCACAGCTGGGATTCTGGGGCTCTTTCCTGATGTTTTGCTGATGGGAAAGGGGCATTTGTTGGAAAGCAGATGCCTTAGGGCCAGCCTTACAGGCATGCACGTTTTAATTGCAAGACTCTTCTTCAGCTTTGCTCTATTAATTACTGTAAGCTGTTAGGAGAAGGGGCTGGCAGCAGCAAAGGCCAATAAATGCTGGTGCAGTAAGTTCTTGCAATTTTTTCCCTATAGTCAGCTGAAAGTTGGATTTGACTTCTTCTGGAGAAAATAAACAGCTATTAACTTAAATTTTTAACTGAAGACCACCAGAACATGGTATTCTCTGAGACCTTCATGATGTCTTTATATCTAGGTGGAAATTGTGTGTAAAGTCTGTGGTGTGAAGTACACGTTAAAGCTATTTTTGGTCAAACAGCTGTCAAGTATTAGTCATAGTGACAGTTACAGATTAATATTTAACAAGGTTAGCAGTATGTTCGGTGATTGTCTCTTCTGGACACTCATAACTATCCTGTGAACCAGGCAGGGGGTCCCTACCAGGACTTTTCCTGAAGTGAGGAAAAGCTGGAGGTGCAACTTCTGCCCCTTGAACACTTTCTCCTGGCACTACCAGCTCCAGGCCACCTTGTCTTTTGGTTCTGAACCACGAACCTTTGACTGCAGATCATGCCCATACTTCATGGGGAGCCTGGTTTGTTCCCCTGTAGACCACAGAATGAAAAGCTGATCTTCTTGAGGGACACCCTGGGTTGGGCAGACCCTCACAGGGCTTGTTTCTTTTTTGCTTCATTAACATTAATTCTTCTAAAAGTTGAAGCAGCCCCAGGTTTCTGTACCACTCCGTGTCTGTGCAGAAGCACAGAGACGAGTTAGTGGATGCCATAAATGATACATGTAGGGAAAAATGTTGGTATGAAAAATAATAGTTCAAAGGGAATGAATGGTTACAGAGAAAGATCATACTGTTACCATGAGTAGGGAGTGTTAAATACATTCATTATATGTAGGAGAAACTCTGACTAGGTGACTCTTTCCATATCACTTATATAAAGGTAGCAAATCCATAACTAACAAAATATTCCACTTCTCTAATCCTAACTGAGACTGGGGTAGTAGCGGTTTCTGCTGTCTCCTCAAAATAAAACTGCACATTGCTTTTCATCATGTGAAAGAGTATATTAGCTTGTTGCAATGAGAAATGTGGGGTGTAATACACTACTGATGAACACTGCAGGAATCTGAAAGGTTGACTGTTTCTTCTAGAAAACGTTAGAGTCGAGGTCTCAAAAAATATCTAGATTTAGGATTTATCTTCAGTATGAACTGGCGTGTGGTTCTGTAGCAGAAATACAAAGCGGGGGAACCCCAAAACTTTGAAATTTTAACTCTGTGCCCCAAAAGCCTTAGAGGAAGATACTTCTATCTGGTTTCCTCTTTTAAAATCAGAACATGCTAGTTTCTGCATAGTCCCTCAAGGATGTGAACAGCACGTGAACAAGTATCTTATCTGTGGACACTGTGTTAAGGTGAAGCTAATCAAGTGCTGTAAACCTGAATGTATTGCTTACACCTGTAAACCATGTCTAAGAAAGTCAGATGACTTCTACTAGGGTTTTTAATCTTATCCAGGACTCTGCATATGATATCAGGGTCTACTGATGTTCCTGCAGGTCAGATTCAGTTGTCATGATAGACCATTAATTAAAGCTATAAGTAAAGTCCAACTTCAGTGTGTGCCTAAGAGCTTTATTGTGTCCTCCAGGCTGATCCTCATCCGTGAGTGTCTCCTGGGCCCTCTATTACGCTATGGTCTACGTGCGGCTCCACCTGAACTCGCTGTGATCGCCGGCTGCACTCGTGTTGTTTTGATCTTGCACAAATTCCCATGAACTCTGAGTGCTGTGTGAAGCCATGAATTGGCCTTAGAGCAGGAAACATTTTACCTGCCCCAAGCCCCGCTACTGCGGAAATATTTAAATGAGGCCAGTGGTGTATTAGTTTGCCTTATTAATGACTTAGCGAGACCATGGATTACCCATGGAGGTGATGAAGCAGTACATGCTCATTCCTGCACCATAACTATTGGCTTCATTAAACTGCTAGCAGTCTGTCTCGCTCCTCTGGGTTACAGGGCTGCTATTTTACTTGGAGTTGGGAGCTCTGAGTCGTGCTGAGGGTGTGTGAAACAATAAGTAAACTCCTATACTGCTGTCTGTCTGCATGTGATATTTCCAAAGGGTCCACCCTATAAAAAGCTTATTAACTGGTGAAGATTGAAAACAATGCATCTAGGAGTTGCCTGGGGTGGGTAGCTGTATGCCAGCTTCTTTGAAAATAGTCTGAAAAAATCTGACAGGTCTACATCTTTCTCCCCCATATCTGTTTGATATAACCTGGCCTTAGTATTACTGCAGATCTGCCCGAAACTTTTAAAATTTGGGTTTGGTGGATGGGGGGGAGGGTTCATATTAATGATTAGACAATTGTTTTGCTCAAATTTTTAAAGGGGTGTTTCTCTCCTTTTTTTGGGTTGCACTCCAACTCCAGAAGGTAAGAACCACTGCTGATTTGTTCTAAAGCTACTCTTCTCTATTAACGCAAGCTGCAAAAGCCTTAATTAAATGAGCAACTGCTTGTTTCACACAGACTTAGAAACCAAGTAATGGTAGTATATTTGGTGTTAAAGCTTCTGTTACCTTAATCTACCTTTCCTGCATGCTGTTTGCATTAGCGCTTCAGTGCGATGCAAACTTGAAATCTTAATCTGTTTGTAAAGTCTGTGGAAAATGTCAGGCTAATAGCATGTGAATGCTTAGTGTCTTACAAATTAACCCTGCTGTCTGCAAACCTGAATTTGGGGGGAGGGGGATGCTTGATTTGCATGATGTATTTTTGTGCATCTTTTGTCTCGGGGACATTTGGCACTGCATATTGGGTGAAGCAAAATTTAACATGTAAAATAAGCTGCTTTTCTAAATCATGAATGTGTTTAACAAGCTTGAAGTTGGTACAGTGGTGTCTGCTTACAATATCTCTCTGCTCTGACACTTCCATAGATCTGAAACTATTGTTTTTTTAAAACATCATATTTTAATATACTAATAAACAAAAAGCTATTTGTGTGAATGTCTGATTCAAATGAAAAGTGGGGAAGAAGGGGATGCTCAAAAGAACAAAACGAGAAAAACCCTCACCCTTAAACACAGTCCAGTCCATTTGGGTGTTTTTATCCAGTTACATCAACATGAAGTGACGATGTGAAATGAAGACACTCGCTGCTGCGTGCACTTTATATAAAGCTTCCATTTAGAGCAGAAGGCGATAATTAACTCTTCCCTGGTGTTGAGGTTGCTGAGTGCTATGGCACCTACCTGCTGTGAAACCAGTGAATTCCGAGTGGTGTTTCTGTGCCCAGCAGCATCAGCAGATGCCCCTCTGTCTGCAGGATCCCCTGGAGCCCGAAGGTGGGGGTCCTGCTCCAGAGGGCGTCCTGCGGTAGGAGGCTGCAAGGGATCTGCTGGGTGCACCATGCTGAAGACTGTGCTGTTGTGCACACATGGAGAAATACTGTAAACTCTGCAAACCGAATTAAAAATGGAGCTTTAATATAAAGTAACCTTTTGGTAGATAAATACACCTTACATGATGTTCTGAGGGCAAGGGTTTTAAGTTCAAATATGTCACGACTGAAAAATTTCAATCTGGTGTCCTACCCACATGTGACTGAACAAAAATGATTTGGTCACACTTTGTTTTCGAATCAGAATAAGTCAGCTTGGTCCCTGAGGTTTTGGGAGCCAGGCTGATGGGAAGGGATGCTGCAGTGGGATTGAAAGTGTGGGAAGAAACGCTCCACCTCCTTCCTCCCCTTCAACAGGCAGCTGCTCGGAGTAGAGTCCTGCCCTTAACCTTGTGTACATTTACCACTCTCAAAACCCCTTTTTCCTGCTCGGTCTGAAGAAGCTTTGAGTTTAATGTGGAGTTTAAAATGCCATGATTTAATGATGGCTTAAATTTGGCAGTTCTCAGAAGGAAAATTTGGTATGTATGTCTCTGAAATGTCGAGTAGCTTAGGGAAATACTCGGAGGGGTGAGAGAGCTCAGAATATGTATTTCTTCTTATGCCATTGACTGGCCTTACAACTCTCTCAACTACAAAAATTATTATTATACTGTTACCCTTTCAGCATTCCAATAAAATAAGTAAAGAATGTGCCTGTTCTGCAGGCAGAGGGACTGTCACTTGCTGGAGATTGCTATGAGATCAGTTTTCTAACTCATTAATGAAATGAAAGTGCGGGTATGGAAAATGTTAATTTTCAGAATAGAATAAATATTTAGAAGTTACCAGAAACCCTTGTTCAGTCAACAATGTAAAAAATGTATAGTTTGTGTAGTGGTCACAGGTTTATAAGTATAAACAGGTTTATAAACTCCAGTAAATCTGTTAAATTGGTTATTTGTAGCTGGCAAGTTGGTATTAGAAGGGAATAATTACTAAAACACCATTTTCAGTGGCAGGCAGCACTGCTGAGCACAGCAATAGTAGCAAAACAATTGGGAACTGAATTTTTAACTGAAATAGCCACTTCACAGGCACTTCATATTTGCCCCAATGCAGCAATATAAGTATCGTTAAGACCCTGCTGTCGAAGGTGCTGTATAGCTAAAAGGTCGGTGCCAGCTCTGATAATAGGAGTTTAAGAACAGGTATTTGTTCAGCCTGTTCACTGGGTGGTCACCTGGTAAGTATTGATGGGTGCTTGATTGTATTGGACCTCTCTCTAAAACAGCATCTGTAAATGAAAATATTCTCGATGCTGTGGTTTAAAGCCTATGTCAGCACTTAAACCATTTTTCCTTTTGATAAAGGTAGCTTTGAACGGGTAGATATGTATTTCTCAAGCTGAAATATATTGTAAGTGAGGGTAATGCGTAAGGTATGGGAAAGTAAAATGGCTTAAAACTTCAAACAGTGAACAAATCGATGTTTCCCAGATGTTTTCATGATGAAGATCCGAGGTCTAGGCATGAGAGCTTGGATTATGACCCTTGCAGTGGCACCATGAGTCCTATTTATGCTGAGTTTGCTGCCTGTATTTTGGCAGATTTACTGAAAGGCTGTGCTACTTTTAGCTTTTTGAGAAGTAAAAACTGGGAAGTTTCAGTATGTACTTGTAAAGCCATGGAAACAAAATTAATCACGTAAGTGCTGTTATAGCTACCTTTGCATCTTCTAAACTGCTGCAAATATTTTTTTTTTTTTTTTTACTTTTAATGTAAGCTCATTGTAATGAACAAAGCCTATAGCTGACTGTTAGCATCAGCTGAATTTATCAGCCTAAGCACCTGTTTTGATCTGAACTATCCCGAGAAGTATTGCTCAGCAGAGATGTGAACCAGTATAAACAAAGGCATGTTTATCTTGGTTTTCTTAAGGGTGCTGTTTATTTGTCAGTGGGCTGGCACTAAGCACTGGATAATTGATAAAGGTGAGCATCCTATTTATTATAATAGTTAAAACATTTATTATCATAATAGTTAAATCCTTTCCACTCACAGAAGCACAAACACAGCTCGTGTATGCATGCACCTAAGATGTAAAATTCTGAAAAATATTTGCACAGAAAAAGCAGCAGGGTGCTGCTACTATTAGAGGCTGAATACCTTAGCCCCAGATTGTTCTCCCCAGTTGTATTTGGAGCGGTATTCTTGCCATTCGTGATGAACTGCAGTAGGAATGCCTCTGCTGAAGTTTTTGTCAGAAATGACTGTTAGAAGCATTAGACAAGACACCAGTATCTTTCTGGAGGTGGAGGATGTCCAAGTCAACTATTTTCTGTATCAGGAATTTATCCTGTTTTCATCAGGAAAATGCTTTTGTTGTCAGGAAAGTGGCCTGATGAAACACAAGTACATTACCGACATAAACTACTGAAATATCTGAATGTATTTGAAAAAGGCTTGCATTACTTGACAGTTGGATAAAGTTACAATATCTTGATTGTGCATGTAATCTATTTTTCAGTGCACAAATGAGATTGGGGATGAAAACAGTCCAGGTAGATCTAGGGGCCGTGGGGATGAGCCCCTCTAGTGTTGGCACGAGCCGATGTCTAACTCTTTCCTACAGTAGCTAGTTCTTGGGAGGAAACCCTAGAAGTTCAGTAAAATCAGAAGTGTGCCCTGTCTAGATTAAGCATCGTAATTCAAGTGCACTGGTTTATATAAAAAACTTCTAGCTGGGTGCCATAAACCTGAGTCTGGAGTTGTATTCGCTGCTTTGTTAAACAGTAAACAGTGTGCATTGCATCCCAGCTGAGAACATCACAAACTGAATTAGTGGAAGAAAGTGTCATTTTGATTCATAAGCCTTCCCTTGTTTCTAAAACTAGACAAACCCCCCAAAACCTGCACCCTACATGTAGTATTGAAGGAAGCCCTAGAGGGGTTACGGGGTGCTGTACTGCTTGCATTCAAATTCAACCTCTGTTCCTAAACTGCTAGGGTACGAAATACCCGATTTGAGAGTGGCTGTGTGCTTTTAGTACAGTAACTTGCACCTAATTGCCAGCATCTAGACAAATATTTTGACCTTGCATTTAACTAGGAGAGTGAGATCCCTTTGCTGCTGGGACAGCTTAGCTGCCCACCACCTCTCTGTAGCAGTCCTGGGGTGCTGCTGTTGTTAATACTAATTTTATATATTAATATATAACAGGGTAGTCTGTGAGAACAGGGGAATATGGAAATTTAATGTAATGGGAAAAATGAAAATTGATCTTAGCTCATTTTGGAAGATTCTTTGAGTGGAAATTAAATAATAAATGAGAACAGCCCTACATGGAGAAGGGCAGGAGGGGCAAAGCAGCCCCTAGACTGTGAGCATTAGCTGTGGGAGGGGAACTGGTGGAACGGATAATGTTCATTCAGGATTTTCTGGGAGAATTTGATGTTAATGACTGTGGATATACCTTTTTTTTCTTTCTCCTCCCACCATAACTGTGAGCATGCTGTCTGTCCGTGCTGCAATAAGCTGTCAAGCCAGTTTGCTGTAGATAAGTGGTAGAACACAAGCCTGCAATGAGACTGTCCTCAAAAGCAGTAATGTAATTCCTGCCTTTCTAAATGGAAAAGGCTTGTGCATCCACATCTTAAACTCCTCATCTTCAACTCAACAGCCACAGTTTGAGCTTATTTAGAGCCCAGGGTGACTGATGACCGTGATTACCAAGCTGGGGAACATTTCAGTTCAGAAGCTTTAGAAATCAAGTTAGGGGCTTGAGCTCTAACAGATCTGATACAGCTTCCCCTAAGGGGCCGTGAAGGAGCATAGCAGTTAGGAGCTAGTCATGTCATAGTCTTGCTGAGCTCCACATAATCTTTTCTGATGGATGAATCCTGTTTTGAAACCTCCAAAAGGACTGGTATATTAGCAGTCACCTTAATAGAAGCTGATGGTCAGACTGACTGTGGCTCTGCAGGTGGAACAGTGCAGATTTGGGTGGGATGGAAGGGAATGAAGTGAAATAATGGGTAATGATGAATCTGGAGTGGGCAGGAACTTGTCTTTTACTTCATCTGCTTTGCAAAGTACTGGGTTTGAGGTGGAATGATGGGAACTGCCAGATGTGGCTGATGATCCGGTGTGTGTTCCTGGCAAATGGAGGAGATGGCCGTTGTTACTTTAAAAAAAAAAAAAAAGGCAATAAAAAAAAATGGCATAATAACATTTGGTTCCTAAGGCTGTTTTTAGGCAGCTATTGCCTTTAAAGTGTCAAAAGGTAGGCTGGGTGCAAAACACAGGTAGCTGGAAAAAGTAATAAGTGAATGTTAGGGGATTCTGAGCAAAGGGGCGGTAAAGAACAAGCAAGGGGTGAAATCTTTCCATTTGGAGGAGAACAGGTTTCACTGCCGAGAATAAACGTAACCACAGTCTCGCTGCACGTTGCTCTGACGTTAGCAAACTCTCAGAGCTGTGGGCAACACCACCTTTTATATAAGAAAAAATGCCTGAAGTGGTTTCCCATGGGATGCAGGTAGGTGTAGTACAGCCCTGCTGGTTAAGGCTTCATCTGAATTCTGGGATGAGCATCTCAGCTTGTTTTCAGATATTTTGGGGGTATGTTTTTTCTTTTTCAATTTGGAGGTTTGTATGTCAAATCAAGATCAGATCAGTGAAGTTGGAAGCTGCTGGTTAGGCTGCTCATGTAACCCTACAGCAGCAGCTGCTGTCCTGTTCTTCTGCAGCTGCATTGGGCAGCTCTGTTCAGAAGTGTGAAGTGCCACCCTGCACCCAGAGTGGGGGCTTAAATTGACTGATAGTCATGAAAATAAGATGGTTAATAAGGAAGGGCTCATGAGTACTTGCTCATTGAGGCAGAAAGGATGTAATATGACATGAAGACCATGCATCTTATACCCAAATTGAATGCCCCCCCCCCCCCCCCTTTTTATTTTGAAAGTTGGGTGGGATTTGTCAACTGATTTTTAACTTCTAAAATTTTCACAATAAGCTTTATGAAAGGCTAGAATACTGTTAGATTTGCACCAGCTTTCTAGAACAGCCTGTAGAGGAAGGCATGTAACTAGAGATGGGTAAACATGAGAGGGGGGGAAAAAAAAAAAGGCAAAAATAGTGGATAAGCTGTTAAACAATGGAATCAATTCAGTAGGAGCAGTGTAGATGCCAGATGAGTATAGCTCTTGTAAAGATAGGTCCTGCCAAGGCTTCATTCCTTGGTGATCTTCCAAAGCGTAGCTCTGCCTAGACTTTTGTAAAATGCTTGGCTTAACATTGATATTCTGCTCTGATACCATTTTTAAAAAGAATGTACTCCATGAGCTAAAGGTCAGGTATGTGGCAGAGCTCTCCTTGCTGCCCTAGAGCTTCCTGAACATGGGAATGCTTCGGTGCCTTCACTGCTATTCAACATGCTATTAGTGATCTGGAAAAAAGTATAAAATGACTTCTGATAATTTCCTAGATGCAGTGATAGGAGGGGTGATGATCAACAGTGATGGGAGAAGGGCAGGTATATTGTTTATACTGCCTGATACAGCTGGGCCCGTATAAAATATACTTGCGTGCAGTTCTTGCATAGTACTTGCATGCAGAAATTGCATCCAGGAGCAAAGATGAGAAGAGGGGAAGGGCGTACCCTGGGGAGCAGTGCCTTTGAAAAGAATTTGGGTTGCTGTAGGAAATCACACTGAATTGTAGCTTCCAGGGAGACCCTGTGGCTTTTTGGAGAAGAGGATTAGCCCTGTGAAGTTGGCACATACCCTTGGTGAAGCTGGTGTGAGAAGAGTTGTTTCCAGTTGTGGTGCTCCTGTTTGCAGCAGTTGCTTCACCACTGGGGAAGGTGCACAGAAAAGCCATGGGAGCGGCAGGGAGTGATGAGCCAAGAGCTGGTTTTGGTGGGGTTAGTCAAGGAAGAGGTTTTCTATGGCGTGCAGATGTATTTAGGAGAAGCTTATATTCAGCAATAGGGATTCTGGCTAGACATCAACCTAGATAAGCCGTGTCTGAAGACAAGCATGAATTCTTGGCAGGGATCAAAGCGAGGTGCTCACATTACTGATTTCTCTGTTGTATCACAGTTGGCTGTCTCTCCAAAAGACATTTGTTAGCCAGAGGAGTCACTGGGTCAGTGTAAGAGTACCCAAATGGAATTGAGTTCTGCCATGTAAGAACCAAAACATGATTAGTGGGAGGTCCCTGGCGTGCCTGAGGCTCAGTTGCTTTCTCCAGCACTGGTGTTTTTTGCTTGAGCATCAGGCTGAGCCGCCTGCTAACGCAGTCAGATGAGCTTTGCGCTGGGGTTTAGAAAGTTCCCTCCTCATCACTGTTTTCGCTGGTATATATTAACAAATGATGCTCGCAAAACCTCAGAAAGCGCAGGATCCTGCAGAGCAGAGATGCGTAAGCGCAGTCTGGTGAACGTGTGGTTTGGACAGGCATCCTCTCGTCTGTGTCACATCCATTTTGACACTCGCTGGAGAGAACTGCAACAGGCAGCATCTCTTGATGCAAAGTGTGCACCCGGGCACTGATTGGGAGAGAGAAAACTGCAGGGCAGCAGCACCCCTGCACCGTCGTATCCATTAACACCGTAGAGGCTGTTTTCTGACCTTTTGCACGTAGGTTTGAAGGAAGTCATCTGGTCTGACTGCAGGCTGCAACCCCACAGAGATCTCTGCTGGTGGGGGACGACTGTGTGCCCCCGCTCAGGCTTGTGCCCGAGCCCTGGGGCGTCTCAGTACAACCACACAGCTCCCACGGGAGCTCGAGTACTTCTCTAAGCCTGTTTCTCAACTGGAGGAGCGAGCAGCCTGCAGGATGCTCGGTTTGTGGTGCCGCAGGCAGGAGGGACCAGGACGGTGCCCTGCTGGCTCCCCACCAGTCTCTCCGACAGCGACTGGTCTCTCGCTGTACGTTTGCATAGCAGTCAGCACAGATGGGATCAGGTCTAGCAACATAAATACTAGCCCTCCTCTTGTAATGGTATTTCTCCATTTCTCTCTTTGAGCCACCGTGTCTGGCCAGTGTTCCTTCTGGGGTCTCCTACTTGTTAGCTGGTACGTGCTGGGGCAGAGGAGACCAGACCTATTTGAGGACATTGGCTTCTGCTTGTACTAGTCATCAGTAATTCAGCTGAGCCTAGTGCCCTGCCCAAATCGTCAGAGCGCTGTGCTCATCCTCGCCTCTATTTCCCTTTTCTCCCAGGGATTATTTTACCCTTTTTGTATAAATTTTGTTTGCAATTTGTTTGAATGTTCATAGCGTAATTTACTACAGACAAACAGTGCTCAGGGATTTCAGTCAATCAGTCACGAATCTAGGTTTTTAGTCAATTTGATGGTGCCCGTTCCAGCCTTTGTGACAGGGTGTTGGGAGGTGAAAACTTCTCGCTTAATTTCTGTGCAGGGGTTGTGCTCGATGTCAATATGCATTACAAGCAAGGACATGTATTTAGTAGAGGATGTGATCAGCCTGACCCTGTAGTGGGAACAAAAGTCACCTGCCTTGCTGTGTCCGCCTGATTTTGCTTCTGGCTACAGCAGGATGGGTTTTAAAAAACCAAAGAAACCCCCACCAGTACCGGTGAAAAAATGGATCTTCTGCCTCCATTCTCCTGACTGGGATTGAAGATCTCCACATTTTTCAAGGGAAATTGCATAATCGGTTTCCATTCTTTATCCCACAACCCTCATTTCAGTATGACGTGGGGAGGTTTTTTGGAAAAAAAAAAAAAAAACACAGCACAACTTTAAATATCTCTGCAGTCAGTCATTAGCTCACAACAAATCTGCTCTGAGTTTCAGATGAGCAATGCTGAGTATCTAGAGCTTTAAAAATGTGTGATCGTTTTGATGTTTGGCAGAGAAGTATTGGAGAGCCTGAACTTGGGGGCTGCTTTGTTTGCTTTTTTTCCTGGGACTGGAGCGTGGGTACATGGACTGGTTTCACTGTTGCTTATTACAGCAGCTTCAACTTGTATTCTCCTTGGGAATAGAAGTTGGATCTGGAATCTTTCTGCCTATGCATGTGTGATGGTGAGGTGAGGGGCCATGATTGTCTCCCAGCAGAAGATTAACACTGACCAAATACATTCAAACATTAACCTTGTGTTTTTGTTTTCAGTGGGACTTCTCCTCTTGCATGCCTGAATGCTATGTTACATACAAACTCCCGAGGGGAAGAGGGCATTTTCTATAAGGTCCCGGGGCGCATGGGAGTGTACACTCTGAAGGTAAGTGACTCAGCTGGGGAATCTTGTTTGAATGCTCAGGTGACTTCTATCCATTTACAAATATCTTGGATTAGGATAATCCTGAAGAGGGGACTATTCCTCATTGGCATGAATTGTAGCATGAACTTTCCCTCCAAATGCACACACTAAGTCTTCATGCTTGCTAGCGAGCACCTGGGTGCTGAAAGTACAACTGAAAGTGCTACTTCTTATTCACAGTGGTGGAGTTTGCCAATATTAATTACTATCCCAGAAATGAAAGAGTAATTAAAATTTTAATGAAATTTTAGCCCTAAAAGGGTAACTTCATCTTCACTGATCTCAACTTGTATCTAGAAATCAAAAATTACTTTATCCTCAGTCTGTGACTAGTAGGCAGAGAGCATTTGTAGGGAAAAAGTGTGGATTCCTTGATTTGTCTGATTGGCATCTTTAATCTTTATTTGAAACCTTTTACCCCAGTTAAACTACTAGAAGGAAGCCTGCGCTTTATTTTCTGTAAATTGAACTCTGAAAACTGTGCCATAAGATAGGATTCTTCTCCCTGCACGTAGACCTGTCTAGCATAGGTGTCTCCGCTAGAACCACTTTCCTCGTCTCACTCCGTGCTCAATAGAGAGAAATAATAACTTCTAAGATGAGATTCATTTCATCCTAAAATATTCAAAACGTATGAGAGTCTGTGCTTTACAAGTGCCAGTTAGATTACCAATGGAATCAACTAAGAATTGCCCTGAAAAGGATGTCCTCATCATCATCGCCAAAAATTTAGCTAGGTTGAATTCCATTCTCACCATCTCCTCTCTCTGCCCTGTAAACTCAAAGTGCATTATTCCTTGAGTACTTGTGTATAACATGACAACAGAGGATGTTCCTTTGGGAGCCATGCATTGGCGCTGATGTGCCGTCAGAGTAAAACATTTTTAGAGCTTCCAAAAATGCCATTGCAAGACATCTGACAAACTTCTTACTTTGAGCATTGTTGTGCCAAGCAGAGGCTGACCTGATTTCACTGCATCTAAGTACATAAACCACTATTTTGATAACACGTACGTTTAAGGTAAGGGTTATCAGATATACAACCAACAGTGAAGAGAAGGTAGTTATCTGTTTGCTGATAAACTAGACTGTGTCTTGCACAATTTGTTTTACTACAGAAAAGTGTGAAGTTTTATGTTTTAGTAATAAAGAATACAGACTGCGAAAACAGTGTTTTATCAAAACATTATGACTTGGGAAAAGATTTAGATCTGGTAGTAGACAAGTAATTGAGTAGTTGTCCATGAATTCTGTGTCATGATGTGGCAAAGCTATGCTGAAAAGTTTCAGAGAAGAACAAAATAATTTAAGATGTAAAAAAAAAAGTCACTTTTGAAAGATTGCGAGCACATTGTAAGTGGGGTAAATCATCTAAGCAAGTCAAGCCTAAGTACGCATTTGAGCAACAAAACAGACTGTCAGAGTTACTGTGGTAGTTCAGTTTGTTTTCCTCATGAGATCTGCAAGTTAAAACTTATTATCTTTCTTAATATTAAGCTTCAGCAAAACTCCAATATTATTTAACTCAATGTAAGAGTAAGTTGGTTAAGTGTAACAATTTGTATTTATTAGGAGGCCAGACTATCTGCTGAGTTATTCCAAAGGCATACGGTGTCCTGTGTATCTGAAGACACTGCGGTTTTGTTGTCATCTTTCCTTCCTTAGAGTTGTGTAGTCTGGAGGTGGTAACTTCCATGGAGCATCGAGAAACCCAGTATTGCAGGAAAGGGAGAGGTTCAGCCCTGCTGCACCAGCCCAGGTCCCCTTTGCCATGTGTAGTCCCAGCACAGTTGCCAAGAGGAGCCTGGAAACTGTGATGGTGCACTGAATGAGAAATCCTTTGGAGGATCCAGGATTAACAAAACATGATGGCTTAGGTAGCAGTTAGAAATAGAAAGCTTTGAAGAACGGGGCTGACCATTCCCCAGGCGATGTGTTGTTACACCACAGTGGAGTGAAGGAGAGCCAGGTGCTCAGTAAATCACACTCCTAAAAGAAGCAGCTTATGGTGAGTGAAGCAAAGTTGCACTTGCATTTTTGCTGGCTCACTGAACTGGATTATGGTATCACACCGTTACTGAGTAGTAAGGAGACTGGTAGGCTGCTGGGATCTTCCTGTAATTATTTTTTTCTTAGACTTGATGATAAAGATATGTAAAACAGATTAGAGAATTATAACCAAGAAGTATGTCAGTTCTGTGAAATAATGTTCAAAGGATTAGGTGTTTCTGGAGGTGCTTGTTTAGTGCTGGTGGCCAGGAGACACTCCAGAGGTGAATTCTTAATGGCAGCTAGCAATTGAACTACATTTCCCATTAGTTTTTGTTAACGTGATTTTATTGTTGCTCTTTTTTGTCCCTTTGTTTCCAGCTTTGTTATCAAGTACTTAATCGTCTCCTTTTCCCAAACCTTGTCTAATTATAGTAGTCAGAAGTGATCTGCAGTGCACCGAGCGCTCCATGCCTCAGTGATGAGTCTGTTCGTGGTGGTGAACAGGTGCTCTCCCAAAGCAGAGCACACAAGACATGGTTTATGGTTCTCAAGAAACATGACTGCTTTCTTAACTAAGCTGCAAAGGTTTGTTTAAGGACTTGGGAGGTCAGGTCCTGAGCTGATGGACAGGCTTCTCTTTTGCTAGGTGCTGTGTATTTTTGACAGCAGCAAGCAGGGTGGTTATGGGAGGTGTACAACTTTGGACACACTCAGGCTTGACAGTAATGATGCAAACAGCAAACTGAATCCCAAAATGACTGTTTCAGTGCTTTAGAGACGATAGCCAAGCTTTGTATGGGGAGGGGGAAGCAAAGAATAACATTTAATCTCTAAAAATGATTAGATCCTCAAGACTTGCTCTGGTGCTGAAGGGATGTGTAACACCCCAAATCAGCCAGCTATGCTCTGCTGCAGCAACTCTAAATCTTGCAGTGAGTTGCGTTTGCCCTAGTGAGGATGTGTTGGTTGCTTCTCATACAGCCTGAACAGTCTGCTTGGACCCCTGGGGAAAATTAACTCCAAGTAGTCCTAAATACTACAGAATAAAACAAATTACCATGACCTTTAAATACTTGTAGCAAAAGTGCTGATTTTTTGGTAACTTCTGGTATTTGAGTTTCTTGTAATTGGTATTTTTCATGGTTTGCAAAGGCTGTGTGTGTGGGGTGAGCTTTGAGGGTCTGATTTTGCTTCAGGCTGTACAGGTACATGCCAAGGCTCAGCCGTGCCTGGAAGGATTCACATTTTAAGAGAACACTTGACGTATTGAGGGTCAACAGATAAATACAGAAAATGAACGTCATTTTCTTAAATAGAAGGCAAAGTATGCCTAAGGCAGGGATTTCTAGTAGAATGCATGGCAAAGATGGTCTTAAGGAAAAGATTAGAGGCATTTAGTGTGTAATGGACAGTGAAATACTCCCAGAGAGGGAGAAAAAATTGGCAGTCGGGCAAAACTTGTCATTCCTGGCAAATCCAGATCAGGGCAAATGAGCGGAGCAGGCAGGAGAAGTGGGGTATGAGTGGGACAGGACAGGGCAGACAGTGGTGACCAGGGCAGGGCTCGGTCGGACACATGTCCTGACCTGCTGCTGGCTACATGCCACCGGCCCCTTTCCATGCCCCTTTCTGTCTATTCCCCGGCTTGGATCCTCCTCCATACCCTTCCCCTCAACTTTCCTGTATAAATTTTGCATCGTCCCACAGCTCCCCCTCGCCAATATCCCAAATCCTCATTTTCCTGTTTCCCCATTGTATTACTGATGAAGTTCATGTTGGCCTTCTCTGGAGCTATGCTGGTGGAGGGTCCTGGTGGCCCATCAGTTAGTGACTGGAGCCTCTTGGTCTTCGGCGTTGTCACTGGTACCCCCTGCTTATCTGGTTTGTGTCTCTGTGTGGTTTTGTTTATAGCTTCCTCCATACTTTGCTTTGAAAAAAATGATGACTGGCAAATATTAGTGAGGTCAATGCTCTCCCCTTCCACGTACACTTGTAGGATTTAGACAGAAAGTTGATGCGCTAACGCTGAGAAACTGGAGTCATTTTGGCAGGAGGCTGAGAAAGAAAAGATCAAAGAAGTAAAAAGTAGAAAAATCTAAACAAAACTGTTATGTGAGGTGCATATACATTGTGTATATTTGTCTTAGACTTTTTTTCTTTTCTGAATGACTTTGTTTCTCTTTTGGATTCCTCTGCATCACTGCCATCAAGGTGGGAATGTTGGGGATATTTTTGCCCGAGGAAGGACGTGGGGCGGCTGCAGATGCTCCCTGTCCCCCTCCTTCAGCCACACTTGCTCTTGGTGCAGCCCATGAGCTCCCTGTCCCATGGCACGGCAGTAACCATGCGGCCCCTGCTTGTCCTGAGGTTTGCCGTTATCCCAGTGACCACCAGCCATGCGGAGTTGCTGCAAGGTGCATTATTTGGAAGTCCAGTATGCCAGTTCGTTGACCTTCACATAGACCTCCCACTCCAACTGTGTTTTTACGCTTGATGATTTCCAAGTGTGTTTCTGCCTGCCAGCTTCAGATTTCTTGGTCCCAAATTCATTGCTAATGTTGAACACAAAATAGCATCTGTCCCTATTTGGATGATTGTGTTGTAGTTCTGCCCTTGTGCACTTACCTTTGAATTTTTCCATGCTATGCAGTGGATTTGCTGTTCACCAGCAGCCTGGAAGATTCCAGTCTGGAGGAAGATTTTTGACCTGGTATTTGGAGACGTCTGACTATTTAAACTTTTACCATAGTGCATGCCATCTTACCGGATGCATTTATGGGACTGATAGCTAAGAGACCAGATTTTATTATTGAGTATGGTTCACTAAAAGGAATAAGTTTACTTATTGAAAGAAGGACAAGTTTAATATAGAGAAGACAGTTCTGCAGTTGAGGGTGTACATCAGCTTTGAAAACAGAACTTGCAATAGGGTGAGCTGCAGCTGCGTGGAGGAGTTAGTGTTAACAAAGATCTTATACTAATGTCTTGCATGGAAAATTCAAGAGAATGCAGGATCCACAGTGCGGACTGGACACCACATCAGAAGATACTGGTGAAAACCTTTCACTGGTCAGAAGAGGCTCAGCTGGAAGGGGAGTCACTGACATTGTACGGGCTTTGTGAGCTAATGGGGCTGTTGTCTGCGGAAGCAAGGGGAGGTTGGAATCACGGGATGGTGGTGGTGGGAAGGGACCTCTGGAGATCATCCGGTCCAACCCACTTGTTTAATGCAGGGTCGACTGTAGCAGGTAGCTCAGGACCGTGTCCAGTCAGGTTTTGAATTCCTACAAGGATGAAGACCTTCTGCCTCTCTGGGAACCTGTTCCAGTGTTTCATCATTCTTGCAGTAAAGAAGTTTTTCCTTATGTGGAAGTGGAATTTCTGTGTTTCAGTTTGTGCCTGTTGCCTCTCGCCCTTTTTCTGGGCACCACTGAGAAGAGTCTGGCTCTGTCATCTTTACCCACCGGAAAAGCCAAGAAGCCCAGGTTTTCCAGCTCCTCATGTGTTCCCCAAACCTGGCAGGAGGTGAAGGCAACCCATGTCGAGGCTTCATCTCCTCTCAGCAGAAGACTTATAGAGAGATATCTTGAAAAAAATGAAATAAATAAATGTGCAGTTACTGCATCTCAGGTGACTAAATTGTCTTTCCAAAGGTTAAGCTATAAAGGAGGTTTAATGAAAGGAGTGTCAGCATTGGAATATGCAAGCTTAAGCTTTGTCAGCTTTGGTGACACTTGATATAAAGATTTTTTTTTTCCTGCTTTTGGTGATATCTTCTCTTCCACTGTGGTTTACAAGTAACTTATAACGTGCAGTTAAAAGAACTTTATTTCTGAAGTGCAAGATGAAAATACAATTGAATATCTGAACCTATTAGTTCACCTTGCTGATGGAAGAAATCTGGAATTAATTACATTGATAACACTTGTGTTGTCTTAAGTACTTTTTGGCCTTACATGTGGAAATTACTCATAGCTCTATTTCAGAGAAATGACAATAAATCAGTTGTCTCCTGTTAAAGGGAGAGGTGTTTTGATTTACTTTTTCCAGTGGCTATTAACAGAAGGATTTTTCCCCGTCTGATGCACACAGACCTATTCATTTGTCCAGCTGTTATGACCACTGTCCTGTTTGCCTTGTACAGTAAACATTTAAAGTTTCAGTTACCGTACTAACGAGGAATTCAGGACGATAGCATAGTTTCAGGTATGCCATATGACTCTGCCGAGGTGACGGGACAGAAGCAGAGGTGCAGGTATGAGGGTGGCCGGTGTCAGGTGGGGATGAGCTGGTGCCTCCGGCCGCTGTCCTGCCCATCTCGGCTCAGCACCTCTGCGAGGTGTCCAGAGCTGTTTTGGGTGCTTGGGCAGTGGTGACATTAACGACAGCAGCAGCAGCAGCAAACAGTCTGTTATTGCTAATTAGCACTAATTTCCAATGTAGGTTACAATCTGAATCTGGCGGGATAATCACTAGAGGGCAGTCTGGGTTTAGGTGTGGACGGGGTGAAAACCGCTGCTGGTTTTCTCTGCTGGCTGTTATCTGCCTAAAACCACGCAGGTGAACGCAGGGAACCCACTGCCGTTTCACCACGCAGAAACACCTCCCAGCTCCGTTTTTGCAAGGACCTGTGTTGGCAGGCACGGAGCTGCTGAGCACCTGGTTGGAAAAATAATGTTATGTGGGATCGTGGGGCACTGAGCTGTTTTTCTCTTATCATGAAGTTCAAAAATGGACTGGATTGCTCGTAAAGGGGGAGTGAATTGGAGTTAGTGATTAGGGATGGAGAAGTTAAGGAAGAGCATACTTATGAAGTGATGGCAAGGGCAGTGTAAAAGATGTGCCAGCTGGGGTTGTGTTAAATATTATGGGCTCACAGAAGGCCGCATGAGTGTTTAAGAGGCCAGTGGCTAAGGAGTTCTGACATTGCAGCATAAAAAAAATCCACAGTCAGTGCTTGGTAAATAAAGAAAACTGCTACTTTTAAGTATTTTGTTAATTGGGAGAATTTACTGTGGAGTGGGTAACTATATCTGTTTTTTCCATTTGCAGAAGGACGTTCCAGATGGGTTGAAGGAGCTCTCTGATGGCTCAGAGGAGAGCAGCGATGCCCAGTCCGACTCTCAGAGCTCTGAGAACAGCAGCAGCAGCAGCAGCAGCGATGGGTGCAGTAACAAAGATGGGAAGAAAAGCAGATGGAAAAGGAAAGGTAATTTTTGGTTTTAGGAACTATGATTTTAACATGATCTGTGTAGGATTTGGAGGTTTTTATCCATCACATCTGTTGCCTTGTAAAGACAGGCTGTTACAATAACAGTTTAAAATCTGCCATTACCATTGGCGCTCATGGATTGACACAAGTGCTGATTTACTGTTGTGGGCGCTGAAGGGGAGAAGGTTCCTGTAATTAAGTGTATTTAAGGCCTTGACACAAGTCACAGACCAGCACACTGAGCTTCCCAGCCAGGAAAGTGAATTTGATTCTTCCAGGTTTTCTCTGCCATCTGCCTGCTTTCCCAAGAAGATTGCAACTTTTACTTTTGGCCTCTTCTGATGCTTTTGATACAACACCTGACTAGGAATGAGCACAGAATCTCTGAGGTTAAAGCCTGTTATGTGAACTGATGGGTCCTGTAGGGTTTGGGCTTGAGCCACTGTGCTTTGTTCTTTTGTCCTGTTTTGGACTCTTTCCCTCATAAACCAGGCAATATTTAGGTATTCCACACTGTTGAATATTAAATCATTTGCAACCTTGGCTAATACAGTGAAGTGCTGTTTTTTTGCTCCACTGCTGTATCTGGGTGGTTGCTGAAGATGGATGGTTCAGTGATGTTTCGAGAATATCCAGATTCTGGATTTTCTACAGAAGAGTGGTTTTGGTAGTGCAAGAGTACCAAGCAGAGGAAATAGCGGATTTCACTCTGTTTTGAATCCTGATGTCTTGCCACTCTGAGGCAGCAATGTATCTTGTCAGATACTGCTGTCACAGTGTCTTACTGTTTAAGGAACAGCGGAAATCAGCACCTCTTAGCCAATGCATTGTAATATTTACATCCTGTATTGGTAATAAACTGAAGTTCCTGTCTTACCTGCCTCTAGTTTTGGCACCCATTCATTTGACCAATGTTGTCTGAATTCTTTCCTCCTTCAAAATTCTGCTCAGATATCTGCTTGTCTGCTTAGATGCTATGAGCTGAATTAATTTTAAAAAGCCGTAACAGTATGTGAGGATGCGACATATATTGTTCCTTGAGTTGGGGAGAGTCTATTCACTATAGCATTGTATTCTCTCTGTTAAAAATAAGTATGTTTTGTAACTCACAGCTTTGTGAAGAAGCATGAAGTCCTCCCTTTAGGCAGAGGTAGCAGGCTGCAGCTCTGGATATTCTTGGGGAGCTGTTGGTGCAGCTGCTGATGCTGTAAATTTACCCTTCAATCTGATCTCTTCCTTTTTCCTATTCTCCTCAGTCATGCACAGAATTTCCTGGCTGAAATGAAACATTATTTAAAACTTATTTCCAATGCTATAGGATATGGAGTAGAAGCACGTGAGAGGTTTTCTGAAGCACTTAAAGATTTGCAATAACTGATGGGGTCTACTGAAACCCTTCCATCGGTGGGAAGGTTTGCAGTGGGGAGTCATTGAATGAGAACATGCTCTTACTGTATGGGTGCGTGAGGCTCGTGTGGACCAGACCCTGCTTGGAGCTTTCCCTGGAGTCACAACGCAAGTAACAAAAGAAGTAGTATTATGTAGAATTTTAAGCATTTAAAGCACCATGAAAGTAGAAAATGTTAAAAAAACCTTAGAATTAAGGTGACTCCAAATTCATCCTTTGAAAGGAAAGCTATAGATAGTCTGGCTAAAATATTTTCATTTCTAACAAATCCTCTCAAAATATTTGGTCAGTAAGGGGTTTTTTTGGCTACTTTGCCTACACCTCCAATGTTATGATACTATGTAAAAACCTGCAAGGGATTTTATGTATCTTTTAGAGAGATCTTTATGTAGAAATACATGTATACATTTTATATAAAAGTTTATATACTACCTTACTGAAAGTCTGAAAAGGCAGGAGGGGCCATGGTTTAGGAACCCAGGCAAGAAGGAAAGGAAATCTTACCCTGAAACAGCTGGCAAAAGGTACCCAAAACTCAAAAGCAGACAATGTGAAGATAGTGGTTTCAGTATAAATACAAAAAAAGGAATTTTGCTCCTCTGTGGAATGATCGCTGGAGGTGACTTATTGATATGTCCCCCTCTTAAGGGAAGGTAAACTTCCAGGGTGGAATGTGGTAGATATACATGAAATCTGTTCCATTCCCTAAGCAACATAACCTGCAACCTTAGGTGTTAGCAACACCAGGGGAGCTTGGTGGCTACCCGCCTTCAAGGTGCGACCACCCCTCACTAAGCATCCACTCTGAATTTTTTCTAGTGTATACCTTTAAAAGTAAGCGAGGAGATTTTATACCAATCATAATAAAGGTATCTATGACTAGAGTCATTCAAGCTCCACCTAAAAATGAGAGAATAGTATAAAAGGGCTTAAGAGGAGGAATGCTAGGGAAGACACCGTCATAGACAAGTTGGGAGGACATAGCTGACTTCTGGGATCAGTCGACGGGCTGAACCTCTCTTTCCCTCCATAGGGATGCCTACTTGGTAAGATTTGAACACTCAGTTATACTGAGTGCTTCCCCAGGAAAATTAGAAATCTCTAGAGTTTTTCTATAATTTAACACGTTTGTAGTCAACTCTGTTATTCATATTCTTGTTACTTGCACATGCTTTGCAGACAGTGTATTTATTGCCGGCAATCCAAAAGAACCTGTGCTTCTGTTGCTTTAATAAACTGTACTGTTCATTAAAATTTAGCTGTGATAGTTTGTTGAACATGACTAGATTGAAAGTATGTTACGCTATTTGTGTATCCAAAATCGTGATAGTTCAATATATATTGAATGCGACCGGATTTGTAGTGTTGAATTGGACATCACTTGGAATCTAAGCCTAGCTGCCCCCAGCCCGTTTATATCTGAGGACAAGCTGGAATGCAGGGGGGTTTATTTTTTGCCAAACTTCATTACCCTTTAAGGCAACAGTCCCCTTTGTTGGCTGGTACTGATGATTTTTCTTAGGAGTGGCATTTTGACCTTTAGCGTAAAGGTCATTTTCATAGGTTTTAATGTACTGAAAGTCATGAATTTTTAGTGATTAGTAAATAAAAAATTATCAGTAAATTAGAAAAGTCATTTTGGTCAGTAGTGTTACTGAGTGTGTTCCTTCTGTTTGAGAACACCTGCCCTCAAGGGTTGTGTTCCTTTCTGTGAGAAACTCTTTTAATTATTAATGAATGTACCACTTGGTGTCACCAAGGCATTACCAGGTTATGCGGGGAAATGGCTTTCTCCTTAAGCTTCCCTTGGAAAAACAATGTGCTTGTTTGCTAAAGCAGGGATGGCATTTCTGGGCAAATTAATTTTTGGAGCTGCAGATGTATGGAGCTGCTTCTGGACTAAGAGGGGTTCAGTGGAGCCTTCAGCTGCCCGGGTTTCACCTGCACTGGCAAGGTGTGACAGGAGTGACAATCAAAGCCCATCCTTTCTCTATTTACAACTCGGCTTAAATCCTGCAAGCTGGCTGGCTGTATACCGCATCTGTAGGTAAATCTCTCCCACTCTGTGTGCCACCAACTGCTGCCTGGGAATTATGTCCCATACGTCAGCTGCTGCGGGGTCTGTAGCGAATGCAAGCAGAGCTGCTCCTCCTCGCTGGGCAATTTTATTGCCTCTGTACTTAATTTCTTACAGTTACATGAGAGCGAGTGGCTGTGGTGGATCTTCATGAGACAGCCAGATGCCAGAGTACATACAGTACCTTCTTGTTTTACCCTCCCAGGCACTCAACTCTCGTGTCCCCTATAGTTTTCACCTTTGCTGCTCCTGGCAGAGATGAGCTGGTAGTAAGTTATGAGACAGGTTTTTAGCAGCCTGGTTGTACGCAAGCTGAGACTAGGACTGCTCATCTCGCTACCTGCCAGAGTGCCATGTTTCAGCTGTCAGGGTAAGGCATAAAGAAAAATAAATCACCTTTGGGACACAGAGAGCCGTAGGCTGTGTTCAGTCTGAAATACTGACACGTCATGGACAGGCGGGAGGGAGTTCTCCCAAAGCAAAATGTACCTTTATATTGGGGAACGGGTCAAAAGCAGGGGTACACAGTATGTCAAAGCACATTGTCAGGTGGTTCGTGTATGGTGAAAATCAGAATGTGTCTTCAACAAATAAACCAAGCAGTTGTGCTGAGTGCTGTGGCAGAGTTGTTACCCACGGGCAGGAGGACATTACCCTCACTTCGTCTGAGGTCATCTGCTGCAGTACAGCTCGGCCTCCACCTTCGTCTGTCTTGGTTCACGATAGTATTAAGAAATGGGTGGTTAAAATACACTTCTCTGTGTCACGCCGGGAAGGTAAAGCAACATTTCTGCATATATTTAGGTCTCAGAAGCCAGTTGCCAAAGATGACAACGTGAGTTTGGGGCTTCAGAACATAAATCAACCATGAGCTGCTTTGCACCGATGAAATTCCCTAGTAAAATTAAAACTTCGCTTAAACTAACTTATGGATGTAGCACACTCCTCTCAAACACCAGGCTGAAATTTCTGGGGGGCTGGGGGGATAGCTGTCTGCTTTGATCGGTGCCACTGTAACTGCGTGTTGTTCTGCTCCATGCTTCCTTCTCCAGACAAGATGCCGTGTTCGCTCCCTTTGGAAGGTGCGGGATGAGGGGCATGTAATGACTTATTCCTCCTCAACATAGCTCGAGTGGTGCACTGAGCATTTCTGCTACTCCTCTTGTGAGAAACGAGCTAAGTCAACTGGGAGGGAAAGAACACAGGATTTATTTGAATCCTGATGTTATTAGAGCTGAGATGAAACCTCTTTTCTCTGCAGTCAACTTTCCTTGCTTTGCCATATTAAAAGAAAGTGCATTCTTTTAAATACTAAGTGGCAGAGGCCATCCTGAACAAGAAAAATATGATGGACAGTAAGACATGTTTGTTTGTATAGTACCTTATACCATGTTGTTTTTCTTTTCAGCATTACGTTGATTTTTCTCTTATTTTCTTGGGGGCTACTGAGGCTATCTAGAAGATGACAAAATAAATACTGTGGTTGGTAGGTAGTAGAGCAGGATGTGCCTCACATCTTAGAGTAAATCTGACTTCATTACCAGCCATGACACTTCTCTTATTCAAGCTGCGTAAATGGCTTTTAAAAGCTGCAGTCGTGACTGTGTTGAAAATAGGGATGCTTTTCTAAAGGATACAATTTATGAAGACTTCTTCCACAGCAATACAGCCTTTGTGCACCTGCCAGCAGTGCTCAACACTTGGGTGCAGCAGCTCCCACAGCACTGGGAAACAAGGTGATTGGACCCGTGAGGAGACCGGCAGGAGAATTAATGCAAGGCTTTGGGATGACAGAGCCAGGACTCTCAGACGGTCTTGGTTATCCTTATTTCGTTTTCTGAATCTTTTTCAGTTACACTGTGTATTTTTTGAGATCAGTGGGTGGAAATGCCCGTATGCTTCAAAACGCACATGTTCTGTGAATACACAGACTGATGTAATGATGTCTTTCCCCTCTTATTTTATCTTCTAACAGCTCTGAACAATTTTTTGCTTATTCCTTTCCATCGTATTTTATAAAGCTTTGCCTTTTTGACTGTTGATGAGCATTGAGTTGATGTTTTCATCTCTGGTAACTCTGGGATCCTTTCCCTGAGCAGCAGTAGCTGTTTCAGAGTTGTTCTTTCCTTTGGTCATTATATTGCCTTTTATCTTCACTGAGTCATGTCTGCTGTTCTAGCACCCCATCGCGTGGTATCGTGAGGTCCTTTTGCAGTTCTTTGCAATCAGGTTTAATCTTTTGTTATGCAGAATAACTTCTTAGGCCTGCAAGCTGCGTCTCGCCACGGATCACGTAGGTTGGGTGGTGTGGGTGGTAGCACGCTTCCTTGGACACCCCACCAATACCCCCGGCCGTGGGGAAACCTAGCTGGTTCTACCTCCTGTTACATTTCATCAGTTATCAATCTGCAGGATTTAAAGATCTGCAAGACTTAGAGTCCTTTACTCTGTTCCTAAACCGGACGAGTTTATTTCTAAATCTTTAGTCGTATTTGATACATGATAACCACTTTCTCTGGGAATCTGTCATGATTTATTTAAATGATGTCTTTGCCACTGGCATGTGTTTTACCCTTTTAGATGTTCCTCTTAATTTCTTTTTAACTCATTGCTGTGTTTCAATGTGGTTCTCCTTTTTATGAAGTTGAGTCTTGCTGTGACACCGCATATGGCATTTTTGAGAAATTTCTTTGTAGATATAAATGTTTTCTTTATTTAAAAAGAGAAAAAAACACAAACCACAAAAAAAAAAATACAACACCAAACGAGAAAACAAAACCCCAAAACCAAAACTACTTAGTTCAGCTAGAAATCAGAAGCTTCTTGTGAGAATAAAATTTTCTGGCCTGTATTACACAAGTGAACATTCAAAGGCATAAATATGTTGCCTAGTTCTTTGCTCTTTAAAAGGTATTGATATGGGGGGTTGGGGGTTTTTTGAGCAATTTGAGTAACACTGAAGTTGTAAGTACATTGTACTATTATATTAGGAGAGGAAGTGAGCAACCTTTGGATTTTATGGGGTGTTGTAGGACAATGATGATACGCTGTCCTACTGAAATCTGTGCTTGTGGATTCTGGTGTGGCCTTCAGATACGTGTGAATATTGAGATTTTGCTTTGTGGCAGGGAGGATAGAAATAGGTACATACATTTCTTTGCGTAGAGCCTAGCTAAATGAACTCCTCTCATCTAAAATACAATCTCGTATTTCTCTTAACTTGTGGATGGCTGTTTTTGCACTACACACACACAGAGCTTGGATTTTGGCTTGGGATATTAGCTGAATTTCACTAAGAAAAGATCCAACCCTGCCAGTTCTGGGCATCCCTCCTCCTGTTGTGGGTCAGAGCCCAGCTGGACTGGGGTGAGCCTGCTCCAGTGGGCAGGAGGGTCCATGGGGGGGGGGAGCAGAGGTGCAGGCAGGAGTGCCTGGTACACCCAGCATGGCTGGCAGTACCCCCCAAAGCCACGGAGGTTACCTTGATTCGAGGAATGTGTGCTGTTGGTACTTTCTTTCATGATAAGATCCCTCTTACGGCAAAATAAGAAAATGGACTTGTGCAGCGTGGCTGCGTGTTATCGCTCTGCACGGGTGCAAATTCACCCACGCCGGCACATTTGCCCTGTTCATTGCCTGTTGATGCTGCTGTGTCAGTGATATGCTGTAGGAAGGGAGCGACCGCACCGGGGGCTTTCCCCAAGGGCTTTTTGCTGTGCTAGCCATTTCTTGAGTTTTTGTTTTGCAGCTCGTATTTCCTTTCTCTGTTATTCTCCCTTTCCTCTTTCTCGTCTTGCTGTGGCAGTGAGGCTGCAGAGCAGCGGTGCTGTGCTGCTTGGGCTGTCCCCAGGTGCCACCTCTGCCACCCCGCTCACTGGGAGGCTCCCAGGCTCTTTAGAGATCCTTGGGGACTCCTGCAGTGCTTCTTGCCGATAAGCATATTGTTTTGGTATCCAAGAAGATAGCAGGGGGTTTTTTGTTGTTCTTGGGGGTTTTGTTTGGTTTTTGGTTTTGTGTTTTTATTAGCTAGATAGTTTAGACTTGCTGCCACTCAAGTGCCTATTAAGCTCTTGTACTTTGAGGCATGTCTGATGAGCACCTTTCTAAAAGCAAAAATGCTCCAGAGTCACAGAATCATTTAGGTTGGAAAGGACCCTTAAGATCATCGAGTCCAACCGTTAACCTAGCACTGCCAAGTCCACCACTACACCATGTCCCTAAGCACCACATCTACACATCTTTTAAACACCTCCAGGGATGGTGACTCAACCACTTCCCTGAGCAGCCTGTTCCAGTGCTTGACAACCCTTTCTGTGAAGAAATTTTTCCTAATATCCAATCTAAACCTCCCCTGGTACAACTTGAGGCCGTTTCCTCTCATCCTATCACTTCTTACTTGGGAAAAGAGACCAACACCCACCTCGCTACAACCCCCTTTCAGGTAGTTGTAGAGAGCGGTAAGGTCTCCCCTCAGCCTCCTTTTCTCCAGACTGAACAACCCCAGTTCCCTCAGCCGCTCCTCACAGGACTTGTGCTCCAGACCCTTCACCAGCTTCGTTGCCCTTCTCTGGACACGCTCCAGCCCCTCCATGTCTTTCCTGCAGTGAGGGGCCCAAAACTGAACACAGGACTCGAGGTGCGGCCTCACCAGTGCCCAGTACAGGGGGATGGATGATCGCTGCCCTGCTCCAGCTGGCCACACCATTTCTGATACAAGCCAGGATGCTGTTGGCCTTCTTGGCCACCTGGGCACATGGCTGGCTTGTATTCAGACAGCTGTTGGAATGTCTTCTCAATCTCTATCTCTGCACCCCCCCCCCCCCCCCCATAGGTTTTCTTCAGAGATTTAAAATGAAAGCATAAAAGCTGAAAGAATTAGGCGTTTGGTGCACTCGAACAAATAAATGCCATCGGATGTCTGATGTTCATTTTGAATGAATGGTATCCTGGCCACTTCGTGTGAGACACTTGTTGGATGTTATAGGTCTTTGTCAGTCCATGTGTTTCATGAGGGATTTTAGAAATATGTAATGAAGGACATAAACAAAAAATACTTCTTTGCCAAAAATGTCTTTAAAAAAAGAAAAGATACACTAACCTTCCAAAAAACCTCCAAATTCATGGTGCTGTTTTGCCTTCCAGGGTGTGACTACGGAAGGGGAGGTACAGGCAGAGTCAAGGCTCCCGTGTTAATGGCAGAGTTGGAGGCTTCCTTAGCAGAGCTTGGCACTGGGAGGCTGCTGTAGGGAAATAGTCAGTTCCTGAAGGATGCTTAATGGCAACAGATTTAAATTAATATCTGGATTGATTCCTCCTTTCTCAGGAAGCTTGTTTGATATTTGGTGCAGGTGTGGCATGCAGTGGAGGAGCTATGAAGACACCTGAAGTGTGGGAGAGAGCCTTGATAGGGATTCTCAGTAAAAGCCATCCCTGATCAGGCAGCGAATGGGAACCTGCTTGTTTGTTCTGGGAAATTAAATTTGGCTGAACATGAGGCTGATCCTGTCATCTTCTGTCACTAGCTACAGAAACCCACATACTTCCACCGAGCTGGTCAAATAACATGTCCAGCGTTGGGTGCACCTATGATATTTGTTGGGGTTTTTAGGTTTGGAAACAAGGCTTGTACTCTCGATGTCAGTCTGTTCTTAAACTGTAGCATTTAAAGTTGATTTCATCCAAGCTTAAAGGAGTAGCGGGAGGGGTTACAAAGATCATTACATCCCTGCTTTTCACAACAGTCAGTGGCTGGGAAGGGAGAAGAGGTGCCGCAGCTGCTCCAACAGTGCAAAAGGCTGTAGCATGAACTTGTGCTTTAGTAGGCATGTGAGAATACACACGAGGGTGATGCAGCTGCCCCAGCTGCAGGAAAAACTTCTTCTGAAGCTTGCCTGTTTACAGACTTTCAAATCAATCAACACCAGGACATAAATATGCAGCAAATTGGACTTTGCTAGTTCTAGGTCTCACTACTTAATTTTGCTGTGATAGCTCTCAGTCTTCCATCACGAAATAAGACACCTGGTTTATCTTCCCAGCTCCGTTTCTTGGCGGTAACATAACTTTTGCATGAAAATTAAATGATCCAAAACTGTTTAATGAGTTAAAGTAAGGTACTATGATGTTAAATGGTTCAAAAAATCTTTGCATTAAACATTTTTAAATTCTAATGTTTGTAAGGCATCTTTCTTAGGTCACACACTGTAACTCATTGATATTTTAGAGACAGTACTTAAATGTTTCTCAAAGTGCAGACCAGCTGTACTCAGATTGCTGACAGTCTCAGAGACCTATATAAAAGAGTTGTGCCATGAAGTCCACAGGGAAGAAAATTTTCTTTCATTTTTAGTATTTCATTTACTTTATGCATCTGAAAAGATTCTTCTCGTTTCCTCTAGCAAAACCTGAAGTTTCATAATCTTGCTATATATAAAAAATAACTTGCATTTAATATCCAAGGAGTTGCCATGAAAAGTATAATGAAAGTAGAAAGTGCAAATGGCTTCAGCTCACTCCCAGCCGCGGTTCATCTCTGAGTTCTGCAATCAGTAATGTTTGAAAGTGGAAGTGAATGAATCCGCACCTTGCAGGACCTCCTGGCAATGACAGTTCTGACTTTGGGGGATAAGAAGTTGTGGCATTGATGCTGGCAGCTCTCCTCCTTGGTGCCTCCATGTTTTACTGCTGTTTTCTTCTGCAAGAGGAGAAGAATTTCTACACCAAAACAGGTTTTATTTTTAGTCAGTACGTTCGTTTGCTCTGCTTTTAAAGTAACCAGAAAAGCACTAAATTCTAATTAGAAAGATTCCTTCAGCTTTGAGCTGTGTAGCATCAGCTCTGGAATGCAGCACTCCTACACGGCCGCTTCCTGGACTGTCTGTGTGTACATGAAACACAAAAAAGCCTCCTTCATTAAGAAAAAAGTATCTACTCACATTCAAGAATAACCCAAATTTCAGCCAGAATTGTCTTGTGGCCTCGCGTGGCTGCTGGCTGCGTTTTCACCATGTGATGTTTGAGATAGGGTTGTCAGCATCCACCGAGCCCTTTGTAATTCGACTGGTCCCGAGAGTCTCGGTAGGAAGCAGCGCTAGTATAGGGTACAGCTTTTTTTTTTTTCCCGGAGGATTGGGGAGGATAGTTTTTCTTGTGAGAATATGGAATTCTAGTAAAAATCAATGAAGTGAATGCAAACTGGGTTAGACAGTGAACAGATGAGCTGTGCTTATATTGTTTTGCTTAGAGGCTTTGACCTGAGCTTTTTGAGACTGCAGTTTAGCTTAATGTGACATTATTTTTGCTCATATACATATAAAACAGGAAGCGCATTCAGATAACATCAACAGCCACTTCCTTATATGTACAAAAATAGTGGTCTGACAGCAGCAAAACTGACACTTTGATTTTAGAAAGGATAGAAACCTTTGTGCGTTTGTAGACCCACATGGGCATTACATGGGACCAATCAGGAGCACAGGGGAAAAAGTTTAAAAACAAGCCCCATGCATTATTGCCTGCACATCTGTGCGTGAGCAGAAGGCGGGAGGAAGCCAGGAGCAGCACTGATTGCGGAGCTTAAGAAGCAGCAGCAGCAATGTTCATGGAGCAGCTTTATGCAATTCCCCTTGAAGGTAAGATGGGGTTGTTTCAGCAGGCAGCTGCGGCAGATTTTTGCTTTTGGGAATGAAGTGGGTGCTTTTCTGGCTGGGGTCCCTCTGTGCCGATCAGAGGTGAGACAGATACCTTTTCCTTGGCTTTGAGGCATCTACTCGGCTCTTCTCTTTGGAGTTTGATGATAAAAACAAAGCTTTTTTTGGACTTGTGAACGGATACTGCCAAGACTTCTTGGGTTCTGTTGTTTTAAATTATCCTGAAACTTAAAGTCTAAATGCCTCAATTCTGGATGCTTTTATCACCATTTTGCTATGTGTTTTGTAGGACAGCTTGCAAGTGGTTTGTTGTATTGAGCTACATGAATGTGAAATACAGCTGCTCAGCGTTATTGCCTGTGTGTGCACCTCATTTGTACACCTGGGGTTGTTTGTGAGCTCAAGGTTACTAATATAGTCTGTCCTTATGGTGTCTGGAAATAAAACATGTAGTCGTGTTTCTGTGATCAGCTACAAAGCTTCAGTTGACTGGAGTGGAACCACAGTCAGTGCCTACGCCTGGCTTTGCAAGCCTGTACAAATAAAAGGCATTTGGTTCCAGTATAGAGTTGCCCAGACTTTCATGGCTTCTAGCAAGGAAAATGGCTGTCAAAACTGGATTCTCCTACAGTTTCTGCCATGTTGCGTGTCCCTGGTGTACCCTTTCTAATCAGTCATCCTGAAAGAGAAGGATCTTGTTTAGCTTCTATAACTGACAGCTTCTGTGAGAGCCGTTGCAGTAACAGGTGTCTCCTCTAGCAAAACCCAACCGAAGTTTGCTGTATTATAAAGGGAAAAAATATTAGATGGTAAAGTGAACTTTAAGGGAAAAGGGGGAAACAAACTGGACAAGATTATCGATAATCCTTCCCCATTAGCAAACAACCAGCTTGTCTTGCATTTTTGTACAACAAACACGTACCAGTGGGTCCCTCGTGGTCCCTAGGCAGGCAGAATTTTGTTTGACCAGATTAGTGTTCAAAGTGAAAAGTAACTATATTTGGTAAAATGTCGTTTACTGAAAATAGATTAGAAGATTTTTCATCAGGTTATAATAGGATATCACCATAAACTCTTCTTACATAGAACAGTGAAGGAAAACATCTGTAATAATTAAACTTCTACACTATGTTCACTGCCAATGGCCCATACTTAGGAAAACAGCAATAAGAAATAAAACACTGTTCTATACCTGAAATCTTGTGCATTATCTTTTTGTATAGAGGAAAACCTTGGGAGTCTAGACACACAGAAATACTGGTTCACAGTTAGAGGGTGTGACCTGCTTTTACTATAAGAGCTTTGCTGTGACAGTGTCTCTCAGCTTCCCTAATTAACACCCGTGGCCTGATCACGGCACTGCCTTCAGAAAGTGCTTTGCTGCTGCATGCCCATAACAGCTGCCAAAAAAAAAAAAAAAATTTAAAAAAGAATTCTGTTTGGGTTATGTCATTTTGTTTCTTCCTGCTAAGTTTTGGTAGAAATATCAGCTTTTCTAAATACAGCCAATTCCTGCCTGTGCTCGTGACTCATGAGGAAGCTGTTTCCCGAGTATTACATGATGCAATTTATCAAGGAATCTGCAGCCACAAAGCCAAAAAACATTACTTTTTCCTTTATTTTAGGTTAGTGTATCTTCTGTTTAGGCTAGTATATCGTAGTATCCAGATTTTGAGTGAGCTGTAGTTTTTCATAATGGGCTATACAGCCTCCGAGGGCTTACTCTCTAGCAGTCAAGAAGTTGTATTTCCATTAGACTTCACAGCAAGCACCGTATTTTTTAAGCTGCCTGAGCAACAGTCATTAGGCTGTGGTCACAGGCACTTACATGTGGCTCTGTTTGGTAAGCATTTTAGACATGTAGAAGAATGGGTTATAAACTTAAAATCTACAGTAGAAGATTTTTTTGCATGAATTCCCATGCATGAATTTTCCTCAGCAACTAAAAATCCTAAGGCTTACCGAAGAAATGACAGATCAGTTTTCTGTAGGACACCTTCGACCTGTGCTTTTACCAAGCGAACTTTTGCGATCCTTTCCCAGCACTTTAGCAAACTCTCAGCTTATGGTCTTGGCCTGACAAAGCTGCGCTCAGAGCCTGTTTTACACGCCAGCCTGCTGCTCACCGCTTGTGCTCCCCTGCTGCAGAGCTCATCCAAGCTCCTGGTCATCTTCTGTAAGGAGAAGAGCCAGGCAGGAGCTGTAGTTACTGTTGAATTGTTTGGAGTCGGTGGCATTGCACTGCTGTTTGGTGCATGAACTGGAGAAGCCTTGGGCATCACTCCTGCCTTGTGTCCCTGACCGATGTGGGCAGGACAGACGTTTTGGGGTGGTTATTCCCATAAGCACAGTATTTCTAAGGCGCTGTAAGGCCCTAAAGTATTTCCGCTGAAATGTAGGGAAGTGTGATTTGTAAGTCCTTAATTTGTTTTGCAGAAAACCGAAGAGTGGGCAGCCATTTAATAAGGCAAACATTTTTCCAAAAAAGCCAGTTTTCTCAGGGATTCTCATCCCCCCCGGCAGGTGCTGTTTGGCCCCTAAAGGTGCCCGTTTGGGAGGGCAGCATCAGTCCTGTGGCTCCGTCGGGCCCTGCGGGAGCTTGGCTGCTTGTGTGCAGTAGCTGGGAAGGGTGTGTGACCCTCTGAGCGGTGGTCCCCTGCGCTCAGCGCCGTCCCCACACCCTCGGGGATGTCCACTTGCACTGGAGGTGTGATGGACTGGAAGGATTCAGCCAAAGAGCTGGAGCTTGAGAGCAAAGAGGAATTGAAAGCTGTTGCGTGTGGCTGCAGCTGTGCAGGGTGAGCAGAGGAGCAATAAAACCACTTCTGTCTCGGTCCGGAGCTTTGCTGTCCTAAAGCTTTCTGATTTCTGATGAAAAAGCATTCAGCAGGTTTTTCAAGTGCTTCTTTGAGCTAGAGGCTTAAGAAAATCTAGTGCATGCATGTTTGTTAGGAGTTACCACGTATCAATGTATTGTTCTACTTAATTCTGACTTTCCAACTGTATTGCATTACAATTAGAAATATTTTTGCTGCTAAGCCTGACAGCAGGCTTTGTAGCGAGGGACGGGGCAGGAGCATGTCCAAGCTGATAGGAGATGAACACTGACAGGCTTTGAGGGACAGCCCGCTCTGACCTCTCCTGGATCCCCGAAGCAATGGAAATGCTCTCGTTCAAAGCGATAAAGTCTCCTCTCGGTGGCAGTCTGCGAGGATGTACAGGAGTTGGTTGTACAAGCTTTCATGTGGAGCGGGGGAGGTTTTGCCGTGCAGTACCTGCAGAAGACAGGCTCACTTCCCACCTTCCGTCACCAGTGGTACGTGGGTACACGGAGCAAAGCATGTACAGCCCTGTCTGAGGGCAGGGGCTGCTTTGTGAATGAGCTTTCTCATCTGGGTTTTTTTTCCTTCATTGCTTCAGCTTCTCTGGCTTGTCTTTGAGATTTTTGCAGTTCATTCTGTCATTCCATGTCAAACAAAATCTCAGTGGCTTTGCCTTTCAGCCTCATGTACTGTGTCATGTTCAATTTTTACCCACAAAAACATATGCCGGGTGCCTTTCCTCTCTGGGAGAAAGGTCACCTGTGACCTGCTGCTCCTCTAAGTTCTGTATTGTAGGAGAAAGGGAATACAAACTTGAAAAAACAAACTTTTCTTCTCAAGGAGCCACATGGAGAAGACAAGGGACAATGGGTACAAGTTGCACCAGGAGAGGTTTCTTGACATAAGAAATTTTTTACAGTAAAAGCAATCATTGACTGGAACAACATCCCCAGGGGTGTGGTGGAATCCCCATTGTTGGAGGTTTTCAAGATGCAATTGGGCAAAGTGCTAGATAATCTCATCTGGGTTGCCTTTCCCATGAAAGGTTGGACCGGATGATCTTTTGAGGTCCCTGCCAACCTGGGTGTTTCTGTGGATCTCTGGAAGGTGGTCAGGAGCTAGGCATATGCATACAGCAGATGCACCCTTCGCTGCCAGGTCATTGGAGAGGGTCAGGAACCACTTGCTGGGAAAACGCAGCAGGAATTCCTGCTTTGAGAGTGACGGGCTGAAGGGCTCCTGGCTTCCCAGCCCACGGCACTTGTGTGGTTGGCACCTCGGTGCTGGTTCTGCCAGCCAAGGACCTGCTTCGTTCTTCAAAGCAAAGTGCACGTTCAGGAGATGTTTGATCTTTCTGCATGTGGAGCCATTTCTGAGTAAAGCCTGAATTTCTTGTTTCACCAGCATGATGTGATCCTCCTTTAACCTTTCTACATCTATTTTTTTCCTTATTCCCTTTAATCTTAAACTTGTTCTGTATCAAATCAGTACTGGGGTTTTTTTGAACTATGTGTACAGTGATACTGAGGTTGTGTGTCTTCCATGCCTGCATGCAGAGGAGACCTTGCTAGGATGGGTTGGGTTTTTTTGAAGGCAAAAATCATGGTCCTCAGCACTAGCAGTCTGACAGCTCAAAGTCTTAAGAATGAAGATTCCAGCTCAGTCTCAGGCATGCTCAAGAACAGCAATAGCGAGCCTGATCACAGGCCTGCGTAGCCTGGTAGTCTGCTCCAGTGTTGATCAACAGCAGTAACCCAGAGAGAACGTGCAAGAAGAGCACAAGAACATGACAAGTGTGGTTTCACGTCATCCATCGGTCTGTAGCTCAGGGACTTAGAGCACAAAGAGGCTGTCTTTCACTTGATGCCTCTCCGTGGGTTTGTCCAATCCCACTGTGAACTGCTGTACAGTTTTAGCATTTGCACTGCTCTGCAGTAAGGATTTTCTCTGTTTCATGTGCTGTGCAAAGAAGTATCTCCTTTTGCTTGGTCTGGTTTTTAAAACCTAGCATTGTCTAAATTCATTTCATGCTCCCCAGCTCTTGTGTTTGAGTCCAAACTGTTGCTCTGTTTGCTTTACCGTACCACTTAGGATTTTACAGACTCTGATCATATCAGTTGTCGGTTCTCTCTTCCAGGCTGAATGACCCTTCTCGTTCCTCATTTAAGGGCCATTCCATCCTTGTTGGGCTTTTCTAGCTCACGTAGATGTATTTAGAGCCAGTATGAAAATGGCACACAGTCTTGAAGAAGTAGGTGCATGTATGTTTTGTTTCTGTTCTGTATTTCTTTCCTGGTAATTCCTGTCATTCTGCTTGCTTTGACCACTGCTGACCTGAGGCTTTTGTACAAGTGTTTATTATAATACTAAGATAACATTCCTCTGTGGTCATTGTCCCCTCTCCTACAAGTTGTCCGTCAGCCCATGTGTTTTTCCCTGAATAACTTGGTATCATCAGCAAACTTCACCACTTCACTACGAGCTCATTTTTCCACGCAATTTATAAATCTGATACTTGGATATCTTGACAACCTCCTGATGTTCTTTGCTGTCAGATACGTTTTTGCTCTACGTGTGTAATACCTGGCTGCTGAACAGGTCCTATGAGGAGCATCCAGGACATGCAGTAGGCAGCAGTTGGGTCTGGTGGCATTCAGCCAGGCAGGCTGACCGTGACATCTTAAGACTCTGCTTCCTTCTTTCACTATTGCAGAAACCATAAAAAAAAAAAAAAAGTTTCCAGAGAGGTGTGCTAAGGAGCTGTGTCACTATGTAACTCAGAAATGCAGGAGGGAAACCAGGTTAGTGATCAGAGGACCAAATACAGCGTTATTTTTCTCAGGTCAGTCTTTCAAGGAGATGAACTGTCTCACACAATAAAATTGCTTGTGCCTTTGAAAACCATGTTGTCAGAGCAATCGTGCTGTCTTGTGTTTGGGGCAGAACCTGCTGCCCTTTGAGAGCTCTGTTTATTTACATAAACTGAGGTGTATTTTAGGCAGCTGAGTGTGTTTGTATTTCAGGTAGGCTTTACAGCTGGGAAGTGTGCTGCCACTAGCATGTCAAGCTTTGGTAGCAGTGCCAGCTCCATGCAAATTATGTGTCTCTGATGGGACTTGACCATGTTATGGTGTTTGTCATAAGCACACTGAATTTGGTTGAATTTCCTGTGCAACCATTATTTAAAGTAGGAGCACTATATATAAACTATATATATATACATGCACACTATTGAAATAGTAGGGACGTGAGGAGTCTTCATAACTGTCAATGGGTATTGCACAGTATTTGCCCAGAGTGACTGAAAACATCTTGTTTTACCAACAGAGGATTAAAATGTTTTTAGCCTTATTGAACTTTAGTTTTTAACAACTGGATAACATATGTTCTAAAAGTCCTGGCTAGGTAGCACTGCCCTGTGCTTACTGCAGAGGAACTGGCATTTCTTTTCAAATAAGTATTGGCCACATAACTGCCTCTTTGTATTTTTAGCATCAGTAGTAGTAAAGTTCTAATGTGCAGTGATTACTACCAGCTTGGTAGTCACCTTCAACTGTGAAGGACTCATAGCAATATCTAATACATTTTTTATTTTAGTTGCTTCCTTCGCTTCTGCTCTAGGAGAAGAATTTTCCTATTCTGTATTTCCAATGGGTAATGTGATTACCCCGACTTACTGATGGTCTAACGAATGTCTCTGTAACTATCTGGAGTTTTCAATTGCGCTTTCTTGGCAACGTTTTTCTTACCAGTCAGATTCCCTCGTGTTTTCATCACTTGGGGGAAATGAGATCTTTTAAAATGACGTACCTGTATTAGCGTGTTGGACTGTCTCTGTCCTTACTGACAACAATACAGCCACATTCTCTGTGCCCTCAGCAGTTTGCCATCTTCTAGTCCAGTAGTTAATTCTTTCCCTTCAAAACACGGCCCACGGTAATTTCCTAACTTTTAGAAGTGTTAAAGCTTTTGCTTATTGTCACATAAGGCTGCACATGAGCTGATGTCTTTAAGACTTGCAGTTTCTTTCCATATATTACAGACAAATGCATGAGATTTACTCTGCTGGTTACCACATTGATTCAGAAGCAGCTGATAACTCCAAATAAAAAGATCTCAGTAAGTCTGAAGCAGACAGCTGTGTGTGTTGAGGATGCTTTCCCTGCCTGTCCATTCTGTCCTTTTCATGCTTGTCCTAGCAGTGCTGGTGGCAGTCAGAGGGCCGCAGGGAGGCTTTCCCGTTCCTTCTGCAAGCAGCGTGTTCTTCTCGGTGCCGTTGGGAGGCAATGGAAGTGGGGAGTGCCTGTAGCTAAGGCTGCCCGGCAATCTTCTTTTAAAGACCTTTTTCACTTGCCAAACTTTAATGTTGGGGCTTGGTTGTCTGTCTGGGGAAGGGGGAGTGTCTTTTAACATCAGCAGGATCTCTTCAACTGCTGCTGAGAAAAAAGTGTAGGGAGATTGAAGTTTTTTTGTCCACTTAAAAGTCTTATTTTACCAGTGTAATCCACTGCCATGGCAGTGCCTCAGCCCAGGACTTTGAATTTGACTGCGTAGTTTCTTGCTGAAAAAAACCCAACCCCAACAATTTTTTTGTTTCTACGACATTGCGCCTGCATTTCTGAGCGTCTGAGAGTCTCGGGTTAGCCGGTTTGCAGCCATGGGTGAGGGCACAGGTTAGAACAACAAGAACAGGGAGCACAGTCTTGGGGTTGACAGAGAGGCAAGCTTTTAAGCGCTGTTCGTTTTTCACCAGAACTGTAAGTATCTCAGCTTGGCTCTTTCTTTGTTTTCAGTTCAGAGTGGTGGAATCCATTGTCAAAATGCAGGAGTTGCTTTTTTGGCTGGCCCCACTGCAGCAGCCCTTGGGTGGCTGCGGAGGCTGTGCTGCAGCCTCTGCCCCAGCTGCAGATAGGCCCCATGCGCACTTGGGTTGCAGCTGACAAGATTTAATGTTTCTCGGCTATTTTTAATGTACATTTGCAAATTAATGAAAATTAGTTTGGGGTGTGAGTTGGAAGTGCTGTTGACAATTAATTCCACATGTGGACCTTGCTGTTCCTGAGTGATTGTTCCCAGATGGAGTGAATCAGGAAGAGTTAATCACAAACAACTGTGTGAGGAAGAGCTGTAATACCTTCATTTTTATATTTTTTGACAGTGGTCTCTAGAAACTGGTCTCTCAACAGCAGAGAAGAAACTGAATTTAATCTTAGCTAAGTTTAAGTTAGCAGACCCTTAGCTGGACATGTTACAACCCTGTTTTAGCATGGCTCCTGGATCAGAGGCCGTTGTGCTGGGTGCTGTACACAGGATTCCTGCCCTGGGGAGTTTGCAGTCACATCACTTAAGTGATAGTAGGTAAAAGCAGAGAAGAGAATACAGGGAAACTGTTTAAGTTCATCTATACTGGCTATGCTTTGACCCCTACTTTAGGACTCTGAACGACAGGCCTTTATTTCAGCTAGGTACCCCAGAGCTGGTGTTAAATGTGATCATTGGCATCGTATTATCTTCATCAGTTTCTCTGCTTAAAAGTTATTTGGAGAATTCCTAAATTGTCTAAATCAACTGTTTCCAGGTTAACTGTGTGGTTTTACCAATGAAGAAAAATGCTACTTCATGGGGTAAAAATCAGGAAGCTTCAGTGTAGTGGGTAATTCATGGTTCTTCTCCAAAAAATTAAACACTTGTGCTAGTGCTGTCTCAGCAGTAAATGCATTGGCATCACTGCTGCTACAGTCCAGGCATAACTGCTTATCACTCTCATGTGCTCATGACACACACAGTAATCAAATAATCCTCTTGTAGGCACTTGTGCTGTCCTTGGAGGCTTGTTTTCAGGCATGTGTGTCTTGGCAAGAAACCCTTGTTAAGTGGATTAGCTGGTGAGACACCTCGCAGGCACAGGTGAGGTGGCAGCTGGGAGAGCGATGTGCAAACCTTTGCAGGTTCCAGGTTGTGCTGCTGTGTAGCTGGGTTGGAGATCCTCTGTAATCTGGATATGAGATTTTTAAATGGCTTATTTTCTTTTATTAAAATGTATATGGGCAGAGACAAGGTGCAATAACAATGATCAAAGAGACCTGAGAGCTAATGAGTGAGTGGTAGGTAGCTCTTCAGACTCGAGGAGAAGAGCAGCCGTGCTGCCCTAGATGCAGTCACACCAAGGTGAGATACGTGATGCAGGAGCCTGGCAGGGAATTCAAAGAAATGTGACCACATCTTCCTCTCTTCGAATGCCTACATTAGCTTCCTACGCAATTCATGTTTGGCCACCTCTGATCTGCTCTGTGTTTGAGTCAGCAACCTAGAATCATGTTCTGTTACCCCAAAAGAAAGCATCCGAAGCATACGGTCCCCCTTACATTGGCCTCTAAGCATCTGCTGTAAAGAGATGCTGAGGGTCAGTTGAGCTGCTCCGAAGACTCTCTGCCCAGAACTCTGGTCCGTGCCCTCTCTTTACTCACCCTGGGTAGACTTGGGCAGCCGTGGTGATCTTGCTGCGAGCCAGCATGCCTCAGTAGCCCTACGAAAGCAAACCTAGCGATAAAAAGACTGGCAGCCTTGTGCCTGATGAGCAATTTGAATCAGCTCACGGAGGAACCTAATGCATGCCGGGACAGTCCGAGGGAAGGGATGGGGCTGCTCACCTGTGGTGGGAGGTGTAAGACCTCCTTTTGATGGCCACAAACCATTAGATGAGTTCATTTGCTCGTGTACCTTAACAAACTTGCTGTGCTCCAGATACATTCTTCTGGCTCAGGAACACACGTCTTCAGCATGCTGTGGTATTAGTAAGCAGTCACAAGTAATACTCAAAAAAGAAGGTATTTTACTGAAGGATTCTGTAAAGAAGCATAAGAAGAATCTTCGCTGTAACTTAGGGGTTTTTTTTCACAACCATATGCTGCCCGAAGGGGGTTGCTTTGCAAGGAACAAAGTTGTATGGGGTGTATTTCAGTTGCAGGTGTGTTACTTCTTCAGAGCAAATGCTCCCTTACAGAATGAGTTATATAGTGATTGGGTTCTCTTAAAAATAAATTATTAAAAATACAATTATACCAGTCACAACAGTCAACAGATGTTCCTTTGAGCTTTGTGGGCATCTCACACTTGACACGGTGAGGTAAAGCTTTGGGTTCTGACAGGCTCTTCAGGGAGGTGGCACTGCTTGAAAATGTACTCGACAGCAAGTGCCATTGGTGCCTTCTGTGTGTGTGTGCTGCAATTTCTGTTATATATTTTTTTAAAACCATGCATTCCTAGGAATGCAGTGACTAACACAGGCAAGTGCACTGGTACAGTTTCATATGAGCAAGTGGGTTTCTCTGGTTTCTCTTGGTGTTAATTTGGCGTTGCTGTTGCTGAGCTGAACTGTTGAACTGTGTTGCAAGGTAAACATTTTTGAAAGAAAGCGCTGCATTTGTGCTGCTTCTTGCTTCTCAGTAGAGCTGCCTCTGTTTCTGCTTCCACGGTGCCTTATTGATGCTGTGCTTAAATTCATATCCTTGCTCTTGAGTGCGTATCGGAAGAAGTCTTACTGAAGCCTGTATCTTGTGTGCACAGGATGCCGGGTTTTGAGTGACCGTGTCTGTAGAGCTGCCAAACGCTTCGTGTGCTGGAGGTGGCCGTGACCTGCCTGCATTTCCTTTTGCAGGCCGTGACAGCCAGAGCAAACCCGCCGAGTGGGCGTACTGTTGCACAATTAATCTCTCTCCTTCTTCACATGTGTGAATGCAGAAAAACCTTTCATGCTCCTTTTTTAATTGAATGCCTGAAGAGTGAGGGAGAAGAGGTGCGCTGCTGCTTCTGCCTTTATATAGGTCCCTATGTGACAGCAGGAGGTGCTGGCACAGCAAAGTCCACGTCCTGCCTGACCTGCAGTTACTCAACTCGATGTCTGTTCTGTAGGCTGTAAATTTTGCTCCTAAAGGACTCAGAAGTCAAGGAATGACCTATTGAAATGGCAGGTATTTGCTGGCTATTGCACATCAGCTGAGATCCAGAGAAAGAGAATACCTGCAAGGAATGACAAGGGTCATTTTAGAGGCTCCTCGCAGCAGGTGCCGTGTTCAAACTGAGCAACAAAAGGATACCAGGAAGGTGAACACTGTCAGTTGGGTATTGGTCACGTCAAAACTGGCTGCTTTAGTAGATGAATGTTAGTGCTAAAAGCTTTTCTGGTGTG
Organism: Harpia harpyja; assembly: GCF_026419915.1. Taxonomy (NCBI): domain Eukaryota; kingdom Metazoa; phylum Chordata; class Aves; order Accipitriformes; family Accipitridae; genus Harpia; species Harpia harpyja. The sequence continues at coordinate 922,357 of NC_068954.1, read as the reverse complement.
AAAGCATAAAATGTTGGCCCTTTTCAAAATAATTCTTAGACTGGTATGCTCAGAGGAAGATTTTCTTGTTTTCCCTTGCTTTAACGGAGACGTTCTCCCCACTTTTATATCATCATAGAAAACCATCTACATAACAAGGTCTTTTCCTTGTGGGTCGACGCATCCTCCTCGCTCTCCATTTCGAGGCCATCATCGGCCATCGCTGTCAAGTGCACTCATGGAGTGCAGATGTCTCTTTGTGATCCCTCTTTGTACCAACCTCATGGCAGGAGTCACTTGGCTGCCTTTGATCATCAGATAAGTGGCTGTGAAGAAAACAGCTCTTCCACCATGCCAGGGTAACTCTTTTCTTCATCAGTGCTGTTATGCACAGCATGTGTTTGTATCTTTCTGTCTTATCATGAAGTGGTACAGGTATTATTTATGAATTTGGGACGGGTTTTCTCCACTGCCTTTGTGGGGACCTGCAGGGACAGGCCTGAAGTACATGTGTGCTGTCACCAGAAACATGAGCACCTGAATTTTCTGTGGCAGTAAGTGTTGACGGGATGGACTGCAAGATTCAGTTCGTGGTTTTACCCAACTGGCCTTGACCTGAATAATTTCGCTTCTGCTTCTCAGTGTCCAAGAGGAGAGAAGTTTAGGTGAACTGCTAAGTTCTTTGAGCTCTAAAGGTATTTTTTTAGGGAAGAGGGAAGTGTTCTCGACATGGAAACTTGTATTTTGGCTAAAGTAACAAACACACACTGAAATCTTTGCAGTAATGTACTGAGACCAAACGGGGGCAGCTGCCAAGGTTGGTTGTCAAATGACTTTCAGTGAGCATTGGGTGTTTATCAACAGGGGGAATGAATGATTGCTTCTATCAGCGACCTGGGCTACCATAGTGTGTATTGTGAATAACTCAGATTTATCACTCACCCTTACAGTCTTGACTTTTTCCTAAAGGCACACGTCTGCTATCTTGTTTTTTAACAAAAAAAAAAAAAAAACCAAACAGCAGAACAACTCATTGATGTTGGCTAATTTGATGTCAGCTAAAGTAATTAGCACTTATAGCTGTAATTTTTTAACAAGTTTATGTAAAATACTTACTTTCTCTTCTTCCTTCCAGTACAACAGCTGAAAAAATGTTGTTTGTATCAGTAAAATATCTCTAAATTCAGAACATTTTGATGATCATGGTTTGACTTCTTGAACACCCAGGGTGCTGTGCCTTTGTCATCGCCGTATGTCTTCCAGAAAACTTGAAAATGCTTAAGCTTAGGAATTGACAGGGGTACAAATCACCGAGCATTTCTTTTTACTATTTCTTTTAGTTTCATTTGTTTTATACATAGATTCTGAGCCTGCTGTGTTGGGGACTACTCATTCCTTTTGTACACATACTGTCTGTAGCAGGGTCTTCCAGTTTGTGGAGGCTGCTCTAGATGTGCTGCATGCTGCGAATAATAAACGTAGTCATGTGCCTTCCCCATGGCTGGGCTGAAACCAGAACTACTTTTGTGTCATTTAGGTAAGCCTGGGGTTTGTTAACTGGGAGATCTCCATAGCTGATAAGGCTTTGTGACAGAGTTGTTATATGAAATGTTTATAATGCTGATGGATGTTCCTGTGCCTGGGCTGGAGAGTACTGCAGCCAGTCTGAAGGGCAATGTGCTTGGTCCTGCGTTCCAAAGAGCTCCACATTGACCTGTCCCTCTGATGAAGAGCCATCATTCATGGACACACAGAGCAGGTTTTGGTGGCAGCGTCTCAAGTATATGATGTAGAGTCTATGGCTGCTATTGGCAGCTCAGGTTGTCAGACCTTTCTCTAAGTGATCCAATACTATACGTGGTGTTAAGCTACTTAGTGAGAGCTGCTTGGTGCCAACTTTAATTCTTCACTAGAGCAGAGAGCTGTAGAGCTGTATCTTTCCTTTTTACCCCTCTTTCGTAAGGTGTTTGTCCATATTTAACTGATGTTCTTTCCTAGAGTGGAGAAGTTCCCCAGTGTAACCAAGGCAGCAGGTATGAATAAATTTACTCTAAGAAGGCCTTAGGTTGGGAGAGAAAGAGGGTAGAGAGCTTAGGTGAGATCACCGAGCATGGAGACGTATGAGCAATCCGACACAGACTTGTTGGGTACTTCAGCTTGTTTTGTCAGAGCTGCCAGTGCAAGATACACTCCAGTCTCTCCATATGAAGCAAAGAGTTGATCTTTGTTATGTTTATAAAAATGTAATCTGATAACAGGAATGCATAATCCTCATCAGAGCAGTATAAATTTCAACTTTACCCAGAGTAAGTGCAGAGGGGGAGTTCTGGGAAGTTGCAATTGGACAGTATTTTTGGGCATTATTTCTTCCTTCATTTTAGCAAGGAACAGTCATGTGGAGGAGAACTCTTAAAATGGTTGTCTCACTTGTAAGTATGATACTGTTTTGATATGAATTCAAGGTTGCATTCCCATTCTCATTCTGGTAAACTGCATACCTGTAGAAAAGAAGGGCGTTGGATTAACTGGAGACATTTCTGTGCCTCTCAAAACATGTTTTAATTGCTTTCACTAGAAGTTTTTTCATGTAATACATCTGGATCCCATTAGCTGTTTAAAATTGTGTTATTTTAAGCTTATGACTGCACATAGTTGAAAGGGGGGGGTATTGTATTTTTAGTTCAGCTTGACTGTACTTTCTTTCCAGATGAGTAAAGTGCAGCCTTTTCTTTCTGAATGTGTAGATATTGAGGCAGACAACCCCATGGAAATGCATGCAACCCCTTGAGCAGGAACTCTGGATCTACTATTTTAATTTCTTTTCATATTATACTCTCCCAAGCCCAAACAAAATCAGAGACAAAACCCCAGTAGAGCTCCTACTTCTGAGCTCCAGCCGGGACGCAGAGGTGAGTACGTAGTCCGTGTGCCCATGTGGCTTTGCACCGAGCTCTGCTGCAAGAGTGACGAGAGCAGGCACAGGGCTGGCAGCAGTGCCTGCCGATGGGACGTGTCTTGTGTCTAGATCATGCTGCATTTTGGTCCTTTTAAAGGCAAAGAGTAAATATCTCATGCCTGAAGACTGTACAGAAGAGTGCTGCTTCTGTGCCAAATAATAAATCAAATTTATGCTGGCAGCGGGATTACAGATTTCAGACTCCTGATGGGTGGAATGAATTATCAGGATGCATTACCCATTCATAAGATGGCATTGATTTCTGAAGCACATGCAGCCACAGCAGTTTGTTAGGTGATGCTCATGAAGCAGTTATCTAGCAAAAGGCTTTTTATCCCTGGTAGAATTTTTTTATCTAACGCTCTGAGTATAAATTTAGCAGAACAATTTCATTGTTCCAAAATAGTTTGATTCCACTTACCCGAAGATGAGAGTTTCTTTTATTGCATAGTGTATTTGAAACTATAATTAGCTCTGATCTTTAAAAGATAAAGGATAAGAGACCCAGTAAAACCCCACAGTTCCAGGAACCATCGTGCGAGCAGTTCAGAAGGCTGTGCCCTTTGCTTACATCACTGAGCCTGCTGTAGTGTCAAAATACAGGGTCTGTGCGGTGTTTTTACGCTAGTAATATTTGGGTAGGTTGGTTTCAGTTGTCTTCAGCCATAGCTCATGCAAAAGACTCTTCTTGTCAGATTAATTTTAGTTTTGCAAACTGTTACATCTTTCTTTGTCTGATTTGAAAGTATTTTGACTCCCAAATTCTCTCAACAATTGCAGATATATTTTTCCTTTACTTCTAGCACATTTTTAATAGTTTTGTTTCATGCTGTTAAACAGTTAGCATGTTAGTCAAAATATCTATATGCCAGTATTTGGTAGAGTGAACTGTGAAGGTGGACCTTAAGCTGTGTGACCCTCTTTTGGAGCCACTGAAATAAAACTGTTGTATAAATGCAAGGTCATTCTTTATGCTTGCTTTCTTAAGCAGTGTCCGCTGCATCTCTTCTGAAACAAGCCTGAGAAAGCCAGCAGTCATTTCTACTACATCAGTTTAAGAAAATCTTAATCTTGATTTAGTAATTGCCTGAGTGCCTGCCAAAAAAGTATGAGTTCTGTCATCATCCCCGTTGTTTGGCTGTAAGATCTCCCTTTGCTTTTCTGTTCCCTCCTCTCTGGCTCAGTGCTCCTCCAGGTGTTTTCCTGCCCAGTCCTGCAGCCAGCTATGCTCCATGCAGTGACAAGGGAGGATAAGGCAATGCATCAAAAAGTAAATTATTGGCTGAGTGAGCAAAGATCTCTACAGTTCTGTCTAAATGTTGAGCTTAGAGGGACATTACAGTCATACAGTCAATCTTGCCGCCCCAAAGCAGGATCAGCTATGTCCGTGTGTTTTATCGTTGTTTATCTGACACTGTTTGTGAAAGACATTAGCCAGAATATTATTATTAAATATCATCTTATACAAGTGAGCAGATGTATACTGGAAGCCAGTGGGATTTCAAACAAATATCCCACTACTTTGACACCTTAAAAGGTAAACAACCTTTGCAAGATGAGACATTGAAGAAAAAAAAAAAAGTAAAAATATTTTGGGCACCTTCACCTTTCTGTTACTTTCAGTCTCGTGCAGTGTGCAGAGCTGTGCTGGTACCTAACACCAGGTGAGAATTATGAGTCTTAGTGCTCCTTTGGTGGTAGGATGGACTTTAGCCAGTTTCAGCAGGCCAGTCTTGCACTGGGTGGTGACAGCAAAGAGTGCATGGTGGGATCTAAGTACCAGGGTGTCAGGAGACGTGGGGCGTTCCTTCCAAAGGGGCGTGCCTTTGGAAACACCAGGAAAACACACGATGTGGCACACTGTTAAAATGGACTTGTTGTCAGATCGTACTTCAGTTGCCTCGTTTGAGGCTGTGGTTAATTAATGCATTGCTTTACCCAAGAGGGTCAAGCAGAAAGTCCTTAGCATTTACTGAATTGGGGCTCCTCGAAGGAAAGGCACAAGGCAGCGTCTTGATGAAACTGTACAGCCTAACTATTTCTGTTAGAAGGGATCCCTAGACTACATCCTGCGTTTAATATTTGCAGCAATTTACTGCAATTTTTCTAAAAGAATTAACCACTCATCTTCTTCAATAAATGATTGTTAAATAAATCTTACTACTTCTCTTTGCTGCTGTTAGCACAGTTTCTTTATAAATGTATATAAGAGAATTGATTGACCAATGGTTTAGAGTTTGCAAATCTTAAGGGAACCCAATACCTTGTAAAATGTCATCAGATCTTGCCAGACTGAAATTTCTAATTTAACTGACCTTTAACGTAATTAAAGTTCTGTTATAATTTCATTTCTTAGAAGAAATGCTCTTGTCAGTGACATTTCAAGTAAGAAGTCTAAAGTGTAAAGGAGTCTCTGTCCCATAAATTACAGCTGTAATTGACTGCAGATGGGTCTTCCTCCAGTATTTCTTCTTGCAGCTGGGACATGGGGCTCTACTGGATCCACTCTTAGTTTATCTAACAAATTGGGGTTTGTGAGGTTTGGCTGACACATGTTCTGCTTTATCTCATCTACTTTAATCTTAGAGAACTGTTAAAATTTCACCTGGCAAACTCCTCTCCCAGCCAAACCACCAGCAGGAAGCAATGAAACCTTGTGAATGAACCAGCCAGCGCAGTGACTTCAGGCCAAGTGTGCAGAGTTATGGGGTTTTTTTAGCTATCGTGGCTATGGATACATATGTTTAATTGCTTCTCCAAGCCAGCACTCTCAAATACCTGAGGTTTTTTCTCAGTGCCCTTTAGTCATGTTTCTGTCCTTACCGCTTATTATCAAGGTGATGTCTCCATCCCATCTCTCATATGCCTCTTTGGGATGAGAGGATTCTGTTTACTGTTTCTAATTCAGAAAATCTACTGAAATTCGTTTCTGTCAGATACCGGCCCACAGTCTTGCCTAATCTTTAGCTGCTCAAGGAAATCCTTATTTACATAAAAACAGTGCAAAGCAACTCATCAAGTCTTTTAAAATTGGAGTGTCTTACTGGATGCACTGCTTTCTGTACCTATTGCTGCAGCTTCTCTCTGAAAGCGCTCTTAAGATTTAAGGGCATGAAGAGCTATAATCTCAGCTCCACATATTTTTCAAATTACAAGAAAGCCTGAAGTGAAGACAGAACTAACTTTACTGAAATTCTGTTTAAATGTAAAGGAAACAAACTTAGCTTGTCAAGCCTCATACTTATGGGAGTCTGAATATTTTTCTACATGTGCATGTCTTTGTGTTACACCTCCGCTTGGCTGCGTGCGAAGTTCTTAAAAGGATGTAACCTTTCTGAGAGCTTTTGGGTCCAAAGACCCAGGGGTGTCTTCTCACAGGTTTATGCTCCCATCCATCCCCCCTTCGCTTTGGGGGCCCACAGCTAAGCTCAAGCTGCTGTGACTTGGTTGGCTTTCTCAAGTTCTCCTGTTTGTTCTTGTGAATCTGTTGTGGTTACAGCTGTCAGTCCAACACAGCAGCCGTTATGGCACCGAGGGCTTTTACACAGTCAGAGAATGCGCAAAATATCATAATGCGGCTTTATTTTATCAGCTCCAGGGATGAGTTGTCTTCCCAGGTGTGGGGCTTAGCCTGTGCTGCCATTCCTGGTTTTAAAATATTAGTTTTCTTTATTCAAAGACAGCATAAAAATTAAAATGTGAAGAGAATATGAGGCCAGAGAAGAGTAGCCTGTATTTGGCTTAATGTTTCTATTTCACACAGAACTTGTAGTTTCAGCAGTGATAGGCTTCAAAGAGGATGTGGTTTATGTTCCTGCTATTCAAATGTCTCAAAACCAGTAACAGTCAATCTGCTTCTGTGCCTGGGTTTGAAATGTTAAACCAAACTTGTGTTTTCTTTGTGTTTAACAGCTACGAGCAAGGATTAGTTTTAGAAGGACGGGGGCGCAGTGTTTGCCCAGCCGAGGGTTGTGTTTGCAGCAGTGGTGGACTGGGAACTTACCTGGCTGGTGTAAGAGTGAGGTCAATGGCTCTGCTGCTCTCTGGGTGATGACAGTGGCCCAGCAGCTGCGAGCATGGTGCTTTTTCAGCAGAAACGGGATGCTCAGACACGAAGCTACATCATTTCATTTTGTATGCTTCACTCATAGTCCTTCCTTTGAGGATAATACAAAATAGCTCACTATCCCTAGTTTTTTTTCCATATCCTTCACCGTTTTCTTTACTTTACTGAATCCCATCAAATTCTATTGATGTTGTGTAATCAGCACTGCAGTATGCAAGACAGTCGATGTGAATATGCTGTAAGAATTTTATATATTGCCATCTTTCCATCCTTGCACATAGCATCATCTTGCTGGCTGTTTTCATTCACCTGTCAGCCATCATGGATCTCTTTCCTGAGATGACACAGTTCATTTAGTTTACCACAGGTTCTATGAGTATCTTGGGTTCTTTCCTCCAAAAATTTACTTACTCCTTTTTTTATGTTTTACTCTGTATTTTTGGTCTTTTGTTCTCTGGGTTATATTTCTCTGTGTTTCCACACAATTCTCTCTGACCTTAACTAAACTAAGTATTTAATATTTTACTGTTTCCTGCCTTCTGGTCTATCACTAAGCTCTAAACTGCTCCCTGCTTAGTACGTGACCTTGCAGAATTTTTGCTGATTTCTTGCTTGATTACCATTTGATTCTGTTCTTTGCCTTCCGTCCCATCCAACCGCAGAGTTATGCCAATTCTTTGTTTTTTAAACAATAGCCAAATAATTTTTAGAAGCCTTTTGTTGAAAATCTCTGGAAGTGTGAGTAAACTCTTAGCAACAGACTTTCTTTTCTTCAGTTCTCTTTATCAAGGCACTCAGAGAATTCCAATGAGTTTGAGATCTTCTTTTCCTCTCCAGGTGCTGAGCAGACTCTGATCTTTTCCAGCATCTTCTTATTCTTCTTGAACTCCAATTTCAACTAAACTGAGACAAATGCAAGTTTAAAAACATTCTTACTGCTATTTCAAACTACAGATATAACCTTTGCTTTCCAGGTCTTGGTGTAACATCAGGGGTTTCTTTTGCCTTTTAAGTGGTAATTCTGCTTGCTGTGCAACTGTGTCATCTTTTCTCATGTGCATGTATCGTCTGGATATGGTAATCTTGTCAGTGACTTTTAAATGACCGGTTTCTTACCATACCTTTTTATTGTTGTTGTTTTTAATGACATTTCAGAGTCTGATATTACCTCATCTCTGTTGTGTATGCCTTCTAAAAAAGTTGCTCATTTCATTTAATGTCCATGCCACATGTGAGAATTTTACTTTTTAAAATTTGTTGTTACTAATTCTATGCACTTTATTGAAATGTTGCTTTCTGATGCTTACTGTCACTGCATTATTTTGGGGAGCTTCCCTTCTCTGTGGATACGGAGCAGGATCACACTGTGGCTACTGTTAATGAAGAGCTGTTGCCATTATCTCTCGTGTCCTTCTGCAACAGAAAGGAGTTTAGCTTAGCCTTGTGTATTGTAGAACTAATTGCTTCAGGAAGCAATAATTTAAAGAGTTTACATGTGAATCTGTTTATTATCCCTTATGGTAGGGGTCATGCCCCACCCGCCCCTGCAATCAAACATTCTTTTGCTCTTCATTTTGTTTCCTTGATCTTACAGTGGGCATTATTATCTACACAAATTCACATGCAGATATATATACAGACCATGAATTTGCTAACTTCTATTGTTTTCTTTTTAACTGGCTGCCTCCATACCCAGTCTCACAGATCTACCTTTAGAGTTCATTGCAGGTGCAGCCGTATCTCATTGATGTTCTTGGCTATGCGTACATAGTGTTTGTTTTGTTACGGCTATCGTGCAATGTAAGGCATTCCAATTAACATCATTTTGCTTTTGTCTGTCTTTGTTGTACTATTTCAGCCTCAGCAGCTAAACAGCTTTGACTAGCTCTAGTGTGCTGATTACTTGGCTTTTTACATAGGTACATGTGGTGGGTTAACCTTGGCTGCTGGCCAGTACAGTATATACTTGCCAAGAAAATAGAGGCAAAACCGTGATTATGAGAGACTGAGTGGTTTCCCTGGCTGGCCACATGTCCATCACCCCACTGCTGCCAGAGCAGAGTATTTTGAGTATGCTATGCCAAAAAGGTATATTCAAGCTACATGACCAGCTGTATTTAATTCCTATCCCTTGTTTGTTGGTTGTAACAAGACCATTTAAAAGTCTAAATCACCTGAAACTAGAAGCCTTTAGGACTCCACTTGGCTAGGACTAGATTTCTTTAAGCATCTAGGCTTATCCACTGAGAATATGCATTCATTTACTGGGATATCCTGTATATTCCCATATTTCTTTTTAGAAAGGAGCAAGTGATGTTCCACTTCCTTTGCATGTCATTTGTCTTCCTGCTCTTGTGGGGGATTCAGATTTAATCTGATCAGAGACTGCTATCAGTTAAGTGTCTGACCACAGGACATTCCAGATGAAGACAACCATTGCCTGCATCTGTATTTCCAGTTAGATTTGAATTGGCTAAACCTGCATGAATCCGAAGCTTTTTCTCAAGCTGTAGTGGTGTTTGATAGCAGCTATTTACAAGATTAATAAAAAAAGACATGGACAAGAGATGAAAAATCTGAAGTTGGTCACAGGAATTGCTGTTGGCTTTCAGACAAAAACAGCTGCCTTGGTGGTGGGGAGGAAATAGAAATGATTCTTCATGCAAAAAGTAACATTTGCTAGAGGTGCAGTTTTCATGAGCCTCATGGGATGATCTGCAATGGTGAGGACTGGCTAACGTGCTGCAGGCAAACGTATAAAGGTCAGATTATGTTTGGGTTTTTTTGTTTGTTTGTTTCTTGTAGTGTCATCTAGACTGTCACAGACATCCTCCCCTCAGTCAGGCTGCCCGTCACCTTCCATCCAGACAGGCAAAGTCATCTCCTCATCGCAGAAACACAGCAAGAAGGCACTCAAACAGGTAAGCAGCCTAGTCTGCAGCCTGGTTTAGGAATCGCTGCAGTAATTTTATTTCTCTGGTAAATCATCTTTCTCGATGAAACTGCTCCCTGCAGGGAAGTAATTCAGGACTTCCTGGCTGTCTCATAGTAAACAGGGTTTTGCTAAAACACCTCTGTCTGTTAAAGGTAATGCAAAATATTGTGCTATTTAGTTCTTTTGCTTTTTCCCTAAATAAGCATCTGGACTTTTTAAAATTATTATTTTAGTGAATGGATATAAGATGTTATTTCTTTTTGCCCAACCTATTGATGAGTGTGCTTAGCTTTCTACAGTCTGTTTTGGTAAATGAAAGGTCTCTTTGGGAAAAGAACTAAATCCACTGACTTCTTCCCCTAGTTAGCGACATACTTTCCCTTCCAAGGAATTCTGTGGTTGCAGTGTGTATGTATATATGGAGGGAAGAAGGGGAAGGAGAGCATGCTGACTTTGTGTTGCACCTCTACTGGGTGTTATGAGAGAAAGAGGAGGACTGATTATTTTCCATTCCTGGGGAATGACTGTTGTGTAGATAGTGTTAATTGTGCACACATAGGATGGAGTGGGTAAGTGTTTGTACTTCAAATGATTTGTTTCTGCTAATGAAGAATGCAAGATGAATTATTCCCCTGCGTGTCTTATTTGCAGGTGTTTCCCCAACTGCATTGTTTAGTTTTCCATGATCCTTAGAAAGGAAATGCTTTATCAGGGTTAGATTTACTCCTTCGTGAAGTAAAAATCTGTAAGGAGTTATGAATCAAGTTGCAGAGGAGGTGCTAGTCCAGGCATTACAGAAGCTTGTCACAGATGAAATCATGATGTGTTCCAGATAGATTTACCTTTTCTATTCCAGCCTGTTTTCCTGACTTTTTCCAGCTGAGAAGCAACACTCGGGATGGCATTCAGCTAAGAGAGATGCCTGTGGCCCTGGGAAAAGGATCTGCAGTGAGAGGGAAGGATCTAATTAGGGCATATCATTGAGGAGAATATTACAGGTGAAGGCAACTGGATTAACTGGAGCTTTCTTTCCAGCAAGAGAGAGTTGAATTGATGTCAAAATGAGATGCCAGCTTTAGAGAATCTTCTCGCTTCTTTCTTTTCCCACTTGGCTGTTTCTCAACAGAAGCATCAGTGTTACTGTGATGTTGCTTGCTGCTGATAGCCGCAATAAAAAAGCGAGATTGTGTTGTCACTTTAGGCAGATTTTCTTCTGAAGTTCAGAGTCAAGCTTCCACTTTCATTTGAATCCTCAGAAAATTGCTTCTCACTAATTCAACAAGATATTAATTATACTCTTTGCTTTCTCCTCCTCATCCCTCTTTAAGCCTGGCTGGCAATCATTTCCCTCCAACATCCGCAAAGGCTTTTCTCTTTTAAGACAGTGATCAAACAGACTCAGCGTTTGTTGTAAACAGTCCTCTTTCCCCTCCCGTGCTCAGCAGTTCCTCTTCATTTTCTCTGGTCTGCAGGTCCCCGTTTCACAGAATCACAGGTTGGAAGGGACCTCTGGGCAAACCTACACTCCATTTCCAAACTTAGACTATTTTCAATCCTACACTCCATCTACTTTTCTCCTCTCTTCCCAGCCTCTGTCCTTACATGCCTAATAGTCTTCTACTCTTCATCTCTGAATTCCCCATGCTCTTGTTCCCACCAGCCTTCCTCCACCTTTATATTCATTCCTCTCTGTCTCTTTTCTCTCCCTCCTCCACCCCCCAGCTTTCTTATTCTGAGATGTCTACTTCCCGAGCATCCTTGTTCCAGCGCTGTTGCTGAAGGTAATGAAATATGTCAGAGCCAGTGAATTCAAAAATTTAGACAGTGTTCTCAGTTTCACTGTTAATCTCATTGGTTTGGGGAAAAAAGTCAGAAACCCTGAAAGAGAAATGGGGAACTACATGGAGGCCTTGATGTCAGCATACCATACCTGTTTGTACTTAACATTTCTGCGGCTGTCTGCAGGGCAAAAAGCTGTTTCTCGTGGTCATCATCTTCCATCACAACAGCTCTCCTCCCTGAACTCAACTCTTGTGGCCCACAGTAGAGCATCACATTGTAGCATAGTGAATAACTTGCCTTCCAGGCACGCAGGAAAAACAGGTGTTGCCAAAGAACACTATCACCATTCAGTCGTTCTAACTTACCTGCCTGAGGTTTGCTCTAGCTTTGGATCAAATTAAGAACCTTGCATGCCTAATCCTTTGCTTAATTTTAGTTCCAGTGGAATTCTGTCATTTTGACCAAATATCACATCTTCCACCTCTTCCTAAACATGGTTGCCATTGTGGTCAGAAAAAGTTATAAAACATAGATAAAATGAGCAAATATAGATAGCAGAAAGGAGACAGCAGTGTTATGAGTAGAGGAATAGGAAAAACATAAGATATCAAGTGAAACGAGAACTAAAGAAAGCTTTCATATTTTTAATTATGTCTGCAACCCAGATTATTTGCTAGCATGCACTGCAGAAGACAGCTGGCTGGATTCAGCCCTCCTATCTTAGGTGCTAAGTAATTATAATATTACTGGAGGGAAGAGAGAGCAGATTTCTAAGTGAGAACTTTTAACCCTGGAATACCATGCTGCCACTATACTGACTCTAAGTATCAGATCCTTCAAGAAATAAAGATCAGGATGTAGTTCATAAACATATCAGAGTTAAAACTGTAAAATACAGGTGAATAATATGGTATACACTGGTGTGCCATCACCATGAAGTATAGTAAGCAGATGGCTGCATTCTTTACAACTGTTTGGAAAAATCCCGAGTTAGAGGTTTGCAATATCTGAATCTAAATTGGCAGAGACATGTCAGTGCTCATCCTGCTGGAAATATGGAACAATCATGGGGAGAAACCCCCTTTGTTACAGTGAGTGTGTGCTGATACAAAAAAATCACCACACTGAGACTCTGGAATTTATAATCCAGATCCAGAAAGATGGGCGGTTTCTCACCCATCACTGGAAAATGCAGGTACTACTCTAATTCTTTCCTCTAATCCTTTCCAATCCACTGACCTCATCTCATCCTTTCCTAGCCTGAGCGGCCATCCCAGTGCCATCAGAATTCACAGAATCACAGAAACTCAGACTGGTTGGGGTTGGAAGAAACCTCTGGGGTCCCACTGCTCCAACCCCCCTGCTCAAGCGGGGTCGCCCAGAGCCACGTCCGGACAGCTTCTGAATATCTCCAAGGGGGGGAGACTCCATAACTTCTCTGAGAAACCTATGCCAGCGCTCCATCACCCTCATAGTAAAAAAGTGGTGGTTTTTTTTTTTTTTTTTTGTATTCAGATGGAATTTCTGATTTTGTTTCCGTTGCCTCTGGTCCTGGCACTGGGCACCACTGGGAAGAGCCTGGCTCCCTCTTCTTCATTCCCTCCTTGCAGGCATTTATAGACATGGATTCATTCCTTCTGAGCCTGCTCTGCTCCAGGCTGAGCAGTCCCAGTCCCCTCAGCCTCTCCCCATAGCAGAGATGCTCCAGTCCTTCAGCGTCATGGTGGCCCCTTGCTGGACCCTCTCCAGTCTGTCCGTGTCCCTCTTGTACTGGGGAGAACTGGACCCGGCACTCCCGTGGTGGCCTCACCAGCGCTGAGCAGAGGGGGAGGATCCCCTCCCTTGATCCAGATCTCGTCATGGTGTTTTAAGATTAGAACTCAGACCCTCTTCTCAGATAAGGTTTATACTGTTGGTTTTCATTTTTATCCATTACATTTTATCTGTTGTTGCCGCATACATGGAATGAGTAGGGCTGGGGACTGGGTTGGGTTACACCCTACAAAAGCTCTCCGGTCGGTGACTAGTCACTTTGTCACCTTTTGTGTGACGAAGGGAGGTGTACAGTACAGATTTTTCCCTGTTAGGTGTGTCCCCGTGGGTTTTTAACATCGTTATCAGAGACTGTAGGCAGGTGCAGAGCAAGAGGTGGGTGCTTAGGAGCAGCTCCTGGTCCTGCTGCCGTCACCGTTGTCATCCACAGTGGAGCTGACAGGGAGGAGCGTGCTGCTGACGTAAGGTCTTTGAATTACAATAAAAGGAGGTGCTGATGGTGCTGAATGGCGCCATTTTGGATGACGCTCTTTCTCAACTCTAAAGCGGTGGTTTCCGCCCTCGACAGCGGGGGTTTACCTCAGAGCTGCCCTTTGTGCAAACGCAGGTGTGCTGAGGAACATCTGCCCTCCATTGAGGGAGAACAAAGGACAACTGAAAGGCAAACAAAATGAAAATCAGCGCGTGGGCACAGGGGAGGGAGTATCCACGCAGGTCAGGGTGAGAGGAGGTTTGGCGGGCTGGTGCTGGCGGAGGGGTTTGCCGTGCTCCGGCGGCCCTGGAGAGACCCTCTGAGAGAGAGACGCTTCCAGAGGCTTCTGCAGCCGTGGCGCCTGCAAGCTGCCGCCTGATTGGTGGGTGCGGGGTAGTTAGCGTTTTCCTGATTGGCTGGTTCCTGACAGAGGCGGGCTGGCAGAGTGGGACCTTGCATGGCAGGAGCTGGGCCCGGTGTAGGGTGTTATGGGGGAGCTGGGCCCAGTATAGGGTGTTATGGGGGAGCTGGGACTGTGTGGGGTGTTATGGGGAGCTGGGCCCGGTGTGGGGTGTTATGGGGGAGCTGGGACTGTGTGGGGTGTTATGGGGGAGCTGGGCCCGGTGTAGGGTGTTATGGGGAGCTGGGCCCGGTGTGGGGTGTTATGGGGGAGCTGGGACTGTGTGGGGTGTTATGGGGGAGCTGGGCCCGGTGTAGGGTGTTATGGGGGAGCTGGGCCCGGTGTAGGGTGTTATGGGGGAGCTGGGCCCAGTATAGGGTGTTATGGGGGAGCTGGGCATCTCCCCTTCCTCCCCTCCTGCCCCCCGCCCCCATATGTACAAGGAGATTATCAGGAAGACAGAGCTCGGCTTGTCGCAATATAGTGAAGGAAGTGGGGCGATGAGGGACAACGGGCATAAGTTGAATGGTATAAGGAAAAACAGGACATAAGGAGAAGCTTTTTCCCTGTGAGGACAGTCCAGCATTGGAGCGGGGACCCGGAGGGGTTGTGCCTCCTTCACCCTTGGAGGTTTTCAAGACCCGACTGGCCAGAGCCCTGAGCAACCTGGTGGAGGCCAAGCTGCCCCTGCTCTGAGCAAGAGGTTGGACTTAAGAGACCTCCTGAGGTACTTTCCGACCAGAATTATTCTATGATTATGGCAGGACTCAATATAAATTTAGATTTATTAAAGTAAACCCCTAAAAATTATAACATAAAGTGCAAAGCTGACACAGAATTTAAAGAGGTGTCTAGTGAATGATTGTTTTCTCCTCTTCCCACACATGCCTCAGCCACCATTGGCGTGGGCACCTCAGGCGCTGCATGACTGAGAACTGAGGTGACACAATGAGCAAAAGCAGAATTGTTTTACCTGAGCCGAGAAAAAAGCAGCAATTAAATGGTATACAGAATAGGTGAACTGAATACACTAAACCTTAAATGTTTGAAGTGATTTGCATAATGGAAGTATGGGATTCACACAACTCCCTGAACACACAGCGGTCTTCATACTCTAGTACTTTCTTGACGTTCACTGTTGCCTGTGGTTCATCTTCAAACCAAAGAAGAATTTGTAAAAGCTTTCTTGAACTTGTTTATGGATTTTTGTTACTCGTATGAATGCCAGGTCTCTCTTTTTATCTCTCTCTTTTAAAAAAGCTTTTGACCTCAATAACAGGAGGTTAATTGTGCATTGCAGAGGATACTTCCTCCTACTGATTTTTAATTTTGCTGTGTTTCAGTTTGGCTGAATGGTTTTTTAACCCATGGTAGAAGTGGCCAAATAGGAACTATATAATAAATTGGAAAGTAGGAATCTAACGTGTCCATTCATTATCTGTATACTTTTGCTGTCAGTCTCCCTCATTTGTGTCTTTACAAACTGAAAGTCAGTCTGTCTTCTGTTTTCCTCATGTGGCAGATTCTGCAGGTTCCTGCATAGTTTTATTCTCTGTCCTAGTTCTAACTGTATTATTATGATTGTTGTTGTTATTTGAGATGGTGATTATCTCTAGTTAACAGTACCACTCATTTGTATACGTGCAACACAACATTTCCCATTCCTTCCTATTTTGAAATTCCATGGTGTACTTGATCTGTTGTAATTTATTCTGCTGTTAAGTTTATTTGGGTTTGGATTTCATTTTCTGAAAACAGCCACTGTGGTTTGGGTAAATGCTGCAGTTTAACCAAATGTCTTCCTCCTTCCTTGTCTTAGTCATTTGTGCCTTTTAGGCTGTATTATGGTTGCCTTAACAGCCTTTTCTCAAACAAAGGATTTTATTTTCTTCCCTTTAGTGTTTTAATCTTTGTTACTCTCCTAATTAAAAAAGTCTTTCCTGATGAGTAGCGTCTCTCTTGAAGGTTTTTAGTAAGTTGCTGCTTGCCTCTCCAGGAGATGGAAATGAATTACATGATGGTACTTTTACTTTGAAGTTATTTGTATAATTACTTCTTGAACCAACTCCAGATTTGGAATCCTTTCTCTTTGCATTCTCTAGAGATCATTTCTCATGAAACAACACAACTTAAGATGTTCTGCAACCATTAACTTTTTGCTTTAGATGCAAGGTAGGAAATCTGTCTACTTGCAGTATTGCAGTGTATTTAAACAGACAGTGTCCCATGCGAACTGAATGTCTTTCAGAAGTCATTTCGTACTTTTGACATAGTTAGAACACAACTATCAGTTGCTGTAAAACAAGCAGTTTGTACTGTGTGCTGATAATTTCTACGAATATTTTGAATTTCTCTTTGGTCATATTCTTCTGTCCTCTTCCCTAGGCCTTGAAACAGCAGCAGCAAAAGCAACAACAGCAGCAATGCAGAGCAGGCATGCCTGTGTCGGCTAATCAGCACGTCCTTCTGAAGGCTGTCAAGGCAGCCAGTGACTCCACACCTGCAAAATCTGGTACGTGGCAGGGACACTCCTATGTGGTTTTTTACTGTTGTGTCTCTCTAACTTGCCTTTTCTTCTTCTTAGGGGATGACAGAAGAAAGTGCTCTTTTCATATGGCATTCTTTTTGTTTCCGAAATAGTGAAGCTTCTGTTTTCCTGGCTTTGATTTTATTAGGAATGCATTCAGTTAAGAATAGATCTTGGATAGATCTTATTGTGCCATTGTCTGGTTAAAAAGCTTCTTTCTGTGATAAATGTCTTCCCATATAGTTGCCTATATGCTGTGGTCAGGTACTTCTCATGGCTAAGCAAACTGGGTGGTGTTTCTCTTAGTATTTATTTTTTTCCAAAGTGCCTTCTCATTCTGTGTGGCTTTCGTGTCTTGTTCCAAAGATGTATGTTCTGATCTGAAAGATCCCCAAGTGGCTTCCAGCATTTATGCTGCATTAGAAATTAATGAGATCACTGCTCTTCTCTTGTTCATTCAACAGTTCATTAGCTCCCTTACCATCAGCAGCATTTCACTAGTTACCATAAATTCTTGGTAGTTACTTCTAGCTAGTTTTCTCTAAATTCTTTTTGGTGTAACTGATTTCCATTATAAGCTTCTGGTTCTGTATGCATGACTCAAGTTGTTTTCTTTTAGATGTGAGAAACGCCTCTGTGTTTGTATAGACTGATTTTAATGTTGTACAAGTAAATGACTTTGCAGATTTATTTTATCAATCCACAATTTGTCAAGTCATCTGTGAACATTACCAGTAGTGGCTCTGTACCAGCTCCCTGGTCACTGAACACCAATCTGCTTTTGTTCATACTTATGGCAGAAATCAGAACAGCAGGCCTATCAAAGCAAAGACATTTGGCCTGGTGACCTGTGTCCAACACTGCTGATGGCACATGCATTGAGAAGTGTGTAAAAGCAGGGTAGGCATGTAGCAGTGCTTGGGGACCTTCAAAGCATGAGGAGATGTATTTGTATTTCTTGGGCTGGGTGGGATTTTCTTAGTGGATTTGCTGAACCTGGGGGGTGGGAAAGTTCACTTTGTAAATGCCTTGTGGCAAGCACCGCACTGTAAAAACTACTCATTTTTGTTTGTTTTGAGCCAGGCTGCTTATACCTTCATTTGATTTCTTCTAATTATCAAGCAGGCAATGAATAACTATTGTTTATTCAACAATTTTGCCACTCGTGACTTTTGTAGACATCTCTTTTTTGATCTGAAGAGTCCTACCGTATTCTCTCATTCCTCATATGGAAAGCTATACACTTTTTGCAAGAGAGAATGAAAACTGTACACAGTTCAGGGTGCAAGATGCATTCTGAATTTGTATAGCATCATTTTGGTATTCTGCGTTTTGTTCATCTTTTCTTAACAAGTCCTAGCATTCAGTTTGCTTTTTTTGACCCCGCCAAAAGCAGGCATTTTCCTAGAACTGTTGAGATTCTGAGACTCTTTCCTGAGTTGTCATTTTCTATTTTAGGGTCCAACAGTATGCATGTGAAGTCAGGGGAATTCTTTTTGTACATCACTTCATGTTTCTGTGCAGCGAATCATATCTGTTCTTTTATCACTCAGACATTCATTGTCATGAAGTCCTTCTGCAGCTGTAATGGGGAGGGACACACCTAAGAAATAAACAGAATTTAGGTGTACAGGGTTTAATACATGTGGTATGGAGCAGGATCAGCAGCACTGTGTACAAGAGGAAAAGAAAGCTGGCTTTTTGAAGCTGAGATCTCTTCCAAAAAGCAACGGTCTCCTCCTCTGCTTCACAGTCCTGCTGATTCTGATCCTGCTTCACCGTCTTCTGCAGCATGTACACAGTCCCTGTCTGTTTAAGCTGTGTGTACTTTTGAAGTCCCTGCCCTTATACCCCATCTGTTACACTAATTATCACGGGTAAAATGCTGTGCTATCTGTCAAACTCAGACACTTCTATGAGATGGAAATTCCAAACACCCCCCCCCCCAATAATTACCCTCTTTTTCTATCCTTCACCTTTGATTTACTTGACTTTACTTGACATCTCAGAAGGACGATGATCATGAAAATGTAACTGTTGAGGACGACGCAGCAAGAACGCTCACTCTGAAAGACTTTATTCAGGTGTTCTCTCACAGATGGAGTTGCTGAGACTGACAGTCATGAAGCTTGCCCAAAAAAAGAGAGGGAAAGCAGTTGGATCACAACAAAATTACATCTCTAATCCCAAATCCTAAGCTATTTTCAGTCATCTTAAAAATGACTTTTTGGTAAAGCTTGATAACATGGGTAATACCAAACCGTTACTTTACAGAACCATTACCTTCATTATCCTTACAGCATCTGTTAACCTGATTCCAGTCCCCAAAGTCCTTCCCCTTCCAGTCAGTCCTTTAGCCAACAAACCTGTGCTTAGAACAAGAAACAACTGCATGTGGAGGAAGAGAAGCTCCATCTCGGCTGCCGAGTTAATCGTTGCCAAAGTACTGGGCACAAGAACTGGAACTCAGTCAATCCATTCTGCTAAATTCCCTGACGTAGCTTGGCTCAGGACAAGCTAGCAGTCTCCTAGGCAGTCCTTGGCATGGCTTGGTGTTCAGCACAGGCCAAATACTATTCCCTGCAGGCACTTTGAACGTGGCCAACCCCGCCCGGAGGAGACAGAAAGTGTAAGGATGTGAACGCGGCCGGTTTGTGCCAGTTGTTCTTGGGGCCAGGGGAATGGTCAATGTCACCGTTCTGTTTACTGGTGTAGAAGTAGCCGGAGAGGATTATACAACAGCAGTAGGACAATATTAGCATGAAAAACAGTGTGCCCTTGCATGTTTTTGGTGTAATTACTTGAATGTTTAGCTGAAATTGACTGGTCAGGTTAAGAAATTTCATAGAGCCATCAGAAACTAGGCCTAGGAGTATCCTTGAGACCTCATCTAGTCCACATCCTTTCCTCAGGGCAGGATCTATGATGCATTCCTGAGGGATGTTTTCTTCAGTCTGCTCTGAGATGCCATCGATGCAAAGACCAAAAACTCCCAGCAAGTCTTGCCCTTCCTGCTTTGTTAACTTTAGCCTTAAAATGTTTTTCTTAACTTCTAATCAGAATCTTTTCTTGCTTCCTTGGGTTTAAACCCAAGATTTCCTGTCCTGTCCACCATGGCCACAGAGTGCAGGTTATTTGATTTCTTCTCCCTACTGCCTTTTATATAATTGGAGATGTTCCCTCATCTCATGCTGGTTTTCTTTAGTATAAAAGTCTTTCTGTGTTTTAGTGTGTTTGTTTATTTTCCCTTTCCAAATAGCTCTAAACAAATCCAAACCAAAACTAGACCAATCTGTCCTGGCTTGCTGGTTATATACTGCTGGAATGTTTCTTGTAACATCTGTTCAGGCATATGCAAGGTTGCGGCTATGTGCCATATATCCAATTGAAAGGAAGAGGCATATTTATCAGCTGTACTGCATGCATCATTTAATAGCAGAGTAAGTATTTAACAGTTGATGAGTTTGCCTGTTGTTCCCAGGCAGCTTTGTGGCTCAGACCCTTTCAAAAAGGTTAAGGGGAAAAAGGTTAATATCATTTTGCTTGTTTGAAATTCAGTCCTAAGCTGTGCTTGTGCCCTTTACACCTAGGCTGGTGTAGTCTGAGAAGGAAGCCAAAATTAATCCAGTAGAAAATTACACATTTCCCATAATGGTATTAAGAAAATGCAGTGCCAGGTGTATGAAATCTTTAGCATAAAAAGATAGTTTAAAAGCCTTTTGCAATTTCTCTGCTAACTAGGATTAAACCTGAATGGTTCATTAGCACAATAGGCAGATATCGTTCCTGGAGGACCCCATCTCCTGAGCTCCCTGCCCCAGGAGGAATTGTACCTTCACTTAGGGAAGTAGGAACAGGGGAGACCTAAGAGCGACTGAAACAGGGAGGCTATTTTGTAAGATTCTTAGCTACCATAGGATAATTATTAAAACAGACTAATGGAGTACGTAATCCAAACTCATGTTTCTTAGAGTACTTAAAGTATTGTTTGGTGTCTTTATTTTTTGTGATTCTAATGAGGCTTTTGCCTTTCCTGAGTAAGGCCAGGATCCAGCTGCTGGAGGTCTGCTGTCTGGCCCTTCCCAGGCACTGCATGTCAGGCCTCTGGGGCAGAAGGTCACGGCATATTAAGTTTCTCTCCTTATTTTGGTTTCACATTTCCCAAACTATTACCACATCCACTTTAATCATGGGTGAACTATTTTCTTCCAGCATCTCTATCTAATTTTTGTTACTGTTTTTTTTTTCCTCTCTTGACTTTCCCATGTTTTGCTGCTACATTACGGTTGCAAGCTATCGAACATTCTGTGTGTCAACTTATCCAACCTTTCTAGTACTACTCTGAAAATATGTTAGAATCACAGGACCATTCATGTTGGCAGGGACCTCGGGAGCTCTCTGGTCAGTCGGGTCTTGAAAACCTCCAAGGGTGGAGGAGGCACAACCCCTCCGGGTCCCTGCTCTATTGCAGACTGTCCTCACAGGGATAGATTTTTTTCCTTATATCCTGGCTGACTTGCCTGTTTTTTCTTGTCCCCCTGCCATGCACCACTGTGACAAGCCTGGCTCCATCTTCCTGAAGGCCTCCCGGTAGGAACAGGGTGGTGACTACTCGGTGTCCCTCAACCTTTTTTCTTCTGCAGCCCGAACAAGCCCCGGGTCCCTCAGCCTCTCCTCACAGGACAAGCGCTGCAGTCCCCTGAGCAGCTTGGTGTTCCTCAGCTGAGCTCGCTCCTGGTTTTTGATGTCTTCCTTGTATTAGAGGCCCTGGGACAGGACACAGAATCACGGCGTGCTCTAACGAGCGCTGAATAAAGAAGGATGATCGCTTCCCTTGATCTGCTGGCTGTGGTCCTACAGCTCAGGATGCTGTTGGCCTGTGGTGCCGGGGCACACGTTTGGCTTGTGTCTGCCCGGACCCCCGTGTCCCCTCCAGCAGAGCTGCCCCCAGCCTGTATCGCTGCTGGGGGCTCTTCCTTCTCAGGGGCAGGAATTTGCCTTTGTGTAGGGTCCCCACTGGCCCCTTCCTCCAGCCTGGCTCGGTCCTGCTGGTGGCAGCTCTGCCCTCGAGCGTATTGACTGGTCCCCGCAGATTTGTCATTACCTGCAAACTTGAGCAAGTGCTCCATTGCCTCCCCCAAATAAAAATGTAAACCAGGACCGGTGCCCTGAGGCGCCCACTTGTTGCCAGCCTCCAGGCAGAGTATGGAGCATGACTCTCCAAGCCTGGCCACCTCACCCGCTGCTTACCCATCTGGTTGTCCACCCATCCACACCCTAATGTCCCAGCTCGCATACAGTATTGTGGGACGCAATGTCAAATACCTTGCTAAAGTCAAGGTAAATGGCATCCACCTCTCTTCCCTCATCCACAAATCCAGTAATTTGATCACAGAAGGCCATCAGGTGATTTACCATGATTTATCCATGGTAAGTCCATGCTGACTGCTTCCAGTCATCATTATCTCCTTTGTGTGCCCAGAAATGTGCTCTAGGAGAGGTCACTTCATGAGTTTCCCAGGGAGAAAAGTGAGGCTAACCAGTCTGTCTGTTCTCAGGTTGTCTGTTTGGCCGTTTTTGAAGGTGCGTGCAACATTTGCCTGTCTTAGTTGTGGGGAATCTCCCACCATCTTCATTTCTTTTCAAAGATGGTAGAGAGAGGCCTTGCAAGGACACTGGTGGGCTCCCCCAGGACCCTTGGATTCAACTCATGTTGTCCTACGGACTTGTATAGGTAGAGACAACCTTGACTGATCTTTCTTGCCTGCCTTTCCTGAAGAGTTGGTAGTTATCCATGCCGGCATCCAGCCATGTGAGTTTTCCTACCTTAAAGACAGAAAGAAGTTAAGGATCAAACTCATTTCACATGTGGTCTCAGGAAAGCCATATTCCTCAGCTTTTGCCATCACCTTACTCGACTGATTCAGGGTAGGAACAGTGTGTGTTTACGCAGCCCCCAGTTAGACTGAACGTTGATTACTGTAAAAGCCTTTGAGTGTTGCTGCAACATGAGTAGTGTTTGTATGTTTTTCATCAGCATCCATGGAGTCGTTTTTTCCCCTCCTATCCACGTGATAGTATATAGAAATAGCTCACAGCCAGGACAGTGGGATAGAATGAGATGGAGAAGCAAATTAAACATACAAGTGGAGAGTGAACAATATTCTGGTAGAAAGCAACATGCTGATTCCACAATTTCAGGGATTCCTTTAGTCAGAACTGGAACAGCTAGTGTAAGGAAGAGAAGGAAGAGGAAAGGAACCAGGCAGAGAGGAGAGTAAGAGAGGCAGATGGGGAACAAAGCTGACACAGACTGGGTGAAGGAATTGATTATTAGAAGTCCTTAATCAGAGCCAGCATTCTTTAGTTTGTGACTTCATGATGTGTATTGTAGCGTTTCTCTTTCAAGGTATGGGGCTTCAGCACCTTTCCATACTTGAGTAAGTACCTGCTATTACACATAAACCTAAAGAGAGCAGAGGGAGGACCAGCTCATGTTCTTAATTTATCTCACTTAGGAAGAGGAGGGAAAGGAAGGCAGGGAGAATCTAGGGAAGAAGCTCTTCCCACTGGCAGAAAAAATACTGCTATACAAAAGAGAATGTGGGTGGGACTGATTTGTAAGGAGAAGTCATCGTGGTGAAATCTGTCCAGTTTGGCTAAGTGGTGACTTTGGAGGAGGACATGAAAATATCTCTTGAGTATTTGAAAGAGGAGGAGGGATTACTGAGGGTGGTCTAAAAGAACAAAAGCTACAATAGTAGGTTAAAATTTAGAAAGTACACATCAAGTATGAAGAGATTTTTCCTGACAGTGAACTCTAACAGAAACTAAAGCTGCCTCTGAAAGGAAGTTTTAACAAGATCATTACTGGATTGGATATAGATGTGAAATAAGATGGGACTAACTGGGAAATAGATTCCAACCATAAATGAAATGGCTGTCCATCCCTTTATTTTGTGGTAGTCTGGTAGCTACAAAGGGGTTTTGTGTGCTACAAGAACAAAGGAATATAAGTATCCTAGAAGTGCTTGTCCCAGAGCTGCTGGGATTAGGGTATGCATGTTAAAGAACCTTTATTTCAATCCAAACAGATGTCTCCTGTAATATTTCTTTGTACATCCCTGTGTTTAAATGTTTCCATTTCCTGTGCAGCTTGGGAAGGAAAGCAGTCAGATGGACAGTCAAGCAGCCCTCAGAACTCCACCTCCAGTTCCTCTCCTTCTGTTAAGCTTGATAACTCCTTGCCAGGGCTGGGGAAGAAACCATTCCAGAGATCTGACAGGCTCCATGCAAGTAAGATATTTATTTTTCTGCTTACAGAGATTTGGTTGCTCTGATGACAGAACAAAAGCCTAAATAGCAAAATTGAGTAAATATGTGTAATTAATTCCATTGCTAAAGTGACTTCTGGACAACTCTGGAAGGTACTGCTAGTATGCTGTGTGAATTAGGATAAATAATTCAAACCTTACATATGCAAATAAGCCTTTTCTCATTTCTTATCATCAGGGGTTTCTACCTGTGGATTTGCAGCTTGCTGTTTGACAAGCAAAAAAGGAGTTGCATTATTTAGCAGCCTTTTTAATGTACTTAAGACACTTTGATAACATTAAAAAGAAAAAAGAAATTCCTTCCCAGATCTTTATACTTCAGACCCCACTGTTATTTGGCTTCCTTCCCATTCATTGAAGTTAGGTCTTTCTCAGCCCTCCTGACCTTTTGTGGTTTCTTTTACATATACCAATGATGGAATTGACCTCAGTGAACTTAAGGATATGCTGAGGTCTCTATCGATGCTAATCATCCTACATTTCCTTTATCAGTGGTGAAAATAGGCAGTTTACAGGGTGTGTTTCATTTGTCCGCTGTAATTAGGAAATTCTGCAGCTTAAGTAGATTATAAAACTGCAGAGCCATTTTCTGAATGACTTCTAATAGAGCAAACTTCCCCTAATGAAACGAGCCTCCATGGCATTTATTTTGTTAGGTACTGTTAACTTAAAAATAATTGTTGTCATCCCTGAAGTCAGGGGGAGCAGGTTCTGTCTTAATATTACCCATTTTGCTAATAATGCACTTTTAATTTAAGCTTCGAAACACATAGTATTTTGCCAGTAATGGACAGTGGATGCATCCAAAGAAAATAAGAGTACACAGTACAAATACTTTCTTCATTATTCTTCTCTGAATTTGCAGCACATCCATGAAGCTGGCTGTAGCATAAGGGTTAATGCTGGACTTGCTGGCTTTCAAACACAGACAAGGAAAGAGAATAGTTACTCATTTTTATGGCTTTGTCTAGTGTTGTGGTTTCTACACAAGCACAATGAGCTGATGAATTTTTCTGAAATGCTTTTGCTGAGAACAAAGTGGGAAAGTCCAAGAAGAAATGCTGAGCAACAAACTGACCTTAACTAGAGGCTTAAAATAGAAACTTGACGGGGCTAAAAGCAGTTCTAGAAGCCCCCCCGAAAAAGACTCCTTGCCAGTCCCCAGATAGCCAGGATTCCTACAAAAGATAGGTGACCTGACACAGGCTACAATATAGTAGGTATGGAAATTTTTCTGTGCTGGAAAGGACCTCCTACACTTTGTTTTTAACTGTATGTGCAAAGGTAAAATGTATACTTCAAGTCAAGGTTTGAAATGGATTACTAAGGTGGCATGTTGAAAATCTCAGGTACAGTGAACTCCAAAGGAGCCTTTAATCCTCTCTTAGGTAAGACGTTACTTACATCTTTGTGGTTCATTGCAGGGCAGCTGAAGAGAACAAAGTGTGCTGAAATTGATGTGGAAACTCCTGACTCCATCCTTGTGAACACAAACCTGCGGGCACTGATCAACAAGCATACATTCTCCGTTCTGCCTACAGAATGCCAGCAGCGCCTGCTGCTGCTGCTGCCGGAGGTGGACAGGCAGGTATGTCGTGGGTTCTGTTGTGGAGAGAAGCTAGGCTCTTAGGTGTCAGTAGGGAGCAGCTTCAGAAGTAGCGCAGACTAGACATCCAAATACGGTGTTTATGTCCAATGGGGTAGACTTTTTCTTCTGTGCACAACGTAAAAAAAAATTGGAAAATTCTTCAGTGATTTGCTTGGGTATTTGTTGCTTCCAGAAAGAAAAAGGAATTCCGGTTTGATAAACCAGTGGCTTAATTCTCTTTAATCAACTCCATGTTTGTTCCCAGCTACAGCGAGAGCAATTTTTCTGTTACATTGGACTTGAAGACGGCCAGGAGTTAAACAGATGCAGCCATTTAGTTCCACCATTCTCATTTCTCATGACCTCGTGTCACTGCTGTCAAATTCTGAATTTGGTAAAGTGAAAACTGAATGAGTTTTCTATTGCATACATACGCTGTCCAGATTGCAGAGTAGACCTGACCTGCTCCAGAGAGCTTGTGTCCTGACCTGAAACACACACTAGATTAAAGGTACCAAGCATGCGGTGCAGGTCAGCCTTGAAGGCAGTTTATTTTTGTGGATTGTCTGTCTAAGACCTCTTTGCGTGTGAAGAGAGGAATTTGGAAAAGCAGAAAAGTACTCAGTGGGGAGGAATGGGTTCATTTGCTCTGGGAGTGGCACAGAAGAAATGGTGAAGGTTTTCACTGAGCTCTTCACTAAAGAGTTGGTGATAGCTGGAGCAATTAACATGAGGGACAAGGGGGCAAGAACTCAGCCTTCAGTATTGAAAGAACAGCTAAGAGAATCTTTTGATAAGACAGTTATTTCAACTCAGCTGGATCTGATGAATTTCATCCGAAGGGGTACATAAAAGAACTTCCTGAAGCAATCTCAACATGATAGCAGCTTTCTTCAGCAGCTTGTGGAAGGCAGGGATTATACTAAGAGATGAGAAAAGAACTAATGTTGCACTTACATGTAAAAGGACGAAAAAACAATGAGTTGAAGAAGTGAAGTTCAATCTGTTTATGCTCACTACCAGGAAAGTAGTAGATAGAACAAGGATGCTTCCTTCCTTTTACCCTGTTCATATGTTATGTTTGTCTTCAGCATTCCTACCCCAGCTGGCTGGGAGCTTCAGAGCAGAGTGGGATTCTGCACTATGCTTCCACTTCAGTTGTAGGGGTGTTAATTCAGATGCCATAACATATGTGACTAGAGCCATTTTAAATGTTCTTTAGATATCAAAGCTGGCTTCAAGATGCCACTCCAGATGGAAATCTTCTGTATGTCCTGTCTCAGATCTGCCAGTCCCTTGAAGATACTTTTCTGTGTGGTGTTCAGATTAGTACTAGATGCCTGTGTTTACATACCTCAGTCACCTCCCAGGAGCCTATGTCTCAGCTAGTTACTCGGGGCTCCTTTTATAGAACGTGGAAATCTGGTTGGTACAATCAAGAGCCTGTGACCAAATACAGGTGTCTGCTTCAGGACGAGATGAACCGAGTCCCCACCTCCATACACTCAGTTGACTCGATCACTATAAACTGTGAAGGGACACCAGCTTAGACACTGACAGCACAGACATCCGTGTTTAGGGAAGTTACATCCATCTTCACAGCTGTGCTGCTCTTTCAGTTCTTGCAGAATGTTAATAATGCATACGGGTCTGGCAGCTGCACTATGGTCTGCTTTATGGAGGGTGCGTTGCTGAACAGATAGTGTTAATTTGGAGTTAGGAGGAGTTCTAACACTTAATGTTGTCTCGTGAATTCTAATCTTCAATCAGCATTCATCGGGGACTTGTTAGTCCAAGGTTGATCCAATAAATATTTGAAGGAATTGTTTTATAAGTCCTGTGGCCTTTGTAATAATTAGGTATGTGTTAAAATATGATGTGATGGAGTTTGCAGCTGGAGTTTTCTGGCAAGAACCTCACAGCAGATGGTAAGACATTTCTGTCCTGACTTTTAAGTTTAATTGTCCCTAAATTGAATTAGAATTTGACTGAGAACAAATTTTGACTGACTAAATAATATTGCTTGGCTCCTGAGAGGACAAATTCTACATTTCACTGTAGTAGATCTCCTAGAGCAGCCCACCATGTCAAGTGCTGATGTGTGCTTTATAAAATGTCAGACTTTGCTGTAGTAAAAAGGAGAAGAGGTGAAGGCGTTGGACATGCCAGTTGTGAAAGGTCACATATCTGTTGTGTTTTGCTTGGCAGTGACTCAGTCTGAGCTATTACAGCTGGTGCTTCTGTAGAAGAGAGAGTGGGCACTTTGAGGCACAACCCAGCCAGCCCTGCGCTAGTTGTCTGTCCTCCAACACAAGGAACAGGAAACACCATATGTGCAGTAGGGGATAGTCTTGTGAATTCTGCTCCCTGTAGTCAATCCACAGAGATTTGGACTAGAAAATAAATCTCTGCTTTTGTAAATCCCTATAATGGCTGCTCCTAACTTAAAAATCTCTAACGAAATCTTATCTACAAAACCTTCTATTAGGTCACTTCCATCATTTTAATTACCTGCATCACAAATGCTGCCTCAGGAAGAGCAGTGTTTCTCTTTATCAAATCCTGCACCATTGAACGTTTGCTGCAGAGATCTCCCAGTGTAATCAGACATAGCCTACATTTGGACAGTTGGATTTTGCTTATTTGTTCTGATTTATTATTTATGCAAGAAATGGAAGCACATCAGTTTTGCCTGCTTCCTGAATGATATGTGTATTTTCGTGCTTCTGGTAGAGAAATTCCACATTTACTTCTGTGGGATAAAGAGCAAAAGCAAACCTCATATATGTTGTTTTACCCTGGTTATAATTTCCCACCATGCTATGTTCCAGTCTTAGCCTCATGCTTTCTCATTTACGTCCTACTCTATAGCATGACTGCCCTATTTGGTTCCCTGTATTTCAAAGACAGAATGGGTTTTGAGCTTCATTTGTCCCTGTTTTTCCTGAAGCATCCATGGTTATGATTATATAAATTTCAAAGTTACTTTTATATGATACCTTTTATGTCCTTGCTTTTCCTTTATGCACTTTACATTCACCAGATGACAGCAGAGCTGTTGCTTTGGATGGTACTTCAGGCGATGCCATGCATTCATTTTGCAGAGGAAAGGGCATCTGAAGAAGCTTCTCAGAGGCTGTGCTGTTCTGTTTCTGTGTGCTTCTCCTTGCCACCTGTACCATCTGCTGCTCAAGTATGTTTGTGCAGCAGCAGGACTATAGAGGATTGGGCAAGGACAAGGAAAACTTACCACAGCCTCCTAGATCCCAGACTTGGCTAAGCACAGCCTTAAGAAGGCTGTTTATTTTCTTCTGAGTGAGGTAAAGGCAGACTCCAGTGAGATTTGTGGCTATGTTGGACTCTTGCTCTGTTTTCAGATCCCCTGTGACAACATGTGACATTTGTCTTTCCAGCTAGTTAATACTATTTGCTTTGTCATGTATTCCAGGTTGGGGCAGATGGTTTGATGAAGCTGAGTGGCTCTGCACTCAACAACGAGTTCTTCACTTCAGCTGCCCAAGGCTGGAAGGAGAGGTTGTCAGAAGGTAAAACTTCCCCAAACAACGAAGCAAAACGCTAGAAGGCTTTCCGCTAGTGAATGTTTTGGGGAATGTGTAAAAGATATTTTACAGAGAAGTTGAAGCACTGGGATGATTTAGTAGGTAAAGACAGCTGTAGTCAATGCAGCCCATGAGAGCAAATGCAAGCCTAGAACTATGTAATCTCAAGGTCATAGAGAGGGCTGCAGTAAGGAGTTCTCTTTTGAACTTAACATGTGGCAAACTGAGCAAGTGTCTGGAAGAGATGAGAAAAGAAGGAAAAATGTGTTTAAAATCTTGTTGAAATGACAGTAGAGCTGTGTTATTCTCAAGTTGTAGTAGCTACATACAGCCCACTGCGAAGCTCAGTAGAGAAGGTGAATTATATTCCCAGATTAATGCACTTTGTCGTCAGCGAAGTCATCTAGCCACAGCTGGTATGGTCAGTCCTTTGAGCTGTAATTTTTTATATAACATAAAGTCAGCCATTTACTAATCTATAGGACTCCTGCACCTTCAACAGTCATTTGCATCTTGAACTTAGAGGTGCTTAATTCTGTGATTTGATCAAATCACATCACCAGAAGTGTGCTCACTCATTGTGGGCAGGGACCATTTCCTCTACAGAACTGAACCACGCAGCCTGTCACCAGAGTTTTTATAAAGACTACGGCACCAATCATGAATCACTTTAAGAAGAAGGGAATATCATTTACTCATGCCCAGATGATTGACTCTAAAGAGGCTTTTCCATAGAAACTGTATCCGATTCTGTATGAATAACCCTTCACATTTTGTAGATTCCGGGTGTATCTATGCCAGTAAACAGGAAGGCATAGAACTCAGCTGTCTAATCTGTTTGTTAAAACCACCCCGAGTTTTAGCCACCATCATTTAGTGTTTTTCCTTTAATGCTTCTTAGAAGACCTTTTGTCCATTCATGTCTACACGTCTAGAGGGTGCAGCTATGTTTACACAAAGATTTTCTCACCAGAGTAAAACTGTTGTAGAACTGCTACAGTGGTAAAGCTTGCAACGATGAGGGTGAAGTCTGGAGATCTCCACTGCCATTCTTGCTGAGCACTGTATCTCTGCTCAGGTATCAAAACATGATGCCACTGTGGGCAAGAGCAGTCCTGTAGGCTTTCTTCAGCTACTCTTCAAGGTACCGATGAGTCATAACAATGCTGTTTGGCGTCACCCACAGTATTATTTAACATAGGCAGGCCTGGTCAGCCTCAGTGTCATCATTGGGAAAGTCATGGAGTGAGCCCTCTTGGAGCACATGTCTGGGCATGTGCATAAGGTGATTGGAAACAGTCAGCATGGTTTACCAAGGGTAAAGCATGCCTGAATAGCTTGACTGCATTAAAAATGACTGAATTTGTGAACAAGGGGAGAGCAGTGGGCGTCATTTACTTCAACTTAAGCAAAGCTTTTGATAAGTGTCTCCCACAGTACTTTTGTATCTACGCTGGGACACTAGGGTCTAGATGGGTGGACAACCAGATGGGTGAGTAGCTGGTTAGACGGTCAAGCTTGGAGTCACAGTTCACACCTGGAGGCTGGGGACAAGTGGAGACCGCAGGGGTCTATCCAGGCACCGGTCCTATTTGCCATCTTTATCAATGACCCTGGGGGAGTTTGCAGTGGATACAAAAATGGGGGGAACCAGTCAATGTGCTCAAGGGCAGGGCTGCCATCAAGTGGGACTGAGAGGCCGGAGATGGGCAGGATCCTGCCTCTGGGAAGGAAGAGCCCCCAGCAGCGATACAGGCTGGGGAGGGGTGACCTGGTAGCAGCCCCCTGCTACCTACAGGGAGGCCATCAGGAAGATGGAGCCAGGCTTGTTGCAGTGGCAGGGGGATGAGAGAAAACAGGCGTGAGTCAGATGGGACATAAGGAGAAGCTTTTTCCCTGTGAGGACAGTCCAGCAGTGGAGCAGGGGCCCGGAGGGGTTGTGTCATCTCCAACTTTGGAGGTTTTTAAGACCCAACTGACCAGAGGCCTGAGCAACCTGGTGGAGGCCAAGCTGCCCCTGCTCTGAGCAGGAGGTTGGACTTAAGAGACCTCCCAAGGTCCCTATCAACCTTCAGGTAGACATTCATAAGTAAAGTTACTTCCACTTGACTGCAAGCTGCCACAAAGTTTTTCACTGTGCTTTGCACTCAGTGCATGCCTAGGCTGATGCAGATGTATGCTTTTAGTTGCAATCTCCCAGCTGGGAGACAAAGGTGGCATAACCACAGCAATGAAAATCCAAGAATTCACTGCTATAACAGAGAGTGTTTCAAATGAATGAATGTTGTACCCTGTTGCTAAATTACTCTAAGTGAAGGCAGGTGTTCCACTGTTTTCAATGCAACAGACTTTCTATATTTATTTACCTGACCAAGTTTATACAAAAATAGAAAAGAAGGTCAATGTACCAGAGTTTCTGTTTTGGGCCCTCTGTACTTGCTGCAATGAAAAGATGACTGTCCTGATTTCATACTGACAAATAGGAGTGTACTAGAAAGGGACACACTCTTAGTTTCCCTTGGACATATTTTGAGAACTGCACGGAGAACAAACTCAGCAAGAATTTCTTATGATCCCCTTATTTGATGGGAAAAAATTGTTGAGAAACTGTGCAGTGATGAAAGTATCCAATTTCTGTTAATCTCTTTAAAGATTCCCCTCTCTTTGCTAACTGCAGTGTTGGAAAGGATCTGATTCTAGTAACTGTTTCCTCCAGTGCTAAAGAGCACGTACAAAATGGCGTGTGAACTAGATAAACCTTGAGAAGGAGTGAAGTCTTGAGGCTCAGGGTCACATGTCTATCATCAAAGCACTGCAGTTGTGTCAGAAAAACAAGCTTTCTTGTTGCCTAATGAACTCTAAAGTATTAACATAAGGTCTTACAAACCTTAATGGCTCAAAGCTGTGTCGGGGAGGGTTCAGACATGACACTAGGAAACATTTCTTACAAACCACAATACGTTATGTGTGAAATGTGCACTTCAGATGTGAGGGGTTTGGGTTTTTTTTTGTTTCCCACCTGCCTGTGACAGGATAGCATCCGTTGCCAGAAATACTTTCTGTCATTTATGCTGGGCAAGAAGTCTTTGATGTTCTTGCATGTGTATTTCACTGCAGCCATCCACGACTGTCATTTCAAGGTGCCACATTGCTTTGCCATCTGCATAGGCAATATCTTCATATCCTTCAGAAAATGGCAGTTATGTAGTGCATGCATACACACAACATATACTTGTGTATAGATTTGTATTCATTTAATAAGCGCTAGTTCACATAAAGCATCTATTGGCAGCCAGAGCAGACACTGACAGGGAAAGGAGTTGTGACTGTGAGGTGTAAAGCTGTTGCCCATCCACAGCAAGGAGCAAGCAGCAGAGAAACACCTCGCAGCTCAGGAGAAATGCTGAAGTACCACAGGCAGGGCTACAGTGTCACAAGCTGCGAAGGGGACTTCTGAGATGGTGCTCTCACCTGCAAGCGTGAAGGCTCCTCTGGTTATCCTGATTCATTTTACCCATAGCTTTTTTAAGATATCTTTTGCTGTGTTTTGCAGGTGAGTTTACACCAGAAATGCAGCTAAGAATAAGGCAAGAAATAGAAAAGGAAAAGAAGGTCGAGCTGTGGAAGGAACACTTTTTTGAGAGCTACTATGGTCAGAGGTAAGACATTCAACTGTGTTTTTTAATCCTGCATTGCCTGTCCAGGTGTACCTGTTGCTGTGTTTGTAGCGTGCTGTCTATCAATACACATTATTTCTCATTAGTCCTGAAACCTGAAAAGGGTCTCTAGCTTCATCTAGCTGCCACAGAACTGAGAAAATGCCTGAGTGATCTAGGTCAGAAGCGATGTGTTTGCTGTCATGATGTCTAATGCTTTAACCAGCATAGTACTGTTTTCCTGAGGTGAGGATGTCCTTTAGATTTTCCATCTTAACTTTTCTTGCTCCTTACTACGATACTTTGAGGCACACCCCTCTTAGGGTTCTTCTAGTGTCAGTATTCTGGAGATCCACGGGTATGTGGTGGCTGAGCATACTCAACCTTGCAGTAAGTCACCTGCTACATAAAATCTTGTGTATTTCCCCACATCTTCAATCAGACACGTATTTGGTTAAACTCCCAAGTCTGCAAGTCTTTTATTCTGCATTTCTTTTTGCTTTAAGACTTTGCCATCCTTTTGGGCTATAGAGAGGATTACAGGTTTCTGTGTGAGTAACTATACTAAGAAACTTGAAAAACAACAGATGCATATAAATAACTAATAAGGAATTTCTTATCCTGCATCTTGACAGTTAGCTTTGATGCTTGTCCTTGGACTGTCAGCCAGTTTCCTCCCATTCATCTATGATCTGTTAACCCTCTAGAGTATTTGGATTATTGCAAGCCCTATTTCTGTCATTCCATGGTCTGATAGTTTGGGGTTTCATGGGTGAGCAGGAGGCTGATGTGTGTGCGCATGTACATATGGCAGGCTGCAGTACTGAGTAAAGGAATACACCAGGTTGAGAATGCAGGTGATCTAGTGGCATTAGCAAAGAGCTTTACTCAGCTAACTTACCCAGTTCTCCCAGCATTGAAAACCAGGATGTAATCACCCATGGAGCTCTGTGCTGGAAGATAAAAGGTGACAGCCATATTCTTGAAGCTTTAGAGGGACCGGGGACAGCAGGACAGCATGGAGATGACATGCACAAGAGCAGGACTTCAATTCTTTCTAGCTCCTAAGAACTTGCCTGGTATAAATCAATCCCATAGATTCATCAGACTGGCTTCATCAGACTTTATGGATTCATGTTTTGGCAAAAAACCCAAATTTGATATTTCGTTAAGAGGGATGGATGAAGTTGATCCTAAATCAGACACCTCTCTGATTCCCAGCTTGTTCATTTCTTTCACAAATAAAGATGGATGAATAATACAGGGAAATACTTTTGATGATGGAGAAAGGCAGCAACGTCGTTTCTAAGCTAAGGGTATGTCAGTGGTTCTGACACTAGCTGTGTTCCTCTGGAAAAAATGGTGGGACACTCTTCAGGAGTTCAGTGTCCCTTTCTGCAAATAATCACCATATGAGTTTCAGTCAAATGCAAGCTGTGTGGGGTTGTTCGCATGCTGCAGAGATAGGTCTGTGGTAGTTAATAAAGGGAATGTTTACTGTTTGCCAAATTCTTTTGGTTTGCAGCCTGGAAAATTTGTATCTGGTTAGAAGATTAGATCTAACCTGTGTTCCATGTATTTCCTTTAGCTGTTTTTAAACTTTGCTATTATGTTCTGTTTCATGTGGAAGTACTAACAGTACTGCAGGTTTTCAAAGATCATGGCACAGAATGAGGTGTGTGACGTATACTTATTTAGGGTGTGGTATGTAGAGAATCCCCTCTCAGTTTTCCTAAGGGAGAGTATGCTTTTTGCAAGAATGTTTTACAAAATAAAA
Source organism: Harpia harpyja (assembly GCF_026419915.1). Taxonomy (NCBI): domain Eukaryota; kingdom Metazoa; phylum Chordata; class Aves; order Accipitriformes; family Accipitridae; genus Harpia; species Harpia harpyja. The sequence continues at coordinate 887,552 of NC_068954.1, read as the reverse complement.
ATTCTGTTTTTATTGATAGTTCTGGGTTAAGTCCTGAAGAGTCCAAGAGACTGACAGCAAATACCAGCTCTGCCGAGACAGAGACTGAAAATCCAACAGCTGAACAGCCAAAATGCACGCCAGCCTCTCTGGCACCACGCAAAGAGGAGATTACTTCTCTGTTAGAGTCTAAAGCACAAGCAGTTCAGGAAGCACCAGCGATGAAAAAAGGAGGAGAGGAAAGAAGAGAGGACATGCAGCCAAAACCAGCCAAACCTGCAGAGGCCTCGGTTTCCCCAGATGGGTGTGCAGTGAAACCTAGCGACCATTCTCTCCCTATAAAAGAGAGAGTCCAAGGAGAATCCATTCAAGAGAAGCCACAAACTGCCGCTAGTCAAAAGCCCGAAGAAGAGAGAAAGCACGCTGCATCAAAGGAAGTGCTAGTGAAAGAGACTGTCAGTACCTCAGTTTTGGCCCCGAGTAAACCAAAGAGCCCTGAAGCAGGTGAAGTAGTAGCAAACGTGAAAAGTCCAGTGATGACTCCAGAAACACCAGAAAAGAAGTCTCCTGTAAATGAAGAGATGGAAGTCAGTGTTGAAGCCCATAAGAGGAAGTCGGAGTGTCGCGAAGAAGCTGTAACCACTCCTGAAAAAAAGCCACGCGTCATGGAGAACTGTCAGCACCACCAGGCATTTCGGACCCAGCCACAGTCCTTTCCTGCAGCGGGGACCCCGGTGCCACGGGTACCCCCACTCAAGGTAAAGAGAAATGAAGACAGATCCAAAGAGTGGCTTTACATGGGTCAGTTCCGCTGGTGGCTCTCACAGAAATGCTTTGTCAGTTCTAGTTATGTAAATTATGTTACCTGCTTATTATAGCGATGGAGATATTTGATCCAAAAACGTAAAAGCTGAGCTGTTTGCTAAAGGGAATCTGCTGGCTGGCTAATCAACATAACTTCAGTTAAGTATCTCTCGTACACGTGCATCTGTTAAAAGATCTCTTGGGCAGAAGCTCAAACTGTTGTGCAAAAGCCCAAGACTGAGTATAACAGGGAGTACTGTAGTTCACGGTGGAAACGGGGGAGAGCTGCGGCGGAACTGCGAGGCTGTAATAACAAAGCAAGTTGTAGCCCAGGAGTGCAGAGAACTTTGCAGATGTGTGAGTATCCCCAGCAGTACAGTAACGGGTCCAGAGAGAATGCTATCAGCAGCTTCCTCTTATTATATCAAGTCCAGAAATTAAATTATTTACCTGTGTTTAAAAAAAAGACCATCTAGCAATTATCATTTCTAGTTATCATTTATACCAGCTGAATGCAGTACAGTGCCAGACCAGGTAGCAGGGAAAGACTATTTTAGGGAACATCTCGAGTCCAAAAGCCCTTTAGCTGCTGAGTCTTAGCGAGAACCTACATAGGAAAGGAAACAGGCAATCCATCACCACTAGGATAGGGCAGGTGGAAAGGAAGCATGAAAGAAATGTTCCAGACTTTGGCCTGGACGATGCTGTTCTCTTACACTTGAGATCCAGGTCATAGGACCACACGCCTACTCCTAAACTGCCAGGAAATACCATGTTGGTAAGTAATAAACACTCGATTTGGATGATTGATACTCTTTTCAGAAAACGATTACAAGATTGCATGTGTACAGATAACACGAATTCCTTCTTCAGTGATGTTATGCTCAATGGTAGACAATAAATGGATGAGCCAGCACAGAAAAAATTTTTACAGTCTTGAAGTTTGGTTTCTGCAGAATAGGGCCTGTGCTTTTTCTACCAGAATGTGCTCTGGTTAGAGTTCAGCTCCCTGATTTGGAGCCTTAGGCAGAAGTTGTCAATGGAAAACTGCTTAACTACTGTATTTCTGTATGTCCTAAGAACTCTACTCTCCTATTAGGAAGTATGCAAACACAAAATTTTAAAAACGGTTCATTCTTCTCACTGTGTTAATAAGCATAGCACAAAGGTAGGAAAGCATTAATAAAATTTGTTAGTGACACAAAATTGGGGGAAACCTGTCAATAGAACAGATTTGAAATATCATACAGGAAGAATGGTTGACCTTCCAGTGTAATAAACATGGGATTTAATTTAATAATAGAGTGAATTGAAGGGTGATTGCAAATATTTTCCCCTGTAAGGTAGAAGACATGTCATTCATCAAAAAAGAAAGAAGTGGTGAACTGGTTAATCAGAAGATGAGTGGGAGTCAGCGAGGTATTGCAGATACATGAAAACAAATGTAGCCTTAAAATATACTCACTTAAATCTTTGTGAGACAGAAGAGCGCTAACATTAGTGCACTGTTCTCATCACTTATGTTCTAAAAAGAACAAACTTACAGAAAGTAAACTGGAATGATGAGGGGAGTGGAGAACCTATTTTAGAAGAAAGGATTAAAATACTGGCATTTTATCGACAGATACACAGTAGAGAGATTATTATTGCTTTGTTATAAAGACACTGAGGAGACACGTGTAAATATGCAGGGGTAGAAGAGCAATACAAAATCAAGCAGAATGTTGACGCAAACCTTTAAAAGGATATAAACTACATCTGAATAAAGTATGAAACTTGGAATAAGGGATGACAGGTGTTGAGTTCTGGAACAACCTTACAGTTTTTGCTGAGGGAGCTTGATCAACTTTTGCATAATGGTGTACAATGTACTAACCTGTAACTGCAAGGGATGAACTTCCAGTCTGAGCCGCTAAGATTGTAATAGACTTAAAATAGCTGTGTCAGACATCAAAAGATCATACATGTCTTTTATCTCAAGTGAGGGAGGTAAGGGATTTCTCCAAAACTACAACTAGTTCTCTAAACTGTAAACACTTAAATCCTTAAACGTATGGGTTAAATGTTCCCCGTAACTCAGTTGCGCTTTTCTCCTCCTCTGTTTCAGATTCCTGTTTCCAGAATCTCCCCAATGCCATTTCCTGCGGGCCAGGTCTCTCCCAGGGCACGTTTCCCAATCTCACTCACCAGTCCGGGAAGAACAGGGGCCAGAACTCTGGCAGACATCAAGGCAAAAGCCCAGCAAGCCAAGGCTCAGAGGGCAGCAGCCGCTGCTGCCGCCGCCGCCGCCGCTGCTGCCGCCTCGACGGGGGGGGCTGTCCCAGGGCCTGGACCGGGCGGTGGTGGGGGCCCACCGGGCGGTGGAGGAGAGAAGAGTAACGCAGCAACGAGCGGAACCAACAAAACTGGAATTCGAGGAAGTGCACTGGAACTGGCAGGAACTGGAAGCGGGGGAAGTTCGAGAGGGTTTCTTCCCCATTGTCCAGGGACCCATACCCAAATGGACACCCAGGCCACGGACCAGGCACCACCTCACAATCCTTCTAGAGCACAACTACAGCAAACTTCCACACTGCAGTCCAGAACTCCAGCCAGCAATACAGGCACCAGCTCCTCCTCATCAGCGGTATCGGCATTAGAGAAAACCAACAGAATAAAGCAGAGCCCCCCCAGTATGACTGTAAATCAGGTTTCAGGCTCCCCATATGCTGGTAGCAGTGACAAACAAGAGAAAGCACCTTCGGCTCCAGCAGGTCCAAGCCAGGCCTGTGGGGCACCAGCTGTCAGGGATGGAACAGTCTGCGTCATGGTGTCCACAGCAGATCCCAGCACAAATGTAACTAAGGTAGCACCTACAGCCTTAGGAGGGACCAGCTTAGATGTTTCTAAAAGCAAATCTCTTTCCCCTCTGACGTCTTCACTAACATCCGTGAGCTCAGAAGCCCAGGCTGGAGGTGTGGTCGCATCTGCTACATCTGTCCCACCCTCTAGCACTTCGTCAGCAGCGCCTAGCCTTAAAACTCATGCAAGTTCAGGCTCAAGTGGGGCCCTCCCAAAACCAAGCTCCAGTATTCCTGCTAACAACCCTTTGGTCACCCAACTTCTTCAAGGCAAGAACGTCCCTCTGGAGCAAATCCTGCCGAAGCCTCTCACCAAAGCGGAGATGAAAACTGTCCCATTAGCTTCTCATGAAGAAAAAGGGGCAGCAGCAGCATCCAGTGCTACAAGTGTAGCAGGGAACGGTGCTGGAGCCGAGGGCGGTGAAAGACAGTCAAGTTTACCCACACAACAGCTTGGGAAGATCTTTTGCCAGAACAGGCCTCTGCCTCACATTCCAAGGACCTTTCCACTCCCCTCGGGAAAGGACTCCAGTCGTGACCAGCACCAGTGCCACGAGGCACTCAGCAAAACAACCCAAGAGCAGATCCTTCAGACTCTTATCAAGAGGGTCCAGAGGCAGAATTTGTTGCCAGTCCTTCAGCCTTCACAACTGAACCTCACTCACTCAGGTTTCCAGTTAGAAAACAGCTCCACCAGCCAGAGATTTATGCTGGGTTTCATGGGCAGAAGGACATCCAAGCCTGCTATGTCTGGTCATTATCTGCTCAACATTTCCACCTATGGTCGTGGTTCAGAGAGTTTGAGGAGAGGCTTCTCCTTGAACCCTGAAAACCGCTTGTGTCTGAACAGTCCTGCTGATGCTCCAAAAACAGAATTTGGGGAATGTGAGGAGATAGCTGGCCATGGCAGCAGCAGCGATGAAGGAGATGCAGATGATGAGAGTACTGGTGATGAACGTGAGCGTATCAGTGTAAAAGAGGAGCCCCAGGCTGCCCAGGCTTCTGGTCAGTGTGAAAAAGAGCAGGTATCACATAGCATAAATTCTTCGGATTACAGCACCCTTCCTAAAAAGGGTGTAAAGACAGAAGCAGCCACGTCTCAGCAAGCAGCAGTCAACAAGGAGAACGTTCAGGCATTTGACGGAACTACGCTAGCACGAGATTTTATTCAAGCCGCTCAAGAGCAAATGGCACATGCAATGAGGGGGAAAATGCACAGCAATCCGGAGCTTTTCAGTACTTCTGTACCGTCCTCGGACTCTGCGCAGCAGCAGCCTCCACTGCTTTCTCCTTCACACCCTGCAAAGCTATCTGGAAATGCTGCAGCACAGCTCATTGGGCCCAGTTACAGTGGCACAATAAATGTCTCCACCTCCCCAGACGTGAACCAAGGGTCTCTTATGACTGGGCTGTCTGAATGCAATCAGTTGTCCAGTAGCATGGGGAACGTCATGTCCTTTTCTGTGACTGTAACCACCATTCCCACCAGCCAAGCTATGAACTCTGGCAACCACACTCAGACCATCCCCGTTCAAGCCTTCACTGAAGACAACAGCATGGAGGATTCCCCTTCCAAATGTTACTGCAGGTTGAAAGCCATGATCATGTGCAAGGGCTGCGGTGCCTTCTGCCATGATGATTGCATTGGCCCCTCTAAGCTCTGTGTCTCCTGCCTCGTTGTGCGGTAACCGGGACGGGAAGTGGGGAAGAGGATGGCTTGTTGTTGGTTTTGCTTTCGGAAGTACATTGGGAAGAAACAGGAAATTTACTGCCTTGCACAAGAGACACGTTACTGAATCAGGAATACAGAGTAGAGTTCTTCTTTCATTAAAGAAAGAGCACCTTCTTGTACAGTGAGTCTAAATTGAGCTCAACTACGTGAATTGTGACAAGAGTTTGCACTTAAGGAATTATGTAAATATGTCACATTATTTTGTTTAAAAGTATTTTTTCAATCTTTTAGGAGATAGTGTTTGACTTGTACTGCAGTTTCATTAACCCCAGCCTGCTATCCAGCATGTTTGCTGAGCTCTGCTCTAGATGGGGGAACAAACCCCCGGCAAAACCTTAGCCTGTTGTTGGTCTTCTCTTGGCAAAGAGAAGAACTGGATAATCAAGAAACAAAATGTTTGTACTGACTGATCACAGAGCACCGAAGCAGGAGCCCCTGAGTGGGCTCACTTTGTTGCTCTGAATTTTAGTTCAAATTTTTCAGAATTGGAAGGCATTACCATTGTACCAGCCTTTCAAGTAATTGCCTTTCACTTGTGACCAGGCTGTTTCCAGAAGGCATACTGGGTTGTGCAATATTGGCTGGTGGTTTTGATTTGCATATCCTCTCCCCTTCAAGGAGTCAGTTGCAGTAACCTTGTTTTAAGGAAGGTAGTGTCTTGATTTGCTACTGGTAAATACTGAAAAGGGCAACTGTACTAACCATAGGATTCAAGAATTTAAATCACTAAAACAACTCAGTAACCATGATTATCAGTAATCCCAAGAACCATTTAAAGCAGAGATCACAAATACGTGCTGAACTGCATTTCATTTCTGGACTGTCAGGACTCAGCAGAAATCTGCTTTCTTAGGCATTTCGAGTGAGCTGGAAAGTGCCATCCCACAGTCATGAACCATCAGCTGTTACGGCACATGATGCAAGTGAAGTGCGCTAAGTGTCACCCTCGGTCCTGCTGTTTTCTAGGAAGCTTACTGTGCTCATTCAAACCTCCACAATAGTCAGACGTCTCTAATTTCTATAGAAGATTTTATATTTAGCTAAGTGTAGGGAAAGAAAAACAAGTGTCTTGTTGGGCCTCACCGTTAGCCTGCTGTGGGTGTCTCTTTGTGTTTTAAAATACCAAATCAGGCTTGACTCAGCTTGGATTTTGCTCAGTTGAGGTCCGGGGTTGCGTTGGGGCTGGGAAAGATGGGCGGGGGTGCGGGGGGAAGGGGGCTGCGCCGCACCCCTCATACCTGATGGTGGGACACAGCTGGTGATGCTCATCCTCACTTTCGGTGTTCACAAATTCATTCCCTCTGATTAATCTAAATTAAAGCAGTTACAATATGGTACTCTGTTCTCAACAAGAAGAATTGACGACAGGCTGGCTAATGAAGCACATGCCAATCTGCGTTTTGATGTATTGCAACATGTCCGCATCACATCCAGGATCTGTATGTTGTTTCTCTTCCAAAACAAAGAACATCAGGTTCACTAATCATGTCCAGTCCCATGTTGTTGCTGTTCGGGGCGGGTGGGGGGCCATACTGCATCTTGGTCAGGTAACAGATCTATGTATCTTTTTGATGGAAAAGCACTGAATTCACTTTTAATCCAAAGGCCTTTTTAAGATGAAGCAATATTAACAAAATAGGTGGGACAGCTGTTTTGTGAGCTGGGGTCCTCAGCCTTTTTTTCTTTCCATTTGACTATACTACTGCTTTCCCCTTTCCCTTCTCCCTCGCCTGGGAACCCAGCATGCTGTTGGTAAAGATCAGAAATAATTGCCTGTGAAGCAGTGTGTTTTTCCAAGGAGTGGGTGGTGATTTATTTGGTAATGTTAAAGAAAAGAGAGTTGCAGACTTAATCATGTCGTAACAGAAACGTTTCCTTCCCTGTCCAGCAGAGCATGGCATCCTCCGGAGCAGGATTAGTGGGTGTGAGTTAGCAAGAGCTGCAGTGTATCTTGGTCTGTTTTGCTCATCTTAAATTTACTGGGGAGCAGTGACTCCTGATTTCTAGGTATCACTGCTTAGACATCCAGTGGCAAAGAGGATTTAAGTATTAGAAATAAAGTTGCCATTTTTTTAATCGAAAACTGAAATCTCAAAAAACCCCAAAACCCTACACAAAAATTACTCCCAGGTTTTTTTGTCACGCTGCACACACGGTGGTGGTGGTCATAGCCCAAGGAATAGCCACTGGACTGTACGTGTTCCCACCGCCACCTGCGTGCATGCACATGCAGACCAGCAAACATGGGTTGGCTTCTCCCCTTGCAGCCCCAGATGCTGTAATGGGGATAATCTTGTTCCCTGGGGCGACTTGTACATCAGCACTGATTCGGACAGCAGCCCATCACTGCCTGCTTCCATCTCTTGTGCTGTAAGAGGAATTTCTGCCAGTTTTAAAAATCTTGGGGCGCAGTGTAGAATGGTTTCAGGCCAGGTGCCCTGGGGAGTTGAGTACTGAGAGCGGGGTCTGTCTGTTCCTTATTAACTCAAGCCTTGTCTAGACACGAAAGAAGTTACAGCAGTGTAATCCTCAGAACGACACATTCATTCCTGTCTAAGACAGATCCCCCAGTATAATCCAATTTAAAGATTGTGGCTAGCTACAAACTAAACTGGAAAAAGTAATTCTTGCCTCAACTAAGAGTAAAGAGGTTTTGCTGGCATAATTGGATCAATTCTGTTCACACCTTGACTTTTATCAGTGTAATTGTTCTAGGCTGACAAGGCTGCTTAAGAGGGGGAAGGAGAAGATGAGGAGGGAGCAGCAGGCTGTGATCTGTCAGCTTGCTCTTAGCCCTCATGGGCTTTTCAGCCTGCTGCAGCTGCTGCTTGGAAAGGCTGTTCCATTGCTCCTCTCAGCATTTTCCAAACCAGTCACTGACCCTGGCTGTGGTTCCAGCTTGTTCCTCTCTTTGAATTTTACAAGCATTCTCTGTAGTGCATGGGTTCGGTTTTTTGTGCCACAGACACCTCTTGTGAGTCTACTCTGGAAGTGCAAGAAGCTGCTGTTTCACGCGTAGTCCTGCAGGAAAGGCGCTGGCCTGGCCGTTGCTGTCCCGGGTTGGGATGTACAGTGACCACAAGGATCTCCGTGGCTCCGGACATGTATTGGGCAGTGTAGGCATCTTGTGTGATGACTTGGAAGTTTACAACTGTTCAGTGCCTTAGTTATATTTTAACGGATCAGCACTTTTCTTGGGCTACTTTTATTCTATTTAAGAAAATAAATTCTTTTAACTGCATGTCTTTGATTTTAACATATGCTATGAGCTACTAGGTGCAACTTGATGGAAGAATCTCCACAGGTTTGCAAGAGGGCATTAAGTAGTTAGGAAATCATTAGAAATAATGGGACTCGGTGTAATAATCACTGTAAGTACAGGTTGACATAAAACCTTGAAAGTTTTGCATGTTTTACAGTGCTGGTTATTGAATAAAGTATTTTAGAAGGGGGAAATCCTGCAGCCTGTATAGGAGTGTTCCCTACATGGGATCAGCCTGCTGCTGCCTTACTGCTGAGGCTCTTCCCGGCAGACTCCATTCTTCCCATCATCTGACCTTCCCTCTCTTCCTTCCAGCAAGATAATAAACCTGCCTTCACACTGGATTTACAAATATAAGGTGTGTTGTGACATAGTTTAAAGCATTAGACTTTGGTTCCCCAGGTATTAAATTAATAGAACTATAGTAAATGCTGTCAAAAAAAATCTGAGATAAAATGTTTTCGAAGCCTAATGTCAAACTATATTTGTGATAGTAAAAGCAACTTGAGTAAGAAAAGATATTCAGATTTAAATTTTCCCTTTCAGGCCACATCCAAGTCCTGCAGCATGAGAACCAGAAATACAGACTGATCAATGGAATTTAACTTTCCAGTACAAAAAAAACCCAGGTACAAGTTGTTGCAATGGAGGAGCAAATGCAGTGCTGTAAATGAGTTTGGGTTTTGAGATAGATTGGTAGCACAGGGAAGGAATGTTGTGTGAAATTTTAATGTCCCTTCTTAAATCAAGAGGAAAGACCAAGATGCTTAACAGTTACGCTGGTCCGCGGAGTTGTATCTTTTTTATGGTAGTAATAACTAGCTGGTGGGGCAGCAAGTTCCTGGTCATGTCATTAACAGCCAGGAGGTATCCTCAGGTCGTTACTTCTGATGGGTGTCGTTCATGCTGCTACAGAGGCAGCAAAGACCATCCTGGAGCTGGTTCCTACCCGGCCTGCACGCAGCGGTAGATTGGAGTGGGACTCGGGCTTCTCTCTGCTGGGGAGGCTCAGTCTGACAGTTCGTCTGAACCCCTCGAAAGCTGGAGGCGGTCAGTCTTCAGCACTGTGCAGCCACACAACCGTGGCAGCGGCGTGAGAAGCGGTAGAAGCGCGTGGCCCGTGGTAGGGCTGGAGGCAGAACCCACTGCCACTCTGGTGGCAGACTGCCTTTGCGTCATCTGAAAGTGCTGTGGCTTTATTTTCCACTGAAAGGCCAGCAGCATTCTTCATTGGAAGTGTCTCACCCAGGGTGCTTGAAGCCCTGGGGAAACTTTTGTTTCGCTTGGGAGTTCTGCTCAGGCTGAGCTGTTTGAAAGCCACCACTGGACATCAGTGCCGGGCTTTGCCTCAGCAGCTCTGTTGGTTTCAGGGGTCAGCAGAGCAGGGTGCTCAAATCTCCCCAGCCAGGACTGACTGGTTTGAACTTCCAGAATCCCACATCTGAAAACATGGGTGGCTGCAGTGGTGGTAGGAGGGCAAAGATGGCATGTGCACACTGAATTACCTCTGGCGATTAGCGTGGATTAATTGCTGCGGTGGGGAGGGTGGGGAGAAGACCATTCCCAGGATTTTGCTGCTTCTGGCACCCTGCGGCATTGAGGAGCACCCTCAGCTAACCTGCTGTGTGCAGAGTTAACCTGGTGGGCGAGGAGGTCCCTGCAGATGGCGGGTCTGTTTGCCACCCGCATCTCACAGGGAGAACAGCTCGAGTGTTTGTTAGGATGATGATATCCAGAATTTTCTTTGTTACCTAGGTTGTTTTTTTTAATGCTATACATTTGATATAACTGAAGATCAATTTTAAGAGCTTACAGTAATATATTTTAAGTAATATATATTTTAGTATCTGTAAAAAAAAATTGACAAAGGATGATTTATGAACTAGATAAACAGGGTATTGGGAGTATGCAGTTTCTCAGCAAGGCCAAGAATAGTTTTAGTGGCAGGAGAACTGAGAAGATTCAGTTTTTTCCATTAATGCAATAAAAATGGGAATTCTTAAAAAGAAGAAATCCAATACTGTTTACCACATGCTTTTTTCTTGTTTTGACAACAGGCCTGTAAACACAGTTTAGAAGATACTAAACCTTTGTCTGTCTTTTGCCTTTTTAAAAGGGACTTAAATTGGAATAGAGGGTATGTACAGAAAAATCAAATTGACACCATTTTAAAATGTATTTTTACACAAATAATATAGAAAAATCATATTTTACATAAGAATTTTAAGTATTTGAAATATGTATATATATATACTGTATGTACTTCATATATTCTTTATTTTACATTTTCAATGTATTAAAAAGTATTTGAGCTGGTTGGATTTGAGCATGTAATAATGTTTAAAAAAAAAAAAAAAAAAGGAAAAGAAGAAAAGAGGGAGAGAGGATGTAAGTACTGTACCACTGCAGGAGCTGCTGTTAGCAACTACAGGGTAGCAGAGGAACCAGAAGTTGAGGAGCAAATGAATTTTTGAAGAGTTTAGCAGTTTTAGATAGAGCGAGCATACAGCGCATTTTTCAGTCCTGTGTCCTGTTTGTGTTTCCGTTCACATTCGTTCATTTTGCCTCATAATCACCCAGAATAATCTATGGTGAGAAGACAAGAAGTTGAGGTGGATCTTTTATACAAGCAATGCTACCTTTATAGCCAAAGAGACATACTGGTACAGAAGCTATTCAACCAAAACAAAATCGGAAGCTAGTCAGTTTTGCTGTGCCGCTGAAATTTTAATAAATAGCTTGATTTCTTGTGTGAGCATCTTATGGTGCTTTTTGAGGAATTCAAATGATATACCAAAAGTCCAGTGATTTCAAGGAAATGCTATCAAAGCAGATTTTTTTTTTTTTTTTTTACTTTGTAGGAATTTTGGTGAAAATCATACTGTAGAGGATGATACACCTTTGCAGCTATTAGAAATGGAGTGAATTCTCATCAGGAATGGGATCCTAGAGATGCTCATCCTGAGCAGCAATTATCTGATACACACACACTGCAAAGAGCAGCCGCAGAGCGGGTCAGACAGGAAAGGTGTGCAAATGAGGAGGTCATGGCGCTGTCAGGATTAAGCTGAGATACGCAGCGCCGTGTACCAGTTTCCCCTGCGTGCTGGTACTGCTTCATGGAACTATTTATTAGAGTAAACAGCAAATACTGCTTGTTCTGTGTATACTTGTTTCTGAAAGACTAGGAGATCTGCAGCCCCTGTAATTGCTGGCCCCAGTTCTGCATATATAGAGAGAGAGAATACTAATCTACCGAGAGAAAGGTGGAAATGGCCCCACAGCACAGAAGGCACAGTGCACTTGCCTCATCCCCTTTTGTATGATGCCCATTTTGGCCTAGATGAATCTCAAATGACATTTACACTATTCCACTTACTCCAGCAAGCAATTACAGGAATCCTGTCTATTAACTGGAGATGTTTACAGCACTTCTCTGTTGCTGGGACTTATAGGGAAGGAAACCGAATGTGGGAAAAGAAGAAGCATTAACAAGTCAAGTTTTAAAAGTACAAATCTAAACCCTGAAAAGGCAGGCAACTGATTATTTTTACACTGCTTCAATTATTATCAGAATCTCTTGAAAAAACAAAACATGGCACCCAATACTTTGTCAAAACTTGCTATTGACACATTGAGGGGGCTTTCACTCTATAAACAGTTGCACTGTAAGAAAGTCCCACTGTTTGGGTGTGTGTATATACATAGAGTCTATAGTGGGGGGGCTGTGCAGGTGTGTGTGCATGTATACATATGTACACACAGCTATATTTTAGCTAAGTGTACATAGTAAGACCAGCTTCGTCTCAGTCTTCTGGTGACATTACACCTTGCAAAGTTACCACATACCTGAGATGGAATTACAGCTTTTATATTTGTTTTCGTATTTAAGATATATGGGTTAGACAAAATATATAATAGCAATGTGTTTTGATCTGCTGCACTTTTTAAAAAAAAAAAACAAACAAACATTCCTTATTCCCCTGGTACTGCTGCATCTCCCATTCCTTCCTCTCCCAACTTAAAACATAAAACCAATTGGTTGTACCTTTCAGTTAAGACTTCTCAGATGCTGCATTATAGATTTTATATTGGAAAAGCTGGGCCAAGAGTTTAACTTTCAGAGGCCAGGCCTCCAGGGTCCTCATGGCCCAATTCCAGGGCCAACAGCAGGAACGTGAACCAAGAGGCAACGCAGGCGTGGAAATGAGTACGATGCAGCTACTGCAGCTTACTACAGGACTGTTTCCCAATTGACACGGTTTTAACTGTACTGCCTGTGTGGATGCTCTTAGCCCACCTGTAGCTGAGACAGGAGAGGCATTACCTTGAACCTCAGGGACCGAGGTTTCAGTAACAGGTTTTTGATCCGGTGTCTAGAGGTGTACCAAGGATACACCCACAAACAGCCGACTTCACTGGATTTACAGCGCCCTCCATTGCCGTAAATCTGTGCGATTGTAAGCCCATACATACCCTATCGCAGTCCGTCTGCAAAGTCAAATTTAAGTAAGAAATGTGGCGAGGTTTGTATAGGGAAAAAAAAGGAATTGTAGTTCAGTAAGGTAACTTCTAGGCATTTAAAAACAGCACGGGCCAGTTCCAGCAAAGGAGCAATACATCAGGGACAAACGTGGTCCATCGTGCTGCAGCTATGCATTTTGGCAAAGGTTGTTTTGTCAACAAGTTTTTCACTCATTTTGCTGTATAAGATTCCACCTTAGCTTCTCACCAGCATTAAGAGGGATGTGAGGAGTGCTAAAAACAGCCTATTTCTAACCTGTCACTTGAAGATCTGTGTGCCCTTAGGAGATAGCACTTTGACAAGGAAAAGCCTGCCCTGAGGCTTATGTCTTATTGCAGATTCTGTTCCTCTTCCTCTCACTTATTTTTGTCATGTAAAACTACCTGCTTTATAAATGAATGTAAAATACAGTAGTTCTTCAGCACATGGACAAATGTGTATTTTATCTTAATGTTTCATTTTATGTTAAATAAAAAGCATATGATTTTATGGTCGTTAGTACTGCTAATGTTGATTTGTCAATGATTACCTTTTGTCTTTCAAGGGACCCTGAAAAAAGATAGTGAACTACATTTTTCTGGCTTTACAAGCTGTGGACATCTGTAAAATTTGACACATTTGAAAGGGAAAACTTTGGTCTAATACTAAGCCTTAATAAACACTCTGCAGTTCCCTCAAGCCTCACTTCCTGGGACCCCAAAACACTTCAGGGGCATTGAACTGTAGATTTGGGAAAAACAGGAAGAAACCTGTATCAAGTGATTGCAACTTGATTTTCCTTAAATGGAGAGATTCAGAGAAATAGACCTGTAACCAACTCTCTTGATCCCTGTCAGGTAAACTTCGAATGCACTGAACAACTTAAGTAAAATCAGCAAGACTGAGGTGCCTGGAAATGTGTAAGAAGCCTGGGATTTCTTTTCACTGAATCTATTAGAAGTCTCAACAATCTCTATTTCAAGTATGGAAAGGTACTGTGAAGGGGCTGTGAACCTACTGGTGTGAATAATCAGTGTCAAGAGTGAGCATAAAAATGGAGAAGGAAAGATCTGTAAAATTTGTAGCCTGCAGAGCAAAGAGCGAATACAAGAAGTCCAGCTGAGTTTGAGTTTGCAACTGTTAGCAAAAAAAGCCCCCCAATTCTACCACCTCATATAGCAAAAGACCACAAAAAGAGGAAAAGAAGAAAAGATAGTGATTAAAGATAGTCTTCAGGCATGGCCCAAAACCCACCCAAACCAAAAGTAATACTCTTCCTCTGTGCTCACTGAGGATGTTGTTATACATACCACTGCAACCAGATTACAGTTTTTTGAAAGAGCTGACACAAAGAGCTGTAGTTCAGGTAATGCATATTTTTGTTTATCAAGAGAACTGTGGTAACCTGCGCAGCATAGTTCTATCTGTATTTAAGAATAGGAAAAGATGGCATCATTCGTATGCAAGGCTCTGGAGGTTTTGATGTAAAGACTAACTGAACACATGCTTATAAATGGGATAGAAAGCAACACAATCCTGCCAAAGATATGTGCAGACTGTATTGTGGTGATAAATAGTTTCTCATCAGATAAAATAAGGTGTATCTATCTTCAGTAATAAAAATGATACAAGAAACTGTTATGTGGGAAATCAGTAATAAAACTTGAGAAGATGAAGATAAATGAAGTAAATATAAAGTAAAAGAACTGGTTCAAAGGGGCTTCACAGGTAGTCCTCAAAGGGCGAAATTGGTTTGGATGGAGACATTACTGAAAATTCCTCAAGGGTCATTCTGGACATATATCTTTTTAAGATTTTTCATCAATGATGTTAGCACCAAAAGTTGAGAGTATCCCAGCAAAATTAACTGGTGACACAAACTTGGGTTATATGTGCATATAGACAAAACTAGAAAACCGTAACTCAAGAAAGAGCTGGTAAGTGAAATTCAGCTGTACACACTGGTGTCACAAGGTATTTATGGGGACAAATAACACAAGGTTCTGGTCTAGGAGTAACTGGAAAGAGGATGAGAAGGTCCTGGATATATTAATTAATCATACCCTGTGATTATAAGCTGTCAGTCTGATTTACCCACAGGAAGGAAAAGCAATTCTGAAAGTCCAGTCCCCCTACTGCCAGTAGTGATGAAATCAGTGTGAATCACACAAAGTAGTAAGACACTATGTGTGGATCCACTCACCTGCAGGCAAGAAAACTAATTCAAACTGGAACAAGTGCATTGACAGACTTCTAAATAATCAGGAAGGGAGATGCTCTGACATGGTAAGAAGCCCAAAAGTTTAAGTTAAAAAACAAAGGTAAAAGGCTATCTGTCAGCAGGATAAACATTAAAGGGGAAAAACAGCTATTCAACACTTGTACAAGAATAAATGGGTATGCATTAGCTGTAGATAAAATCAGAAGAAAATTGCTACTTGGCAAAATGTAAACCACAACAGAATATATGGAGTTACAGGGATGGTATGTCTCTATTAAAATGTTGGGCTTAATGTTCTAGGATGCTGAAATGCAGTGTTTCTGCAATCGAAAGCTCTTGTGGTATTATCCATCTCTGGGCAGCCTACCGAAGGATTGGTCCTCCCCAACCAGGACAGAGGCAACTATTTTTAATTTCTGGTAACAACATCAGTTCCTCATGGGTAGATAATGCAACCTACCTGTAATTCCTTCTTGCATTAAGTACTCCCCATCCAGGAGGGACTGAGCTGGTGCCAGCACATAACAGGCCAGCAGTGGTTCCCCCAGTACGTGTATGTGTAAGTGTATGTCAGCAACCAGAAACTGCCACAGCATCTCACTTCCTCACCCTGCAGGAACTGAGCTGCTGCCAGCTGTTAGCATCATAGAATCACAGGATGGTTTGGGTAGGAAGGGACCTTTAAAGTAATCTAGTCTAACCCTCCTGGAATGAGGGAAGCGACATCTTCAACTAGATCGGGTTGCTCAGAGCCCCGTCCAACCTGACCTTGAATGGTTCCAGGGATGGGGCAGCGACCACCTCTCTGGGCAACCTGGGCCAGTGTCTCACCACCCTCAGCGTAAACAATTTCTTCCTTATATCTAGTCTGAATCTCCCCTCTTTTAGTTTAAAACCATTACCTCTTGTCCTATCACTACAGGCCCTTGTAAAAAGTCTGTCCCCATCTTTCCTATAAGCCCCCTTTAAGTACTGGCAGGCTGCTGTAAGGTCTGCCCAGAGCCTTCTCCTCCAGGCTGAACAACCCCAACTCTCTCAGCCTGTCCTCATGGGAAAGGTGCTCCATCCCCCTGATTATCCTCATGGCCCTCCTCTGGACCCGCTCCAACAGGTCCATGTCTTTCCTGTGCTGAGGACCTGTCATGGTTTAACCCCA
The DNA here is from genome assembly GCF_026419915.1 of Harpia harpyja. Classification (NCBI taxonomy): domain Eukaryota; kingdom Metazoa; phylum Chordata; class Aves; order Accipitriformes; family Accipitridae; genus Harpia; species Harpia harpyja. The sequence goes on along the minus strand of NC_068954.1, from coordinate 871,054 downwards.
GCCAGCAACTAAGCACCACGGAGCCGCTCACTCACTCCCCCCCCCACCCCAGTGGGATCGGGGATAAAATCAGGAAAAGTAGTAAAATGCATGGGTTGAGATAAGAACAGTTTAATAGAACAGAAAAGAAGAAACTAATAATGATAACACTAATAAAATGACAACAGCAATAATGAAAGGATTGGAATGTACAAATGATGCGCAGTGCAATTGCTCACCACCTGCCGATCGACACCCAGTTAGTCCCCGAGCAGCGATCCCTCACCCCCACTCCCCCCAGTTTATATAGTAGATGTGATGTCACATGGTATGGAATACCCTGTTGGCCAGTTTGGGTCAGCTGCCCTGGCTCTGTCCTGTGCCAACTCCTTGTGCCCCTCCAGCTTTCTCGCTGGCTGGGCATGAGAAGCTGAAAAATCCTTGACTTTAGTCTAAACACTACTTAGCAACAACTGAAAACATCAGTGTGTTATCAACATTCTTCACATACTGAACTCAAAACATAGCACTGTACTAGCTACTAGGAAGACAGTTAACTCTATCACAGCTGAAATCAGGACAGGACTCCAGGTGGGGTCTCACCCGATGGGAGCAGAGGGGCAGAATCCCCTCCCTCGACCTGCTGGCCACACTGCTTGGGATGCAGCCCAGGACACGGCTGGCTTTCTGGGCTGCCAGCGCACATTGCTCGGTCACATCCAGCTTTTCACCCACCAGTCCCCCCAGGTCCTTCTCTGCAGGGCTGCTCTCAATCCCTTCAGCCCCCAGCCTGTGTTAATACTGGGGGTTGCCCTGACCCAGGTGCAGGACCTTGCACTTGGCCTTGTTGAACCTCATGAGGTTCACATGGGCCCACTTCTGGAGCTCATCAAGGTCCCTCTGGATGGCACCCCCTCCCTCAGGTGTGTCAACCACAGCACTCAGCTTGGTGTCATCACTGGACTTTTATTTTCTTCTTGAGTTCTATTCTTCTCTTTTTTAATTCATGTAACTAATTAATTGCTATATCTTGTTAAATAAATAAATAAGACTCTAAACTTTTGTTAGCCCCATAGAACTCCCTTGTGACCCCTGGGAAGAACTAGGATGGGCACAACCCACAGTTATGAAACAGTGAAGCCTGAATTCTTAAGAGTCAAAGGTATAAATAAATAAAGCCAGGTCACCATCTGTTGTTTTTCTAGGTTTCAGAACTTCTCCCTACAGACCACATGGCAAACTGATTTTCCAAATGCTAATTTGGCTATACACTGGTAAGGCAACAGGGTGGTGTTATGAAGGGTGCATGTCCTCCACTGCATCTACTTTGGAGCCTACATCTTCTTAGTAAATGGTAGATACAGTCATAGAATCACAGAATCATTTAAGTTGGAAAGGACCCTTAAGATCATCGAGTCCAACCGTTAACCTAGCACTGCCAAGTCCACCACTAAACCATGTCCCTAAGCACCATGTCTACACATCTTTTAAATACCCCCAGGGATGGTGACTCAACTACTTCCCTGGGCAGCCTGTTCCAGTGCTTGACAACCCTTTCTGTGAAGAAATTTTTCTTAACATCCAATCTAAACCTTCCCTCACACAACTTGAGGCCGTTTCCTCTCATCCTATCACTTCTTACTTGGGAGAAGAGACCGAGACCCACCTCGCTACAACCTCCTTTCAGGTAGTTGTAGAGAGCAATAAAGCGTCCCCTCAACTGCCTCTTCTCCAGGCTGAACAACCCCAGTTCCCTCAGCCGCTCCTCACAGGACTTGTTCTCTAGACCCTAAGTCACTGCAAAGCAGAACATTTAAAACAGTTCCATCACATCAGACATAAAAGCAAGGGTGATTATGCACTGAAATAAACTTGAAGTCTGGGAATCTCTGTCTCCCACTGTCCTTAAATCACAATGGGATGACTTTCTAGATGATAAGCTTTAGCCAGTTAGTGGCAACTGGGCAATGCAATGAGAGTCTAGTGAAAAAGCAAGAATTATGGGCCAGAAAAAAAAAGTTATCACTGGAAATAAGAAATATTTTATGAAAAAAAAGACCAGAGAATAAGGTACAAGAAATGCAAGGATACAAAGTGAAAAGTTCAGTTCTTGCTACTATGGAAAGACATGGAAGTAAACATTCCTTACTTTACAATGCTGTCTCAGTTTCTCCATCTTATGGGAAGGGGCAGTTTTCAAAGGTCCATCTAACAGTGCTGCAAGGCTCTTCCATTATTCTCTCTATAATGCAGAATAAGTACTTAGAAAGGCAGACTTCTGTTATCATGCAGTGGAACGCCCTGTTGCACCAAAAACCTCACTACCATTGCCTCTAGCTGGTTATATCCGATGAGTACTTACTTCCTAAGAGCTCCGTACCTTCTCATGCCTGTTTTCTTCCAGCTCTCAAAACACCTCCTCAGTAATGAGTCAGCTGTGGTTAAGTTCTGTGCCCTGGGAGGGAGCTATACAAAGGATGTCCTATTAAACTTAATTGTTTCACCTGTATTTTAACAGAATCTGCTTCAATTTTACAATCAACATCTGGCTTGTTTTGTTCTCTGCCAAATTGCAATAAAAAAACTTGTAAGTGAAAGAAAAGCTGCAGAATCTGTTTCTAAATATAGATAAGGAGCACGCTTATGGCTCAAGCAAGGTAATTATCTTGTCATGCTGAAGAGGAACAAAAAAGGAGATTGTTTCTGTCTCCTGAGCTCAGCTTCTGCTTTATCTCAGTTACCATGTTGGCTGCTAACTGGGAATACCTGTGAGATGTAAGAGCAGCTTGTGACATGCAGTTAACTGCTTAACAACAAATACTGGCTGCTAAGCCAACAGCTGGAGACACATATATACAGGGGCTATAAGGACCTCCTTTGGTACTTCAGATAGCTGCTGAAGTGCAAAATTTTACATTAATTTAAAATTCTGAAACGTTCATGTAAATAAAAATAGAAGGATAGTAAAAACATTATTCCAGTTTCTCAATCAGAACATTGTCAACCTCACCTTTTTAGTTATACTTGTTTGGGACTGAGCTATGTTCTCTTTACAACCATGTACAGCATAACTTCACGTAAAAGTTGAGGAAAGTTGGCCTAAGAATTTAAGCTCAGAGCCTTCTGACTTCTGAACACTTCTTTAGATGGTGCTGTGTGCCAAAAGATCATGTACAAACAACAGCACAGGCACTTGATTTGTGTGGGACGTTCACAATGGACTTTTGTTGCTACTTAAGAAAAAAAGGAAAAATAAGGAAGGGCAAATGTAGCAGCCTGGCTGTGGAAGATAATCAGCTAATAGCTCAAAATTAACAATGATACAAGAAATGAGCAGAAAAAAAAAAAGTGAAGATTATAGTGTTACAAAGTGTAGATCAGTCTTATATGATGTGTTACAAACCATGTAGAAGAAGTAACAAGAGTTACCACCATTTTGCAGATAAAATACCAGGATCAGTGAAAAGACAAATATGACACTGAGGCTGAGGGCATGAGCGTCAAAAGAATTCATAAATGTGTAAATGTGCACACTGTAATGGTGAAAGATATGGAGCAAAACCATGCTATACAAGTAGAAATTAATTAAAATCAAGGTATTGCTAAAATATAAAACACTGGAAGCCATCAACAGTGAAGATGCATGTTTAAGATTTGACAAAGAATTAACACCTAACTCCTACATGAATGAAGAGGTAAGAAGAGAAAAATGGATGAACAAAGAAATGGAGAACTAGAGAGAATGGGGAATTGACAGAACAGACAAGTTCTGCTCTGTACTTCATAAAACATTTACTAGGAGCATCAGACCAAACAGTCTTGTCTTTACCTTCCATATTATTCAGGAATCCAACAAAGGAATACAGACCACAATGTAGACTGGGACCCACACAAACAGTGTAGAGAAGTTTCTTTTTAAAATTAAAAAAAAAATACTGAGTGCTTTTTTCTTTACTTAGACCTAGTAATCAGCTATAATTTCTAACAAAAATGGGACACAGCATAAAATGAAAAGTGAGCCAGTATTCAAAGAGGAAATTCAGTTTTCATCTGGAGAAATTAAATAAAAGTTATGAAAGGAATTCAGAAAGTTTAAACTATTTGAGACCAACACCATGAAAGAATGTCAAATAGATGAGTCCAGGTTGAGGAAAACATTTCAAAGTATGGATGCTTAATGACAAGAAAAGTTAATGGAAGGAGGCATAATCAGTTGGCAGGCAGTTACCACCTCAGAAGTATGTAAGAAATGAGGACCCAAGTAAGCTGAGTAGCCTATAATACCATATAATCACTGGGCATTTTAATAGGCCGCGGTCAGTCAAGCATCCAAATACTCAGCTGGACTTGGCAGCGGCTGTGCTCATACAGTCCTAGGGGATGAGGTCTGTGTCTTCTGTCTTGTAAGAGCACTGAACCCCTTGCTGATGCTTAAGAGCTCCTAATTACACAGTAATCACCATGTTCAGTCAAACAAAGCCACCAATTTGGCACATACCAGCAAACTGGCAAGCCAGGATGTTATACATGTTTATAGGGTGCTGGGTGGTATATCTATTTTAAAATAGAGAATAAAGAAAAAAAAAACTGAGAAAAGGTTGGTTTAAGCCATCTGGAAGAAGAATTAAACTCTGCACTGTCAAATCTGTGGATGACAGAAAAATGATTTAGAGCTCCTTACCTGCAGAGGCTATAAAAACCTACAGAATTACCTTGAAATTAGCCATCAGTAAGATTAATTTTTAGAATTTTTCACATAAATAACTATAAATAAGTAAATGTAACTAGTACTAGTACATTTAGGCATACCTGTGCAGAATGCAGTGCATGGCTCTGATCAGCCACAACCAAGAACAGTGAATTCATAGTGCAACAGGGTCCATGAAAGCTTTTCAGTCTAACCAGGGGAACAGAGAATCTGCCATTGACAGAAACTAAACAAAATGAGGGTAGATCTTATTGCTCTTCATAAACAAAAACAACAACAAAAAAGAGATAAATAACTACTGGAACTAAAGAAACACTGGCATAGGATTGGAGTGCTCTGAACAGTGAATAAATCTGAATCAAAATTAGAAAATGGCTTCCATTTGCACAAAAGTAGCATTTTGGAACATCTTCCAACAGATAGGCAGGTGGAAAATCTAACAGGTTTTAAACCCTATAAATTTATGAAGTGAATTATAGACACGTTGCTAGTGACATCAAGGAGCTGTTCTTGATCCAATAGATTCTTTCCAGTTCTACGTTTCTAATCATTAAATACACTTTGTGCACTATGTCACATTTGGAGATGTCATATAAATAAAAGGGTCCAACTCACCCAGTGGTGGAATGTGCTGCTTTTGAGTCACCACTTACCAACATCTTTCTTCACCATTCATTTCACCACAAGTTTAACAGAAAGGCATTTTTCAGTCAATGACTGAACCAAAACCAAGTATCTGCTGAAGATCTTAAATTCACAGCTTATCTTCTGAAACATCTTATCTCTGTTTCAAGACATGAGAAGCTGCAAATGAAATTTTGCCACACTTTGCCACTTTGCTAAGAAAGCAACAGTTGTAAAAGGGGAAGGACATAAAATATTGTGCCACTGTCTCTTCCATGCCAACCTCCCCCCCCCCATTTTTTCCATATTTTGCACAATTTATCTTTGAGAAAACATTTGCCCTTGAAATGGCTCTGGTTTGAGTTTGCTGCCTCAGCATTACTTGAGATTTCACTGCTGATTACTCACAGTGTTGTAGTGGGCAGCTCCGACTGCCCCCCTTGTCTTGTTTCTCTGTGGTTCTTTTAGACAGAAGCCTTATTACTCTTGTACTGCTGAGAAAAACCACACAGAAGACAAATATAGCCTGTGGAAAATACTTCTTTTTACTTCAGAATAATGGAAAAAGTAAGCTATTTACATTGCTATGCGACTTCTATTATTACTGACGTTGCAAATCCTTCACCCCTTCTCCATACAAAGCTTAACCAACTTCAATGCTTTTTTCTGTTTTTATTTTTTCTTCACCTCTACTAAATTTGGTTTAGCCCTCTCCCATCACACCTACTGAAAACCTTTTCCTATCTTGCCTGAAGCTGGTCCAAAACACAGCTTCTTAAATTGTAAGTGTAAGGAAACCGAACTGAATAGTCCTAATAGGTATTTTGTTTTTAAAATTCCATTTAGTGCTGAATATTTAGTAATGGAAAATAAAATGAACAGCTGATTCTCTGCTGGAGGTCTCTAAATACAGAGACTTGTAAATTGAAGTTATGGTAATGTTCCAAAACGTGCTGGGACACTGAATTTGAGCAAAGAGGTACCGATGTATTTTATATTCTGATTCCCCTTCAGATCCGTGCTGAGCCATTTTTAAAGCAAAAGCAGGAAAAGCGTAGTAGCAGCAGTCAGCACAGACAAATGCATGTATGTACAATCAACGGCACACACACAGCCGCAACACAGGGCAGGTGGCAGTGGTGTATAAGAAGATGTAGGATTTGTTTCAGACAAATACCATACTTGAGAAAAAGGAAATCGTAATACTGGACTGCATAAAGAGAAGTATTATTTGTGAGTCTGGTGAAGTGGTTCTTTCCTGAGCACTGTATCAGGATGGCACTGACCCTGAGTACTGTATCTTGGTTTGGGAACCAAAGTTCAAGGATGAGTGGGCTGACTGGACAAGAGTCCAGAGAAGAGCAACTGAATACTTCTGCATAGAAAACATGCCCTACAAGGAGGGCTGCTGTTTAAACGTGAGAAGAGAAAGCTTAAGGAACATCACAGCAATCAATCTAGAAATAACTGTAAAGAGGAAGGGAGTCAAGTTGCTCAATATCCAGTGGAGGAAGGACAGGTAGTAGCGCACAAATAACTCTCTAATGGTAAGGCTAATTTCACACTGCAATAGATCACCTAGGGAGATTATGAATATTCCATTGCCAGAAGTGTTTTAAGTCAGGCTTGACAAGCATGTGTTGTGGGCACACGTTCCATGTTACGAGACAAACGTGATGGGCGTGTTTGTCTTTCCACAGGACAGAAAGAGGTCCATTCAAGACTTACTTTCTGTGCACCAAGAACACTATATTCCAAGCAAGTAGGATGCTCTTCTACTAGAACACAAAAATAAAGAATATTATAAACCTTCTACACCTACAATCATCTACTTTTGGGGTTTTTTTTGCTCCTCTTAATGTCTTTGCAACAGCCACAAAATGCAAATTCAATCTTGTGCTCAGATCTGAGGTGACATCACCTGAGGTTTCCTTTCATTTTTGTGTTTTGTTCACAATTGGATGAAATGACGTATGATGACACTGAAGCTGAAAATCTCAACAAGAAGGCAAATATTTCCTATGCCAGATTTCATGTTATTTTTAAACTAGTACCACTACTCTGGAATGCTAAGTACATTCTTCTGACAAAAACTTCTGTCAGAATTGTATCATCAAACCATACTCCTACAGAAGAATGTCTTCAGCCTCTTCGGCTTTTTTATGTAGCTGCTTCTGCAACCCAAAGAGGAACACTGTGGGCTTGCAAGAGCTGTTTGCTATTGCCAGCTCCAATCTACTTATTCAACATTTAAAGAAAATGACATTTTGAATTAAGAAGTATCTGTAGGGTTTTACTCTCCTCTTGATGCACGCATCCATTGCCCACAAATACAAGGAGAATTTTTATCTATACAAACTGAAGGGAAAATCCATCTTTTTACTATCTTAGCTTCTATATGCGGGTATTTTTAAGCTGTAACAATGCAAAGCAGTTGAAAATGGCAGTGGGGCATTTCTAAGCATTGGTACTTTCTTCATATTTATTTCTTGAGTGGCATTTTCTGTCTCTCAGATTTGAACCAGTAAGCTAGTACATACATGTGAGGTAAACAGGTTCTCCAAATACTTGTTATCGCTGGTCCAGAAAACAAAGTAGCAGCGTCAGGAAAAAGCAATTTACTGGAAAAATTTAAATTTTACATTGGTGATGACAGATTTAATTCTCAGTCATATAGGATATTTTTAAATGCATTTCACTAAGTGTAAATGATAATGCCAGATTCCATTTACTCCAGGTTGCCAGCACCTTTCACAGAGGAAAACAAGGAAATACGTTTGTAGTTAACTACTACATGTATGCCCGGGACAGATTCTGCACATGCTGAGGCTACCAAGTGTCTGATTTCCCTAGACATCGCAAAAGAACACTGTAACACTATATATTATGTCACTACTCAGAACTGACAATTTAATCTAATTTTCTGGCACTACACTTAAAAATGGGAATATGTTCTTGTTCCTATTTTTTCCTAAGGAAGCAGGAAATGAGATTTCATTATAAGAACATGAAACAGAAAGATATGTCAACTGGGAAACAATATCTCCTTCAATTATGAATGAGAAATGACCAAACTGCTTTATTATTGAAAGAAGACAGAGGTTTTTTTAAGAAAAATCCATCAGCCAAAAGAGACATAATCATTTTCTAACAAAATGCTAAAGAGTTACAAATGCCATTAACAGCTGCTCCCCTTCTCTATTAGTTTTATTCAAGTTTTAAATTTAAATATGTAATTTAAATAAACCAGAATCTCTGAAGAGAGAAAACTATTTTAAAAACAAACTGAAACAGTCTGATCTAACTTTAAAGCTGTCTCTATGGATCTGGTCCTCAACTGAGTAATGGCTTGGAGCAGCATGACCTCCAGCGGTCCCTTCTCACCTAAATTACGCTATGGCTCGTTGAATGTAAAGACTGTAGAGCAGCATACCCGAGTCCAAATGCAGTCAGAGGTTCACAGGATAATTCAGGCTGAAACGGACGTTGGGAGGTCTCCGGTCCAACCTCCTGCTCAGAACAGGGGCAGCTTGGCCTCCACCAGGTTGCCCAGGGCTCTGGCCAGCCCAGGTTGGTTGGAGATGACACAACCTCTCTGGGCCCCCGCTCCACTGCTGGACTGTCCTCATAGGAATAATGTTTTTCCTTATGTCCCCTCTGACTGAGACTCATTTTCTCTCATCCTTGTGTGATGCACCACTGTGACACACCTGGCTACATCTTCCTGACACCCTCCCTGTAGGAGCAGGGTGGTGGCTATCGGGTCCCCTTCAGCCTTTTCTTCTCCAGCCCGAACAAGCCCCGGGTCCCTCAGCCTCTCCTCCCAGGGCAAGCGCTGCAGTCCCCTGAGCAGCTTGGTGGCCCTCAGCTGAGCTTGCTCCTGGTTTTTATGTCCTCCTTGTATTAGAGGCCCTGGTCAGTAAGGGTACTGCCTGCACTGTCTAGCTTGTCTCCCCTTGTCGAGCAGCTGGGCACTGCTGTCCCTGACCACTGGGTCCAAATACAAAGTGATGACTTTCTTCAAGCTCAGGTGGTACAATTCTTGGGCTTCACTGTCTCAATCCACTTTAAAAGCAAGAGTATTTCTTTTCAAATGCCGTCACTTCATGGGACTGAATGTAGCAGTGCACAATGCAATGTTTTACAGAGCACTGCAATTAATTGCAGGTAGTCGATGTTGAAATTCAACACAGCAAGGAAAAAAAAGAATAGATCTATTGATTTGGGTTATCACAATTCAGGAGCCATGACTGTACCTGCTGCACTCCTTAAGAAATTGTTACCTCTAAGGGTGAGGCTGCGGAGTGCACTAGCTGCTGATACCATGACAGCAACATGAGATGGGATTCATTGGCCTTAACTTTGACATCTGTAATTTAGATGTCTAAATCTGAACAAGTTATGATTTCCCTTATAGTCAATGCAGGCAGACAGACAGAATTCAGAGGGCAAGTCATGTCACCATAAGACAGGTGCTTAAGGCAGGTCATATAAACTGCTGTCCGAAGGTACCTATTTACTCGACTGTGAAGGGCTTTCCAGGGTGTTGGGATCAGACTTATTTATCTCATTTTTAGATTTCTCAAGTCAGATGATACAAATCCCACTCAGGGAGCTAGATTCACAAAAAAGATACAGGCATCTAAATGTCTCTTTATTCACCAAAGACCATCAAGAGGACACTGTTAACACTCAGAAAACCCCCATATAGCCCTGCAGGTGCTTAAATTTTTACCATATATGATGGAATAATTTCTTTCTAATCCATGTTAAAAAGTGGCTCCTGGTCCCCAGACAAAGCAGAAGAAAATGCTTTGTGTCCATAGTGGCCTAAGTCTAAGATCCTACAGAGCAAATCAGCTGGGGTGCTCTGGAGCATGATAGCGGTTGCTTTAGCCCTTGTACCTCCATAACACAAGCCTCTCTTGCATCACTATTAATACCCTCAGCTCATTTTCTTGAGACTACATTAGTATACTCTACATAAGGCAGTACCCTCTCTGCACACTTTCCGCTGCTGTTTTTCTTTAGCTGCATAAATATCCCGTGTGCTATTGCTGCAGTTCCTCCTTTTTTTTTTCCTCTAGAATAGCTTGGAGAGGCTGTGACCTAGAATGGAGCAATACTGGGCAGATGGATGTTGGCATCTTGGAGGCAACTGTACTGCAAAACCACGAGGGAATGGAAAGAGTTTTGTGCAAACCATGTCCATTAATCTCCCCTCCCAGGCAGTGACTTTGGTTTGGGTCACAGCCCAGGCTTGGTTTCCCCTTTGTCAAGGAAAGGTTTTAAGCCAAGGGACTAACTACACACTAGCTTGACTATATTGTCCTATTTACGCTGAGCAACCCACAGCACTTCAGAAGGGAAGAGACCAGTCTGTTCTGCCTCTGCCAGGAGCTCGTGCCCACTCAAGGAGGACTGAGGGAGCCAGCTGATGTCAGTGTGAGGCCATGTCTGAAAGGTCATGGTGATCAGGGGATCTTCCTGAGGACTGGGCAAAAGCAAATGTCACTTCTGTCATCAGGAAGGGCAAGGCAGATCCAGCCTCACCTCAGTCCCTGGGGAAGTGATGTAGCAAGTTAGTCTGGAAACCATTTTGAAACATATGAAGGGCAAGAAGGTGATTAGGAGTAGTCAGTGAAGACAAAATCATGCCTGACCAACATTTTAGCCTTCTGCAGTGAAATGACCAACCTGCTAGCCATCTATGATGAGGGAAGAACAGTGGATGTTTACCTGGGCTTTAGCGCAGCTTTTCAAACTCTCTCTTATAACATACTCGTAGAGAAACTGGTGAAGTACAAACTAGATAAGGGGACAATGAGGTGGACTGAACACCGGCTGAACTGCCAGGCTCAGCAGGTTATGATCAGTGGCACAAAGTCCAGTCGGAGGCCAGTCACTAGTGGTGTTCCCTGGGTCTTGGTACTGGGTTCAGGCGTTTAACATCTTCATTAATGATCTAAATGATGGGACAATGTACAACCTCAGCAAGTCTGCAGAGGATACAAAACTGGGAGGAGTGGTTGATCCTCCAGATGATTGTGCCGCCATTTACAGGGGCCTCGACAGGCTGGAAAAATGGGCATAGAGGAACCTCGTCAGGTTCAAAGGTAAATGCCAAGTCCTGCACTCAGGAGGGACAACCCCACATACCAGTATGGGCTGGTGGACAACTGGCTGGAAGACAACTTGAAAGAAAAGAACCTGGGGTCCTGGTGGCCAGCAGCATGCCCTTGGGACAAAGGAGGTCAACAGCATCCCGGGCTGCATTAAGCAGAGTGTCACCAGCAGATTGAGAGAGGTGATCCTTCCCCTCTCTCAGCACTGGTGAGGTCACAGCTCGCGCAGTGTGTTCAGCTCTGGGCTCCCCAGTACAGGAAAGACCTGGACTTACTAGTGTCAGTCCAGTGAAAAGCTGCAAGATAATTAAGGCATTGTCATAGAATGAGAGGTTACAATCGCTGTGCACACCCGGCAAAAAGCCTCCAGTAAGTCACTCTGCATCGAGTGAATTCAGCAGCTGCGTTTGGACTAGCGAGTGAAACCTGCCCGAGGGTTATTCAGAGGCATGAGACCGTATGGCACAGAATGGGCTGCAGCCAGACTACTAAAACCTCTCAGACTGCACAAAATGGTGATTCTATCCAAACTGGCTACCAGGAATGGCTCCTATCCCATGCAAGATGCCCAGAATTGCCTGGAGGATGTTTGGGAGAATAGTAACTGGGCTGAAGCTTATATATACACACTAAAATACATTGGTTGCTTAACTGTTTCAACAGTTAAACAGTACCATCAAATTCCAGTGCCAATGCTTACATCCTGCTGCTACTTAATTTACTAGTATAGATGCAGTCAGCAAAAACAACCCTCCACACCACCTCTGCCGAATCTGGTTCCACTGCTGCTAGCGGGCCTGACTCCAGAATTTGGGAAAAAAACATGTACTATCATTTGCACATATATAGCTCGGAATGAACATTAACGCAGCACTAGCTAGAACACCTAAGCAGCACTTTTTTCCTCTCATTTTCCTACTCCCTCATGACAAAGTATCTCCCTCCCACACAGGCAAAATGTTAGTAGTCCCTCCTCTCCACACACAGTGTAGGAATCCTGTTCCTTTCCCACAGGCACAGAAAACATTTTGCAGAAGGAACCATGGCATTTCCACACAGGGAGACTGATGAGAGGGAGACTGCATGCACAGCCTGAAACAGATGCCTGTCCTGTCCCATCTTCCTCAGAAAACACTCACGTACTAGTCATTGCTGTGACTGTTTGTACTACTATTGGTTGCCAGCAAGCCAGGCTGTAACATAGCTGATTGCTATGCAATAGCGTTATCCAGCCAGACACAGATGGTCAAGGAATGGAGCAGGGGAGACTGTCATTTGAAAAACTTGCCATTCCTCTGGTGGGGGAAGCTGTAAGACACAGCAGGGTGCTTTTAGAAGACTCCCTTGGTGTACAAGCGACACATCCTTGAAGTGCACAGTTCCTTACAAGCCAAAGCTGCCCTCCCAGCCCATGAAGGGTGTTGAAGGTATAGTCACAGCGAGATATACTGACAGAGCTAAAGCACTACACCAGCGTCTGACCTTCAGCGGAGGATCCTGCAGACTGCTTTGGCGATGCCTCCTGAGGGGCTGGCTGTGGGCTGACCGGTGCAGGTTCCATCCCTCACCCTTACCTCCTTCCCTGGCCCTTTTCTGACGCAGGGCCCCAGCCCAATCCTGAAACTCACCAACGCTCCTGTGGATGAAAGCAGGCCACAGCTCAGCACACAGGAGCACATGCTGAGCGGCACCGGACCGACTGGTTCTGTGGGGCTTTGATACACAAATATATATATATACGCACAAACACCGCACTTTGCTTTCTGGAGCCACAGCAACACCACGGAGCGCTCTACCAGAGCCCACCCGTGCCGGGCCTCCCCCTGTCCCACTGACAGGTCGCCCTCAGGCTCAGACACGGGTTTCCACAGTTACCTCCGGGCGCTTCAACGGTTTATAAGAAACCGCCTCTCCGCTCCGCACCGCTCCACAGGCACCGCAGCCGGCCCCCCGCTCCTGTCAGGGCAGCCCGGGGCCGCGGCCGTCTCCTCAGCCGCGCGCACTGCGCCTGCGCGCTGCCGCCGCGCCCGGAGAGGGGACGCTCCGAGAAGCCGGCGGCGCGCGCCGCGGCGGCGACGGGAGCGCGCGGCGAGGCGGAGCTGGCCCTCTGATTGGCTGGGGAGCACGAGCGCTCCGGTAGGCGGGGGCTGGCGCAAGGAGAGAGCGCGCTGGCGGCGCACGGCCTCGGCCGCCGATTGGCTGAGGGAACGGGGGAGCGCGCGGGGCGGGGCGAGGCTGGGGGGGGGGGGGAGCGCACGCACGTCCGCCGGCGGAGCAGCGTCTGCTTCGTGATTGGCGGCCAGGCGGCGTCGCGCGGAGCGGGAGGGGCGGCTGCGGTTGCTGATTGGCTGACGGCGGCGGAGGACGGGGGGAGGGGGTGAGGCGAGGGCGGGCTCAGATTGGCGGGAGTGCGCGCGCCCCTGCGGAGGCGTGCTCGGATTGGCTGGGCGCCGCGAGGCGGCCGGGGACCGTTGGAGCGGGGAGGCTGAGGTGTTTGGCCGCCCGTGCCCGCGGAGCCGCCGGCGGCCGCCGGAGCCCGGAGCCCCCGAAGCCCGGACGGTGCGTCCCGCACCCGGGCAGCCCCGGGACACCCCCCCTCACCCCGACCGCCGTCCCCGGGAGAGGTGCGTGCTCGGGCGGGACGGAGGCAGGCGCTGGCGGGGCCGTAGGCGGGCCCGCTGCGAGCTCCGCTGCTGCCCGCGGGGTGGGAGGGTGCGGGGCCTTGTAGGGAGGGGGGTGCCCCTGTCTCCGCCGCTGCCCGGGCAGGGTGCAGGGGCCGGCCGGCCGGCCGGCCGGCGGGCAGGCCCGGGACGCGCCCCTCCTGCCCGCAAGGTCTCGGCGGTAGCGCCAAGCCGGAGCCCCTCGCCTCAGCCCCGGGAGCTGCGGGTGCGGTGGTGGGGTTTGCCGGGCTCCGGGCCTGGCGCGGAGGAAATGCTGAGCGGAGCGCCCTGCGGGAAGTCTTGGGAGGGAGGAGAGGGTGCGCTGCCGCGTCGGGTGCTCCTAAACGGGCCCCGGATACCTTGGAGAGAGCCTGGCAGGTTTACCTGCCCCGCGCTCCGTCGCCGCTGCTCTCTTTGTGGAGGCTCTTGGCTGGCAGCGGGAACGGTCCTGGCACCCAAGTGGTTTTGGCTGTGTCTTCTTGTTTCATCTTGTAGCAGACAGATGCTCGCATAGACGCAGAATCTGCAGGCTTTGCTTTTTTGTAATTAGCAGGAGACACAATCAGGGCAAAAGTAGCATAATCATAGTTGTATGCAAAATGGGGGGGGGGTGTTATTTTTCTGTGGAAAACCACATCTTTCTTGGAAAAAAAAAAACTTGGTTTTTTTCCCCCCATCTTTTTAGATTGTCTTTAAACGTTTGAAGAAGGAACTGAGCCCAGGAAAGTGGAAGTTGCCCTGAGAGACTTCTCAGTGTAATTCAGGTAATGTGATCTGTTGTGACTACCTGTGGTATGGAACTTAAAAACTTGTGTTATGTAACCGATTGCAGTTACCTGTTTGTTCACACTCACATAACTTGCATAGAAATTTTTCATTTATGGCAAACTTCTGGTATGAAGTAGTGATTTCTGCATTTCATGTGAGGTATTGGACATGTAAAAAGTATTCCTATGTGAGATGGTGAGATGCAATCCTGTAGTTAAAAAAACCCACACAGTTATATTACTTGTGCAGCAGTTCCCTTAGCTGGGGAAGGTGAAGCTGATGGATTTCCTTATGAGACCTAGGAGAATAGTCAGTTCACATCGTGTTTCCAGCAACGTCATTCCTCTGACCCTTAAATTCTTGCTATGCTTTCATCTGTCCAATATGCTACTCCAGAGGTAGTTTGCTTAGGTCGTTGCCTTGACTGTATTGTCCTATTTAAATCCTCTTTGGGTTTCTGCTTCTTATCATTATCATACATAGGATTCTTGTCTTTATTTTATAGCTGTTTGATGATTTATCCCCAATCTGCTGCTGAGGTCGTCTTCAGTAACAAGAAGGGAACTCCCCACTCTGGTGTTTGGGATGCCAGAGTTTGTTGCCTACTTGTTACACGATCTCATGTTTAAGAGGGCACATCCAGTAGACCTCTGTATAAGTGCCTTGTGACACCCCACCTCCCCCCCTACCTTGTTCATTAAAGTTTTTGTTGTGATGAATACAGAAGAGCCATGACAGCATTTAGACTGCTGGCAGGCTGATCAGTGTTGTCTCAAACTCCCTGTTTGTTTGCAGCAGAGAGCTTTTTGTCTTAGGCTGTATGTTACTTAGAATGGTGAATTCCTTTATATGTTGTCTGTATTGCAGCTAATATATTCAGGCTTCTGGTTTATCACAGAACCTAGAGGTTTCAATAATAATATAAATTCTAAAAAGTTAAGTGATGGATGCTATGGAAAACTTGGGAAGAAACCGTAATGCAAGAACAAGGGCTTTTGCAATATCATAAAGTGTTGATAAAAAGACATAATTTTTCCATCAGTTTAATTATAATACGCACTCAGTACCACAGGGTGGCATTAGGAGTGACAACTTACAATTCTTTGTAGCTGTGGTCGTACGTTATCTATGGTATGTTCTGCAAGCTGACAGTTTTTGAAGAGGGAGAAAAATCAAGTCTTGAAGTTTAAACCAATGTCTTGGGGATTAGTTGGCACATTAACCAGAGTGCACAGCACATACTCTCTCTGCATACTTCAGAGAGTCTGGCTTCATGTGGCTGGCCCCTCACAAGCTTTTATAGAACCTAAATGATGTATTCAAATGAGGCACTTTTTGCAAATAATTTCCTAGAACTTCTTTTAAAAGGTAAGGTCAATAATTCCCTTAGTTCAGACATGGTAGTCTGTAGTATTGACGCTACCATTGTAGTTACAGAATACATCACCTGATAGAAATGAAGTCAATTTCCCAGCAGGTGTGAAGGATTGGCTTTCAGCGTTCCAATCACAGCACAGCCTGATTCTCTCGCCATTATCTATCACTGCTACTTTTTTTTTTTTTTTTACTTTGTGGTTTCAGGGTTATGTTATCTGGTGATAAGGATTTGAATTCATAATATTTGTATTGAGTTAATATTTCTTCCCCCCCCCTTGAGTACCAGGGAGAAGAAATCATGATTGTATGGTGTATGTTTGGTTTAGTGTTTAAACAGGTTTCTACTGATAAACTGTGGCTGAACTTAAATAGTTTCGTGGGTCTTTTCCAGCCCTGTGGCCTTTCAAGGGCTACTAGAAGGAATGAAAGTATTTTAACCTCTCAGCTGTGCTTAAGTAATACAGATTTATAAAAATACCACTGAAGACTTTTAGGCAACCTAAATCTGGAAGAAATGGTAGGAGATCTTATAATGTGATATCTGTTGTGGAATTTTATTTGGCCAGTTGTATCTCTTTGGAAAGGAATGCAATTATGACAGCAATCTTTTTAAAAGATTGGTTGTATTATGTGTGTGTATTATAGCTACAAAACACTTAAAATCGTAATAACTCTACTGTAAGCAGTTACTGACTGACTGCAAGTGTGAGGTATTTTTTAGTCTTTATCAGTCTTGCTGCTTTCATGTGCAGCTTTTTACTTCATTTAAGTGGTGGAGGAGTGAAGAGGGTATTTTGCTGTAAAGCAAACAGGGAGCCTAGTCCCTAACTTAAATTTTTTTAAAAACAGGAAAAGTGACAAAGGTGAGGGATAAAAGCTCTTAGTTTTACAGAAGACAATGGCAACCGTGATCAACTAGTTTTACATTTGGCTTATTTTGTTTTTCCTTTCTTAAAGAAAAAATTTCATTTCTGTCCATAGTTGGTCAGATATTTGGAATGTTGTTGGATCACAGATGATTGGAAAAGAAGCTGACAGAGTTCTGCATGTGTTACAGCTGCGTATGTGGGAACAGCAATAGAAGACCATGCAGAGCTGAATGTTAAGGACTGAATATTCTAAAAGGCATTTTTTGAATATAGTCTGCAAAGAGAAGTTAGATAGGAGGCAGGGAAGGGAGGAAGTTTCCAGCTCTACTATAATGTATTCTGTGTTACTGCTTGTAGGTCAGTTTTTTATAACAGCAGAATAGACTTTGAGAAGAAACTTATGGCAACAGTAAACATTAAGAAAATTTGATTGGGTAGTAGTATCAGTTAACTTGCTATATGATTGTGATCCTGCAGGTTGTATAGCAGAGCAGACAGCAAATTATTTGGAAGTAGGTGTGCTATGAAGTATGCATGTTAAAGTGTTTCTGGCCCTGGTTTCCTAGTGGATGCAACCAAAATACGGTTTGGTTTTTTGGGGGTGTTTTTTTGGTTTGGTTTTTTTTTTTTTTTTAAATAGCAATATGGGCAAGCCTGCAAGTCTCGAGAGGCTTAACTAGGATTGCACAGTGGAGCAACCTAGCTGTGTGGGCATGGCAGAGTTATGCCTAGGGAGAGAAGTGCTTTGGGGACAGGCAGAATGCCACATAAAAAGCACAACAGTCTTCTTTGTGTTTGTTTATGTATATTAAATTTCTTTTGCAGTGCTTATGGAATCTTATCTTTTAATTATTTTAAGTTACTCTTTTAATAGACCGGTCACATCAAAGTAAATACTAAGGCAGTAGGGAGGCAATGGTGGTTTTGACAACTAGTTTGGGTGCAGCCAGATTTTTGAAGAAAGTATTGTACATTTCTGGCAGCTCAGACAAAATTAAGGTTACCTGGGACTATATGTGTGTTCACTTTCCCATTGACTGTGCCAAATGGCAGATATACTTTTAAATTTAATGTAAATTCCTTATTCTATACTCTTATGCCCTTTTAAGAATGTCTAACACTTCTCAAAAAAATATGACTTTGTAGACTTGTGAAGTCAGTGAGGATGTTTTTACATTTTAAATTAATGTAGGAGATAAAATTATCATTGTGTGAATAATCAAGCTTGGGTAAGCTTTCTTTCCTAATTCAGTTGTGATAGTAGTTCATGTTTCCAGGTGTTTGTCACTACCCCTTTGACTGGAATTTACCATTTCTACAGGTGTGCCAAAGGAGCAGTTTCTGTGAACTTTTTCTGATGTGCTGAAACTTTTAATCTAAGGTGATTACATCTGAAGTGAGGTGGGAAGGGAAGGTCTTGCTTGGATTACTATTGATTGGTGAAGATGGTAGCAGGTGATAGAGAACTAGAGGTGATGACACATACTGAAAATGGTATTATCTTCTACTGATGTGGATGGATTGGGAGGAGAGTAGTGATTATGCTTAATACTGTCATCTGCCAGCCCGAGATCAGAGTTTGTCTGCATTCTGTCAGTCTTCACTTATGTATGTTATCCTGCTGGTGGTGCATTCCTTACTCTGTTGATGCTCAATCTGTTAATCTAGGTTAATAGAGAACAGGGCAAAAATGTAACTCAAAACATTTCCTAATAAATATTTCATTTTGGTGAAGAGGCAATTTTAGAATTCTCTCTTGTGGTCTAGTAAGCAGTTCTGAGAACCTGCAGAATAAAATGGCTAGAAAGGGTTTTGTAAGATTCACACTGGAAAATCTGGGAAACACAGACTGCACAGAAATCCCCTCCAGTGTTATAAAGAAGATGAGTCTTCCCTTCCTCAGAGGAAGAGGTAAGCTATTAATTAGGATATTTCCAACTTCTTACTCCTTGAAAATCATGGTGTAATGTTTCATTTATCTAACATTAACACTGCTTTATTTTAAGGAAACAATTTTAACTGCTAAATTTGCTTGTGTTTGCAGGCTCGTGGTAAATCTTACATATAGATGTTACTTTTAACTTCAGCCTTAAAATCAACAGGGCAAGTTGTAAAAACCCACTTCTATTCCTCAGGCTTTTGGGCAATGAAGAAAAATAAGAGTTTGTGATGGCTCTGCAGTTATTCAAGAAAAGCATTTTTGTATTCTAAACACTTTGTGTCCTGACTTCTATCCATCCTCTCTTTAGTTTGCTGGAAGACAAATCTGACTGTGCAATACGTGTTTAAACACACAGTGTTGTTCTTAATAGCTTTCAGTTTTCCTATTCTCCATGCTTGACAATTTCCTGTTTACTAAAAATGAATATATATCGCTATATACCTAAAGTAATACCCTGTAGCATTCTTTTAATGCTTTCTTTGTTTTTGTGACTTAAACTTCACAAGAAGTAGGCTACTAACGTACAGTGCCTACTGTCGGTCTCACCAACCTGTCTATAGTCTTGCACCTGACCTGTAAATTCTTTAGGGCAGGGATTT
Source organism: Harpia harpyja (assembly GCF_026419915.1). Taxonomy (NCBI): domain Eukaryota; kingdom Metazoa; phylum Chordata; class Aves; order Accipitriformes; family Accipitridae; genus Harpia; species Harpia harpyja. Next base: position 851,403 of record NC_068954.1, on the reverse strand, counting down.
TCTTCTGTTCTAGGCATTGAACAGTTATATATGTGAACTGAAATCCTGTTGTGTTACAGTAATTCAGATGGTTTGGAACTCTACCTGGATTTGAATTTTTTGTTTTGTCTTGAGGTAATCTGGAGCTTCTTTTTAAAATAGTGTTAAAAGCTTTTGAAGGTTTTGAAAGAAACCCATGATTAAATATTGTTACTTGTTCCATCTTTGTTTCTAGTAAAATCTTCATCAATTTCTTACTAGGTGGGAAGATAAGATTGCTGGTCTCATACTGGGGCTTAGACCAATGCTGTGGTTGTTTTCTGTAACAGAAAATTAAAGCAATAAGGACTGGCTGAGGATCTGTTGCTGCATGCAATGTCCTGTACGAACAAAACAGATGGCATTTTATGCCTTGAAAAAAATCTTACAGTTTAAACAAAAGTGGCAAGGCATGGAGTAGGGAAATGTTTAGTTCATAGTACTAAATTTTATTTCCTAAACTACTTGATTGCCCATTCATTTTCAAGAAAGTTTACTGTACAATATGTGCATGTTTTTGCAAAATCTTCTTTAAGAGTAGCTTTTGATCGTCTGTATTTATTTTAAAAAAAAAAAGGAACCACGACTTGTCTAGAATTTCACAGCAAAGTTATAATCCATTCTCTTGGTCTTAGTCTAGTGTTTTTTTTCACTTACTCCCTTCTTCTAGACTGAAGTCAGTTTTGATTTGTAAAGATCTTATGCAAGCATTTGAGTCCAATAGTTGTAAGCAAGCTTTATCTTAAAAACCTGTGAGTGATCCAGACCTTTAACTTTTTAGGAAACTATGCAACTAGAAGATGCATATTATTTCTCAAAGATGCTCTGTTACTCCTGTTGCTTTAGATGCAGAAGTAACATTTTAAAGTATTTTTAATACTTCGGTGCACAATTGCTTATGCTTCAATTACTTATCCCATACAGTGATGGGACCAGAGTTTGAAATTTTAAGTTGAACTAGGAGAATTATCAGAAATGGTTAAAATAGACATTAAAAGAAGATGTTGCCAATCTAATTCCATAAGTATAAAAGGTTTATCTTTTGTCTTTCTGGGTTTTGGTCTAAGTGTGTTAGATGTGTCCCCCTGAAATAAATTCTAGATTGATTTCTTTTTCTTAGTAAGACACACAGGGGAATGAAGGAATACTTTTAATCAATTACATATATTAATGTTTGACTGTTGATAAAAGGGAGATCAGAATATGAACCAAGAGAGGATGAAGAACAAAGAAATGAGTAAGACAGCATCATTATTTTGGACAGACAGAGAGGGAGATGAGGGAATGAAATCAATCTTTGTGGGGTTTTTGTTCAAATTCTTAGTAAAGAAAAAGTAAAAATACTTCAGCATCTTTTTACTGAAATCTGTCTAAGATGAATAAATGTAAGCGCCTTTATCTTAAATAAATTTATTTTTACACTTTAACAAAGCATTTATGAACATTTAGAAATTATTTAAAATTAGTCAAATCAAATGACAGTTGAAGCCATACAAGTTTAGAAGCCCAAAACAAGTGACTGAAGTGCTAAACCAGATACGACAGCAATAACTTTTTCTGCAAGTGCAGGCATGCACTGAATTTTTATTCAATATCTTCATCTCAATGACAGGTTCATTCAGATTTTAAAAGTGAATGGACTGACACGGCAGGAAAGCTTTTCTTTAAACCACCTGTGAAGATGTGTTCTTTCTAATCAGAAAATTGGCAGAAAGTTACTAAACTTGCTTCACTGTGTATCGAGTACGTTTAAGATCAACATATGCCCCAAACTGGTATTCTGAATTTTTTTTTTAATCACAAGTTATTTCTGAACATAAATAGGTATAAGCACAATTTTACCCTCACACAGCAACGGCAGTCGTCTTATCAGTGATATCAACTATTATTTCTGCTAGTAAAATGCAACATCAAGAATCTGAGCAAACTCAAATTTAATAATTCATAAATTAACTTGTATTTCTGTGTTCTTCTGTTTGGCTGATGAGGCTGCATTTCAATGCAAACCAATGCCTGGAAATGGTTATCACATCATAAAGATCAGAATTTCCTTTGAAGTCTATCTTAAAGGTGGAAATACAAAATAAAATTGACTTTAAAGAAAAAAAAAATCTGTCTAGCTAATTAACTGATTTAGTGTCTAAATTAGAATAATCAAAAAGCAGTGAGGAAGCACCTGAAATTGCAGATGTGGAACCCAAATAACAAAGTTTAAGTTTATAGTCCCTAAGGTAGGAAGAAGTCAATATAATAGCAGTTAGGGAAGAATAGAAGTGTGACTTCTTAGGTGGTGGCTATAGTTAGTGCTAGAATATAAAGGCTGCTGTATTAGCTGAGATTAATTACATGGTCTGTCTCCCTTGCTTTGATTTGAAAAGGAAAAGCTGCTTATTTAGGCCGTTACCTACAGCTGATGAGCTCCAAGAAGAGCGAAACCTTTTAAGATAGGTCCTGTAGTATTGGCCTAACAATCTTCAGAGTGGCTTGCTTGTGTTCATGTTTGTGCTTAAGCTACAAGTGTGATCAAGAACCACAGAAATGCGTGGTCTAGAGTCATCAGTGGCTGAACCTGTTACACCAAGTCAAGGGGAAAACAGTCATTAGGTTTTACTTTTTATTTATATCGTTGGCTTTTATCCAGCCAGGTGTACATATATAATGCATGCATGTGTTGTGGGTGTGGGAGAGAGCTTTTAAAGGTAAGGAAAAGGGAGAACTGTGAAACAGAAGAATGGAATATAAACAGGAAAAAAAAAAACCCACAAGATAAATAAGAAAAATGTTTGAGTTTATGGTGCTATTGAAGATATTTTAGATGATGACTGACTGTAGAATTCTCCACGCTTATTGGTATGGAATTTGTAAATCAGCTTTTTTCTTCTGTCATAGAGGTTACTCATGAAGCAATCAGTGTTATTGTAGCTACTGAGAGAGGGAGAAGGTGAATGGATAAAGGGAAATGGTAAACTTTTTGAAGGTTTGCATCAAACATACTCAACTGTAGTTTTGTAAGCTACTATTATCTTACACAATTTTTGTGCTTTAAGGTGAACATTACTTTGCAACAAGTATATGCAAATAACTGTTAGCATTTAATGATTTTTTCTAATATTATTTAATAATAATTAAACTATGTTTCTTTAGTGAATATTTTACTGCAGTGCAGATAATTCTCTGCTGATTCTCAACATTGCAAATTTAAATAATAGGCATCTTGAACTAAAATCTCCCATGGAACTTGAGATTAATCTTCCCATTACAGTAAAAAAAAAAAAATCCTTTTTTATATATGTATATAGACATACAGATATATACACAGACATACGGATATATACACACACTTATGTGTAAGTAAAAATAAATTATCATTATAATATTAGAGTGTCTCGGTAATTTTCAACCGCCTCAGCCTCTAATCTGAATACTTAGAAAAGCAAGTTGAGCACATGCATTATGACTGAAGTAGTTGAAATTGGAGCAGGTTGTGGCTTACTTTCGGTATCTCTGCAGTTAAATCAGCAAACACAATCAGCATGGTGTCAGGTGCTGGCTGCAGCAGTAACTTCAACTCTTAAACTTTCATTTCTGATTTCAGCTTGAGCATACTTGACTGTTAAGACTTCTAGACTGCAGTCAGTATTGGTACCTATCCTGACTTCTCTGGCACATAAAAGAAACTCTGCCAATACTGGGTTCATCTTACTGATTTCAGATTTTCTTTCTTAAACAAAGTTGCTGCCTCTTGACATAAAGCAGAACCATATTCTGTGGAACAAGCACCATTCTGACTTTAAATTCAAGCACTGTTCTGTCACTTTGGAGAGGAAACTCTGTTTCACCGAGTCAGACTTGAGCAGAGCACTTGTGCACTCTCTTGCAAGTTTTCTGTACTTCCGTCTTAAGTGGTGACTGTAAATTTAGCCTGTGCTGTCAGAGCAGAACTGATGAGAAGACCAAAACCTGTGGAACTAACTTTTACTTCCAGTTCTCCATGCTTATCAGAATCCTTGAAGGAAAAAATGCAGTAGGTTGAACCTACTCTTGGTCCTATCCTTAAGTGAACCAAGAGCTGTCGTAATGCAAGTGCCCTTTCTGGATTGCCAAAGGTTACAGAAAGCTTTCTGAGGAAGAAATACCAATGGAAATCATCCAGGACAGACCATGTAGACTCACTGGCACATCACCATGACTGGAAGCTGAGTAAGTTACTTGATGATACTGCTTTTGCTACAATAGCAAAACAGGGTGTTCATCAAGAAACACTTGTGTGTGTGAAATTCACATCTTTATCAGATTTTAGGTTTTCCTCTCTAAAAAGACTGGTGGCAATACAGATGGTTTGTGTCCAGGCATATTTCTTTAAGCACTGGAGGTATCAGCCTTTGGTTGAATTGTGTGTTATTAAAGCTGAAGAAATTAAATTCCAGTGTTACTCTTCAGTTATTTATATGTACACCAATTCTATACTTTTTGAAAATCTGCTAGTCTTACTTAGCACTTGAAGCAATGTCTAGACCTCTGATTTTTCTTTCAATTCAGTTGTGAGTACAGTATTTACTTTGACAATGACTTCTATGTCTTTTTAGCAGCAAGAGAGAAAACAGGTTTGTTTTGTATCACACTATATAGATTTCTAATTTGAAAAACACTGGAGTGGGGAAATGGGAAGCAAAACAAAAACAGATGAACACATCTTACTGCTAAGAATGCCTCGGTATAGGCTAGAGGTAAGAAAAACATACCTTTCTACTCTAAGAGCAAGGTTATGTTTTGGGGTAGAAGGCAAATATAGCTAAAGAGTCAGAGATTAATTCCTTGTAGGCACCATCCCCAGGTTACACTGTTGTACACTGTTGTTTATGACAGTGACAATCACGAATGATAACTGACCAGAGGGTGAACAGTGAGGTGTCTGCCAAAGGAAATCACATTAAAAATGCAAGCCAATTATTAAGATGTTTAGAAGGACTCTGTTAGCGATTGACTTTCATCTCCTCTTTTATTGTCCACTGTAGAGGCATGTGAAGTTATGCAAATAAAGGGGTGAGAGAGGGGAGAGGATAAACAGGCAGTCCTAGGTTTATGTGCCCACTCCTAGGCTCTGAACTGTCCCTCAGGGTTAGTATCCTGATGCTTTAGTATAGTTCTGTGAAAGCTTCAGACCAATGCTCAGTCATGGTCCAAAAAAAAAAAAAAAAGCTTAATAAATGTTCTTAAAAATATTCTTAATGTTCTATTAAGAATATTAAGAGCCTTTTAAAAAAGAAGACAATGTTGTTATTCCTGCTGTATAAAGCAGTGGTGTGCCTACCTATTGAATACTCTGTTCTGTTTCTCCTTCATCTCTGAAAGCAGATGGTGGAATAAGAAAAGGGATGGTAGAAGATGATAAAGATCAATCATAAGTCTGAGTGATTTCTATGCGAGAAACAGCTAGTCTCCAGATGATTCTGCCTAGAAAAGAGATGATGTCTGAGGATTGTTTGTGTCTTGTCCGATACAGAAATGGGTGGAGGCAGGAGGAAGCATAAAATGGAACTAACCAGTCATGAGTCTAAAAGAAGCAGAAAGATGATGAGGAACCATACTTTTGGTTTGACACAGTGTGCTCATTCTTATGTTTCTATTTAAAATAAACAAACAGAAACCACACCCCTGCAAATTTCCAAGAGTGCAGAATGGAATTTTACAGGTTTCTTGTCATACAGAAGAACCATGGAGAAGACAGAACTCGGTACTACAATTTTAACCCTGGCCTTTAAAGCAAAATCCAGGCTTTTCGGAATAATTAAAGCATAACATCTCTGAACCTAATTAGAAATATAGAGTTTTTTGTGAAATTCAGAGGTTTTGATTTCTAGCTTTATACAAATAGCAAGAAGTATTGTCTGGATCTCAAAGTGCCTGGCTTCCAAGAAGTTGAAGTATCTCTGCTGGCAAGTGAGGCTTTTTGTTGCTGCAAGGACCTTTTAGGGAACCTTGCTTTTCTGTGTAATTATTCTGAGGTTCAGTGGCGATTTAGAGTGGGGGAAGGAAGAAAGTGGATTCTTTAATTAAACACTACTAATCCCAAGTCCTGGTATCTTAATGCATAGGCTCTTTCGATGAACTTTACCTTTGAGGTGCTCAAAGGGTATATGGCAGGAAGCATAAGGGAAGAAGTAAGAAATCATTAGGCCTAGTCCACAGAAAACAATTGTACTGTCTAGCATTAGAAAGTCTGACTGGATGGAGGTCGGGCATTTTGTACTATGGCCAAAACCACAGAAAGCTGTCTGGCATTTTTGGTATTTGTGTATGCAGTTTAAGACCACGCTTAAAGAAACACTGAAGTTAGGATTTAACATTTCCCTTTCAGTCTTGGCCATTTCCCTTCAAACACATGTACAGTGTTTACTGTTGTTTTTATAAAAGTCTGATTAATACTTAGGGTAGTTTTATGTTAAAACTCCCTCCTAATTTCCTCTTCTGAATACATAATGACTCCTGCATGCATTCTTCGTCTGCAAGTTCTAATGTTTGTAGGCATTTGCACCTTCAGGTAGCATACAGCTACATGTACCGAAAGCTACAGGAAAATGAAATGCATTTTATTACTCTATTTCATGGATAGAGGAAAACTTAAATTCACAGTTATTTTATTTTGGAAAAGCTGGAGGTTTTTTTTCTGCTGTCTGTAGCAATTTTGATCCTTACCTCTCATCTTTCAGTTTGTCCAAGTCAAATAACGTTCTGTGTGTTCTGTATTGCTGCTCATGGCCATTCCAGTCATTCCTGTGCAAAGCCATGATCCCCTGTTCATCTTTACTTCTCACCTCCTTGTTCAGCCTGTTGTGGTTTTCCATCCTAGGCTTTTCCTAGTAACATGCGCATTAATTGCTTTAGTCACCCCTCTTTGTTTGACCTTTCCTTGGCTGCTCAGCTTTCTTCATATGCATGTGCTGATTTGGACTCATAGGAGCACAAAGTGTATTTGGTACAAGGAATGACAAAATAAGCTGAGATGCCTCAGTGTGGAGGAGAGGCAGCTGGGGAGGAGATGTGTTGGAGAGCTATAAAATCATGAACGTTGTGGAGATTATGGGCAGTAAAGGGACAAACACACAGGCTTGTGGCGAAAAGGGCTGTTGATGGTTACTAAAGACAGAGAATCACTTTGGCTTGGGAAGTCGTGGCACTGCAAACTTTGGGAACTTGAAACGAAGTTCTTGGGAAGTTTTTCTGTATGCTTGCCCTATTCTTGTATTCTTCCTTGCAGATCTGCTTTGGGTTCCTTTTGGAGATGTGGTGCTGCGTTGGCAAGCTGGATTTGGCCCAGTAGCATGCTGTTATTCTTTTAGTAGAACTCTGCAATAAAATAATTAAGGCTTTTAAGCATGACCAAGCATGTTTCTTCTTCTAAATCCCTCTTCAGCATTTCATCTGAGTTCTTTTTATGACTCAAGTGCAACAAACTAGGTCTGGGTCACTGTTACAGAAATATTCAGGTCCAAAGCTGATGTTTTGTGAATGTAGAAGAACTTTTGTCTGTTGACGGTGTAAAGTATTGACAGTTTTAGATGCATGTTGCTGCTGTCCTTTTTGTTGCAATATAGTGCCTGGTTACTGCAGGCATGGACCTGGGACTTCTTCAGCATAGAGGGATCATATAGTGTATGCTGTATAGTTAGCACATTCTAAAATGGTAGCATATGCTAAAGAGCACAAAAATACAGTACTGTTCTCTAAGATGGGCGTTGGTCTATGTATACCGCTTATCCCAAGCATTGCTGATCTTTTGGGGGTTTGAAGAATGATGAAATAGATACCAAGTGTTTACAAGCAGCTCATCACAAAATGTGAAGGACAAAACTGGATGAAAAAACCCCTCATAAGTACCTGTTTAAATATGTAGTGTGATACTGCAGAATCCCCAATGCATTTACATTGTCCTCTGTTGGTACATAAATATATTTGAGCGTTATTTCTCCACATATGTCCATTGTAAGGTGAGCATCCATCTTGAGAATTTTTTTCTGCCTTGTCATTTCAATTCATGCATGTTTCTTGGCACTTTTCTCATGCATTGTGCCACAAATGTTAAAAAAACAAACAAACAAAAAAAACCCCCACCAAACAAAAAAACGCACCACAATGCACAACCAGCCAAACGAAAATAAAACCACCAAAAAAATCCCACCAAAAAAAAAACCAAACACCCCCACCCCCTTCAAACAAACAAAACCAACCAGACCAAAAAACAGTGCAGAACAAACTGCAGTTTACCTTTCTTGTTTTCTGATGTTGAGCACTGTAATTTGCATCCTTAGCATAATTGCAGTTACTCTGGTTTTAGTTCATTCCTGTTTTGACCTTGAGATAGGTTTGAAGTGCAAAGGTGAATATAGACTTTCCAACTTTCTCCTTCCCAGCTTTGTCAGTAAGGGATCCTTCTGTATCTGATTTAGGCTCTTAAAACAGGTTTGTCAGTTATTCTAATAGATCTTATATGACTAATGTAATTTCCACAACTTTTCCAAATACCTGCCGGCTTGTCTCTTCTTTCTCCGCTCTATTTGTTTTTAGAATGTGTAACTCTCTGGCCCAGAAAGATCATTTCCTAGATGTTTGCCCCCTCACAGATAATAGCAGGAAAGAATCAGCAAGGAGAGCTTGTGAATCTAGATAGTAACATTTGATTTTTTTTTGGGGGGGGGGGGGCAGCAGGTACAGGATTGTTGAGCTGTTCATCTAATGAAAATTTCAAATCTTTTGCTCCCTTCAAGAAAGGCAAGAGACTTGGAGGAGGGCCTGAGGTAGCATTCCTTAGGACATGACTTTCCTGAGACCGTACCTGAAAAATCTGTAGAAGATAATTCCTGAGCTATGGGTTGATCAGGCTTTGTTGATGTGTCCCTGCAGCACCTCATAATCATGGAGAGACCAGTTTACTTACGCAGATCTCATTTCAAGGACATTGCTGAACAGATAATTCACTCATTTGCTTTGCAGAGAACATTAAGGGTAATGCTAGCTCCTTTAAAATTTTAAAAGTGTGTATCTTGGTCAGTCGAACCTATTTAGCTATGAATTATGTATGGTAGTGTTCTATCACCGTGGTCCATGCAGCTTGAATGACCTCTTAAAAGATTCAAATCCTGACACTTGCAAGGCAGTAAAGTGTCTGTAGGGAAAGAGATTGATGTCATGGTAGTATCATGACTTTAAACGTACGTGTTACCAGAGAGCAGCAAAATTAATTGCAGCCCTTAATATACAGTATTAGTCTCATACCCTGCTTCGTCTCTGCCTTTAGTCCTTTCCTCAGCCGCGGTTGTGCTACTTGCACAGCCTCTCCAGTAGTGGTGGTGAATGGGACCGTCTGGCGTTGCCGTATGCTTTTTCTTGCTGGTTGGTAGCAATGTCTGCCTTCTGTGAAAGCACGGTAGGAGGCCTCTCTCGTGGGTTTAGCTGGAATCCATGGGCTTCGGTAGGTAATCGCTAGGAGAAATGACAGGTACGGTATCTCTAGTATCACTTTATCTTGCGGCTCTGATGCGAGGCAAGTTTCCCAGGGACTGGTTCCAGCTTTGCAGAAAAATGAGATTGGCTTGGAAGCAGGGGCTTAAGAAGGTGGAATGAGGGACACATGCACCCAAAGCCCAAGGACAAGAAGATCTAATATTATCATGAATATTTTTTTGATGTTACAGGAGATTCAAGTGGTATTGTCCCTTATGTCTTGATAAAATAGTCTCTACTAAAAACAATTTAAAAGATCAAACAAGTAATCTTGGAGTCCATCTGTTGTGGAATTTAGAGAGGTGCTAGCACTTGAAATAAAGCTAATTGCTGGTACAGTAACTGGCATTCTTCAAGATAACGTACATGTTTTATGTGATGAGGAAATAAAGAGAATAGTAGTTCCAAAAACTCCTAACCTTGGGGCAGCGTATGAGGATAGCTGGAACTTGTGGGTGAACCAAATGAATTGCACAGGCAAAGTTTCCCAGTGCCCAGCTCTCTGAACACCTGCTTCAGTCTACGCTGAAGTACAGCTTGAGATAATGCATTGTGAAGAACCTTGGCTGAGAAGATAAGTCACTCCGTTTGTGTATATTTATTTAAATTAATAAATGAATTTATTTAAATTAATAAATTAACTTATTTTAGGAAGCTGAAAAAAAGAAACTTTTACATATCTGCAAAAAATGCCATTGAGGTTTTTCCTTTAAAAAAAAATAAAATACAGAAGCATGTTGGTTCCGAGTCTATGGTTTTCTGAAGTAGGAAAAAATAAGCAAATAAAGTATATCTGCAGATTCCTTAATACCACCATACGCTTATTTTCCTTTTATGAACAGTGAAGAAAAAAGGTTTTGGTGGCTTTCAAGATGAATGTGCTGTGAGATCTTCACTAGAGAATAATTAACAGGCAATGGACAACTGCTGAGGGAAACTGTTAATCAGAGAGTGTATATTAAGTGCCAAGACATGACTTTCTTTTCCTTGGTTGACATTTAAGCCTAATGAAATCTGTCCTGCCATGTTGCATGAGGGTGAGCTGACTAACTCCCTTAGAGTTAGATCCTGGTGTAATTGTAGAATAATTGTTTTGTATTTTTGCTGCCTTTTTTTTTTTTTAGACATTTTAAAAACATATTTAATGAGTTGTGAACCTGGTAACAAAAGAACAATGTAATATAGTAATTTTAAGTGAAATTTTACACTGATACTGAATTAAGTTGCTTTTTTTTTTCTGCTGGAGTTGACTGAAATTTAGCATCTGTCTTTTAGGACTACATAGTGAAGTAATCCATAAGAAGTACTAAATTGTCCCTACGCTCCCTTACCTTGGGTATAACTTCCACTATGTTGCTGTCACTTCTTTAATCTGTTTTCCTAAGAAAGGGAGGCGTGTGTGTCCAAACTGCATGGGTTGCTTTTCTTTCCATCTTAATTACATTTAAGGTCTTTACTTCCCTGACAAATATGATTTGACCCCAGGCATCAGGTTTCAAAGTTTCACCCCCAAACCCAACATCCTTACAAAAACCCTAAGCAGGGAAGAGAAGTATTATTAATCTCTGTCAGCCAGGGAAAGGAATGTAATAAGCTTTCTCTTTTTGAACACCAAAGTCTCTAACATGCAGATCCATAGGGCTCTGCACTTCATTGGCTCAACTGCTCACGGAGAGGTCTTGCTTGCTTTGTATTTTGCAAACAAAATCTCTTTGAACAGAAAGCAATTCTTTACATGATATTGCTGTGTATATGTATGCAGCTCTGAGTTCTGCAAACTTAAGATTAGCAACTAAAAGGTTTAGAATTAATGTTTCCTGTGCTGTGCACCACTTTAAAAGGCATTAACAAGTCTAAAGTGTATCTTTCTGTTATGGAAGACGATCCTTATGAAGAGATGTTTGTCCTTCTACTGGTCTTTTCATTTACCAAATATAATCAAACTGTTTCAATTGAGGTATAACATAATGTTGTTCACAGTAAGTTGCTCTTGTAACAGAAATTCTAGCACAAACAGTGTTTGCCATTTTTGTCTTCAGAATGATTGAGGAGAGTGGGAAGAGGAGGAGGACAATGGCAGAGAAGAGACAGCTGTTCATGGAAATGAGTAAGTAAGAAACTCGAAGACATAATGTCACTTATTCTTTACTGAGAACTTTGCTTTGATAGTTTTACCAGATCATTTACATCTTGTTTCCACGAGACCATTACCTCATCTACTGAAAAGTATCCTGGGTGCTCCTGGGTGCTGGTCAGGAGAAGAATACAAGAGGTGGGTCACAACTGCCTAAAAGGTCATTCATTTCTAGGTTTTGTGAAGCTCCTTTTTTAAGGAACATTCACGTTTCTCATATATGGCAATATCTAAAGTTTGTGGACAACTATTAAAATAAATAATGACAACAGACCGATCACCTTTTACCTTACAAAAAAAAAAAAAAAACCAAAACCAAAAACCCAAAACAAAAGTTGCACTACAGTGCTAGTGTGACTCAGAAGAGAAACCATTTGAGGGCTTTCAGGGGTTGTTTTTTATACAGGACCATTCTCTGAAAGAGAGGCTGTAATTGTTACTAGAAATCAAATGTCTGTCCAGAGATAATATAATTTAAAGGAATGAGACATAGCCTTTTAAAAAGATATGTGCAGTTAGAAGTAAAAGACTCTATGTCTGCATGACATCATGTTATTTTACTTTTCTACAGGAACACAGGACTGAATGAAATTCCTAGGTTAGGCAAGCATGTCCTATAATTCCAATTATAGGCTGATGAAGGTCTGCCTTAAAACAATAGTATAATCATGCTGTTTTGTTGAAGGAATTCCAGAGTAACATTCTTATTGTGATTGTAAATGTCTTAATGTCAGGAACAGTTTCATTCCTGGCTAATTTATATCTGCTTCCTCTCATGTGAGACTGGTCTTGGATAGCTTTTCTCCCCATCTTCCCAGCTTGCTTTGTGTTTGAGTTTATAGTTGTGTCCCTTTTTGGCTTGTTCAGCATATGGCACAAGCTAACTCCTGTAGCCTCCCTGCTGTACACCTCATCTTCTGTTCTTCTCTGCCTCTGTTCAGTTTTACTTGGGCAAAGGTGACTGAACTGTGCCTGATATCCTGGATGAAATCTCATTAGAACCTTTTAAAATGACAATAGGACTTCTCCACTAGAGATGCTTTGACTGGTGCCTCAGAGTATTATATTTGTCTCATCACTTTGAAGTGGTGTAGTCATCCTGTGATCGTTTCGTACAGAAATGGACTTGCTAGTTTTTAGCTTTGGCTAAATGGCTAAAAATATTCAGAAGTCTTCCAATTATCTTTATACAAGGTGTCTGTTTTTGCAGCTGTGGTTCTTGCTGTTCATTATCAGTGAAAGTGCTGGTGTATAGACATTCCAAATTGCCTTTCTCTGTAAGGCTTTTTAGCATATCAGTATGAGAAATCTAAGGTTTTCAAGCTTCACCTGTCCTGTGGTGGAATATTTCACTGTAAAGTGAACCCATAAATGTTTTCCTTTCTAGGTGAGCTTCATACACAGTGTACATGTGCGATGTGTAAAATTGATGCTTTTGGTGACCATTTATTGTTGGTCAACATACAAATTTGCTGAAGTGTTTAGATAATTGCTTGTGTGAGACAAGAGTAGACCTGGGCATTCATCCATACTGGGCATGCTACCCCAGGATGCGTTTGTTGGTTTTGTAGTACTTACGGAGCTGTCTGACAGGCAAGAATTCTGTGCAAGCTATTCTAATTTCTCTGAACCACAGAATACATATGAAGCTTATCTTATGGAAGGATATAAAGAAGATGGAGCCAGATTTTTCTCAGCCCAGTGGCAGGATACAGGGCAATGGGCACAAGCTGAAACACAGCAAATTCTGTCTGAATGTGAGGGGGGGAAACAAAAAAATAAAACCAAACATTTTTACTGTGAGGGTGGTTGAGCACTGGGAGAGGTTGCTGAGCGAAGTTGTGGAGTCTCCATCGTTGCAGATATTCAAAACTCGACTGAATGCAGTGTTGGGCAAATTGTTGTAGCTGACCCTGCTAGAGCAGGGAGGTTGGACTAGGTGATCTCCAGCAGTCCCTTCCAGCCTCAACTATTCTGTGATTCTGAGCTGTATAGCCTGTCTTGAAAACACATCCCATTTTATCTTCAGATAGTTTAGAAGAATGACCTTGTTGAAGCTTTTGTGGTAATGTGACACAGGAAGACAAGAACAGAAAATGGATGACTTTTTGTTGTAGTTTTTGCATGTAGCTGTTAAATGATCTTTTTTTATATATACAAATATACATACATCTATATTTTATATAGATTTATATGTTTTATATAGGCAAAACGTTTTGTGAAGACTCACAGTCTGTAGAAATGTTTACTGTGGTTTGAAAGATAGAAGTATATACCCTAACTGAGAGTTTTGAAAGAATATTGCATAGAAAATACAAAATGAGCTATTTTGTCGTAGCCTTGGATCTGAATACTCCAGCTTACATTACCTGGCCAAGTACTTTCCTGAAATATATCAGAGACTCGTTTTCTAAAGATGATACTGTGAAATAATCCACCTAAGTTTATTGCACTATACCATCAAGCAGAACGCTCTTCAGATGTTGGCTAGTCTAGTGCCACTCTTAGGTAAGCCATCATGGGGAGCCTTGGAGGTCAGCCTTGTCACTGATCTTACGAGAGGCTTTTCACCTCATGTTCTACATCAGTGATGAAGAGAAGTAATTCTTTTATGTCACTTTCAAGACACAGTGCATAGGTCTCTAAGAACAAGCAGATGCTTTGGCATGTGTGCAGATGCTTTGGCATTGTGTTTGTGAAATTGTAATGAAATCTCTAAAAGACAGGAATACTTTCTTAAATATGCAACTCTGAGTCAGTGGGTGCATACACAAAGGTAATTCAAATGAGGTATTTGCAAGTTGGTTTCTGAATTCAGAATGTAGGAGGGAATAAGTTACCACCTTTGAGCAAGACTCCCTGATACAGCAATCAGATACCTTCTCGGGAGGATGTGGGTTTGGGTTTTTGTTTTTAAGTACCTTTTAGAAGTATAGGTTCTTTAAGTCACAGTTATCCCCATTTCTCAGTTCTCTATTCATCTAGGCCCTGGCTTTTGAGAGAAATATGAAAGACTGCAGCAGATTCTGCTTTTATGCACTCCCGTGAGAATACAAGAGACGCAGGAGCCATGTGCATCCATGCCATTGCCCATGTGCAACTGGATTGTTTCAGACTACACCTTAGAACTATATTGATTATAGGACATAGCTGCTAATGCTGTTGAAATGTGAGCCATTTAAAAGGCATTTTGGTTTATGATTAATGGGATTTTCAAGACTTGACTTGTTGGCTGCTTCCAAATTAAAATGATCAATACCGGACTTTAAACCGGTATCATTTATCATCTCATTTGATCAATGTAGGAGGTACACAGGTCTGTTTGGCAGAGAGTTAACACAACTTTCTGAAATTGCTCAAGTTTGTAATGTTCAGAGTAATTGCTGGAACTGGTAGGTGTGGTACAGACTGGTGATAGATAATAGCATTCAAATCTTTCATGATGTGGTATTGTTTGAAGGTGTAACACTTACACATCTTGAAGTGGGAGGTTGTTGGTGGAGATAAGATTTTTTTTTTTTTTTTTTTTCTTCTATGCTTTTTCTTCTGCTTCTTGCCTGATCTAGATCTCTTTGGCTGACCAAAAGCATGCTCCTGATGGGGCTGCAATGCAGGTGGTGGTAGGAGTACCAACCACCCCTTTTCTTTGTCTCTTATCTTTCGTGTACATGTCTTCCAACATCAGTGTGATCCTCTTCCTTACTCACCACTTAATTCTTGCTCTCTTTTAAGGTACTTGTATCAGTCTCAAACTTAGGTCAGTTTATAATATACTGCTGAAAATCACTTTACCATGAGATACCTAATGAAAATCTTTGTCATGTTCATATGACAAAGATGATGTATGTGAAGAAACACTCATACCATTTTTGAAGTAATTCTCTCAGATAAGCTGAATGTTATAGAGGAAAGAAAAACACAAACTTTTTTTTATTCATAGGAGCACAGAATTTTGATGTCATCAGACTTTCAACGTATCGAACAGCCTGTAAACTGCGGTTTGTACAAAAAAGATGTAATCGTAAGTTATAATTACTCTTTATCTTCAAAAATTTCTCATGCATGATTGTTTAAAATAGTCTACCCATGTGAATATTAAGTATAGCAAGAGTAAGCAAACATTTTGTCAGACAATGATAGTTGTTACTTAAACTAAACAGAGATTAAATATATAATTAAAATGAGGCAGCAATCTTTGTCCAGTACTCTATAATATCTTCAGGTTTATTCTTAAATTTTTGAAACATTAAAAATATACGGGCCAGCCTAATGTGTTTCAGTTGCCCTAAGTGTTGGATGCAGGCAGTCTCAAGCTGTTTGAGCTCCTGTTCCATCATGGTGTACTGCAAACCACCTGACAGGCGCAGGTATGAGTTTGGTGATGCATTATACAGTCACTAGCATGAAAGTCTGAATCTGATCGTAGTGGCATATGTAAACTGTAGCAACCGTAAAGAATTCTTTAAGTTCATACCATACTAGTCAGTGTAAGTTTTCTTATTCTCTTCCATGATCCTTTGACCTTGGATAGCTCACCAAAGCAAAGATTAATCCAAGGGTGAATAGGTGATACTACTTTGCGTTCTGCTACCAGTGTTGAATTGGACAAAGCAAAAAGCAGAACAGACTAACATACACAGGAATAGGTCCCTCCTCCCAGTGAAGTGGAGTTGGTGTGTGTCTGGTGTGGAAGAAGACAGGAGAACAGCTAAGGAGTCCTGTAGAGAACACGTGCAACTGCACGCTGCAAATCGTAGCTCCTCTGTAGCACAGCTGACCCTGGGATGTGTGAGTATCTTAGGGCTGTTGTGGCAGTACCCGCAGTGCCTTTAGTTTGATGGATGGCTTACAACTTTTCATTCCTGTGCAAAAGTGTTAGTTCTTGTCTGTAATTCATGCTTTTGAATTAAAAATCTCTCTTAATCAGCAGAGAGGTATTAAGAAATGCTAATTATAGTACATTGCACGCTTTGGGCCCAATTCACTGATGCCATGCATATGCCTTGGGTAACCTTTATACCTGTGTATGTATAGATGAGGCTGTGCATTTATGATCTTTGTCTGGACCACAGGGTGATCCAGGGGCATATGCTTGGTGTGACTAGGTAGCTTGGCTTTTATTGTTGTGTGGTTTTTATGTGAGAAATATAAAGACAAGTTTTAGGTAAGAAATGTTAAAGATCACACTCTTCCTTCAGACCCTTTTTTATAAGTTAAGGAAGATGACAAAGTTTGTGAAGTTAGCAAATAAGTCCATCCTTTAACTGTTGGATCATGTTCAGTTTGGACTGATGGATTACTGTTGATCCTTAGATGTCTTCTCCCACTATCATGCATACCTTTCAAGCTTTGGAACATTTTAAAATATTATTTAATGTGGTTCTGAAGATCACTTACTGTGGTTTTTGGAAAACTTTACATTGTTAACACTTCTTAGATATGCACTAAGATATGGCAGGGTAATTTAGGGAAACGCTTTGGAGTACTAGACCTATGTTTACAAATTATGCTCTGGACTTGGCAACTGGATCAACTGGAAACAGTCATGGTTTAACTGGAACATCAAGTTCCTCCTTCAATACTCAACTACTAGTCAGCATGAAGATGTTCAAAATTATTGTTACCAATTTGTAGTGGATTTAGAATATGGCTGATGTCTTTCTCAAATGAAAATATCTAACTCTGCTAATATGCACTGCATGATGATGGAAGATCGCTTTTCCCCTTTATCAACTTTTTCTGCCAGAGCACCCAGATGTTGAAGGGTGGAATGAAAGGCATGCAAAATGTCTGGGCACTGCTCTGTTATTTTAAACTAGCTGACACAAACTATGAGTATGAATATCAAGAGTCTGTCTCTCACTTTGAATACAGATAAGTAACTGTTCATTCCAAAATAAAAACTAACATAGTATTCGGAAACAGTACCATAAAAGTAAGCTTGCATGCATTACAGAATAGAAGTTAATTTTTTTTCCTTTATTTTTAGTTCACCTTGTTGATATCTGGAATATGATTGAAGCCTTCCGAGATAATGGCCTTAACACTTTGGATCATAACACAGAGATCAACGTGTCTCGACTAGAAACAATCATTTCATCCATCTACTACCAGCTAAACAAACGCCTTCCTTCTACTCACCAAATCAGTGTAGAGCAATCCATCAGCCTCCTCCTCAACTTCATGATAGCAGCATATGACAGGCTAGTAACTCCTCTAGTTGTATTCTTAAACTAATTTTTTCTTTTAGTTAGATGAATGCAGCCAACAACTGCATGAGTCTCTGGCAAACTGTCCGCATGCTATTTCTCAAGTTCATGAAATTGTGTGTTGCTCAGACACACACATATATTTAATATCATAGTAGTGCCCGCAGAGATTTACATTGCCACAGAAGCAATGCTTTGTCTTAAAAATTGCTTTCTTAAGAAAAATGAGTTAGTGCCTTCTGGAACTTGCAGACTGCTGTAAGCCATGTATCTGAACTGAGGATGAAGTGAAACTGTGTTCTGCAGACTGTGATAGAACATGTTAACCTCATGGTGATATAGCACTGTTTTAAAAAGTGAAAGTGTTTTATTGAATCTTGATCAACAAGACCATTTTATAACACTGCCTTGTTTTGACAGTCAGCCTGCATCCCATTCTAACATGCTGTGACCCTGTAAAAGCTAATTCTCATTTCTTGGCTGGAAGAAGCTTGATTTCTTGTTCAGGGTACTGTTTAGGCATTTCCTTGTGTCCAGGTTTATGAGTTTCTTTCACAGCCTCTTTCTTCACAGTTTGGTCTGCTAATCTTCTTGAGTAGATGTGTCTCTGTGGGTTTTCCGAGTAGCAACTGCAAATCTTTCACTGTTGTTTAGCACTTCCTACTTTTTGTCTTATCTTTCTCACAGTCAGCTATTACTTCAGTCTTATCTTTCTTCTGCTTTTGCCCTCTCTCCTAGCAGTAGAGAACTGCTTGTGGCCAGGTTGCTGTCACAGAGACTGAGGAGTTTTACCCAAGACAATCTGGAGCACTGAATATGCCAAATAGTTGTTGTGTTTGTAATGTCCAGACTTTGATCCTTTCCTAATGTGACTACTACGTATTGTCACCAAACAGAAGCTAGGTGTCGGCCCCCCCCCCCCCCCCAAAAAAGTACCAAGACTTCGGACCAATCCCTGTCTTGCTAAGGACAGGTAAAAACACCACAAAGCTTAGAGCAGGAAGACTGCTATGACAACAGAATCAAATGTGTATTTTTCTGTTTAGTTCTGATTTGGTATTAGTTGTGACACAAGTTGTAAGGGTTAGCTGATGGTTTTAGTTCTTCTGAGACAGTTCACACTAGAAAATACAGAATTTGAAAATAGAAATGGTCATATTTTGGCTCAAAAGATTGAGGCTTTAGAGGTACGTTTTTCTCCCCCACTGCCCCCAACCCTGCAAGTTCTGCCTTTTCTGGAACCCAAGCAGCACGCTTGATCCCAGCACAGTACCACAACTTCCCTTTAGATTCCTCTCTGGCACATGGGATTGAGAGAGAAGCTGGGATGCTGTGCTGTGTTGTGCAGTGGGAGAACCAAGAACAAGAGGAGACGCAGGGCTGAGGCTCCCTCTGCAGGAGCTCATCAACATGGCAGACATTTGTTTTTTACGAAAGTACACATCTGTGCTGGCATTGCGTCATTGGGGTAGCAGTGTGGTTATTTGAATGCACATAGTGCAGTAGCTTCTTACAACGTGGTGCTGGTGGTGATGTCACAAAGTCATTAGCATTCCACCAAACAGGTACAAGAATCAAAGATTTGACTAGTGTCTTCCCCGTGGAAATATTTAAGTTAGAACTTAGGTAAGTATGAAAAATGCTCACAATGAACGCTTCACTGGAACCCATACAACACTGATCATGGTGCAGGAATGATGGCTCGTACTGCATCAGTGGTGCGTTGTGAGGAGGAACGGCTGTGATGTGACATTCCTTGCTGCTTTCTCCCACAGAGCTTTGCATGGGTGTGTGACAGTTTATTCCTGGTCTGTTTTTCCCAATAGCATCTCATGGCTTTCCAAAGTCCCTGGCACCTCAGAGTAAAGGCTCATTCCCTGACCCCATTGATTGTTTCAGAGCAGTCAGGTTTTTATTTCATTGTTTCTAGAAATCGCATTTAATGTGACAGTGGGTTTAGTTGCTCCAGCTTCTTTTTTCTTTTTAAATTGTAGGTATCAAACCACACTGTATGTTGGTAATAAAGCAGTGTGCAATAAGGGGGAGGGAGAGGATGACCAACAAACAAGTGAGGCAGTGAGTTGGCGAGCAAAGTGTGGAGTGATGCGATTAGGAGGAGCCGTGTAATCAGCAGAGCTGGAAGGGGCTTACTTCAAGCACATGCATATACATAAGGAAATGCCAACAGATCAGCATCGTGCAGAAAGCTCTCGTGCCTTTTCTGGGAACTGAGCATGACTGGGTGCCTCTCTGAAGTGGCTGTACACTATTGCATGCAGCGTGGGGAACAAAGAGGAGGACTTAGAGGTCTGATTCCTCTAGAGAGGACGCGGTGGGAGAGCTGACACAACTGGAGTGCTGCAGTGGGTTCTTTAGGATGGACAGACGAGGAGGGGGAGTTGCCCTTTATGTGAGAAAGCAGCTGGAGTGCATGGAGCTCTGTCTGGGGATGGATGATGAGCCAGCTGGGAGTTTGAGTCAGGATTAGTGGGCAGACTGACATGGACATCATTGCTGTGGGCGTCTGCTACAGGCCACCGAGATAGGAGGATGTAGAGGATGAGGCTTTGGAACTGGAAGAAGCCTTGTGTATGCAGGTCCAGTTTTTAAACAAGTCCCTTGGTTCTATTTCCAATCCTGAGAACTCCTGATTGTTACAGGAGTTTCAAACTCAGTTTGAAAGTTCTGCCCTTTTTCCTTTCGATAGGGAGTTCAGCAGATTGAATAGCATTGGTACAAAAATTGATTTTGGCAAGTTGCTTAATAATTACACCTCTACGAGATTGCAGGGGGAGGAGTTTGGGGTTCTTTGTGATTAATAAACAGAATGTCAGCAGAAGCAGGCCTAATGTCTGAAGGCACCATAAGATACCTCTGCAAGGATAAGTTTATGTCCTGTGAGGAGATATTGATGGCTTTAGTCACTTGTTTTTTCTGGAAATTAATGCAAAGCTGAACTCTCTTTTTAGAGAAAATGAATGTCTATTAAAAGGGAAGGGAGAGGGGGGCTGAGACTATAACTTAAGGAGATTTGAATTAGCTAGTAAGATTTGCTCAGATAAAAGTGGAGGTCAAGGCTTGAAGAGGATGAACTTTTCAGACAATCAATTTCAGATATAGTCAGGTCTTTTTTTTTTTTTTTAACACACAGAGGGAGTGCCAACTTATTCTTTTGAGAAAGCTATTTAAGAGAAAAGACAGAAATAAAACAGGATGGCTGAGATCTTTACCTTGTTGTTAACCTTATAGCCTTTATATAGCTTGAGATAAATATCTAATGTGTTTAGTTTTCTCCCTTTGCTTAGTTTCTTCAAACAGCAGTTAAAAGGGTATTGGATATCGACAAAGTGATGGCCTTTGAATCTCCATTCCTCTTCACAGCTCCTCCTGCAGCTGTGAAGTAGGAGAGATTGCCTCTTCTCTAGAGGGAATATTTGAAAAATACTCTGAGTCTGTAGTAGAGAAATAGCGTATTCTATTTTGGGTACTTCTCAGCCTGAGAAAGGTGGACAGTCTTTACCTCACCATGGAGTGTGAAATGTTACCAGAAGATAATATATGCATATTAACTCTGCATGAGAAAAGGGGAGGGGGAAAGTTATTTGGTTACTTCCTGATGTCTCCATCTGGTTGCTCGTCTGTCACTGACATTAGACCTTGTCACTACTTCAGTACCATGAGCCAATATTTACTTTGAATAATTCTACTCTTAACACTTTCCAAGTGCTAGTCATCCAAGTGCAAATGTTAATTATGCATCTCGTTTCCACTGAGAAGTACTCTAGGGTTTTTCTAGATCTCTTCCAACACTCATCATGTATTTTCCCCATCATTGTATTTTCCATGATAGTACAAATTATCTGTCCAATAAGTTTAATTACTGTTACTTGAGAAAAAGAACTAAAATAAGTTCCTTTTATATGTGACTTTAACTTTCTTGGTGGTTTATCAGTCTGTACCACTGTTGCTGTTTATAGTTAAGGATAATGACTCAGTATGTTTCTGTTTGGCAATAAGTTGCTCAGAATTCCAACAGCTTTTACCCACCTTCACGCACATTTCTTTTGCCTTACGCACCCCTAAACCAACATTCAACCAAGTTCACAGTAACAGTGGCTTTACACTGAGATCGCCACACTGTGGCTGTCTTAATACCAGGTATTGGAGGTTCTCTGACTCCTGTCTTTATTACTATGAAAGACAGAGAAAATCAGGAGACAGGGAGGCGGGATGCATGCCTTCTGGGCCAGCGCTAAACTGGGAGAAACTGTTACTGATGTCAACTGTGCTGTGCTTTAACCCAGCAGGCCGCCTTCTGTGTTCCTGGTGACTTGATTCCTTCATAATTTCATCCTTATCTTTCTTTCTGGTAACAGGAATAATACACGTAGCTGTTTCTACATGTCATACAGTGCTGAATGGGCTTTTCATACTTTCCATAGAGACAAATTCATTTTCTCTTGCTGATACTAGAAAATTATTCCCCAAATGTGCCATCTTTTCTGATAGTACAGCAGCTTTATTAACTTAAAGTAGAATAAAACATTTTTCACATTATTCCTGTACTATGTGGTACATTCAGGATATTGTACAACTTCTCCATTAGCTATCAATTACTGTACTATTTTTAGAATGCAATGTGTATTTCAACATCAGAGTTTAAATCAAGGAGTAAAAATTTAAAACAACTAACAGGGTAGCAGAGGAAAAAATGAGATGTATTACAGTGAGCAGATGTATTTTAATGGAAAAAATTAACACATTACTTTTTTATAGGACAGTTGTGGGAGGAACAAGACGAATGGTAGTCTCTTTATCTGTGCATTTTTCATAATTGTGCAAGAAAATTTGATTTGCGATTAGACACTTGTTAACTCTTCCAATATATTAAAAATACTAGTGTTATCACTGTTTTAATGTTATATTAAATAGTTTTGGCACATCTTAGTAGTTAATGGAGGGCATTTATGCGTTTCCTTCCTAGGCCTCAAGTACTTTTGTTACTTATCATTCTGTGTAGCGATTACTTACTGTGTAATTTTTTTTCACAGTGAGGGCCATGGGAAGTTGACGGTATTTTCAGTGAAAGCTATGTTAGCAACAATGTGTGGCGGTAAAATACTGGACAAACTAAGATGTAAGTATTTTCAAGAAAATCAAACCATTTTATGAAATATTTTTCTTTCCATTACTGGCCACATATGTTTTATTGTATTAAGTTCTGAAAGCTAACTTCTTTGTCTATTCAGCGATCTTTATACTGAAATGAAGCTTGCTATATTAATGTTGTTGTTACACATGCCATCTGCTGGCCATAAAACATACCGGGTTTGTTACTGAGTAGGCTTTACAAGTACATTTGTTTATTTTGAAATGCTTGGGCACTTCTTTAAATGTAAAACTTCAGGTCTGATTTTTCGGATAGTAATGTCAAATTTGTTGCCATTTTCCCTATTTTGAGGATGTTGGGAGGCTTCTGTATATCTTCTCCTTCATCTGAGGTGCTCTCTGCGTCTTCTCATTCTGTAATTCCAGCTTCTCAGTTCTTATTTTTTAACTCTTTCATTCTCTCTTAATCTTACTTCCTTTTTTCTTGTTTCCATGAGTCTTCTGCTATAGCAGTAGAGAATCAGTGATATCCATAAATACTGGTTTTGTCCTTTAGTAGTAATTCTTGTTCTTCTTTCTATCTTAGTGCCAAGGTGTACTGTTGTTATGGGTGTTCCTTCATTTCATTTCCACCCTGAAAAGTTGGGAAGTTAATCTTACTGTCAGTGCCAGATTTTTACTGTTCAGGTCTTGTCTTTTTCACTTCACCCTAAATTCCCTTTGTGAAAGTTATCTTGTAATAATTAATTCCTCCTAATCTCCATGGTTGTCATTCACTGTAAATAATTCTTTAGAGTTTTCTACATTGTTACGCTTCTTTATTATATTTGCTTTAAAACTAGCGATGTGAAATACTAGTGTGCTGAATTAAACTACATGACAAGGTCTGAAAAATAGTGAGAAATAATTGCATGCACATATTAATATTAAGGCTGCACATGTTTCAATACCAGGAAATGCAGGGTTTTTTAATCTGGTAGTAACTATAAAACTGTCCGATTAAAAACAAAGCTGCAGGTGACTAAAGATTAGTGTTAAGTAAAGGGGACAGGCATATATGACAGAGGATATTTAAGACTTCTTAAGCATTTTTAACCAATGAATTACCTCTATAAAATGTGCAAGATCA
Source organism: Harpia harpyja (assembly GCF_026419915.1). Lineage (NCBI taxonomy): Eukaryota > Metazoa > Chordata > Aves > Accipitriformes > Accipitridae > Harpia > Harpia harpyja. Next base: position 827,303 of record NC_068954.1, on the reverse strand, counting down.
AATACTGGGGGGAAAAGATAGAGACTGTATCTCCTCAGTAAAAGATTACATTTTGGATTCAATTAAGGTAAGATTTGAGGAGGTTACGGTATATGAGCAGTTCAGTACAGGCCTGGGACAGAAAAGGAGCATTATTTCTAGAATTAGCAAGACAGTACTGAAACACATCAAGAAAATGGCAATGTGACCTTTTTAGTGGAAAAGGCAATTAACCACTGGAATTAAATGTTACAGGAATCAGTAAACTTTTGATGTTTTCAGACAAAGACCTAGATATCGTTCTGGAAGCTATATTAAGCCTCAAGTTATTGATTCAAAAGGTGGCTAGTTAAGATGCTTTCACCTTAAGGACATCTTATTTAATAGTCCTATTTAACAGGTGTGTCTAGTCTTAAAACTTAAAATTTGTGCATTTAATGTACTTTTCTCTCTCTGTCTTTTCATAATGTCTGCTTTTCTTCGTAGCATTTGAAGCTTCCTTTTTTCTTCTTCTGTTGGCTCCTGTTTCCTTTGCCACTGTAACTTTCTTCTTTATAAAAATTCTTAACTGACGTTAATACATGTTGAAGGAAAGGCTTTTAACTACTTTCACTGAATAGTGCTGCTTATTATAGCTTTGTTATATTCTGGTTGTCATGCCTTTTGCTTATTCTTTCTTGTATCTTATCAGCTGACCTTTAGATTGCATTGTACTTCCGGGATCTTTTCTCCAGTATCTGCTGTCCCTTTTTTCTTGGTGCACTTCTCTTTGGATATGGAGTATCATTTTCAAAGAGCATGTGACTTTGAATTTGACATGTTTTGGACAGTAACACTTCTGTCCTTTTTTTTTTTTTTTTTAATTCAATGTTAAAACTCAGTTCCTCTCCTTGCCTTTTCACTATGTCACTCACACTGACTTCCCACCATTTGATGTTTCTGGGCTAGTTCTTATGACAGAGCACTAACTGTTGACCACACCTATTTAAAACCTGGTTTTGGTGAGGGTTTTTTTGTTGTTCTGTCAGGTACAATATCTTACGAGTCAACTGACAAAGAAAAATTTCTTTATCCATAACTGTAATGGTAATGCTGATTTGCCACTGCTTTGTATGGTCATGGCACTTTCTTCACATGCACCGTCTGCTGTGGACACTCCTCTGTCGCTTCTGGATACTCCTCTGTCCCCTCATGTGCTCATTGTTGTCTCTGCTTAGTTGGACTGGAACCACCTCACTATTATTCTATAAAATGCTCACAGTGCCACGTGCAAGGTTAGACATGGAGGCAGAGTCTCAGCACAGGATTGTCCAGGAAAAGGGGCTTTTGGCTAATTTGGAATTGAGATTTTAGGAGTATAGGAAATCTGTGCAGGAGGGAAAAGCTTTCTCTGAACCAGGATAGAATTAGGCCATTGACTTTTCAGACAAGGCCATAGGACAGCATTCTGTGGAATGTGGGAGAAGATCTGAGATTCAGGATACCAGGATCTTGTAAACCTTCTGGGGGCAGAGGAGAAGAGAGCAAGTGTGTCGTATTGTTAGCGGAATCAGTTTCTGAGTATCACCAGAACTCAAGAAAAGAATAAAATAGCTGAACTATTAACTGTTGGTTACCTGTCTTTCTGAAAGCTTTCTAAGGGGCTAGGGAATGGGAAGAAGAAAATGTCATGTGAAGTTTGGGAGGAAAGATGTGGGGACCTGCGAGCCTGTATACCTGACATGTCTGGGCAAGCTGTTAGTAATAAAGGGTGAAATTAGTTGCCACATGGATAAATGAGGTTTTATTGTTGAGGGAAATGGCTTTTGTGAAGGGATGCGTTATAAAACCACAGGAGTTCATTAAAGGAGGTAAAAAAAAAAAAAAAAAAGATAGATGGACAAAGGAGTTCTGTTTCTGCTACAGACTTCTTGGATTTCTGAAAGTCATTCAGGAAGGTCCTTTATCAAATGCTTAAAGAGATTTAAAAGTTTGATGAAAGGGATGAAAGGTGGGGTCTTTGCGCAGGTAGAAGACTGTCTAAAAGGAACCAAAAAGGAACAATAAAGATCCTTTTTGTATATTGAGATTGGTGGATAGTGCTGGACCTAAACTGTTTTAAACATGGTCATAAATGATGTTGGAAAATACAGTGAAAGGGGACAATTTGATACAAAGTAGATCAGTGTAGTAAAAGCTAAAATAGACTGAAGAGTTGTAGCATCATCTGACAAGACTGAGTAACTGTGAAATAAAATGTTAGGTGACATTCAGTGTGAATATATGTGAAGTGGTGCATGCTGGAGGAGTGAAGTGTAATCCTAATGTGATGCACAGAAAGGTGAGCTAAGAAAGTGTTGCTCAGAGGAGAGATCTTGGAGCTATACTTCTATGAAGATGTTGACACTCTAGTAATGGCTAAAAAACATAAGAAATGTTACGGAGGGGAAGGATGTGAAGAACAAAGTAGAGAGGTAAAGGCACTGTATAAATCCATGGTGTCTTTATGCCTTGAGTAAGTACTGCTCTAGTACCCCCCATCTGGTACTCTGCCCTTTCCACTTCTGATACATCTTTTCTGAGAAGAACGACAGAGATCATCAAAGGTAGAGAAAGCTTTCTGTACAAAGAACAACTAGATAGAGCAGGATTCTTCAAACTGGAAAGAAAAATGGTGGTAAAAGGGTAGTGTTCTATAAAATCAAGAGCAACATGGTGAATAGAAAACAGCTGTTCCTTTCCCCTTCCAGTACAAGAACTAAACGGCAGTAACTGAAATTAGCAGTGACAGATTGAAATAACAAAAACCAATACTTCTTTAAACTTAACCAAAGCATGCTGTTGGTATCAAACTTTTTACTCCTTGAACCAATTTCACTGAAGGCAAATTCATCAAAGGTTGCTGAATGCAAAGATACTCTCAGTGAGTGGAGGAATATTCTGGGGAACGTGCTTGCCTGAGCCATATGCTGTTGGGATAAACAGACTTTTGATCTGATCTGCCTCAGCTGTTCTCATATTCTTTATTTCTTCTTCTGATTGTTATGAATATGCTGTCCTGGTTTTTTTCCCTTTCCTGTCTTTCCCACCTGTGTCTGATTACTGACCCATTTCATCACTGAACTTCTTCTGTTTCCAGTTTACTTGTTCCCCTGATTCCACCCCCGCTCCTGCACTGCCTCCACTCCCTTTCCTAAGCAGGTTGTCAGCTCCGGCTCAGCTGGAATGCAAGGCTTTCTGGAAATCCTGGAAGTTGTAAATATATTTTTTTTTTCTCATCTCATAATTGATATGAATGATAGTAACTTGGTCTCTGTACTTGCATATGTACAGTCTTATTTTTTTAAATTCTGAAAATGTGAACAAATGGAGTGTTTTTCAGTCCATACAGTGTCTGACAGCACATATGAAATGGGAGTTGTTCAATGATACCGCTTTGCTGTCTCTGGAAAAGATTATTTCCTGTGACACGATACTCCTTGCAAAGGAGTTTCTTTACATGGTGTGCAAGGTAGGAATTGTAAACCCAGCCTACTGCTATGGACTTTATGATTTTTGTCATAGCTTTTTAAGCCCAAGAAATGCTGTATAAAAATGTCAAATTTTGTAGATTCAGATGATTTCATTTTGGCATTCAAGTAGATTGATTGTGAAGTAATTAGTGCTTCCTTCCATGTCATTTCTGCAAGTAAATTGCAAACAGAATTTCAAGTAATCAAGACTCCATCCTGCTCATTTTAAGGGCTGTCTGACTTCCCTAATGACTGGCTCTACCTGTGTGGTGCTCCTTGGCTCCCTTGCCTCACTAGCTCATTTTTTCCTCTCACCATCTGGCTCTGGTAAGCCTTTAGTGCTTACTAAAGTTCACCCTGAAAATTCATACAATAATGTGTGCTAAATACTAGGTTTCACATAATAAAGGTCCTGAAAGTTAATCTGCTGTAGATGAATTAGCCTGATTGTGAGGTTTTGATTTTGGGGAGAGGGTATTTTTGTTTTTTGGAGGAGTGGGGGTGAAGGGGGAGTTACTTGTTTTGGTCCTAATCAGTGGACCAAAGTAGCAGTAGTAATAATATGTGGTTTGTTGTAGTATCCCATCTATTCAAACTGAACAAGCTCAGTGCGCGATTGCATACAGGCTTTCTTACATCTCATTTGTTTATAACAAATGTTAGGAGTTGCCACAACATCTGCTGATCTGATAGAGGTAAGGCTGCTGCAGTGTCATGTCCCCAGTCCACCAGTGGTGAGGGTAAGCATGCATTCCCAGTAGGAACACGCACACGCAGCCACATGACAGAAGATACCCATGTGAACACGAACAGCACCAATGACCTTGTTCTGTTCCCTGCCTTCTGCCTGATCAGGATGAAAGCCTGTTAGTGGCATAAATATATACATATATGCACATGCCTGTACAGTATGGATCTCTCCAGTGACTGGCTTTAGATGCTCATCTGTCTTGTAGCTGGTCCTTGGAGCCTCTTAGATCCTCTGGTCTCTCCAGTATCTGTCCCAGACTTAGGACCTCTCTGATACCTAGCTCTCAAACTCTAATCACTAAATTTTCCTCCAAAAGCATGTTCGTAATCTCCTTGTAGGTGTTTGGGTGGTGTTATTAGGTCTTAGTGTCTTATCTTCTCCAGACTGAACAATTGGTGTTTCCTCAGCCTGCCCTCATAGGGGAAGTGCTCCAGTGTACTGACCATCCTTGTAGCCCTCTACAGAGCTCACTTCAGTTTGTCTTTTATATTCTGTGATTCTCAACAATTCTCTGATTCTGGGGGTCCCAAAACTGGACACAATACCTAGAAGAGGTCTGACAAGTGCTGAGTGGAGGAGGAAAATCACTTCCCTCTACTAGCTGAGCTCCTGTTTCTACAGCCCAGGATGATATTGGCCACCTTTGCTGCCAGAGCTCACTGCTGGCTTATGTTCAGCTTGTGATCTCAAAACCCAGAAGGACCTTTCCAGCAGAGCTGCTCCCCAGCCAGGCAGTCCCCAGCCTGGATCACTGCCGGAGTCTTTTCCTTCCCAGGGGCAGGAAGTTGCATTTGTTCTTTTTCAATTTCATACAGTTTCTGCTGGCCTGTTCCTCCAGCTGGTCTAGGTCCTGCTGGATGGCAGCCCTTGCCCTCAAGGGTATCACCTGGTCCTCCCAGTTTGGCATCATCTGCAAACTTGACAAGAGTGCACTCTGGTACCTCTCCTAGATCATTGATAGACATGTTGAGCAGGTCATGTCTCAGGACAGATTCCAGCAGTAGTCCACTTGGTTTTGGCCTCCATATAGAATTTGACCCATTATCCACTACCCTCCAAGCCTGATCATCCAACCAGCTACTCACCCATCCGGTTGTTCACCCATGCAGACTGTGACATCCCAGGTTGGATACTGGAATGTCGTGGGGAAATAAAAAGTAAAAAGCCTTGCTCGAGTTGAGGTGGATGATACCTACAAATTCAGTCATCTTATCACAGAAGACAATCAAGCTGGTCAGGTGTGATTTAGCCTCGGTAGATCCATTTCTTTCCTGTATGCAGGAATGTGCACCAAGAAGATTTGCTTCATGATTTTCCCAGCAACTGAAGTGGGACTGACTGGCCTGTATTTCCTTGGATTGTCCTTTTGATCTTAATACATACTTTGGATTAATGCGAAAAAAACCTGCACACACATACACATCCAAAAAGCACAGTCAAACCAATTCATCTGTTAAATTTATTTTCTTGGCTTTTACCGATACTAAACCTGCTATTTAACAAATATTTTAGGAATTTGTACAATAAAAATTGACAGCTTCATAGGAATTGAGACACAGGATACACTCAAGGTCAAGACTCTAGAAAATGAGGGTGCCAGGTTTTTGTTGCTTTTTTAACTTAATTGGAAAAATGGTCGAGCCTTCAGCTGAAACTGTACAAAGCATCAGGCAAACGCCTTGATTGGAAAACAGAACAGTCAATTTTGGCAGTTATAAGCAACTGAAAAGAGGCTCTCAAGGGAGCTGTTGGACAGGTTTAACATGATATTATGAGTTCTGTTCTTAATGTAAAAGTTTTACTACAAACTTTTGAAAAAAGGAAATAGTGAGTTGCACAAGTACCATTTTACATTGGTATTTTGGGGACCGAGAAGTGCTTTTTGTAGTTCTAAATTTTTTTATTCTCTCTGGTTAAAAATAAAATTATAGCATAGTAGCATCAAACTTAAATTTTATATGAGAATTAAAGTATAATACCTTGTCATCAGGAAACTCTTAGCATGTGCCTGTTGTGACCCTGAGGTGAGCTCTTGAGATATTACATTGTTAGCTTCTGTTTTGCTTGAGGTTTTCTCTTTGAGGGTAATTTACTGCCCTTTAAAAGGGCAGATGACTATATAATTATATCCTACTAATCTTTATCTTTTCCAATTTCACTGGTAATTTCCCATGTGGAAGTTCCCTGTGTAAATGAGTTCAACTTTACTTTGACTATAAACCCACTTTTTTTATGACTGCAAGATATAGGTTAGTAGGGTTTGTTTGGGTTATTTTTGTTGTTTAATTTACCCTTGATATAGCCTGTTCTATTTTATCTCATTTTCAATTTATTTCCATAGCTTTAATTACTTTCTCTTTAAAATCTTTTAAATCTTGCATACTGTTCAGATCAGATTAATAGACTGTATATACCCAGAAGATTTCCGTCCTTTTTTAAATACAAGTACTGTCATGTTCCAGTCATGTTCTACCAGTCCCACCTTGACAGATTTATTACTAGACCTTCAGTTTCTGTGCATTTGCCAGTTCTGGAGTGATTCTGTTCTCGAATGGATTAGGATTCTGGAAGTTTGGCTCTCTAATTAGTATTAGTTGTTTCCATAGTGTTCATTTGTGTGCATTTTGATCCTGACTTTTCTTGCACATTCAATTTTCAGTTTAAATTTAATTTCTCTGCTTGGCTTAATTTTCTAAAATACAGCGTTCTCCCTGACCCCCATTTCGTCTCCCCCCCCCTCCCTAATATGGTTTGTAAGATTATTCAACAAGGGCTTCTGACCTTCACTTCAAGCTTGTCTGTTTAGCCAGTGATACAAATTCCAGATAGCTTTATCACCCTTAACTTAGATATTGTAGGCTTCTTTGTGAGCTCGTTCATCCAGGGGATTGGAATAATTTCTCTGGTTTACTACAAATATGCCTTGCTGAAATAGTCTTTTATTTACAGACCTAGTTTTAGTCACTTAAATTAAGCTTATTTTCTGTCGACATATCCTTTTTGATGTTTAATTACTGATGGTGTCTTAAATAACCTCATAGATGATTCAGTGTTAGTGAAGAATTCTGGTATCTGTCACACCTTGGAAAATATTAGGTCTTACTAATATTAGTGCTCTTATTAGACAAATCTTCCTTTATAGAGTAATCTGACTCTGCAAGTATCTCGGAGACCCAATTTTGCTGTTTGAGAGATTTGTCTTTTCCAATGAGGTTTTTGATCCCGGGACAGTTCTGCTTTACATGTATGCAGCTGTCCTAATATTTTATGAAATAATTTTCTTATAATGCTATCTACACATATTCTCCTATATTTTTACCTTTCCTGAGACATGAGAGCTGGGAGCTTTGGGCTGGTCTCGTGGAATGGCTGGAGCAGGGGGGTTGGAGGAGTTAAGCTCTGTGCAGTAAGGGGATGGAGGGACTCCTGAGCAGGAGGCTCAGGAGACATCCTTCTGTCCACATGCCCATAGCTGGGAGCATGGCGTGGGAGTGAAAATACCTGCAGAACTGCCCTCCTCCCTGCCACCTTCTGGGACCACCCTCCCTACCTTTCTTTTTCCATGTATACACAGGACTGCTGAACATCTTGCTCGATTCTCTTTTTGGTTTCAGAAATACATTTAGCCCCACATAGCTAATTAAAAAGCACACCTCGTCTTATCACAAATGTTTTTCTTGTGTAAGGACAAAAGTTCCTATTCTAGCTCTTCAGTGTGTGTAGCATCTCTGATACAAAATAAGATCAGATTTCCTCTTCCCCATCCGCTCAGCTGCATGGCTCATGTGTTTTAGCCTTGGAGATGGAGGTCATTGCACCCCAGTTTCTCGCTACTTTACGTCTGATGCTCTCTTTTAATGCTGTGTTACTTAAATTCAACGTGCTGTTGATGTGCACCAGATTTACCAGGATTTTTGCCAGTTTTGACTTTGTGATTCTTACAATGTTTTTAATTCTAGGAGACTCCTCAGAGGATTTTATGTAGTTTTATTTTGAAGGCATAAGCTTGAAGATTTAATGTTCTATAACTTTTATAATGCCTCCTAGCCTCTGCTTTCTTGCTATTACAGTTAATGTACTGGCAGGATCTTTTCTCAAGACTGGGTGAGATGGAGTGGAGGAAACAGGAAGATTTATATGATAGCATGTTTGAATACGTTCATTTATAATTTTTTTTCTTGGTAGCAAGTGATAAGAAACTATGTTCAGAATAAAACAAAAAGAAATTTCTTGGGGTTTAAATGGATTGAAATTTTTTTTCTTTTCTGTAGTAAGCATGTATTTACTGTAGGGTTTTATTATATTTTCTTACAGATATTTTCTCTCAAATATCAGATTCAAATGGACTAATGATATTTACAAAGTTTGATCAGTTTTTGAAAGAAGTTCTAAAACTTCCAACAGCTGTGTTTGAGGGGCCTTCTTTTGGATACACAGAGCATTCTGTACGGACCTGTTTCCCACAACAAGTAAGAGTTAACAAAACAGGATTTTTGTATTGCTTGTTAATACCGTGCTTTCTTCAGAAGTCCACTGGCTGTGTTGGTTGTAGTTTGTATGGGGTTTGGGGTGGGGGGAGGGTGGTGGTAATATGTGCTATATAAACTAAGCAGTTTTAAGACAGTCTGAATAATTTAAAATAGTATGTCTAGGTTCTTGGCAATTAAAGGATTTTGTACAATTTTAGGTTGTTCCCCCTCCTTGAAGAGACACTTCTGTTCCCTATCAGAACAACAGCAAGGATGATCTATTTCTATTCTAAAACATGAAACAGCATTTTTACTATTTTCCCTTGATTTTTTTTTTAAGCTTTCTCAGTATGTTAAGAGTATTACTGTCAACAAATCACTTGCTAGTTGGTTGGGTCTGTACAAAATAAATATGTTTATTGTACACATAGTTTATTTTATATATGTGTAGTTTATTTTTAAATCAATTTCACTGTTGTGCTTATTGATATAGCTGTTTTTTTCCAAAATATTTCCATTAAATGTAATGTTTGGAATAGATGTTGTAGTAATGATCTTAAAAAGAGCTTTTTATTTCTTTATGCATTTTAGTTGTAATTTAATTGTTCCAAGGATTTGTTTCTGATTTGAGATAATGTAAATAGTATAAATAATCCTTAAATCAACTGTAAACATGAACCTAGATAATCTTAGGCCTAAAATTAAATGTTTAGACTCTGGTCATGATTACGTTCCAGAAAAAATATTTCTGAAGTATTTAGATTTAGAATTTATAGCCACTTTTCCTAAATTTGAATAGCAATCAGTATACTTGAAATACAGCACAGTAGGAACCAGCCTTTGATTTAGGAAATGATGAGGGCTCCAGATCATCTGTGAGTTACTGAGGACAGTGTTTCGTTTTACTAATAGTGTAATTAATAAATATTTTTTTTCTTTTTCCATACTGGCTGAGGCATTTGTGGGCCATACTTGTTCCCACGGACATGCCACCCTTTCTGTTATGTCAGCGCAAGCTGTTTATGCACGTAGGTAAACTGATCCAATCAAATCAAGTTTCATGTTAGTGGCAGTGCTGTTGAATGCAAAACCTCGGCCTCACTACGGAGCTGTAGAAGTCAGACGTTGGATTCTAAGCTCTACGTGCCCTTTCCGTTGCCTGCAAAGGCAATGGGCACGGGGTTTTTGTCATGTTCAGAAGCCGACACTCTGGAGGTGACCATTTCTCTCTTAACCATAAAGAGAGGCTAGTGTAGCGAGCTAGACTTTGACAGTTGACTGAGATTTCTAAGATACTTGATGCAAATCTCACCATGGTAGCCAAGTGGGGTATAGTAACTGCCCATGAATACGAGCCAGCCGTGTGCCCAGGTGGCCAAGAAGGCCAACAGCATCCTGGCTTGTGTCAGAAATAGTGTGGCCAGCAGGACCAGGGAGGGGATCGCCCCCCTGTACTGGGCACTGGTGAGGCCGCACCTCGAGTCCTGTGTTCAGTTCTGGGCCCCTCACTGCAGGAAAGACATGGAGGGGCTGGAGCACGTCCAAAGAAGAAAAACGAAGCTGGTGAAGGGTCTGGAGCACAAGTCTTATGAGGAGCGGCTGAGGGAGCTGGGGTTGTTCAGTCTGGAGAAAAGGAGGCTGAGGGGAGACCTTATCGCTCTCTACAACTACCTGAAAGGGGGTTGTAGCGAGGCGGGTCTCGGTCTCTTTTCCCAAGTAAGAAGTGATAGGATGAGAGGAAACAGCCTCAAGTTGTACCAGGGGAGGTTTAGATTGGATATTAGGAAAAATTTCTTCACAGAAAGGGTTGTCAAGCACTGGAACAGGCTGCTCAGGGAAGTGGTTGAGTCACCATCCCTGGAGGTGTTTAAAAGATGTGTAGATGTGGTGCTTAGGGACATGGTGTAGTGGTGGACTTGGCAGTGCTAGGTTAACGGTTGGACTCGATGATCTTAAGGGTCTTTTCCAACCTAAATGATTCTATGATTCTGTGATTTGCGCGTGGCTTGCCTGCAGCATGTCTTAGCACTCTTTGACTTTGGCTCCCATGAACAATAAAGCTGATTCTTCATATTGATTCACTTTTAGAAATTCCTTGGCTCTCATTTTATTCAGGAAAACAAAATCCCTAGTGTAAGGCCAGGTTTGTAGTAATGTGTTTTTAATTAATCCAGATATACACTGTACCCCAAGACAGTTCTTTCATTGATTTGAAAACATTGAAACAAACAGGTCCTGGGAAGTAGATAGATAATGTCTTAGATTTAATTCCATTTTCTTATGCCTCCCAGATCTGAAAATAAGCTTCCCAAAGGTACTTCTGTGATGTTCTCCTTTTACAGCCTATCATTTTGCTAAAATTCTCTCCAGATGGCATTGATAAAGCTGTGGACATGATGGACATTCAAGCTACATCTGTACTAGTTAACTAAACAGTGCCTTGAGCTGTTCTGTGGTCCTAAGGCCAACTGGAATGGTCTAACCACATCCATGCTATTAAACTCTCTTATTCCCTCAAGCAGGGTGGTTACATGGAAGCTGTTTATTAAAAATGATTCCTAGCTGATATTAACACCTGATCTGGCTGCTGGAATCATTTGGGAGAGTGAGTGGTTAAACCAGGCACAGGTTTAATAACATAAAAGCATGCATGATTGAGTTTTAGTGCCAGGAACATTCCCTAGTGTTATTTAAACTGCCAAGAGACAAATCCTTCCTGGCCAGCTGTGGTTCCTGGCTTACCCATGGAGGTCCTGGTTCTGGGAGCCACTTCTTTCAGGTGCCAAAGGCCGATAATTTACTGCTGTCTGAGTGGTGAAAGGGCAGACAGGCAAGGAAGTGTCAGTGATTGTATACGCTCCACAGCTCTTTTTCATTTCTTGGGTCACGGATAGAATAATTCAAACTTGTTGCCCACACAAAATGGAGTTTATCGAGATACTTTTGGCAAGAGCTGCATTCTTTGTGATGGCTTCCAGATGTATAAAGAGTTTCCAGTAATAATTTACTATTCTAGGTCAAGTGGGGGCTTCCACAGATGTAAGGTATCATGTCATACTTTTCTTAAGACTTGTTCACTTGGCTACAGTCCATCTATTTGTTAGAGATGATGTATCACCATGACATTCCCTGCCTCAGTCAGAATCTTTCTGTGTTTATGGCACAGCCTGCCCTGTCATTGCAGAGGTGTGTCCGCTTTATATGTCATTTACAGAGCAGTTTAATTTCTACTGAGCTGAGAAGTTCACCTTGGAGACTTAGGAGCCAGGAGCTTGGCTTCTGTACAGTCAAACTGCTGTTGAAACTCAGCAGCACAAACTATACAAGCAGGCCTAGATAGGCATTGGTTTGTGCGTACCTTACTCACATGAAAGCTTTGCTAAAGCATTGGCTAACTTAGGCTTCTTGGATGGTATGGCTGGTAGCTGAACTGACTGCACAAGCTTAACAGTGTCAGAAGGATGGTCAGGATGTACAGTCTTATTAAAGCGACTAATAAGAATATTAAGAACAGGATGGTCTTGTGTATAAAGGATGGTGTAAGCATACTCTGACAGAGTTGCAGTTTAAGCACAAGATGCAGGACAGTTAGAGATACAGGTGGGGTCTAATACACAACTGCTTAGATTGGTGTAACTTGTTTTGATCACTGCAGAGTTAAAAATTGCATATCTTTGTGTTGGCTCAGAGGATGTGGTTTTGTGCCAGTATTTTGTGGGGAAATATATGCATTAACATCTTGTTGAAACAAGCATGTTGGCAGTGTAACAATAAAACTGACTGAGTTTTTGCTATTGAAGCAAGCCTATGGTGGTCTTCTAAATGTAAGAATAGCATTGGTAAAATCTGCCACTGCACCACCTGCAAGAAGATCTGAGACTACAGAGCTATTAAGAGAAGTAGGTATGCTAACAGCAATTGGTAAAAACAATTATTAAAATAGGATAGAGAGTAAGCAGGTGATTACAGAGAGCATCTATGCAGAAATGCATTTGTTCTCCTGCGGAGCATTTGACCCTCACAACTGGTTGTGCCTTCACATTTACTAATGTTCAGTTTATGTTCTTGGAACCTGCTTGGAAGATTATTTGATTGTTGTAGCATCACAAATGGTGATTGAGTGATGTTTTTGGGTTGCTCCATGGTTGGGTTCTGAACTCAGTAGGAAATGTCAGACCAGTGACAAAAAAGGGCTTTATCTAGGCTTCTACTCTGACACATTCATAATTTCCAGGAGAAGGAGACTGCGGTTTGCTTTCCTGTCAACTCAGCCATTACCAAGAATGCCTATGCCCAGACAGACAAGATGTAGCAGTGATAATGCTGTGTGATTCTTTTTGGTCAATTGGTCGCAAAATATCCTACCTGTATTGGTGAAAAAACCACAAAGCCTGTGCCCCGACTGCCCTCTTGTGAATTACATGGAAGTTGCATCACTCTGTACACAGGCTTTGACAACTCATAAGGTTCTCCATGCTTAAAGGGAACCTGTTTTTTATTTTGAGGAACATCCTTGCCTATAGCAGGAAGAAACTCTCCTGCTAGGTTTAGGTTCTTCCACCGCTGTTTGTCTCATATACCACTCTCTAATCATAGACTCTTAGAATCATAGAATGGTTTGGGTCAGAAGGGATCTCTTATGGTCATCTAGTCCAACCCCCTGCTATGGGCAGGGATGTCTTTCACTAGATCAGGTTGCTCAAAGCCCCATCCAACCTGACCTTGAACGCTTCCAGTGGTGAGGCATCCACAACTTCTCTGGGCAACCTGTTCCAATGTCTCACCACTCTCATCAAAAAAATTTCTTCCTCATGTCCAATTTAAACTAAACCTACCCTTTTTCAAGTTTAAAACCATTACCCCTTGTCCTATCACTACATGCCCCGGTAAAAAGTCTTTCTCCGTATTTCATAAAACCCCCTTTATATATTGAAAGGCCGCAATAAGATCACTTCCCTGTCTTCTGTATGTTTCGACATGTTTTCCAGGAGGATCTGCTCCATGACCTTAACAGGCATGGAGGTAAGGCTGACTGGTAGTTCCTAGGATCCTCCTTTTTACACTTTTTAAAAATAGGTGTGATGTGTAATGGATCCTGTGTCTTGTCTCCAGAAAACTTGTCTGTCTGTGACCAGTATTTATTATTTGCAGTAACCTTCATACTCTTGTATATGAAACAGTATGAGAGATGAGAGGCAAGGCAAAATTGGGAACTTTGGAGGCATTTTGATAAAGTTGTACAATACCGATACAAGTAAGTAACTGGTAATTGTGTTAAAATTTGAAACATACAGTCTGCACATCTACTACAGATGCTGCTGCCATTTAACAACATAAGCACAGTGGTTTCTGGTTGTGTGAGCGGCCCTTTGTGGTCTCAGACATTGCATACCACTATCAGTTAATTCCCAGTTAAAAACTGTGGTTCTTCTATCAGAAGGCTTGGTTCAGCATATTTAGAGTGTTTCGTGGCCTTACCGAGAGGTGCATTTGTTAAAAGATTTTGGATTTCTTCAGCCAAAGAGAGGGGAAGGCAGGTTGACTGTGTGTAGTTATTAATAGCCTGAAAGATGACTTGGCTTTGAGGAGGAGGGAAGGCTGGGATTGCCAGGCAAGATCCAGGCATTCGTTCTTGTCCAGGTAGTGCATCTGATGTTGTATCTGGCAAAGGAAATTCTTGGACTGTCTTGTAAGAGCAGTTAAATATTCAGGAAAAGTTTTCATTTACTAAGCAGAGAGACTGGAACAAGGACACCTTATAAAAGTCAGAAGAAGTAAGATTAAATATTTCTTAGAATTTTCCTTAATGGTAACTGGGATAGATAATTATAATTCCATATTATCTCTCCAGGGTAGTTAGCTGCAGAGGTATTAGATATATATATTTGCCACTAATCATGAAAATATTGATGCTTTAAATTTAAACATTCTGTTTAATAAAAAAAAAAACCAACCAACAACAAACAAACCAAACAAACAAAAAAAACCCCAACAATCAACCCACAACCAAAAAAAACCTGCAAACAAAAAACACCTTCATTTTTGGCATGACAGTTGCAAGTGAAAGCTACAGTTAGTTTCACAGCTCCTAGAAAACCAGACTGGCTTTTCCTCTAGCTCTGCTTACCCTCCCTGTTGTGGATGCTCTTTGGAGTAACACTGCCATATGCTAAGGTGAGAAAAAAGTGCCATCTGACCAGCTGGTCTTCTGCCTGTGAGAAGTTCTTAAGCATCTAGCTTATTGTATGCAAAAGCCAACATATTCTTTCTTTGTATCCATAATATTCTTAGCTGTTTTTCTTACCAATTATCTCCATCTGTTTGTATTTGCAGCAGATATTTTCTCTTGCTCACTTGAATTTGAAGCCTTAGAAAATATTACTCTTAACATGCCTGACTTCCTTCTCGTAATGATTTAATTTCAATTTTGTTTTTATTGACAGTTTTTTAAAATCTTAGCCTAGTTCTCCCCTTGCCTCTTTTTTTCTTATTTTGCCTTTTTAGAAAAAATTCATTTACTGTATGGATCACGTATGAATATTAGTTGTAATTACTCTTTTATGTGCGTCTACCTTTTTCAGTGCTGTCTGTATGTTTGAAATACCGTTTTCTACATTGTCAAATAACCTCCGCTCACATTTGTTCTATTCCTCTTCAAAATAAGACTCTTTAACTGCAACTCAGGAACTAATCCTGACTGACTAGTCCTCCATTTTTTTTGAGTTTTCTGTTCATCTGTTTGTCACTTATTTTTGTACGATTATATCATGTGTATACTAATACCTTCTTTGTAGTGTTACTGTTTGCCTAATGTAGACTGAAACTCCCTGAGCAAAGAAGTTGTGATATTTATCTCTTTATAGCATATGAAATATTCCTGGTAGACAGAAGTTGAGTCATAGACAGATTTGAAGGCTGAAGTAGTTTTGGTATACAAAATTGAAATTTTTCTTATAATTAAGTTCTATTTTTCTTTTCTTTGCAGAAAAAGATCATGCTAAACATGTTTTTAGACACATTGATGGCTGATCCACCTCCTCAGTGCCTTGTGTGGCTGCCTCTCATGCACAGACTTGCCCATGTTGAAAATGGTAAATGGAATATTTTCTTGTTTGAAACATCTGGTCAGAGCAGGGTTTCTGTTCAACATATGTAAATATGCTGTCCTTTTTCATGTAACGAAGCACTTAATGCCTTCATCATTCCCACTGTAACGGTCTTAGTCCCAGAGCATTTAAGCCCAGACTTTTGTTGAAGTGTTCTACACTTCTGGGATGAAGACTGATTCTTTATGAAATCATCAGCAATAATGCAAAACAAGATTAGTTTTAGACTTCTAGCATCGCCAGTAGTGGAAGATGAAAAAACAAGCAGCAGAAAAATGATATTCTCTACATGTTCATGTTTATTCTGAAACTTTTAAAAATCTTCACTTGAACTGTGCTTCAACATATGCTTTCAAGTGCTGACTCCCAAAGATTTTTGGTACCCATTCAAATGTCTGTCTTGAGTAGCATTTGAGCACATGAGTCACTTCAGTGCTCACTATGGGAGGCAAATGCTGAGCTCCTCTCACTTCCAGACCTTTTCTTAGCTAAAATATCCTGGGTTTACTGCCTATGGAAAGTATTCAAGGAGCAATAAGGGATGGAAAACTGAAGATTAACAGTGAGAAAGAGTGATGGAAGAGTCATGTGGCTGAGAGGGCTTTATGGAGTTCAGGGAAGCAAAAAGATTTCCTGCAGAAAGTTGTGCAAGTGTATCAAAACTATTTGTTGTTTTTAGTGGCCAAAAAGGTGCTGTGTTTAATTTCTTGTACAGTTGCACACAGTATATGTGTATGATGTTTTTTATGTGAATTCTAGGGAAGAAAAAAAAAAACCAAAACTTTTTTTTTCTTCACCCATAAACTAAACTTCATCTTTTGTTTCCTGCCCCACAGAGTAAAATCATGTTATCATCCTTCAAAACCTCTGCCCTACTAGTTGTAAACTCTTCTTCCACTTAGTGCATTTATGGTCATTTCAAGGTGTATAGACTTCTTCCTTTTAAGACACAGGTAGATAAACTCTAGACTCTTTTTTCTGCCTAGCTGTTTACAGGCACAGCTTGGCAGTCTGGCTCTAGCTAAGTTTTCATGATTTATATTCCATTATCTGCTTCTTGACATTTATGCCTGTGGCATGCTTAAGTATTGCTGTGATTTTGATATGCTGGTTTTTGGCATTTGTTTCATTGTATTCTCTTGATCCTCTTGCAAAGCATATCTGGTTGTGCATTTAATCTGCATTTGTTCATCAGTGAACAAGATCGGAGTTGCAATGCTCAGTGGGCCTTTTCCTTCTGTATGGCAACAGAAGAGATGGTGAATTTCCCAATTGCTCAATATGTTTACAGTCATTTCCTGATGACTGTGGGTCTCATTAAAAAAGTGATTTTTAAAAGAATTTTGAGGGGAGCAATTTCATGGAGACAAATCTTATGGGAAAACTTACCAAAAAGTTGAGAAGTCCGATCTATTTAAAATATTAGGTAAACTACAGTACTGCAGTGTCTTTCCCATCCTTATGGGCCAGGTTGCACTAATAGAAGGGCAGCAGTGACTTCTTGCTTTCTTCTTCCTTTATCCTCTTACCCTTATAAACTCGTACTTCAAGAAAAGCACATAGGGCGAAATAAATATAGTAAGGAAATGGGCAGTAAAATTGTTTATATGGATTACAAGTCAGGATAGAATTGCACAGAGCTTAGGCAAGGGTAAAATGTTTAAACAATGTTTGGACAGAAATGAAATGGTGGAAAGATCTGGAGATAATCCACAGTCTGATCATTTTTCTGCTTGAAACTACGTGAAGGAAATTACTAGATACCAAGAATAATATCATCTTTATAGATTAGTGCATGCGTTCCTATATTATCTGACAGCTTCTGCCCTTATTGTGCTGTATGGCTGCTCCGTAACATGCAGATCCCTGTTCAGCCATCTTCACTGGGAGCAGTTGCATAAGTGCCCCTTTTGTTGACACTTTCTTCCAAGCAGCAAGAGACTCCTCCCTCCCTGTTCATCTCTTCTGCCAGCCAGTCCCCAGATTTAATCCTGTGTTACACACAGGAGTCTTGTTACACATAGGTTTAGCAGTCAGATAACTTGGTAGGATAACTTTTAACGTTTGTGGCATTAGAATTATGTTTCTAATTCTTATAAACCTCTTCTACAGCTACCTCCCAAGCTGTTTGCTGAATTTAGTTACCATTGATAATTCGTGCCAGTGTTCTTGCCCTCTAAGTTACTACAATTTTTTTTTCCTCAGAAACTTTTATTCTGTTGCAAATGGTATTTTTGCTCCAGAGTCAGGCAGCAGTTCCTCTGCTTAAAAGAGCTGATGAGAATTCATTGCAGCTGATGTAGAGGTATGTGGCAAGCCACAGCAGGCTTAGCAGGTGGGGGAGATCAAGTCTGGATTATGTCCCTGCAGTAAAAGAAGTTAAGGGAGGATTGGTGTTGGGGCCTGACTGTGGGAAGGTAAAAATAGCAAATTTGAAGGATAGAGACCATAGAAGGAATGAGCTTGGGATTACTGGGACATGTGGTAGGAAAAGAAGTGTTGAGGGAAGACACAGCTCTGATTACTGATGTGCCCGCTAAGGAAAAAGCAGGCCAGAAGCTTTCATGGTTTAAAGTCTGGGACAGGACATATGCAAGAGTTCATTGTTGCTATGGATCTGGATTGAATATCTCCTATTAAATGGTCATTTTCAATGTTTAAAAAGCAGAAGATGGAAGATGTGAAGCTTGTGCTGACAATGGCTACTGCTGTGGCTTCTGTGACTAAATTAATATGAAGTTACTTTGTAAGTGTTGTGTGTGTTAATATCTGCATATATTAAAAAACCCATAAATTTTGTTGAACTGTATGATTGTAAGAGGTTACAGGAACGCCTGTCTCCTCTCATTTGAAAACTTTTCCAGAACGTGGGCAAAACCATGAAAGAAACAGAAATCAATGCTCATTCAAAACAGGATCATCTTTTTTTTGGGTGTGGTGGTAAGTTGTACTAATGCCTTCAGTCAGACTTTTGTCAGCCTTACAAGCCTCCCAAAACCAGTCCTCTGATTTGGAGGAAAGAATTGGCCACAAAGATTCTCTCGTCTTCATCTGTTACGTGATAATGGGCTACTGCTGCGAGCGCATACTTCTTTGAGACATTGCCTCCGCTTCTAATCCTGACCGGTTGTTCAGTGCTGGGTGTAGGACTGCTCTTTTCCAGGACTGGCATGGTGGGAACTTCAGCACTGGATAGGGTAGGAATTGGCATCTCCCTATGGCAGTCGTGGAGCTGAAATCTGAGACATTAGGTTCCCAGACAAAATACTGACTTTGTTCCATAAAGTGTTGCACAATTATTAATAGGGCTTAAGTTTCAGACATTGATTTGGGCCCTTAATGAATTTGGTACACTCAGTTTTTAAATTTTAAGCTACAGCTGGCATCTGTGTTTCAGCACTGTACAATTTCTTAGTGACGGGTTCTCGCATCCAGTGTAAACTAAAATCAGCAGCAGTCACAATAGGGAGAGTAACTCTGATATCCACCCAGATGCTGGAGCTTGCTTTACTAGGGTTGCTGCTGAAGGTCTCTCTAGCTGATGAACCTCTGTTATGTTGTGATCTGACACTAGAACTTGTGAGAACTTGTGAGAAAGGTGAAACATTTCCACCTTTACCAGTGGAAATTATAAAGGCAGACAAAAGGGTAGCTCATGATAAATAACCTCCCTGCTCAAGGTGAACTTTACTCTCTAGCACTATGCAGATTTTTTTTTTTAATTTTGTTTTTACTGTGGATGCTTTACTAGAGGTGCTGAACTGTTTCTTCAGAATAGGTTTTCAAGGCTGTAGTCAGTTATCCTGAAATGTATAAGATGATTCTCCCAGTGCAGATTCATGAGAATGTGAGGTCTTAAAAATAATTTTGCCTCTTTCCTCATGAGCCTCACAAAGTTCAGCACTGGAAAGGAATAACCCCATGCACCAGTGCACACTGGGGACTGACTGGCTGGAAAACAGTTTGGCAGAAGAGGACCTGGGGGTCCTGGTGGACACCGAGTTGAACATGAGCCAGCAATGCCATCTTGAAGCAAAAAAGGCCAACAGTGTCCTGGGCTGCATTAGGAAGACCATAGCTAGCAGGTTGAGGGAGATGTTTATTGCCCTCTGTTTAGCACTGGTGAGACCAAATCTGGAATACTGTGTCCAGTGCTGGGCTCTCCAGTACAAGGGAGATGTGGACTTTACTGAAGTGAGTCCAGCAAAGGGCCACAAAGATGATGAAGGGACTGCAGCATGTGTGGTACGAGGATAGGCTGAGAGAGGTGGGACTGCTTAGCCTCGAGAGGAGAAGGCTCAGGGAGACCTTATCAACGTGTGTAAACAACTGGTGGGAAGCAGTAAAGAAGATAGAACTATGCTCTTCTCAGTGGTATCCAGTGGCAGGACAAGAGGCAATGGGCACAAATGGAAATTCAGGAAATTCTGTTTAAACATAACAAGAATTTTTTTTTTTATTGTAAGGGTGGTCAAACTCTGCGTCATCAGGTTGCCCAGGTTGTGGAGTCTCCATCCTTGGAGATATTGAGAACCCAACTGGACAATTGCCTGAGCACCCTGCTCTGGTGGACCCTGCTTTGAGCAGCTCTCCTGAGGTCCCTTCCATCCTCAGCTGTTCAGTGGTTTTGTGATTCTAGGTATGATTGCAATGAGAATCATTAAATCATTCCCTGAAGTTCTCCTCTTCCATGAGTCTGTAAACAATGTTTATTTGATAAAAATGGGCTCAGTCCATAAAGATCCATCCTTTAAGTTTGTGTCTTTGCTACTACTATCTTGAACACTTCTCCCTGTAGTATCGGTTTAGTAGTAGTCTTGTTCTGGAGTCAGTTGTTAATTTCCACTGCAAGTTAGTTTTCTTTGGGTTGCACCTTGTCAGAGTGTAGTGCTTTTCTTCCCTAACCTTTCTTCCCAACCTGATGTTTGTTGTCTTCACAGCTTGTAAATATTCTCATTAATTACTCTGGCAATCACTGCTGAGTTACTTCAGAGGCACTTGAACACCTCAGTTGACACCTTTAAAAAAAAAAATAATAATGATCCTGCAATTTCCTTGGTTGTCTTTTCAACTCTGATATAAGCAAAAGGCAATTAAGCTCTGAACTGAGCTTGTTTTGTTGGCGACATAACATTTACAGGTACAAAATAACATATCTTCTTTCTCAAAGCATCAAATAAACTCCATGGATTGCTAGTATTGATCTAAACAAATAGGCCAGCATGTTATTTTTGAGAGCCATCATCTCAATCTGCATGCTGATATGCAGCCTAATAACAATATGCTTTTGTGCAGGCATTCTAATCTGTTTAGTTATGCTTTTGTAGAAATAGGATCCTTTGTAAAGGCAAGTGAAAGAAGTCGTCTCAGGCTATGGGTTTTTTATCTCTCCCATTTATAACAAAGTGAAAATACAGAAAAGAATATCTAGCTTTTAAGCTTGCCATTACTATTATCTTAAGCTTATATTAACATTTGTAGAAATACTTTGCTAGCTCATAGACTCTTTAGGGTAAGGATTGTATCTTACCTGAAATACAACAATTTAAAAAAACCAAATGTGTGTGGTAGGGAGAATGCAGTTCCTGTTTGGGAGTTCCCAATTAAAAAATGCTCCATACCATTTGTTTTAACCATGTCAGGTCATTCTTCAGTCAGGTATTATAATTCAAGCTTTGGCCGCCTGCTGTGACAAATAAGTCTTTACCTTTCCCAGAAGATCAAAATAATTTCAGTAATTTCTGAATGGGATTGAGAATTTCTGCCTTTCCTAAAATGACAACATTTGTGTTTAGCAGCTGTAAAGCAGCCTTAGCTGGGGTAAATATTTTACTTTTTACAAGGGAAGATAAAGCCTTGCAGTAGAATTCATTTTCAGCTTTCCTTTGGAAAAAAATGGAAAAAAGAAAGAAAGAAAAAAAAAAGGCTAAAAAATCCACAGAACTGTGGTGATGATGCCATTTTTCTTTTTTGGCTTTTTCACATTTCTTGAAAGGAGGAAGGTGATTTCCCAGGAAGATACGCAAGACGTGCTGGTGTTTTGACAGGGATGTTGAATACATGGGCCATCTTAACACTTTCTTCTAACAACATTATTCCTCTTGTGGGAGGGTGGGTGGAGGCTGGCCAAGATCACGCTCAGCTGTTGCAGAGCTCTGACACCTCTCGGTGGTCTGTGTCTGATCTCTGCTCCCTTCCCCTTCCTTGCTTCCAGATGGGCAGGTCAGTGGCTGAGCAGTATTTTCAGTGTCTGGGTGGGTTGTGTTGCCATTTCTCTGCCTTTCCTGAAGCACAGGGGAAAATCCCTTTCCAGAAGCAGAGCTGCCTTATTCTCACACTTATTCTTTCTGTGCTTCCCCGGGTTTCTGTGAATTCTAGCTTCCATTAAGAAATGTAATATAAGTTTACAGACATACTCAGAATTATTTCAGAATTATCTTGGTGGTGGTAAAGGAGTTCCAGTGACAGAAACTTGTGCTTTGGATTCAGTCTGTCCTTTGCTGCTCTGAATGTATCACTGACATCCATCGAGAAACTACTCTTCCTTTTTTCCTTATTGTGATTTTTGAGACAATGTTTTTATGATTACTCAGGGGCTAAAATTTTTTCAGT
Source organism: Harpia harpyja (assembly GCF_026419915.1). NCBI lineage: Eukaryota > Metazoa > Chordata > Aves > Accipitriformes > Accipitridae > Harpia > Harpia harpyja. The sequence goes on along the minus strand of NC_068954.1, from coordinate 804,895 downwards.
TTTTGCTTTAGGGAATGTGGACACTTTCATGGAGGTCTGCATTGTCCTTGAGTTGTCAGTAGGTAAACAAAAGGCTTAATAAGAAAAATGTAGCTTTAAAATCTTCTGTACCAGCAATAGGTAATTTCCTGCACTGTCAGAGTTGTAAGTTGTCATTAAGGAAGACTCTTCTGATTGTGAACTCTCGCCCTTAAAAACCAGTTGTAAACTACTTAGATTCTCCAGATGATTGCTTTAAAGAAAGGGAAAGGAAGCTACAAACTGCTGTAGACATCATTATAATTAGGAAGACTGATACCCTTCTAAGAGGCACAGTGTCACTTGTACCTACTAGTGATAACAAACATCTGAAAGCACGTTTCAGAAAGAAGCCTCTGCAAAGATATTTTGGTCCATGCTGCCCTGGTATGTTAATTCCTGTCTGTGGTAACTTGGGTAGCGTAAGTCAGTAATTCTGTGTCGCTTTTTTACAGAGTACAGGAAGATGTTAAGCTACTGCTCAGCAGACACTGCTAGACTCAGCAGAGTCTTTGCACAACTTAGACTGGGTCTTGTGATACACTTGTGTTTTTCCATGCCCTGTTTAGAGCCATCATCTGACTTGGCACCTTGGAGCGTGTCCCACTGGTGGTATTCTGTGAGTTCTTAAGTCCATCATTTCTTTTCTGGATACAAATTCTGTAACGTGTTTCAGTCTTACTCTGTTTTCCTGGTCCCTAAGCTTTCCAGTGGAATGTAAATTATTTTAAAAGGTTCTTCTACATAGGCTGCTGTGTAGCACATGCCAGATTGCTTCTGTTCATCATAACCTGCTGATGCTGTGGACGTAGCCCATCAGATCTACGTGGTCTATAGATCACAGGTTGTAAAGCAGTGTTCCACTGCAATGAGTGGAGCAGAATGTGGTTAGTCCAGGAGATGAGCTTTTGTTCAGAGATTTGGCAGCAGAACACAGGCCCAAAGAGTATTTGGGTGTATTCACAACTGTTAATTTAGACCAAGGAGGTTAGGTTCCTGGTTTAGTCAATAGGAAGGTATAGAATCCTGCTCTGACTGCTACCTGAGCAGACCTCTATCCACTGATTTTCACTAAGAGTGTTAATCTCCTGGAAGAGTTCTCCTTCTGCTTATTTGAATAGTTTCCATGGAAAATTCTGCAAGTCAGAGTTGAAGCCTGGAGCTTGGCATGTACTAGACTTGATTTTTGTGGTAAAATTATATACAGCTTTTTAAGGAATGCTGTATTTGAAGTAACAGTCTTTTTGTGGCTTGTTTAATCTCATAGCTAATGGTATCATTTGCATGTATTTTACATCCGAGTAATAGAATTTAGAAGTTACGGGTGTACACATCAATATTGCTGGCCTGTGTCCTCTAGCACAAAGCAAAATCTTGTAGCAGTATGTCTTGTTTACAGATGTAACTGTGAGTACCACATGTAAAAGAACAGTGTAATAAAAGTTCGTATTTATAGTCATGGCAAGTTCTTCAAAGCATTTCTCCTCCAACATTAATTCTGTCTTAGCCAGAGTTTTGAACAGTAGGGGTTTTTCCAAGGTTTTCCCTAAAACATTTCTGTGAAAATGGTGAGTTATTACATCTTCATCGTGCTTTCTACTTTTATTATCTCCTCTCTGATTTCTTTTCTTGTATTTTGCAGCTGTCATATTTTCATTTTCCTTTACCTGCTAGTTTTTTTAATGTCTCTGGGAATTTCTCCTACACAATTTAATAAAGGCTCTCTTCTTTTCCCCTACTTAGTTCTATCTACATTTTGTTATTCATACTGTTCTTCCTACAGAAATACTGTCATGTGTAAGCAGACAACTTGGATATGCTTCTCAGTTCCGGACCAGTCTCTGATCACCCAGTCCTGCATCTCTCTTCACTCTCTCATGTATCTTTAAAATTAGGGTAATTTGAAACAAGATGTCCAACGTATGGATCCACAATTTTCGTCTAAAACTCTTCTTCATTATTTCATTTTAGCAATCTATCATTTATATTACTCTCATATTTTGGAAGCCCTAATCATATGTCCCCATGAGAAGGGCGTTGTCCAGACAGAGCAAAGACTGGTTTTTGGCATCAGCAGTCAAAATATAACATAAAAGATGACTACATGGAGCCAGGGCAGTATATGGAGATTTCAAGACAAGGAAGAAGATCGGATTTGGAGTTTGTAGCCCAAAGATTGGTGGTGGAGTGAAGATACCTACATTTGGGTGGGAAACAGTAGTAAGGGATTCTGACCAGAACAGCTTCTGTGGAAATGAGAAGCAGAGGGATTTCTTAAGATCAGAACTGAAGGAGAGGGACATCAGACAGTAAGCGTGCATTCGGTAAGCATAGAGACAAAAGGAACTTGGGGTTAGAGAAGAAAATATGGTCAAATTTTTGTCCTTGGAATCTGAAAACCTAATTGTGTTTATATTTTGATGTTGGAGAGCAAGGGGAACAGACCAAAGTAAATAATAATAAAGAAGGAACAGCTATGACGAGTTTGAGGTAAATCACAAGATGGCACAAGAAAGTCTTTGAACAAATTTGGGATTTGTAGAAGAGAGCAAATTAGAAGTGTCTGTGTAATAGAGGAGGGAAGAAGAGGGGAAAAGTCACATCACATTGTTCTGGTTTTCATTTGGAAGAATTTAACATGTCCTGATCAGAGAAGAAATGGGAATGAAAAGAGAGGAGATTTGAAGATTAATGATTGAAGATTTGAATACTGGTGGCAAAAATACTGTTGAGGCTTTAGCAGAGAGTTAAAGATTACTTACATGAGAAGAGTTTTGGAGGCTGGCAGAGCTGAAAGGAGAAGAGGACACAGCTTTGATGGGAGTGGTTAGTTTTGTGACGAGATTTCTTTCAGGAATACTCGGGAATGCAGGAGCCTGAGCAGAGCTAGTCATGCTGGGGTGGGTCAGACAGGATGGAAAGTAGAAGGATGTGTCCTGCAGCGTGGGGCAGAACGCTTGGGAGGGAATTGAAATACGATGACAGTCACTGACTGTATCAGTTGAAGAAAAAGGGAAAGCAAAAACTTGCAGAATACAGATATGTGATCAGGAGTCAGAAAAAGGAGGAAAAGCCAGACAGGAGAATTGGGTTCATGGTCGAATCTCTCTAGCTGCTTCCCTCTCCTGCCCTTCCTGTGCTTTCCATCAGGAATTGGTCTGCTGGCAGGAGAAAAGGGAGGAAGGAGCAGGTTGTCCCTTTCTTGAAAGACCTGTAGGAGATTTGAGTCTGGAGTACTGGCAGCCAGCAAAGGGAATGACTGAAGACTTGGAAGCAGTGAAAAGTGCAGAGAAGCTTAAACCTCCCACTCCCATATGTGGCAGGGAGCTTTCAGTATAGGGATACCTTCAAAAGAGAAAGGTGTCAACAACAAAAAAACGTTCAGATCACTGAGGCAGAGAAAATGAAGCATGAACATTTTGATTAGAACAAGTATTTCAGAGGCAGGAGAAGAAGAGTAGGAAGGAGAGAGAAAAAATGGATTGGGACATGAGGTGAATTCTTGCGGTCCACAGGCAGGAGGGGTCATGGTGACTCAAGTGTGACTTGGAGTTGGGCCTGTCAATGATGTGAAAAACATTTTCAATTGACCACTTCATGGCAACTACAGTCTAGTTGGATTTACGCAGATGGGAGTGTGGAAAGCAATCTGAACAGGAGAGAAGAGAAATAAAGTTTGCAACAACATATTTTATGGCATTCAGAAATGAACAAAAAAATGGGAAAAGAGTAATACCTACATTTGATCATGACATACCACCTGCCAGTAAGCCAGGAAGGGGAAGACAGCAAGTTGGTACTGGGAAGAAGCATGCTGTTCCACTTCATTTCTTTGTTTCCCATCCATAGCTAAACTTTGTCACTTTCAGAAAAAGACAAAAAAAAAAAAAAAAAAACAACCAAACAAACAAAAAAACCCCACAAACAAACCAAAAAGTGCATCTCTCTGGTTTCTATCTTGATGGCCAGGTACCTTGCCCATGATCTAATAATCTCAGATACTGGTTGTTCTGATCTTCTCTTTACCAATCATTTTGAGAGCATGCTTTTTTCAGTACATTGAGTACTGTCACCATTATTGTTTTGCCTCATGTTTTATTTTATCAGAATGTTGTTATTGCTTTCCTAAATCAAGCATGTAGATTTCAAGTTTTTGATTCTTTGGTTCAGGATGCTGTAGTACTTTTGTCCCCTTTTCATCAATAGTAATCTCTTCTAAATGCATGGAGTCAGAGAAGATAAGAGACATTTTTTAAAAGGTAGGGAAGAAGAGACAAGATCAAGTGGCACGCAGAGGTAGACAGAACATGCTGCGATCAGCTGATACCAGTATATTGGCTTTCATTAAGGTAGTGACCTAATGCTCTGGCTTAACAGGAGACAGCATCCCTGCCACAGGCAGAAAGGATATTGCAGGATAGTGTGGGGCTGGGGGTGCGCAAAAAAAAAAAGCTTTGGTGACCTGTGACCACCCATCTCTGTTCCCAAAGGCAAACTCAAGTGTATGTAAACATTCTTGAAAGATTTGCCTCACTGCTTCTTAAAAATCCTCTATCAAAAACTTTCAACACCTCTTTGGACTTGAAGCTGGGGTGAGATCGGTATTTAAATATTCGTAGGCTGAGAAAGTTTTTCCTAATGTTCTAGCATGAGTTTTTTCTTATTGCAGTTTAAACCCTTAAGTACCTGTTTTTTGGCCACTGGCTCTGGAGAATGTATTGCTATTTTTGTAAGTACCTCTTGCATGTTTGATGATACCTTCTCATAGTCTACTCCCAGCAAAGATGTCTACTAGATATTGTTCAGACAATCCTATTGCTTTCTCCTGTACATACAATTAACCCACATCTTCCTTAAAATGTGATGCCCTAAATCAGACATTTTTGATGATCATTCAGTATGTTTATGAAAAATATTGACCCATTTGTGACTTGGAATAAAGCCCTTTGCTCATCAGATCTTTCCATTTTAACTGCTCTCTGGTCTTTTTCCAATGAGATTCACATCCAAGTTACAGTCCTTTCGTCTACTGTGTATTTCCCATTGTCATGAGAATATCATGGGAGACCAATTTTGTAAGAATGCTGAAGTAAAATGAAAAATTGATGACATTTGATGCCTGTTTCCTATTTTCAAGGTCAATTACTCTGTCATGGTAAAACATTAGGTTGATTTGGCAAATGCCCGTGGCTCATTTCTCTGTTGTTCTTCAGGTGTTCACAATACTTTGCTTTATTATTTGTTCCAGTATGTATTCTACAAGTTAAAATAACATGAGAAGTCAGTAGTTACATAGGTATAACTTCACACCCTTTTAAGGATCATAATTACAATTCCTGTAATGTCCCTTTTAAATCCCCTGCTAGTTTTCTCTCATTCTGTTTTTCTAACTTTGTGAGTATTTTAACCCTCATTAATAATTTGTCCCAGTTTTCACTTCTATAGACTTCCTTTTGAATTTTAGGTTATTAAGGAGCTCTTCAATTTTAGCTATGTTGGTCTTTTACTAAAGTCTGCTCTTTTCTCTGCATTGAGATATTTTATGCTTGTTTCTTTAGCATAACTTTTTTAAGGAACTTTAAGAATTCTCCTAACTCATTTTTCCTCTTGAATTTTTTCTTCTTGTAGCTTACCTACTCATTCTCATGAATTTACTGAAGCCTGCTGCACTGAAGTCATGTTTTCTCTCCTCCACTTCCTAAAATTCACAAAATTACTCTGTTGGCATGTTAACTTAAGGTCATTTGTCATCATCTTTTTCAGCCAGTTTTTTTCTACTGTTCGATCCAAATCTAGAAGTCTTCCTTATCATTGCTTTCTTTACCTTTTTTTATTAAAAAAAAAAAGTCACCAGTTCCTCTACAGTCCATTCCCAAAGGGCATTTGTATATTGAAATCGTCTACCACGATCAAGTCCTTTGCTTTATACAGTGTTGCTACGTGCTGCAATAGAGCATCATCCACCTGATCATCTTGGCTTAATTATCTATGGCATTCCTGATCAGATTAATGCTCAAGTTGTCTTTGCTTTAATTGTTATCTGTGTGTTTTCAACAGTTTTGGCATATGCATCCACTCTTGAGGTAGTAGTCACTTCTGCACTGTTAAACTGGCCAAACCTTCCCATAAGAGCGGTATCTTTCTACATTAACTTTATTGCCCTGTGCAGTATTGCACCAAGTCTCAGTTAGAACAGCTAAGTCATCATTTTTATCACAGATCGAAACTCCAGACTCTTTCTAATTATTTCTCTTGCATCTTTCCGTAGTTTATAATAGACGTATCTAAGAATTTCAGCTGACTGGCCAGTGAGCTGCTCTTTTTTTCCTGTGGTCTTCTCCATAGCAGTTATTTATACCTGTCTGTAACTACTTATGCTCTAGACCCACAGCAATGCTAAACCATTTGCTTCTGTAATTCACCTTCACCTTCATCCTTCCGTTCCATGTCCTGTGCCTTACCTTTTAAGATGCATTTGACATAGTAAGATATCTCCTTTACCTCATTCTCACGTTCCTCTTTTGTTTATCCTGAAGACTTATCTCTTAAATGGAGCAAGCCTGTGATTGTTCATGGGTAGAAGAACAGGGAAGAAGCTTTTTTCTTTTTAATTTTTTTTCAAGCCTGCTTCTAATGGTGGTTCTGCATGTCATACCTAATTTAATTTTCCTGTTCTCAGATGTTAAGGTTTAGAGGTACATTGGGGATTTCTTCAGTTTAAGCTATAGAGGTACAAGAGGCAGCTCACAGTTGGGGAAGAGCAAGGGAGGTTCCTCAGTGAGAGGTGATTCAGAGCAGAAGCCCAACGTGGTGCTCTGAATTTGCCTGTTCTGTGAAAAGCTCTCTCAGCTGACTCTAGGGAAAAGTGATCTCCTTAGGCAGAAATGAGTCCGTGAAGATAGCCTTTCTGCTTTTCCTGTCCACACATACATATTCTCGGTGTTGTTGGACTTCCACGGAGCCTTCTGCGTCTGAGTATCTCCAAGGAGGGAGAAATCTGAAGAAATACTGAGCTTGTCAGATGGAACTGCTATGTTATCATCAACTTAAATTTACGGTTAATCTCACCAAAATTACCTGCTCTACACTCAAAATCCATGACCTCCCCAGAACAACAAGTTGGTTAAGTGGTTAAGAACGTGGGGGTGGGGGGGTGTGGGGGGGTTGTAAGCTCCAATGAAATTTAATGGTCGAGGTTTTCCTAAAGTTCACTTATTACTTTTCTTTTTTTTTTCTTTTTCCTTTTTTTTTTCGGTCCCCCTTCCCTCCCCATCTCCACCAAGTCTTCCATCCTGTGGAATGTTCGTATTGCCGGTGTGAGAGCATGATGGGTTTCCGGTACCGATGCCAGCAGTGCCACAACTACCAGCTCTGTCAAAACTGTTTTTGGCGTGGCCATGCAAATGGTCCTCATAGCAACCAGCATCAGATGAAGGAGCATTCCTCTTGGGTAACTCACCTTTGTTTGTCATGCTGAAACAACCACCTCTGTACTCATTTATTCTGAAAGTTAAAGTTTTTATAGTAGAACTGCACAGTAGGACTTTTAAAGGTTTTCAAATAGCAAATGCATATAAATAGGTAAACTGTACTGTTTTTATTACAAGTAACGTTGTTAATTTATTGATAGTTGTCAATGTATTCAGTGCTGTTTAAAGCACACAAGACAGCACCGTCCTTCTCAAGGCCTTAACACGTGAAAGGGGGAAGAAAACACACATCAGTCCTACTTTTCTTGTATTTTCCTCTCTTCTAGCTTAAAAAGACTTAAAGGTTACAATACCTTTCCTCCCCAGAAAGGTAAACCAGTTAGCATGAATGCTGTGCTTAGAAAGGAACTTTATCCAAGTGGCATCGTTAAAGATAGTATTTCTTCAAGAGAAAAATTCAGTATTGGTATTGTCCTGACAATTGTAAATACATGCATTGAAAACTCTTAACTAATAAGTCCTAAAGAAATTATATGAGAAATAACATTCAGTTAGATGACTATATGATAATCACATCTCAAGAAATAATAGACAATTTTAGATAAAACCCCCTAATTTATGGCAAAAGATTAAGACCAACCTTTTACTTACTCAAAGAGAAGTTCAAATGATGATTGAATTATAATTAGTAATTCATGAGGAAGAGTCATTATAGTATTACTGTTTAATTTAGAAAATAGGGGCTTAATACCATTCAGTAGTTGGAAGGCGAAGATAGGAAAATTCGGTCTTAAATATTGTCCTTTTTTTAACTATGTGGGGGATAAACTTCTGGAATGTTTAATCTGAACTACCAGTAGATTATTATCCCCTTAAGTAGATATAAATCCAGTCTGCATTTTTTTAATACAAAGATGTATCTAAATAGTAGCTCTAACTCTAATGTAGGTATTTCCTTCTGAAGTCTCTGACGTGTGTTTGCAGCAAGTCAGGTTAGATGGACTGTGCCCCATTCTGGTAGTAGGACCTGTGAATCTGTCATCCGGTTTTGTTTCAGTATTAACTTTTGAGGCATTTGATTCTTTCTAGACTGTACAGAATAAGTTGATTTTAAGAGATAATGTGAACTGGAGGAGTGGGAAATTATATAAATGGAAAAGGAGGATATTCAGACTATCACTCTTCTGGTAAATGAAACAGTGCAGGGTTGTTGCATGATCTGAACTGCCGGACTGTCAGAACAATCCCTAGCTTTATCGTGGAGCAGATGGCAGTCTCCCAAGCAGCTCCTAAGGTAAGGTTTAGGAGTTGACACAGGCAAGGAACCATGCCTACTAGACAGCCTGGGTGCAGCCACCTTGCTTTGGAGATCAAGAATTCAGATTACCTGCCATCGGGACCAGGTAGTGGCTCTGGAACTGTTCCCTTCCGTATTCTTCGTGGAGGAGGAGAAGAGGGAATTGCACCTACAGAAGCAACACTAAACGAAGCACAAAACTGGAAGTAGAAGGTTACTGGAAACAGCAGAAGATACTGGGAAACTGAGTTTTTACAGAAGAAAAGGAAAGAAAGTATGAAAGAAAGTGATAGTTGGGAACCTGGAAAGAGGCTGCATTTTAATATCTTATCTAATGAAAACACTGATACATAAAAACAATTGGTCCAGAAGTCTGTAGAAGGAATTTTAGCAGTAGCAAATTTGGCTGTCTTGTACAGAAACAAGATGTAACTCAAACTGGTAAGAAATTGCAGCAGTAGGTGAAATGGAAGGAACACTTTTAAAAGGCGTGCTTATGTAAATCTTTATAGGAGGTTTGTATAGTACAACTATGGAGTTATGCCTAGATGTGAGCCAAAAGAATAAAAGGCATGAAGAGCGAAGGAGATACTTACGTTTGTTGTTCAGCATAGTCAGAATCCACATCAAAGAAAGATGAAAATAAGAGCCTAAAAGTTGCATAAAGGTGAAGGAAAGGCAAAAGATGGAAATGAAGGACAAAAATGGAGAAATCTGTGGGATTCCAGTAAACAATAAGGCAATCATAAGGAGCATTTATATTCCTGTAGTCTAAAGTAATATTTCTGGCTCTAGCTCTAAAAACTTATTTCTGAGCCTTTTTAACCATTTTGTGGATTTTTTTAAGCAACAAAGTGTTTTAAATGGACTAAAAAATTCAGGGATATATAAAATACTACTACAGACTGGGTTGTCTCTTACGAACTGAGCATGGAAGAGGAATCTTGAGAGAGGTCTCTTAAATAGTTTTTCTTTTAATTTTTTTTTAACTTTTGCAAGTCTTGTGTGTCAATTTTATGAAAATTGAAAATTAGTCTTCCTTAATTTAAAAAAAAATATGTCTTAGTTTTGGTTTTGGACTGCGTTGCTAGTTAAATAACAGACAATGAAATCCATCAGTTGGTGAGGTCAGGGAATCTGAAGTGTCTTTTTCACATCAGTCTTCAGTAGGACACTTCTGCCTTCATTAGCTGGGTGATTAGTACTGCTGGTAAGGGGGCAAAGCTGAACCTGATAAGAAGGTGAAGAACATCTGGCAAAGGGAATGAATTTGAAGTTGTCTATTTTGGATTGCTTACATTTTCAAAAAAGGTGCGGTTCCATACAGAAAATTGCAAAGTTCAAGTGAGACTAAGCAACCACAAAGTTTCATGAAGGATACGTGGCTGGGGAGCAGTTCTGCAGAAGACAGTTTGGGGAATGCGGTTGCCTATGAACTGAACACACATCAGCAATGTCAGACTGTTGTGAAAACACTGTATTGGTGTCTAGAAAGGAAGACACGACTGCAAAATGCGCATTGTAAGTCCTTCCTTCTACTGAGCGCTGGTGCAGCTTCAGCTGAAATAGCATGACCTACTTGTGTGTTTACTGAACAATAATTTCTTGAGTGAAGACCCAAAGAATCCTGCTGACCAGATCTGCAGAGATTAGCTGGTACTCTGATACAATGAAAAAAGAAACTTATTTTTCCTGGGTTTCCCATACAGCCAGGTCCAGTTCAGTCTTGTATGGTGTATTTTCAGAGGTTTGGAGCCCTAAGACCCAGAATAAGCATTAATAATAAGTATTTTCATAAGGTTCTTTTTCCTGAAATTCTGAAATGCCTTTGAAAATTTTTGATACTATAAATCATATAGTATGGTGATATTTTAAATATATATATACATATATATATATTACTATAGTGATATTACATATATATGTAAGTTCAGGTAGAAACATTTTTTTGAAAGAGGGATTTTGCTGCATGAACACATTGCTTGTTGGGGCCTGTTTGCGGGGGGGGCGGGGAACACCTTCAAACACTTTCCAAATTTTTCCTTCTGGGCTATTTCAATTTTGTTTTTATTAAATAGCCTTAAACACTGATTCATTTAGTTATGTGCGTGCAGCAGAACTGAAAATCAAATTGTTCATTTTGAAACCATTTAGATTAGTCACTGTTCATTCTGTTTATTTTTTGTTTAGTCTGCTAAACTTAAGCAGTCTCTGTCATCTGTAATTTTCAGGTAAAATGTTAAAATAGCCAAGTACCCTAAGGGCTTGTACCCTAGGGTGTAAGTTCTGATGGTTTCTTAACTGTGGTTGAGTTAGAACGCTCTTCCTGCTATAAATAATGGAATGTTTGTTATTTATAACCACCCTTAACATGGTGGCTTTGGAATATGTATCAACAAACCAAACAAATGTTTAGTTGTTTCTATAGCGATAATATCTATGGCTTCCGTTGGGAAGTCATTATACTGGGTACTAATCAAATCTAAAACAAAAGACAGACCCTTTTATCTACCGAGTTAAAGTCTAGCAATACCGTAAGTAGCTGTTAATAAGATTTTGCTCTCAAAATTACATCTCTTATATTTCTGGTTCATTTAATTTCCCATTTAGACTACCTTAAAGTTGTTGTTTAAAATTTTCGAACATGCTTTTATTCAGTCTCCCAGAAACAAGCTGAAAGGGAACACGGTATGAAATGGTGTGCTCTGCATCCCTGTCACGTTGCTGTCTATGTGTGGACTTCCACCATCACATGGGCTCCTATTTTCAAGTGATGTGAAAAACCCTTTTATAATTCAGCATTTTCCAGCAGAGGGCACGCTGCCCTCGCACACAGACAGATAACAGGCCTGGACATCTGGGGTGACTGTGTACCTTCTCTGCTGAGAGCTGGAGGCAGACATGTGTGCTTTAGCTTCCTTCTTGCAATACCATTTCCATCTATGCATTCCGCTCGCTTCACTTACCTTACTGGCTTCTTTCTACTTAATCCACTTGGCTGCTCAGCACAATTCCTCTGCTGGGAGAAGAGGGAAAGTTCTCTGTGCACTGACTCTGAAAATTTTTTTTGCTTGCTTACCCATTTTCAGTATAGAAGAAGGGCGGATATGCTGCCTTACTTTGTGTTTGCATCCTGTGTGGTTTATGATATTACAAGTAGTATACGTAGAATGAGACAGATATTGGAGGGGAGGGGGGGAAAGAGAGTGAAACGGATAACTTTAAAACCTCAATTTTCAAACAAGTGTTCTTATCAACCAAGTTTCAGTTCAGTTTTTATTACCTACAAATTTCTAAGGCCATCGTAACAATTGTTTACTGGACTCTTTTGGTAGAGGTGGTGTGATTAATAAATAGACAATTAGAAAAAGCTAGAGAGACAACTTTTGGTAACGTAATTTGTAGTTTCCAGCTTTTTAATTCCATGATGGGAGTTTTGGGGTTTTTAAGAGATGTAACCTTTGATAGGAAGGCAGGTGGACAGAGACAGGATCATAGAATAGTTTGGTTGGAAGGGTCCTTAAAGATCATCTAGTTCCAACCCCCCTGCCATGGGCAGGGACACCTTCCACTAGACCAGGTTGCTCAAAGCCCCATCCAGCCTGGGCTTGAACACTTCCAGGAATGGAGCATCCACAACCTCTCTGGGCAACCTGTTCCAGTGCCTCACCACCCCCATAGTGAAGAATAGGATAGGATCTGCAAACCATTCTGAAGTGAAGAGGATCTGGCAACACACAATACAGGTGCAATGGGTTTTCAAACATATGGAACATCACAGTTGCATTTTACTGATAATTTCTCATGTCTTTTGCACATGTAACAGTTTCTCAGTGGTATCTGTCAATAACATACTAGTTTTCCCAGCATAAAGTGGTCAGTCCATTTGCATTTGAGGCACATACCTCAGCCGTGTTTGTTTGTGCAGATCTAGGCAACTCCAAGGGTAATGCTTGTCAGGATGGAGGCGCAACTCAGTTTTGTCTAAACTTGGTTAAGAACGTACGCACTAAGCACTTGCTGTGTTTTCTGTGGGAGGTCCCTTCATAGTATTTTCCTAACTCCCAGGACAGCAAGCTGAATCCCTGCTATTAGAAAGCAGCTGCAGAGCAGTGTTTCCAGCTGCAAGCAGTGTGCATGTCTCGCTGGTCGAGCAGAGCCAGACCCCGCACAGTGCAGTGATGTGCTGACATCTGCCTTCTGGGTCTCTGGGAAAAATCAGTTGAATAGTTGTTCTAGTACTTAAAATGACTTTTATAGGCTAGTTGCATGCTTACGCAGGCATTGCTACATAAGTCATATTTTGTTCATGCTTTATTCATAACTAAGTTGGATAAAACCATGATTGTTTATTAAATAAAAATGTAGAATCTAGAACAGTCCTTGACTGATGTATCGATGATAAATTTACTGAAATAACTGAACCCCAAGTGTTTGGTTTACATTTGATTCTAACTGAGGATGAGTGCCATAGGGAGAGTGATTCCATGGTTAATAGGAAAGGTGTTTTAACCTTACTTTGTGGCTATACAAGCGGAATGTGAAATCACCAGACGTGTACAAGTGCAGAGCCAGGGTCTCCTTCAACTTTTTAGAGGAAAAAAAGAGAACAAACATTTCAGCCTCTCAGAAGTATTTATTTTACTTTTTTTTTTTTGAGCTTTCTCTGGAACCTGGAGAAGTCAGATGTGCTTGCTGGTAGGTAGACACTGTTTTGGATCATGAAAACTGTGTTTGCTGCTACTTATGAACTTCTGCAGCTTGCCACTGCAGTAGCTGCAGAAAGCGTGCATACCAGCCAGTGCTGTGCCTGGAGAGAGACAACTTGTATAATGTTCACCTGATCTGACCTCGATTTCTTGTTCAGTTGAAAAATTTATTAAAATGTATCATCTAGAAAGTGGTAGTGGAAGTGATGTTATAGAAACAGCCTGGATATCTGGATTCATACGTAATTCAGTAGTCCAGCTCTGGCTCTGAACTTCATAGGTATTTCTGAAGACAGAAAACCCAAAAACGTGTATCTCGAATAATCAGCTCAAAAGGAAGGGGATCTACTGGGATGTCTAGTAACTGCATACTGAATTGTAACTATCTGGAGATCATTGATTCCTTAAACACCTAGGTAACTGGTGGCAAACATTTCTCACAAGTTTTATTGTTCCATGTATGATGAAAAAGAAGCAGAAACTGTTTCTTTTGAATATTTATTGATAGACTTGGGAAAAAGGTAAGTATCCTCCACTGATAGGTCTGGATAGGTAAAAGGCTGAGAGAGTTTGCTGAAGAAGGAATCTCAGACTGTAAAAAGATTTGTTGTGCTGAAAAGCAGGAGTTCCACAAGAAGCACTGCAGTTGTTCCTTGCTAATGCACTCAAAACTGCAAAGCGCTACTGGCAGATTGCTAGAGCCAAACTGATACTTTTGCATCTCATGAACCTTTTGGAATAATGCAGAGAAAGAACTTTTCATGAATGTCTTGGCAATTAGATGATCAGTAAAAAGGGAAAGTAAGTTGCTATGTGACTTAACATTTTGGAGGAAAACCAAAAACATGAATACCAGGGTCCAGGAAGGTTGCTGAAACATTGTGTCCAGATAAAGAGCACGTATTTCGTTTATGTGCCTGACTTTTTTTGGATCATCAACCATGCTTACCGTCAGACTGATATAATGGCCACAGCGGTGCAAATCCTGCTGAGTCATGTACTGTGCCCATTTAGGAAGTAAAACAAAATGGATTGCCTGTTAGCCATTCCCAAGAGAGCATGTGGATGAAGCTGAGGGTAGAGCAGCATGTTGTTGGCTGGTTTCTGCAGTTACGCTTCTGTAGCAGAAGGAAATGTTAAGTGGTTGAAAGCCTCTGAAAATAAAGGCACACCAGACTGTTTTCCCATCTAAAGCTGAAGATAAATAAGTCCGTAAATTGGACTCTAGGATGTGTGAAACCTTTTTCAAAGTCTGAAATTCTTTATTAATTTTAACTACTTATTTGGAGTTGGAATTTATTAATATAGGGGATTTTGCAATGGTACATCCAAGCTCCAAACTGACTGAGATCCTGTTGTGACAAAAGTTGCAGATACTTCATAAAACATAGTTTGCCCCCAGCTATTTACAAATACAGGTTGAAGTCAGGAAGGAACGAGATGAACAGCTGGGGAGGAAGAAGTTGTAAAAATACAGTAGTGCTAGTGATGGGCAAGTGGATGTGTTATTTGGGGAGGTTCACAGTGGTGGTGTCCGTGATGGGGAAGGGGATAGTGGTATTTGTGGTGGTGGTGGTGGTAGATGAGAGGATTATGTTACTCTGGAGCTTTCTGTTTGTTTTTTCTGCTTTTTTGAAGGGGAGAGTATCTTACAGACAGTATCAAACAGGCAAGAGGTTAAGATTAGCAACAATGATGAGAGAGAGGTGGTTTTTATTAGAAATCACTAAAGTAGAACTCAGCTAATTGAAAGAAAAAAATAGCTGTTTCTCCGGGAAATGAGATACCCGTAAGAGGTATACTTGCCTGTGAAGTAGCATGCTCATTCTGCCTGCTGTGCTCTTTTCACTGTCAGCTGCACTGAGAAGCATTATCAAGAAGTTGGGATCAATGGAAATTATCTTTCCCCTATAATTTTCAGAAAGTGAAGCTGCAGTAGTGGCTCAATTGTACAGCATTCTAGACAGCACTGCGTTTGTTTGACAAAATAAATGGTGGGGTAGCACAATAGGATATAGTGTTTGTTACCACAATGGAAAAAACACTTTAAAATAGCCTAAAAATACTCTAAAGAGGAGGTCACAGAAAAGGTATGCTGAGAATAGATGGTCTGTGCAGAAACCAAAGATGAACAGGGTAAAGAGTCAAGTAGGAAATACTCTAAAAGGAGAAGCGGAGAACAAATTGAGAGAGAAATAAATGTGAAAATTTTCAATATATAGAAGAATTAATTTAGGAAAACTAGTATTTTACTTTCGGTATCATCACATTTGTGTGCATAATTTAAATTTTACTGTGGAATTAGGAAGAAGTAACATAAAGATTGGATTGTGTTTTTCATAGGATTTCAAAATAATTAAAGGCTGATGATCATCTGCAGAACCTTTCATAGTGAGAGCGCTGTGTACTTCAACACTTTGCAAGGATCATCCATTGATTGCAATCTACCAGGTTTTCTCAACACATTAAAAAAAAAAAAACCCAACAACAAAAAAACAACAAAAACATCAGCTTACTATCAGCAAGTCTTTTTAGTGCTTAGTATTTAGTGAATTAGTAGGCTGAAGTGTTTCTGAACATGCTCTTTTACAGAGGTCCCTATGGGAGACTCACCCGAAGCAGTTAATTATCTTGACATCCTTCCTACTGAAGCCCTTCTTGGTGAGAGGAGATAAGAATCTTACACCCCTCATGAGATTTTTGCAGTGGTACTTCAGTAGGCCCAAGACTTTCTGTCTACAAGAGCCAAAGATAATATATTGGGAAGATCAATTGCCCATTCCACCCGGTATCTGAAGGTTGTTAGATGGCTTGCTCTCCATGGCCTTCATGTATTCTGCTGCTTCACAGGTTGGATCTGTGGGCTCATGAATAAAAATTCTAGAATCTGAAAGGAATTAGGCTGCAACATATTGAATAATTGGTTTGATTTGTGAAACAGTATGGTAACCAGGCCAGAGTACGCATTGTAAAGCAGTGTTAGATGCTGATGGAGGCATGTGACTGGAATTTGACTGTAGCTACCACTTGAATTGTCTCTGACATGTACTCCAAGGAAGAATATGATCATGAGTAATTCTTTTTCTCCCAAAACTACATTCACCATGAATTTAGAGGCAGCTTCCATTGATGGTTTTTAGAGTTCTCAGTTAGCATTGACTTTGAGTTGTAAGGTAGTTGAAGGAGGATAATAAATCTTCAGTTAAGAACTGGCTATCCTAATAAATTCTCACAGGCATCCAGCTCATCTTTTCTAATTTGAAAGGAATTTTTCTTTCTTTCATTGTTTTCCATTTGATATAAAGTATTTTACTTCATACTTCAAATGCATCCCAATCTATTACAAACCATGTAAATCCACAGAGGGAACAACTTCCTCACGCATAGGTTCTCCACTCATAAAAGCCCTTATTGCCTGTTTTATATTGCTAAAGCCAAGAGGCGCAGAGTTGAAGATTCTCACTGGTTTACTAATTACTAATTGTTTTTCATTGTTAGTAAATATTAGTTAGTAGTTGCTAGTTACTAATTTATATAAACTGTAATTATATGTGTAACTCCTGTCCTGGGTTGCCTTGCCTCCTATTTAAATCAGTGTTAATCTGAATTTTAATTTGAATGTGCCTTGAGAATTGGTCCTAATTCTGCTTTGCAATGTCTTGCAGGAGTAGTAAAAAAATTGCGTAGGAGTAATTAGCCACTCGGTTACACATACATGGACTGTTAGTGAGTTAAATCAGAAAAACAGAACTGTCAGGTTACTTCTGAGCTCTCATGAAAGCATTATCTGGCCTCCCACATCACTGGCATGAGTTCAGTGGATGTAATAACATTTTAAGACTTAATTTTGTAAGTCAACATTGGACTAAAAACACATTTTAAGTGCATGACTCAGGCCAGCTATCCATTCTTGCGTGTTTGGCAATGCTTGTCACCAGCCTTTCAGTCTTCCTTAGATGATCCCAGGATAGTTGCTCCTGTGAGATTAGTTAGCACAACCAAGTGAATTTGTGAAAGAAAATAAAGAAACCGGTCATTCATATCTAACACTACGGTTCACCTTGGCTTTGCCCATAATGAACAAAAAATTTGAAAGTTGTTTTTCAAAAACAATTGCCTTTGCAAAGGACAGAGGGAGGGGGCATAGCGCCAACTGTCTGTTGATTCCAATAGATGGGAAATGAAAGCGGTGCTGGCAGTTGGTAAGCCTGTGCATGCAGGTTATTTACCTGCTCATGCACCAGGTCCTTTGTTCTTCCCCTGCCCTCCCCTCAAAATACAATGTCTGTGTTCAGAAGACATTGTGAGTAAGTATAAGAAATCCCTTAATTGGATAGGATTGCCCCTTGATTTAATTCCTGATAGAAAGACCAGACAATTGGTTTATTTCTTCATCTTACATACTTTTGTTAAACTGCTTCATTTTTCAATATTATAGCACAAAAAAACCCACACACAAAACTTGTTCACCTATGTGTAGTGTCTGTACTAGTTTCTCAGGTATGGTATTAATATAACCAGATATTTCTGAATATTCTAGTACTATGCATTTTTTTACACTTCTCTGTTACCTGATTGCACATATTACCCTGCTCTTTGTAATAGTCAACTCATTTTTGTTATTCTTTTCAAAAACAGAAATCACCTGCAAAGAAGCTGAGCCATGCAATTAGTAAATCACTTGGTTGTGTACCAAGCAGAGAACCACCTCGTCCTGTATTTCCTGAGCAGCCAGAAAAGCCACTTGATCTTGCACATATAGTGTGAGTATCTATTTTAATCTATTTTTCGCTTAATCAGTGACACAAAGCAAGGTATTTGTGGCTGTATTTCACTTTGAAATAGGTTAGCAGAAAGGAGCCCTTAGATTAGAAGTTATAAAGTTGCAATGATATAACTGTTGTGTTTCTCTGAAAAATTATTTGAAACATATTGTTTTGTTAAGAATATCTTGTTAACAAGAAACGAGATACAGAATATGTTTATGTGTAGTTAAACTAAGGCCTGACTGTATATTCTACTTGCATCTATTAGCATTTCAAAGTACTAATCAATCTTACCTTTTGCACATCACCATACTGGAGCAGACTCTATTTTCTTACTTATTGTAGACTAACATTGTTTTGTTTATACAATTTTAAACACATTTACTTGCAAGTTAATGTTGCCTAATATTAGCGGTAGCATGGTTTAGCTTGTTGCTGCTGCCTGGGAGCATTGGCTTTACGTTCTTACTTGTCTTACTGAGAGGTTTGTGTTTTTCTGCTCAATGGCATTATTGTTACCCTTTCATTCTGACCTTACTATCAAACCGATGGAATGATTTTAACTAAATACCATTGTACTGTTGTTGAACAGACTTGAAATCAGTCTGCTTTCCCAATTTGCCAGTCTTCACATCAAAAGTAAAACCTGAGACAAAAAAAAACCCCAAACAACTTCTGTTATTGTATATATATAATAAACAAAGCCTCCAAATAGAGCTGGTTTAATGTCCTACAGAGTCTTGAGAAAAAGTCTCAGTCTTTTTATATATCTAAATTTAAGCACGTGCTATAGAGAAGAATAGGGAGAGAGGAATAAAGCAAAGGGATATAATTTATGTAAAATGGAGGACTCCCATTTTCATGCGTATTGAGTAGTTTGCAGTTCTGAGAGTAAGTGGAATTGATGTTCTTCCAGTTTTCTTTTGACGTCATAAATACTAGATTCTTCTTGAACTGTTTTCTCTGTCACAATTTCTGAATGGAGAACCAAGGTATCAAATCTGAATGTCTTGTAACCTCTGACAGTTAAATATTAGGATGTGCTGCTTTGGCCTTTCCTAATGCCGTATGATTTTGATTGACTGGCTCTTCTATACACTCCTTTTAACAGTTGTGGCAGTCATTAAGAAAAAGCTGGAGGCTAGCTTGTCAAAATATTGGAAAGGTGAGAATTGTAAAGCTTATCATAGCATGGTAAAACACTCGTGTGGCTTTCTTTTGTGAAAAGCATAGAAGATCCATAACTTGACATGGAAGAGTAGTTGCAATGCTAGACTCCTTAACAACATAGTTTTGAGCTTTACCAATTTCTGCTTAGCTGTGTGGTTGTTTTTTCCAGTTCTTGCATCACTGAATATTTACCAACTTTTATAATGCTTGCTTTAGTCCTGTGCACTGAGGGGAGTTGATGTGATTTAATGGGATATAATTGTTCTGATTTTCTCTGTGAAATTGCACTCAAATTTAAAAAAAAAAAAAAAAATCTGTTTACTACTGTTCATTTCAGAGCTGAAGTCTGTGTTCTCCTAAATGAATGGCTTATCAGACCCACAAGGACAAGGTTGTACATTGTCCACAGAATTAGCTCCATGCCTTGGCCAGGATGTGTTGTGGAGCTTGTCACTTAGCTTTAAATCTATTTTTTCTGTAGTAAGGGTGCTGCTCAGCCTCGTAGAAAACAATTTCATGTTTAAAATCTTATCAGATCGTGAATCTGTTCACATTTTTCTTTTTAGATTTTTCTCTGTGCTGCTTCCATGTTGAAACGCAATAACATTCACAAGAGAAAATTAGTAGTTTACAATGCGATACTTCTATAAAAAAAAAAAATTAAGTAATTGCATAAGTACAGTGTATGAAAACAATTACAGCAATGGTATTGTGACTGCCTGCATGAAGGAAGGCTGTGGAAACTGATCCCAAAACTACGAGACGTTTTACTTCTGACACAGATTACCAAGTTTGATAAATTACTTCTTTTGCTAGGACTTAATAATTTGTTAATGGATTAAACAAGTTTCAGTCCTCAGCTAGACAAGGAATGGTAAAAGTGGGTGGCTTACTTTTGTGGTTTTATTTTTAATACATGACCCATTGAAGGTGCTGGTAGAGAAGTGCCTCCGAGCTTGCTTTTTGCTTCCAATCAGTAACAGCCTATACCTCGGCTTACAAACCCGGCGTTGCCTTTTTCCTGAGCCCGGAGGCAGTCGCATGCCCCAGCAGCGGGGGGTGCTGCAGGCAGCCTGGGCAGCCTGGCAGGAGTGTGTGGCCCTGGGGACATGCGGGTGGGGGTACAGCACCTTCTGCAGTGACTGGGACTGCTGCCCAGACACGCTTGGCAGCAGCAAGACAACTTGGAGACATCTGCTCTGTGCTGCCAGCTTTAATTTACAAAAAAAAAAAGAAAAAAAAAGTGCCCTAAGAAGCCAAGGTATTGGGAAATACTGACTAATTCTACAAGGATGACTGCGGGAACAACAGATAATGGTCTGCTGTAAAAATAATGTAAGTAGGTGATTTATATCAAACAATCATATGAAAATAAAATTAACATAGGACAAAAAAGACCTACTGGGTTTTTATATAAGTGATATAAGATGTTTGGGGTTTTCTGTGTAAGTGATACCACTGAAATAAAAAAAAAAAAAATTAAAAAAAAAAAAGGCACACAAAAAAACCCCACAGTTTTTAAGCGTGAAAAGTGACATAGCCAGAGGAGATTCTTTAATAGAACTCAACTTACAAAGAGGAATTGCTCAGGGCCACAATGACTCATTATTTAGGTGTCAGTGATCATGACTTGATTACATTTGTTTCATGTAAACGAGGTGCACATCGGCATCTAACAAATGCTTTAAAGGAGACTGTCTTGCAAAATTAAAATCGACTTCAGCTGAGTAAATAATGTGAACGTAAAAATATTAATAACTAGAAACAGTTTAAGAATACTTGGCCAAATGTTCCAGGGAAAACAAGGCTTGGAAGGGAAGTAAAAATAGCTATACTTGTCAAGGGAAGGAGAAGAGACAAAAATGGGTAGCAAAGAATGTAAACTAATGGTTTAAAAGTTATTGGAGAATAGTTTTCAGGTTGTGGTTTGGCAGGGGGGCAGCAATTGTGCAATATGCTGTTGGTGAGATACTTAGCTTCCAGAGATAAGCCAAAAGGATGTTGAATTGCACTGTCTGTTTTCAGTCTAAACTGCGTTTTGAAAGAATTTATTAATTTGGATACTTACTGCTGATTGTTGATGTCTTGGAGCATTGGAAAGTTCCCAGAGCACTGGAAGAAAATGCATATGATCTCATTTCTTTTTTTCAAGGCGGGGGGGGCAGGGAATGAGGTCAAACAGGGCGATCTCTGACATGTTGTGTTTACTAACATGACTTTGATGGTGAATAAAATAATTGAGCAGTAGATAAGCTATTTTGTTGATCAGTAAATAAAAAGGTAACTCATGCCAATCAAGCATAGGCTTTTGACAATTCAGTGTAGTCAGGCTCAGTTTGTATCTTTTTTTATGAGATTAATTTTGATTAATAAAGTGATATTGTTGGCATAATGCATTTATTATGAGTATTGAATAATTTAGAAAACAATGATCAATACAGCATATATACAGCAGGTTGGAAAAAAAATTGTTTAGCTCGTTGTCCTCAATATAACTGCAAAAAGAAGGTTGCTGAATAGGGTGTGTTTTCAAGCGGAGTCCTGCAGAGATCAAGCCTAGCTTCTGTGCTATTAACATTCATTTTCATGAGCAGGAGGAAAACATATAAAATCCCTACTGATAGGCTAGATAGGCAAATGACAAAAATATTGGAGGAATGAAGAAGATTAAAAGGACAGTATGCTGGGCAGAATGACTCAAAAAATTTTTGGAGGTCATGGTATGCAATTGGCTGAATGTGCATTTTCAGGGCGATTTTGTAACCAAGGATGCTAACAAGATCTGAGAGTGCAAATGGGAGAGTTTACCCTTTGTGCTTGGTGGTGGCAGGATCCTTGTCAGAAAACTCCGTAGTTACAGCACCCACAATCAAGACAAATGTTGAAAGACCAAAGGGTTTGAGAAGGTCAATGAAAACAATTGAAGGACTGGAAATAAGTATGGGAAGATGCATAGCTTTTACATCCAAAGACTCAAGTAATGTAAGTATAACACACAGACGTTAAGGAATGATTTGATATTTCTAAAAATATCTATCCTAGGGAAATTAAATGTAATCCTAGGGAGCTGTAGCAGATAGGCTTAACAAAAAGACACAGATCAGAAGTTGAAGCTAGACAAATTCAGAATAAAAATAAGAACTATGTTTTTAATAGTGAATGTAAGTAAATAATCGTTAGAATAGATTACCAAAATCAAAAGGGGGGGGGGGATTTCCACCACTGAAACTTTAAAATCAAGAGGAGAGTATTTTAAATCAAATAAGAACTCCAGTCAGTCTTATGTTCTGTTTGACAGAACCTCCATTAGTACAGTGTTTCCTTATAGCTTTATGAGATATGAAAAATGCATACAAAAATTTTAATGTAGTCTCAGAGTCAGGAGTTTTACAGAATCCACTGCTAGAGCACCATACATATGCTTTCATGGGTTTGCTTTACTTACATTTCCAAAAATAAGTGAGTGTTTCTGAAACTACCTCTGCCTCTTTTTACCTGCATTCCTGCAGCTGTGCTGGGTCAGTAATATAAAAAATAGAAATTCTGCTATTTCCTGCTATTTTGGTGCATTCTGCTTCTCTCCCCCTTATCTCTCTCCCTGCATCCTCCTCCAGATTGTAAGCCGTGTCTAGGTGGAAGTTTCCTGGCTGCTATAGAGTAATTCTGTGTGAATCATTCTCTTCCTTAGGTGTTGGTTTTCTGAATACGATTGCTGGAACCCACAGGCTCCAAAGGCTCCCCCTTTTTAAGGAATTACAGTCTATATGATGGAAAAAAATAATAGGCATTTAAAACCTCTTTTTAGCTTATATTTGGTAAAACAGAGATGGTATTTGACATGGATCAGTTTTGCTCGGAGAAATCATTTAAAGTTTTCCTTCACTGCGGTGCTATTTCAGGTTATAACATGATCATTTTCCCCTGGCTCTGGACCCATCAAATGCAAACCCCTCCCATTACAGCCTTTATTTTAAAATGTTAGCCGAGATGGATCCTTTCGGTGACACAACCCTGTTGCACAGGACATGAAAAATTACTGTTCTTAACCGAAATAACTGTGCCAGCAAAAGCTACCACTACCGGTATCGTCCTACAGTAAACATTAGAGTGCTTAGGTGTTCTCGTGCGGTCGCTAAACACCGTCGTTCTCGGTGGCACGGCTGCTGCTGCGGTGACAGATGGGCTGCGTCACGCTCAGCTACGGCAGGTGATGCCGCTGCCCCGAGCCGCTCCTCTCTCCTCGCTGTGAGAAATCGGTGTCTTCGCGGGAGATGCGGCGGAATGTGGCATGTGTCACCTCCGCAGCCGTTCCTCTTCACGGCTTGGGGGAGTTCAGCGTGACACTATCGAAGGTGGGTTTGTGCTAATGAGTTATGCCACGGTTGGTGACAGCTGAAGAGAAAACGTACGTCCCACTCCGGTGGCTCGCAGAAAGGGAGTCTGTCTGCTGAGAGTCTCTCCAGGTGACAAATACGTGAGGCCACGGAAAGATAAGGGACTATGGATTGCTTCAAATCAACTTTCCTATGTTAGGGGACTGGAGATGCTTCTTCAAGCCTTCAGCAGATAAATGAAAATGGGATGAGGAGCTGTTTGTAGGGATTCATAAAGTGTTCATGCTTCTGCTGGCCGGGCTGACAAAAGATAAAGTTGGGGCCATATTGTGCTTATGTTAATGTGCTTTCCTGGTGGTCAGCCAAGGCCAATATCGGAAGGGACTAATAATCTCTGATGTATAAAAGTTGCCCCCTGCCCCCGCAAAGGGAAGCTGGGGGCACGTGGGTTCTGCTGATCGCCCCAGCTCCGCTGGCAAGCCGCGTAGCTACGAACTGCTGCAAACCGCAGCAGGCTGCTGAGGCTGTGGATCCGTAGCTGGTTCCCTTGTGCGAGCCCTCGCCATCCCCGGCTGATGCGGCAGTACTCTCCTGGTGCTCAGGGATTTGCAGCACAGTTGCAAGCCCACCCCTAGATCCCCACCAGCAAGTCCCAGACGTGGGTGGGTGCTGCAGTCAGCTCTAGGCTCAGCCCTCCAGAGAGCTGCCTGCTAATGGGAGAGTGTGTAATGCTATCAGTAATATTTACTAATATTGCTAATATGCTACTTCGATACAGTGAAGAGGGGGGAAATACTCCGCTCTGTATGCATAGAAGATGATGTGGCTGACACATGCTAGCCAGCCTGTATATTGTATATATTGTACACAGTGCAATGCAGCCATGCCCTGGCTGTTAAGAAAGTACAATTTCTCTTTACGATGGAAGAGCGGTGTAGCAGTGGGGTCTAAATGGGGAAAACTGCCTGTGGACTGGCTTCTTGCCTGTTATGTTATTTTATTTACATGTCACATTAAGTTAGAATTTGAATTAGATCCTGTTTCTAGCAAAATGACACTTCATAGATTGACCCGAGTTCAAAAGACCAAGAGAGTAGGCTTAAGTCTTTGAGAAAGGCAGAAATTGCTGAATTTAAAATGGAGCATGGTTCTGCATCGCCTGCTTCCCATAAGAAATCACAATGACTTTTTTTGTTCTCTGCCAGCAGTGGTATGACCAATTTGGGAAGAGATTTGGGTTTGACACTGAATATATTTCTTCCCAGAAATTTTTGCAGTGATAATGTGTAAAAGGTTTGCCTTTGCACATGAAAATAAATTCTGTAAGATCTTTGTGAAGAGTTACATGAAGAATACCACTTCGCAGGTTACAGAGGTGTTTCTGGACCATCAGATGTACGTTGCCAGAAGTTTTATGTTGTTTTACAAAAACTATTTACTGACTGTTTCCTTCTTTTGCCCACAAACACTTCCTCAGGCAGCAGTGATTTTGGGTCTCTTTCATTGCTTCAGCTCAAAACCCTGGAGGGAGCAATGACCTATCAAAAATCATATCCCTTTATCTACTGCTATGGACAGCTCTACTGAAAAGCTTGGAAAATATGCGGATTACAGTGGAAACCAAAACTTTGATTTGCTTATAAAACTGCATATTTCTTGGCCCAGGCTGCCTATTGCCTCTGCAGTGCTAACAGTGGGGCTGAAACATCGGTAGCTAATTTTGTGAGGTGGCTTTTAGTGGAAATCGTTTCTTCTTCTTGCAGTTGCCAGAAAGCTCTGAGGTTTAGAGGTGCTGAGACACCTCGTTGTCTGAGGTACGGTACACCCAAGGTGCTTGTGTGGCTCAAAGGAGATGCTCTTGTGAGCTGCCCTAGTGCTCCTTCCCCAGGAGAGAGAAGGGAGAGGAACGTACATGGCTGATGCTGGCCACTGGATCTCGAGTATCGTGGCCCCCTGTCCCTGGGCATCGTTCAGCTGTGGCTACCACGTGATCTTTGGCTATCAAGTTAATGTCTTAACTTGCGCATTACTCTGCATCTGTTCGTCCTTTTAAACTGCTCTGTTTTAAATATCTCAAAAAACAATACTCCTAGCAAGAAAAATAATGTCATGTTGAATTTTGCTTAACTGTACGTAACTGCCGGGCATGCCCATTGCAATAAATTATAGAGCAAAACAAAATGCTTGGCTATTGTTTCCTGCATGGAAACCCTTAGGAGCCTAACCCCACCCTATTTTATAGTAAGTTTTATATATGACAGTTATGATTACTTAGGGTTTCCAGCTCCTCTCAGACAAATTAATCCAGCCTCACTCAGTGACTGGACTTAGGTGAGAGTGACAGTCCTCGATGGAGGACCACGGATAAAGGGAATCCAGTAGATTTTGTGTGTCTGGATAATTTGTCAAAGGCTATTAAAGAAAAGAAGTTACCATGGGATTGGAAAAAAGGTCTTTTGATGGACTGGAAAGTGTTAAAGGTTAGGGAAGCAAAAGGTAGAGGTTAATGGGCAGTTTTGGGGTGGAGGAGGGTCGGTACTGGGGTCCATTAGCCGATCCTAAAGGGACTAGGTGGGGAAGTCCCCTCTGATGTTGCTGGTAGAGCAGGGCTGGTGTTTTCTGGAGAGCAGCTTTGTGAAGTGTTACAGATCGCTTTGCTGCTGAAACCACCTCACTCTAGATTGGAGCAGAGACTGATCTGATTAGGAATATTTTTATATTCCTTCATCCTTGATATGAGGCTTGTCTGTCCAACTGTTGAACGTTAGTGACAACTGCAAACAAATCACAGTTTTTCTTCCAGTTAGGGAAGTTTTCTGGAAAACCTTCCTGTAAAAGGTTTGTGGCCTCCAAAACCTTCAAGAAAATGTAGATCCTTTCCATTTGAATCAGGGGTTGCCGATCCAAATTGGCTTCTTAAATGTATTAAATAAAATCTAGGTGAACAGAAAGGAAAGGAAGGAGAAATATGCTTAGGTTGCCAGTATTTATTGCAAACATGCATCAAAGATGACTTTTTATAGAAGTTAAGGTCAGAAAACATTAAATCAGCCGGTCTGACCTTCTGTATTTCATTGATCATTAAATGTCACCACCTTCCTTCTCTACTGAGCCCAGTATTTTGTATTTGGGAAAGGTTACCCTCCGTAAAGGCACTCACTCTTGATTTCCAGAGGTTATAAATGCCCAGTTTCTCGAATAGTGGTTTGTTTGAATGGATAGTCTTTTATTTCCATTTTTTTTTCTCTTAAACTATGTTCTGTTTCCAGCCCTTGTTTTGTTTTTATTTCTCTACCTAAACACTAATACATTTCCGTATACGTATGTTCAAGGATCAGATTAGCTCTGCCTGCAACAAATTGCCTTCACTGTCCACTGTGGTCTGTAATCCTTTTTTGTAGTCACTGCTTTTGGAAATTGAGCGCTATTCTCTGAATCTACTCTGCATTTTTATGTCCTAGATGTATAATTTTACATCTGGTCTTATTTAAATACAGGATAATATTAAAACAAAGTATTAAAATACAGTTTATCAAGGCTCATTTTCTGTGTATTTTGAAGCCATAATTAAAAGTCTCAAATCTTTTATAGTAGCTGTAAAAACCACTAAGATCATTTATTTTCAAACATGACAAACTGACAGATGTTTTTGAGACGTAACAGTCCTTAATCCATTTAAAAAGACTTTGTTGATATCATGTAGTTCATATTTTCAGTTTTGTAGCAGTAAGCCACAAACTTTATGGCAAATTCCAGCAGCTGTGGTTAGTGGGTACCGCAGCAGTGGTGTGCAGTGCTTCGCACTGGCGACAGAGCACGGGTAAAAGATGGTTCATAAAGCGGGGGAGGCTCGGGGCGGGCAACGAAACTGGTCAACCCGTTGTGGCAGCATCCAAACCCCGAAGTTGTGCTAGGGAACTGTTGAAGCCTCCGGCGTCGAGCGAAGCAGCCGCAGCTCGCTCTGATCTAGAGCAGCCTCGGGAGCGCTGCCGCTGCCAGCCGGGGTGTCTGAAGCGGTGATGCCGTTGCCGCAGCGGGCACACGGCCGTGCCGGACGGCTCAGCAGACGCTGCTGCAGGAGACTGCTACGGCTGTGAGATAACAGCTGTTGGTGCTGTAGCATTTGCTGGGCTTTAGGACGTTTTTCCCTTAGAAAAGGAAGTTGAAAGCACGCGTGCCCTCCCTGTAATACTTCATCCCTTTAGCATAGCTGGGATGCTGCTCTGGGCCGTGCCAGCCGAGGGAGGCTGGAGCGGCTGCAGCGTGGCAGTGGCTGGGACGGTGTGCCGGGGAAAAGTCCCACGCGCTTCCCGCGGACGTCTTGTGGGGATGGGAGGTGAGGAGGGAGGGTGAGGGCAGGGCTGAGGGATCACCCGCTGGCCCATCAGAGCTCCTCGGTCTCTCATCCCATCACGCGTGGGGTGTCAGGGCAGCGTGTTCGGGGGTGCAGTAGCACCCTGCATCAGATAGATTCAGACTAGGTATAAGGAAGACATGTTTTACGCTGAGAGTGGTGAGACACTGGCCCAGGTTGCCCAGAGAGGTGGTCGCTGCCCCATCCCTGGAACCATTCAAGGTCAGGTTGGACGGGGCTCTGAGCAACCCGATCTAGTTGAAGATGTCCCTTCCCTCATTCCAGGAGGGTTGGACTAGATGACCTTGAGAGGTCCCTTCCCACCCAAACCATCCTGTGATTCAGTGACCCTCGGTGCCGTTCGCGGCAGCAGCAGGAAAGGACAGACACGAGTACTTCCTTGGCCGGGGTGGGGAGGGCGAGGAGATTCCTCTTGTACAGGTTCAGTGTCCTGAACCTGCAGCATGTAAATTACTGACAATTCCTTTTGATTACCGGGAACAGGAGAGAGAGCAACCTGTTACCTTTCTGTGCTTAGTGGATGAGAAAAAGATAAACTGGAAAATTGAGAGAATTCTCTCCCATCTGAAATGGGAGTAACGTGAGGAACGGAGAGCACTAAGACCTCGAGGTGTGCGAGTACCTTTCTCCCCCGTTGGTACGGGTTGTAATCGGGAATAGGTAAGAGAAACTTGCTCTCTGCATTGGGAGCTCGGAGGTTTTCTCGTTGCAGGGATGTGTGTCTGTGTACGCACGCACACACATAGGTGAGTCTGCGTGGTGTGTACAACTTCACAAGAACATGTTGCCCGCTTTCTTTTTTTCCTCTGAACTTTTGTACTAGAAGCGATTCCAGTCCCCACCCTTCACGGCCACTGTTTCTGCTGGTACGCGTGATTAACAGCAACAGCCAGCCAGCTTCCCACGGAGCAAGGAGTTGCGTGTTTACACCTCCCAGGTTGAAGAGCTCAAAGTTCCCCCACGGTGGCCACGTGCGCTTCCCCCCAGCCTGGTGTGCAAACACCAGCACGGCATCGCCCGCTCGAAAGGTAGATTAGCGAGCTCTGCTGCGGGGATCCCGCACGCACCCGCCTGAGCTCAGCAAGAGTCTTTCCACGCTTGCGCTGGTGCCACCATGATTTGAAGAAGGTGATGCGAGACACTGAAAAGCATGTCTTAATTATCGTCATTGATGAGATGCTGGCACGCGGTTGTGAGGTTTCGGCTTCCTGTTCTTTTTATCTTTTTGCATTCTTTGAAAATTGCTGTATTTTCCTAAGATCTGCGTCAGCATTTGGTACGAATTTATTTTGCTGGAATACGATGGCTTATTTTTAACTTTCATGCTCATTCTGTCACAGCTGAGGAATGGTATCTGCTTCTGTCACATTATAGGCATTTTTTACCAAAATTGCATAAATATACATTTAAAAAATGTAAATATGTTTAACAGAAGACAGATGACATCTTTTTTTTTATGAAAGGGTTATAAAGTTAAACATGTTTGAAATGCACATTTTCCTTGATTTTGGTATTCTGTTAGGTTTTGCATTTGAATACAACACCTGCTACATTGAATTTTCCTTCATTTCACAGTGAAGCAAGCATGTTTCTGTATTTTCTGTAGTCATCTTGATCATTGCTTCTTCAGGATTAAAATGGTTTTAGGTATCTCCACACTGGGGGTTTGATTTGACTGATACCCCGTGAACATTTTCTTAATAGTCTTAGACTGAAATTCATTCCCAGTGTGTGTAGCAGGTTGGACTCCAGACTAAGAGCTGCCTCATGTGCGAGAGATCCGTATCTCATGCCAGGAGAGGGATTCTTGGTGGATTTACATGCTTTTCTTGAAAGCAAGCTATTCCTGGAGGACAGGGCAATTTCCTAATGTTTGGTTCATAAATCGTTTTGCTGCTTTACACAGGCGACGTGCTCATCTGGATTAACATGTAACAGCTCTCCACCAAATTTTGTAACAGCCTTTAATGTTGGGGACTGGCATCCCTTGCAACCTAATGGCCCTGTAAAGGGTATTGATATTTACTGTGGGCTTTTTTTTTTTTTTTTTTCCTGAAGCATTTTGGCCAGTATTATAATTGAAGTGTTCAGAGTAGAGAGGCTTGGATGATATGCTTGTTTTGACTGCAGCTGTCCTCATTCTCCATGACAGAACAAAATTGTTCTTTACTTTGAATTCTTCTTGTTTGTTTCTGTGGTATGCTGTGAGTACGTGCGCTTTTTGCTTGCTGGCTGAGAGAAATCTCTTCTTGATTTCAGGCTGGTAGAAGGTTATTATGATATTAACCAGCAAAATGAATAGGAAACTCGAAGTGGTGAGATTATAACTCTGTTTTTTTTATTTTGAATTCTTTTTTATTCATATGGTATATCAATCTTCTAATGATCTTTTTACAGTATTAGTAAGCAGCTCTCACCTGTTCCTAGACAATGCGATATTATCAAGGTACTATGTTATGTCATCAAGTTATGGGATATTGCCAATATTTATTTAATAATAATTTAACATCTTATAATACTTGTATTCACAGTCATGGTTCTGGAAATAATGCTGTTATTCTGGGACAGAATATGGAGCATTAGTTATACCTCCTTTTACACTTGAGAAAGGAGCTGAGACTTGTTTTTAATGCTTCAGCTATTGATGCTGAAGCCAAACAAATTTCAGTTAAGAATCTACCTTTTATGATCAAGATAGTAATGGAATAAACAACCAAGGGAAGTTGTCGTGACTTTTTCTCTTTGATGCCTTAGATAAACTTACTGAAATTAGGCTTTAGACAAAGCTAAATAACTTGCCTCAGTGCTGGAGTAAGTGAGTGAAATTTAATTTTTTTGTTGTTGTTTTTTTATATGCAAGAGGTCAGATTACATGGTGGAATAATCTCTATTATACTTACAATTTATAAGTCCTATTAATTTTTCTTTTAGTTCAAAATGTACAGGAGTTTGCATTTTAGTGTGTGTATATTGGTTAGATCTGTGCTTATATTCTAGTCAGTCTTTATTTCTGTTCCTTCCTCCCTGCTGCTCTTCCCCTTCTTGCTTCCTTCTTTTCCTTTTAAATTTCCTTAGCTCCTCAGTGCTGCAGAGAACACGATGTCAGTGGCTCTTCTGTAGCCTTTATCTATGGGCAGCAGGAGATCAGCTACTAATACTGCAAGTATTAAAGTCTTAGATTTACTGAAGTTGCTGAAGCCTGGGATCCTGTTGGAACAGGAAGAAGTCTGATCCACTGAAGACTTTAAAATCACAGATGTCTATATGGCAAATAACTAGGAACCTAGAATTTTACAAAGGAGAGAAACTATTCTGTACTCTCTTTAATCCACATGGGACATGCCGTGGCTGGCTGCGAGCAGCCTCGTTAGAGAGCCATAACAATATTCTTCCTCTGAAAGCCAGCCTTTTCATCTCGGTGTGGCATTTCCTGTGTTACATTTATGTTTCTTGTGATGAATATTGTATTTTGAAGAGTAAGTTTTGCACTTTTATATTAATTGATTCAAGGGGAAGAGTGTAGTGAAATATAAAGTGTAGTTTGCTTGTTAAAAAACTTCACATATGGGTTGGTGTGCTGCTTCTGGCTGACAGGGTAATGGGCACGTCTGTCCCTTCACCTCCAAACAGATCAAAATGGGTTAGATTTAAAAGAAAAAAAAAAAATTAAAGAAAGCCCTCAGTCCTTTTGTAGCTGGACAATCCATCCTTGACTGCCTTACCCAACCCAAGAACATTTTGTCGGATAACATGCCTTGTGCCCAGGAGATGCTGGGTCACGTGGCGGCTCCGTTTCCTTGGAGACGGCGCCGTGCCGCGCATCGGGATGCTGAGCGTCGGGATGCCAGCTCGGTGGAGGACCGGAGAGCCGTTCGCCAGGACCACAAAGGTTTGCTGGATTTGCATTCCTCGCCGTTTTGTTGCTTTAGCACGAAAACGTTAGCCAGGTCTTTGCACGCTGTCGGGATGCAGGAGCGCACTGTTAAGGCAGAGTTAACTTCTCTGAATGCTATTGGAAACGTAACCCTGGGTTTTTTGGTGGTGGTTTGCGGGGAGCTGTTATGGACTAGCGAGAGGGATGCCCGTGAGGAGCGGCAGCGTGGCCGTGCTGTCAGGTTTTATTTGTTCCTGGCTGTTGTAAACAGATTGCAGGAACATCTGAGAGAGGGACACGGCATGGGATGTCTTATTGAACAGCCTGGAACGGGTAACTTGCCGAATGCTTCGTTTCCATCCTTCCTGTTAGTCATTTTTGAACAGGGCAAGAACAAAGTCATTATGAAGTAATATCTCACTTGATGCCTTGTTTACAATAAGAATTGTTATTCATAGATCATTTGTACCCCTGTGACATTTTAGTGGAAAACAGCAGAATTTACCATGACATCTTGTCATCATAAGTAATATGCGTATTGCAAATTACTGGAAATAAATAGGCATAATAACGAGCTCATATTTGTGTCAGTGTCTCTGAACTGTTACTGCTGTTCCATTTACACACTAGAGACAGCAGCCAGCTGAAGAATGCTCTTTACTGTTTTTGTTAGAGATACTGCATAAAAAACATTGGCAATTACACAAAAAAAACAGTGAAGACTTTGTTCTAAAATTGCCCAGAAACAATACATTGTATATATTTTCGCTAGGTGTTGTTATAGTGCTCAGGGATTTATTTTCTTCGGTACCCGTCTTTAGGTAAAATCTCAAATATCTGTATTTATATTCAGGTTTGTGATTGGTTTTTAACTTCTTAGCATGTTTCGTTTTTTTCTGATCATCTTAACAGAAGCATATACCTTAAACTATTTTTTAAATTACGGCAAACCCTGTAAAATTAAAATAGTCTGTTCATCATTCCTGCTGCTAAAATAACCTAAATCTGCAGTTTTCAAGAGGACGGAGCAAAAAGATGAAATCTTTGAGTCCCCTCACCCAGGCGCATGGTAATGCAAAGCCAGGCTGAATGACAGGAGGTTGTTATCCCAGCTTTAGTAATGAGTCAGGTAGTGAAACATTATCGTATCCAAACATGTTTAAAATGTTTCCCTTTGGCAAATATATAGGCTGCTATTTTTGGATTATACATTTTTAACCTAAATTGCTGTTGGATTATATGTTGTTAATTATTTTTTCTGCCTTCCTTTGCATCAAGATAGTTTTTGGCTGGTTTACTATTAAGTGGCATTAGGAAAATTAGTCACAGTTAAACAGATGTAAAAGCTCCATAAAGGCATGTAGAAAACTTAGTTCAAAATTTTAAAGGGAAGCAGAGACCACGTTTCTCATTCCTAGTCCACAAGTAAAAAAACACTCTTGAATAGTATAAGAGCAGGAATTGGCTATTTGCTACTGTTTAAAATAACAAAGAAAACAAAGGAGTAATTAATCTGTAATATATACATGCAAATTTTCTTGAAAGTTGCTCACATGATTTGCACCAGAATGGGGTGTTGAGATACAATTTAATACTACAGTAGTTATGTTCCCTTTTTATAGGAAAAAAAATGTTGGCTCAGCATACCCATGGATGTATTTGCCCTTGGTGCTCTCACTGGAGAAGTGTTAGCAGCTATTTTTAAACAATAGCTGATTTTTTCTTATAGATACACTGTCAGAAAGTAGTATGTTTCAATGACGAACTGCTGACAGTCATCTTGTGCTTGGAATTTTACAAAAGTTTGTGCAGAGTAAGTGTTCAGTGCCTTCCTGAAACTGCAGTCATATACATCATTTTTTAATTACAGTGCAATAATTCTTTAGAAATATTTGAACAATACTATAATCTGGGTAGCTTAAGGAACAGGTAAAGGGCTACAGGGAATTTTACATCTGGTTCTCTGCCGTTCAGGGACGGCCACAAATGCTTTCCCATTCTGAAGTTTGTTTCATCTGCACAATTAGTTGGTTTGCATGTCCTGTAAGTTCAAGTTACCCCTATTTGGGTTTTTTTTGTTCCCTGCTCAGAAAAGAAGCTGAGTAAGTACCAGAAACTAAAATCTCCCTTCTCCACTGAAAGTGCATTTTTACTTTAAACAGGCTTTCTTTTTTATTTAATGGTAGAAATAATGGGTAACAATTTCCCACTTTTTGCTGGAGTTTTTCGTATTTTATTGGGGCATCTCAAAGGTGACATCAAAGCTCAAGACTGAACCTGACTAGCTGCTCTCCCTGGCTCCCTGATGAGATAAAATAAGCCCTTGCCTAGAATAGAGGTGAGGTAAGAAGCGGTAGGAATTTTTCGTTGCCCTGTGGCCATGTCTGCACTTGTCTGGGAGCTATGCACCAAGCCGTTGTGGTTTTTGCCTTGAATGCAGCTGCATAAAGTCTTGGCAGCTGGTCTGGAGTTGCTCCTGAGGACGTGGTTTCATGAACCAGTTCACCTGTGGCAAAGTCAAGCCAACTGATTTTTTGGAAAGCTGCATCGTGTAATCCCCAAGTGCAATGAAGCTCTGTTCCAACAGCAGCAAATTGCCTTTGGATGAATTGGAGCTAAATTTGTCACACTTTTAAATGTCTTTTTTCCAGTGCAGAGTCTGTTTGTTTCTGATGTTTCCTATGCACGACCTGCTCATTTCCATGTAGATAACGCAGCATTGTGTACTCCAAGTCTGTGCTTCCAGCTTTGTTGCTCCATTCACATATTCATAGCTCCCAGTGCCGGTACAGCTAGCTCTATTCACTTCAACAAAAAGAAGTGTTTAGTCATTTACTCCTGTTAGTTTGATGCAGCCATTACTTTTGCAGAAGAGTGAGTCATGTTCTGTTGTGGCTCATGCAACACTACCAGCACAGCAGTTGCACACACTCGCTGGAGAAAACAGTTGTGCCACTGGCACTAAAAGTAGAATTGGTGTCTGTGCAAGAGCACAAATTGGACAAAACCAAGATGCTTCGGTTCCAAGTCCTACCTGCCTGTGCGATGGAATGCCCTTTTTCTTTGAAATTGAAGAAATCTAATCTGAAATAGCTTCAGAACAGAAATGGAACTCAAACAATTCAACTCTCTCTAAAATTTTCTCATTGTAGCAGCATATTTTCATTATCAGGGTTTCCTGATGTAGAGTAGAGTAAGACTTTTATACTTTCTCTAAAGGGGGAGGGAAGTAGTTTCTTCTTTCTTAATCTGAACTTCTACCCAAGATTTAAAAAACCACAAAACCCACTAAGGAAAGATTTAATATATTTCTGGTTTGTGCATAGTACCTCAAAAAAAACCCCCAACTTAATATCGTTAAATATTCTCCTACCAAAGTAGCCAGAAACCCTCCTCTGTTTTTTAGGTGTAAGTAGTGTTCCAGCTCAGTTTTTAGCCTACAGCTGGAGTGCAGTGAGCGTTTTGAAATATTGTCTCCTAAGTCCTCCTGCCAAGAGGAATCAGAAATCTTGGGCTTGATACTCAAGTCCAGCCAAGCCATGCACGGTACAGGATTCAAACTCAGCTGCCCAAAGGGCTAAATCTTCTGGCTGCTTGACGTTGGCCAGAGTTGCTCTATGGGAGTTCTGTGGGGTGACAAAGGCTGCTGCAAGCATGGCTGCAGACCTAGCCATGAGTTTTTTTGATGTACAGATGGTGAAAAGGAAAGAAAAGCCCAAAAGAAAAAGAACAAACCCTTCTTAAAATACAGTGATTTTATTTCTGAGGTCTGTTTTGCATGCGCTGCAGCATCTTCCCACTGCATTGTTCAAACCTTATTTTGTGACTATGCAAATTCAGTCTTTCTGAGATTTTATCATACAGTATATTACATGAAGAGAAAGTACAGCGTAGTAGGAAAAGCAACAAATAGCGTGTTGCATCAATATGTCATTTTGAAGGGACCCGCTCCCTTGCAGCATCTCGTGGTTGATCGTTAGCTGTTTGAGAACATGGGCCTTAGCTGCCAACAAAGTGTAATTTTGAATTTGCATATTTTGCCTCTTGAATTTGGCTGGTAATTCTTACATTTGTGTCTGATGGATTTTCTTGTGTCATAGATTTGTCTTCAGTCATTGTAAGAAATCATATATATATATATCTATGACAAAGAAAAGTTTCCAAACTTTGCCTGCTGTGAAGTTTTTCCCTCACATTTTGGGACAAAAGAGCTCCAAACATATACACAGATGTTACTACAATTATTTCCTAATTTGGAGTTCATGGAGTCCAAGTGAATCATCACAGACGTTTAACCTCAACCACAAATAAAACAGAGATCAGAAGATTTCTTTGAATTACTTCCTGTGCAAAAAATCAGGTATTCTATAAAAAGCATTAAAGTTTCCAACATGAAGAGGGTGCCACAGCCATGGGAGTAGTTCATGTGCTTTGTTGCACTTTGTTCATTGCAGTTTCTGCTCTTTGGATTTGTTACATCTTTGCTTGTGTACTGCGGTTTGGTTTTATTAGAAATAAATCAAATTTATATGTAAGATGCCATCAAATCACCACATAATTGTCTGCTAAATAGGAGGTTTGGAATTACGATTCTCTCTGTGGAAAGAATGTTTTCCAGCTTTTAGTTGTTCCTGTGTTTCTTCGCTGAACCACCCCTGCTTTTCAGCCTCCCTCTTGATTGTAGTTCCTAAAATTGAAAGTAATTCCATTAGTATTCTACAGAGCCAAATGCAACAGAAACCCCTCACTTCCTAGAAACTGCTCTTCTCCTTTTGCACATGGTTATTGCATTTGGCTGTTTTGCTCTAGCATCTCACCAGGGATGCTTCTTTAGCTGACTGCCATGAACCCTCGTGCCCTTTGCAGTCATTTTCCCAAGACGAAGTCTATTTGTGTCCCCAATCTGTCAATTCTGTGAAAAAGGTAATTCTGGCACCCCCTTCTTTGCTTTCTGTTGTGAACTTTTGTTTTTCATTATCAGCTTTTGCATTTTTAAATAGGTTTTCCTTTTCTTCATTTGTCTGCCTTCAGTGCCTCCTATTGAACAGATGTATTGATCTTACATTCTACTTACTCAGGCATGTAGTCAGAGGGAAAAGGCAGCAGGAGATCATTATTTAGATTTGAATAATAAATAATGGACCTTATTTATGGGTTTGGTTATATATAATACACTGTACAAAAGAAGTAATTCTTGCATTTCCGCCTACTTAATGATAGTTTTTGAGCAATTAAGAGGATAAGAGTTCATACAGCAAATAACAGTAAAAGAATTACCCTGTTAAATAGTGGAACAATTTTGTTCAGTAGAGAGAACATTGGACAGAAAATTCACCCATCTAGTGCTCACTGTTATCAAGCGTATGGTATGACCTACTAACGTCGGAGCTGATGAATTTCAAAGCAAGTAGGTATCTGACCCAATTAACTTCCAGAATTGTTTCAAGTAATTGTTGAACTCTTCAGGCACATAGAGTGGAATAGCAAGGACAATGTTTAAGTAAGAGGTTTGAAACCATTTTCACCCAATCTTGTTTAAAAGTAGCTCTGTGGACTACTGCTGAAGCTTCGCTATCCCACAGCATTCCACAGTAGCCCTGTCTGCTCATGCCAGCCCTCCTCTTTAAATTTAATGTATGTCTATGTTGCACATTTAGCCCATGTTATGTACATTGTCTGGCCCAGAGTCCTTGCCATTTGCACGCAAAGCTCTGAAATACTTATCAATATGTTCATTGAAACTATGTTCTCTTGCCTAGCATGAGTTAAAGCTTTCACTTTCAGACATTCTTTAACCTATACCTATTGTGGAGAGATAATAGCCAGTGCTTGTGCAAAGTCAGGCCTGAAAGACCATTACAAAGTGCTTGAACCTTATATGTTCTGGTCTTCCCAGCTGCTTGCTCACCACTTGCCTCTGGAGCATGTGTAGGTTTATCATCATAGAATATCTCAGGTTGGAAGGGTCCCATAAGGATCATCGAGTCCAACTCCTTTGAGATTATTGAGTACCTTGGTGCAGACTGCTCTGTTTCTGCGGATCATCCCAGATCAGACTGATCAAAACCTCTGATGTAAAGAGGAAAGGCTGCCTGATTTTGGATGAAGTATGTGAGGTAGTTGAGCACTGGCATAGGTTGCTCTGAGGGGCAGTGGAGTCTCTGTCCTTGGAGATATTAGGAACCTGACTGGGCAACCTGCTCTGGCTGATCCAACTTGCACAGGGAGATTGGACTAAGTGATCTCAAGAGGTCCCTTCCAACCTCAACGATTCTGTCATCTGAAATACCCAATTGCAGGAACCAGCTTCAAGGTTCTGGGGCAGGGTGATCAAGCACTGCCAGAAATCATCAGTTAAATCACAATTGTCAGTTCCCTGTCTGCTACCACTGATGTGAGGGGTTTGCCTGGATCAGTGCTGGTGATCAAACACTGTCCTCTGGCAGATTTCTGGTTAAAAGCTGT
This sequence comes from Harpia harpyja, assembly GCF_026419915.1. Classification (NCBI taxonomy): domain Eukaryota; kingdom Metazoa; phylum Chordata; class Aves; order Accipitriformes; family Accipitridae; genus Harpia; species Harpia harpyja. Next base: position 766,457 of record NC_068954.1, on the reverse strand, counting down.
GCGGCTTTGATATCAGAGGAAAAACTGAAGATGCAAAGTCAAAGGAATAAGCCCTCAATCACGTCAGAGTGCTGTGTATGCTGTTAATTTGAATGTGCCTGGGACCGTTCTTTGCCAGTGAAGCCAGCTGGCTCTGAACCGTCACATCCATGCTATTGATCTTTCTTACCTTCCAAAAGAGTCTGGCCACATCTGAACTGCTTACTGGGAGTCATTCCTGGCCCCTGCTAACTCCCAAACTACTCGCAGGAATTGTTTGGGAGAGAGCTATTTCACTCAGGCCAAAACTGCGCTAGGGTCTGCTAACAATTTAAACATGCAGATGATCCCGTTCCAGGATATTAGAAGACTCCCTGGCACTGTTTCATTTACTAATATAAGTGGGGCCAAACTGGCTCTGGATCAGGCCATCAAACTACATTCTTGAAGATTTGTGGGACATAAACTGTAGGAACAGTTTGAAAATGAGGCATGCTGGAGTGGGCTCTCAATCTTTAACTCAGTAAATGGTATCTCCCATTTTTATTATTATTTTTGGAGAATTTGCAATGCAAGGGGGGAAGATTTCAAATGTATTATCAATATAGAGCATTTTGCGTATAGCAAAATGGCTTTATCCTCTTTCACTGAGGGAAGACCCTAACCATTTCCTTGCTCTCTTGAACCTTCTCCCCCCCGACTCCACCCTTCGTTTTGGTCATTTAGATCCAATGATCACTTTATCAGAGTGAGTAGACTTGTATAGTTGCTAGCACTAGACCTCAATGGCCTGGATACGCTTTCTTTTCATGGTTGTGTCTTGTGCCTTTTTGTCCTATTGCCATGTCTGGCATCATGCCAGGTAGGGGAGAGACTCTGTTCCCCTTAGAGCATCGCAGTGTCCTTGTACTGCATTGAACATATACCAAGTCTTGTCTTATTTGTGACAGATGGGAAGATTCTGAACAGGAGAAGTGTTGAGATTCTCAGGCAAAGCGCATTTCAAGTGTTTGTCTCTATATCTATCTTCCTTTGCCACTACTTGGTAGGTTTTTCATTCAACTAGCAAAACAAAGAATCAATCTCCTTTATACACTAGCCTGGAAGAGTATGTCCTTCTTTGGCTTTTGGATTATTACAGAGTAAAATTGGCTGGAAAGGAAGCTTAAAAACAAAACAGTAGCAAGAGATCCTGTATCTTGTCATCTTAAAGATAAACAAGACCTGCTAGAATAACAGGAAGAACAGGCAATCCACTAATCATCTTTGGTGTGAATAATGTCCATGTCGTCCCAGTAAAATAAATGACGTATCATCCCAACATCAAGCGTAATAAGGCCTTTACTGGCGTTGATGAACCTACGAGTCTATGCATAATGACGGAACTGAATGAAATGTGCACATGCGCCTTCTAGCAAACAAACCAGCAAGCTTCTGAGTGTCAAAAACACATTATCTGTTTTGTTAAATGTACTAGTTATCATCTGTAAAAAGGTTATAGTTTCTCTTAAATCAGTACTATACTAGCATCAGCTGAGATGCAGTCACCACACTGATGTGCCACAAGGTAGTAGCAATATGACAGCCAGCTCCTGGTGGTAATACCAACCTGCTTTAGAAGTGATATCACCTCATCCTTATTTGCATCCAGGTAACGAACGGGCAAGATAATCTGTTCATACATCTCTGTAAAACTGTCTCTTCTTGTAAAGGTACCAGAATCACCATTGCCTCTTCCAGGTTGGTGTCACTGTGGGTTTCTTCCACATTAGACTGGCCTTTCTAGTTGTCCTGGTCTAGAACTGCTGGTCCTCATGCACAAACCCTAAGTAATTACAGCTGTAAGACATGTCTCCACCCTGTGAACTCCCCTTCAGGAGCCACCCATCTGCCAATGACCAGAAATTGCTGCTGAGTCTTTTTTCAGTTACATTGCTGAGTCATATCGCTGAGTCCTTTTTCAGTCCTTCTGCAACAGTAGTTCCATCATTAAGTCAGCTTAAGCAGTGCTGGATCGTCCGTGGTTTGGCGTTGCATGGAGCAGGTACAAGGAAGGAGCGTTGGTCCTGAAGTTCCTCAGCCAAGTGCATTGGCAAGCGAAGAGCAGTGCGGCAGAGGATCCCGTGGAAAACGAGCGTGTTCTGCCGCAGCATACAGGAGCACAAGTCCTAGCATGGCTTGAGCTGGTGATGCTGTAAGAACAGTGGTGTACGCTCCCATCAGCGTTTGCACTAAGCGCTCTGCAGGCTGAGTGTTCAGGTGGTATTCTGGGGAAAAGTAGCGTCACATGTGCACAATCCTGGATGTAGTATACCACAGGGTGCTCGTACCTGCAGTGTTTTGGTTGCTGTGAGAGAAGGAGGTTGTGACAGTAATAGGTAATAGCCCAGGATTATTGGAATTTGTCCTGAGCTCTTGTTAGTATGATAAACTGGCATAACATCCTCAGCAACATGGTCTCAGATGTGGATGCAGTTGTTGGCTCGTGAGAGTTTAGGAGCTAGTATGTGCTTCCATCCAAAACCCAACTGCATTCCTTGAGCAAATGTCAGTACAAGTGATTTGACTGCAGTGATGTACAGTTTGCTAAAGCATGTAAGTTAGCTAAGGAAAGCAAAGTGTCATGATTTGATTCACAGTTTCTGCGATGTGTGTCTTGTATTTGTGCGTGTATGTATTGAGCAAAACGTGGATTTGCAACCTTAAGTTTAAATAATCAAAACCTTGTATATGGAGTTACCTAATTATGGTTACCAGCAAGTAGCCTTGTTTTCTAAAGAGTGGCAGGGGAGAAGTAATCTCTTTTATTAAATCAGCTGTCGTAACAGGAAAGAAAGAATATGTTTTGGGGGTCACAACCTTGCTCCTGTCCCTTCAAACCATCACAGCGTTTGTCTTTCTGGGAGAACTGGGTGGCACTGCTAATAGACGGGGATGGTACTTACTGTAGGTAGCTTCAGGTGTGACTAGTGTTTGGAGAAATCTTTTGGTCTCTCCCGAGAACCAGAGCTAAGACAGAGCAGGTAACATTATTGTGCTGTTAACAAAATGTATTAGCATAGTTCTTCCAGGAATACGATGTGAGAAAAGCTGGTCATGCTTCTGTTGCTTTGAAACCTTCCTGATATGTTATAATAGAAAGAGATTAGTTTTTACATGGTTGTTCATGGGAGTCTCCTACTGGACGTCCAGATAGCTGTTGAGGCATTTCTTTGCTTCTGTGAAAATGGCACGCAGTAGAAAGCAAGAATTACATTAAATCAGATTGCACTTTATAATCAATGTCCCTCTCACCTGGAGGGAACTGCTAAGCAAAAAAGCGTTAATCAAGAGGGAACTGCTAAGCAAAAAAGCGTTAATAGCGTGTGTGTTGTTAGGAACAAACAATTCTAATGAATGCTAATGACTTGTACTTCCTGAACTGCTGTATGAGAAATAATAAAGTTCCCAGAAAAAGGAATCAATCTCACTTTATTGCTTTTTCCAGTTGACTCCTTATCTGAGAAAAGTGAAAGGACTAGCATGCCAGCTGGGATGTTTTTATTTTTACAGTTTTATGCAACTATGTTTCATCAGCCGTTTTTTATCATTTAGGGTGGGGGGTTTCACTTAATAAACTGAACTAGGGTTCCCTGTGGATTTGGTTGCTATTCCTTTGTTACAATCCCTCTGTTTAACTTCAAGCAATTGTCTCTTATGATATCAAGGTCTTGACTGCAGTGTCTGCTACCTGTGATGCCAGCCTGCCTGGCACCTAGAAATGCTTTATGTTAACCTTTACCTACAAACATCCACAAAACTATCTGTTTTCTTTTAAATCTCTCCTTAAAATTCCATCAGCATGCCTGTAAAATAATAATAATAGTAATAATAATAATCAGAGATTATAGTCAACTACTCTGTAGTGTAGTGTGATGTAACATCAGTATGGTTTTTCAGTTTCATATACCTAATATATATAATATAACCTTTGGTTTGTGCCTACCTTCATGTGTCGGTCCAGTCTTAGTTGTAATTCTTTGTAATTTTCTTTTCACAAAGAAACACAACCTGGCCTGTCAGTGGGATTCCTAAGCAATGTCAAAAGACTAATAGTATCTGTTACACAGTCTTACCGGTTTAGAAATTCTCAGGTTATAGAGCAAAACTCAGCTTTAAATTTAGCAAATAAATAGCTGTTCAGATTGTAGCTATGTAAATACAATAGCTACAATTTTAGAAAAAATAACAAAAAAAGACTGACAGATATCATGTAGTTATCCCCATTAATTCCTAATTTAAAAGTAGCTTAATTCCAGGCATTATTATATGATAATTAAAGAAATATTGACATTTATTACAGTGCTAATCAGTGCACCTGAAAAATACTGTCTTTTTTTGTTATATGTGATACACACACTGGTTCTTACACACAAAACATTGAATAAAGGTAGGAAATGTTACCAGTTATGGTTTTGACATGGATACACTTTTAACTTCTGCTGCTTGAAATCCTTACCTGGCTCGGGACCCTTCAGACCCTATTTAATTGTCCTTCCTGAGGGCCAGTGAAATTTTTCAAATTTTGGAATTTCAGGTGTCAGTCTTTGACTTCAGACTCATCAATTCCAGATCTGACTGACAGAGCATTCTTTCTTTTTTTTCTTTTTTCTTTTTTTCTTCTTTTTTTCTTTTTTTTTTCTTCTTTTTCTTTTTTTTTTTTTTTTCTTGGCTGCTGTGACAGCCCTTAACCCTCAAGTATAGATTGCTTTTCCTGAGCTTTGCATTTTCCAAGTCTCTGTGCTCTGATGGAAGCCAATAAATAATGTTGCTTTGCTGCACATCAGCAATCTCAGATAGGAGAACTGTTTAGAGCGGAAGACAGTTTGGTAAATTTTGTTTACTGTTGCTTTTTTGTAAAGGTCCCTTTACAGGGTGATTGTCCAGCACAGCAAAAAGTCTCAAGATTTAGTGCCTTTTATTTATTGAGGTTTTAGACTTCTGAGGTCTCAGAATTGTCCTGGTTTTGTTCTGGACCTTCATCAACCAAGTCTGAAAGAAGACAAGCAAGTAATTAGACCTAGGCTTAATTGTGCTTTTCTTCAGAATGCGTAATGATTGATTTTCCTACTTAGGAAAACTGTTGACACAAAATAGCAGTGACTAATCTGTTTCTTATTTCTCATTTTTAGACAAGATTACTTTTATATTTAGACAAGATTACTGAGAACAGGTGTGACAGCAACTTCAGTTACATCTGGATCTCATAGGTTTTACTACAGGTAGGAGACAGTAGTTAATAAGACTAAATACTAGTGATAGAGACAAGTCAAGATTTTTGCTGTTTTTATTAGAATTATGGTAATTGCCCATAAAAGCCTGTTGACACGTTTGGGAAGATGATGGGGAAATCTAAGAATAGAATATCATCCATCCTGAGTTAGACTAAAAAGCTCTTTAGTCCAATATCTTGTTTCCAGTAGGAGCCAAAACTGGACACTTAGAGAGGGAGATGGTCATGACAGAAGAGACAGAGGTAATCTTCACACATAAATATGTTTTGAAAAAATAAAGGAACATAAACAAGTGCTGGGGCTGGAAAGCTCTAACTTGTGATACCTTCTATAAAGACGATTTAAGGTATTTTAGCTTCAGAATTAACTTTATGACATTTGTGTAAAAAAAAAAAAAAATTATGTGCGTAAATTGTTTAAAATGGCTCCTAAGTGATGGCATACTTGCGTTGTTCTTTCAAGTCTTTACTCCTTCTTTCCCAAATTTGTGCTGAATGCAGAGGACTCTCATGCCCTGTTTTCAAGCCCTCCACAAATCTCTACTATTTATTTGTGTTCTGATAGCATCTGCCACTGCTATACGATGCTTCGGTACATGAAAGTGTACAGACCCTGGTTAGACTGTGAATAAATCAAACCCCAGGAGACCACGGTAATAGAAGTACCCAAAGCTGTAAGTTTTCTTCTACGTGTCCCTGGCCAAAGGAGCACCCCCATCATTAGATGCTTCTCGCCAGTACAAGTGTCAAGACGAGCCCTTGTCCTGGCTTTGAGCCTACAATGCTGTTATTTCCTCAGTTATTTCTGGGTCTAGTTACACAGAGAGGGATAGCATTTCAGACGTGACTGAACGAGTTAGCACCTACTTCAGTGCTAACCAGCAACGTACTAAGTAGAATAAGCGTTTTTGTTTTGCGAAGGATACTGTCGTGTTTTTCAAACTACTAAAAGTTTATGCAATATACACCTTGGACCTCGCGTGTGGAATGGGAGTAAAGATTGCCCATGTCTTGATTTATGCTCTCTGGCATAGGCTGATCTCTGACCTCCCAGCTGCTTGGCTAATGTCACTTTTTGTAAGCATCGTGAAAAAAGAGAATTTAAGGAGTTTGATTTCTCAGCTTCTATGGCTGCTGCGTTTGTCCCAGCTCCTGGGTATGTGGAAGATTTCTCTTATTATACTGCTTATTTTTAGGTGTTTTTCTTCCCAACAGCACCCTAGGCTGATTAAACACACCTTAAGTGCCAGATAAGTTAAACCTGAAAAATTTAACCTAACAAAAGAGACGAAGTTTTGAAAGAAAGTTGTAAGCTGCTCTTGATATGCATCAGAGTCCCTTAGCTGTTTTAATATCTCAGCTACATTGTGGGTGGGAGAGGAGTTACTTCTTCTGAGTGCATCTTCTGAGTTTCTCTGCCAGTGATCGTTTGGGGATTTCTCCTGTCTCAGGTGTCTGGATAGTTATGTTTTCTGGTGAGATTATCGAGGCAGAAAAATCTCTCCTCAGTAGCTGATTCAAGAATATTTGTCTTTTTCTCTGTTATGTTGGTAGGCTGTAGCAGATGCCAACTATCATGAGCATCTTGGAAGGGGAATTCAGTTATGTTCCTTTTAAACTAGAACCTGTGGTAACGTAAGGTGGACCTGCACTGAAAGTCCCAGGCTCATAAAAGCAGCTCTTATTACTCCAGTGGTATTGTGTACATGGTTACAGCATCCTCCCAGTTTCACAAACAATATGATTTTTCTGTCATGGTTATACAAGAAAAAATAGTGCCATCTTGACAGAGTTACAGTTTTTTGAAAAAGTATTCCATAAAAATATATAAATGGCCTCAAGAAATTCTCTGAACTGGGAAAGGCTTTATTGTACTTAATAAAGAAGATGAAATCGTGCTATTAGAAATCTTTTAACCAGATGTTCGTATTTAATTTTCTTTGCCTGTTTCACGGTTAGCAAGGATTTAGCTGGAAAATTGAGGACACTGGTATTTACAGAACTGGAGTGAACGTGTGGAAATGTCTCATAATGGTACTAAAACCAGATTGCAAATGGTGAATTGCATCCACTTTCTTATTAGAAGAGTCATATAAAAGCAGTATTGTAATAAAATAAAGAATTACCCTTCACTCAAAAGAGTAGACCCACAGAGGTGAGCTTCTGTGGGATAATGGAAAATGTGCCCTCATGTACAATTTGTTACTTAAAGTGAAATGAATTCTGTGGAAACTTCTGCTGTTGTATATGTCTCGTGGAGGGTGAGTATGCGTGTGCTGTCCTCTTCGGTCTCTACGCTCCATATACCCCCGTGCAGCCATTAAAGGCTGGCAGCACGCTGCGGTCCGGGCTTCAGTGTCTCAGGCACACTCTGCTGTGAGCTTGCTTTATCCCCTCCACTGAAACGCAATACCGTGTGATTAAATTCACTTACCCTAGAGTTATTAGGAGTACTGAGGTGGTATGTGTTGTGTCTAAGAGCACAGTGTTTAAGGAAACTGCTTGTCCCTCCCAAAGGACAAAACCCAGCTAATGCACACAGAAACGGTGAAACAAGAGTTGTTGCTAAAAAATACAGTTTTGGTTGCAAAAGCTGCTCCTTGTTGTAGCTGTTTCTCTCACAGCTGCACATATAGTTTTATGGTGTGTGTGGCAGGAGAATGCAAAGCCAATAAGTAAATCTTTAGGAAAAAAGGAGAGTTTTGCAGTGGAGATGTGGACAGAGCATTCCTTGCATTCGGTCAAGAAGAAGTAAGTAGGGAGATAAAGGGGCAGAGGGAAAGCACTGTTAATTAACTGCTCGTTGCCACAGGATGTGTTTGTACCTTCACTAGCAAAATTAATGGCTTCCAAACATACTGTTGGATTTCCAGTGCATTATAATCCTATTTCTGCTTTTTTTGTACAGTAAGAAGTTCCTTTTCCAAAGGAGCACATTCAGTAAATACCTTATGACCAAATCATTTCTTGGTTTAATGTTATATTTAGAACAACATTAACGTGAAAGCATGCAGCACAGTTACTTCTGGGCAAATCTGTCCTGAGCAAGGACTGAGAACTGAAGTGCTTTTGCACTCAAATCCTACATGGAGAAGGAATGCAGTAAGATGTACAGGAAATATGTTCTTTGTCATTTCATATGTTTGACATCCAGGTGATTTTTTTTTTTTTTTTTAATGGTTGTTTGATTCTCTGGATTACTGGGCTCTTAAAATTGTTGAATGAAATAAGCTAATGAGTCTTAAGGCAATTCCTAGTGTTCACACGTCCGAAAGAGGAGCTCCGTGCAGCTGCCCTGGGAATGTCAGGGAAGGCAAAAGCTGCGAACGCTGTTGGGGAGAACACCTTCTGCGCTGTTGTACTGTAGAAAACGGAAGTTGGCAGGAATTAATTTCAGTATTATCTGCAGTAAATCTAACTGAGAGGGAATGCTAAGATGATGGCAAATACAAACCTATGAAGATTTTAATCCATGTTCCAAGAAAGCATGCAGGAAAGTGTGGCATTTTTCTCCATTAGGATCTGCGCAGGTCCCATGTTGTCTAATGTGCAAATTGAGCTTTTATCTGTGCACAGACAACCCTGTACATTTTTGCACGTCTCATTTTAAAGGATGATGGATGTATTTGGATATCACTGGAGGGTAAACATAGGCAAATATTGATTCTGTGATAGTAGCTGCTGTAGTTCTTCTCTCCCAGTGGCTTGAATTTACCGGCAGAGCTGTCTGGGGACGTCCCGTGTGGGCTCCTCGTGTCCTCCCACTCCCTGCACAGCCACAAGCAGACGAAGCCTGGGTGGCCACAGTAGTGTGGCACTGGGAAACTTTCAGGGTTTAAAAATGCAAATAATGGGAGCATCAGTCTGTGGTTGTATTTTATAGGGCAGAAAGGAACACAAGGCTCTATCAATTTATTTTTTTCAACTACCTTTAATTTATTAAAATAAAAACCAGACAGATGGTGTATGTGGTTGTTGTATAAATGATTGCTTGTTATAATAAATCTTTGCTTAATTCCTTTAAACATTTCAAATAATTGCCGTAATTTGAATGGTTTCTATGTTTTCTTGAACTACTAGACAATGCCAAAGGTCAACTATGTAATCACAGATGTTAGTTTTATCTTCATTTTAGTGTGACACATGAACTGTGAAAAGCAATTAGTCTACAGCAGATCAAGCTCTTCAAGTACCTGTGTGCAAAATGCAAAGAGCACAGTTATGTCTTTTTTCCTAGTGTTGGTTTTGTTTCTTTTTTGTTTTTTAAAATCACTAACTGGAGTAAATATTTTTATTTTAGTCCTCCTCGGCCTCTGACTAACATGAATGACACCATGGTGACCCACATGTCCTCTGGAGCACCTACACCAACAAAAAGGTATGTGTGCTTTGCAATATTGGTTGGTTGTTTCTGTGAGAGGTAAAAAATACAGAGCGTGGATTTCGCATCACTAGGACTCTTCTAATATATTTCACATAACACTGCCCCTTCAAAATGTGTATGCAGCATTCATAATATAAGGAACTGTTTGCAGTGCTTCATTTTGTTCTCTCTGAAGAGTGATTTTCTTTTATTGGAATAGATGTTATTATGTGAGTGTGACTTAAGAAATATCTAAAGAGCGCTAAAGATATTTTTGTTTTTCATTTTTAAATAGAGCATTACTTCCAAAGCTGTTCTGAGAAAGGCTGGTCTTGTTGTATCATAGGCTCCTCTGCTGACAAAGGATTATTCTGTTCTGCTGGAGACATTTCACATAATGAGTATACTGCATTGCCATTGTTAACAGTTGTTCACACCAAACACAGCTAAGCTGCCAAAGTTCTTTCGCGTTGCCCACGTCTACTAGAGGCATTTAGGTTTGAGTTGAATTTGGTTTTACTTTTACTTAGTTATATATATGTAAATTATTGTATGGATGTATGTATGTAAACATGCAAAAAACTAGTTGAATCATGTATTTGCACTTTTCTTTCTTGTTAAGATATGTTATGGAGAATAGCAAGGTGGTTCACTGGAGACCTCACTTGTCCAAAGCTGTGAATGAATATATGTTCCCTGCAGGGAATGAGAAACTGAACTGTCACAATTTTAGTGGCAAGGTGGCACTCAGGAGGGCAAGCTAGATCCCTCATTTTCAGCAGCAGTCCTTCAAACAGAACTAAGCAAAGATCCATGTACTTTCCTTGACAAAATAAGTCAGTTATGTATGCAGGTTTGAACTGGCTGTGTTAAAATTATTTCACAATCGGTCTGTAAATCATTCCATGTAACATCTACAAATACTACGCAATGTGCAATACACTGTATGACTTCAAATATGGGATGTAGTAGAGTCCCTATCACTGGAGGTCTTCGAGACACAATTGGGCAAGGTGTTAGATAATCTTGTCTAGGCTCCTTTTCCCACGGAAGGTTGGACCAGATGACCTTGTGAGGTCCCTTCCAACCTAGGCTGTTCTGCGATTCTATGAAATACAACTTTTGCTGAATTAGAAGCGAAGAGGCTGAGAGAGCAGACAATTCCCAAAGCCAGTGCTTTACAGACTGCTTTTACAGTCCTTAAGCAACATAACACATAATATCTTGTTTATTGGGTTGCAAGCAACCTTGTGGGCAAGGTCTTTTGCATTGTCTCTGCTTTTAACCTCTGTTTGGGGTCCAAGTTTGTTCACTGTAGCGGAGGCAACAGCCATCTCCAAATCTCTATCAGACAAGATCGTGCTTTAGGCACTCATGTCCTCTGTGCACACAAGCTTGAAACTTTTCCCAAGTAACAGTGTCTGTCAGGTTCTCCTGCAGCCTCTTCATCCTCTTGCGTAAAAGGTCTTACAGAATGGAATGGTGCAACCCTCTGCCAGTTCTGACTCAGGAGCAACAGTTAATGTGGGTGGTGATCACCTAGTTCTGTAGTTTCTACTTTGTTTAACCACCTTTTCCCATTTTCTTAATCCAAGCTGAATAATGCACATTTAAAAAATCTCTTAATTCCACAGTCATCAAGACCATCTCACCTGTCTGGTAGGGAGAGCTTCCTAATGCCATCCTGTCATGTTCTGGCTTACCAGCGTTTCACCTCTTTCCAGTATGTGATGAGTTTCTGTGCTGGTCAGTGGGTGTGATAGGTGCCTTTTTGTCTTGTGGAATAACGTAGTCCCAGGAACCATTCATTCCTCTGCTTCTTTCCATTCAGAGATTTCTTTCTTTCTCAGATTGTGTCTGCTGTGTTATCTATAAAAATCATATCTGTTCTGGAAGAAGAGGCCAGTGAAACTTGAGTCAAGATCATCCACAGCAAGTATCTTTATGTTTCTTGCTTTGCAAAATACCAGGAGGCAGACTCATGCAAAATATAAGCTTAGCACTGAATATTCTGGAGGATGGCCTCTGATGGAGGAGGTGAAGCAGTCCTCCACAGATATGCTTTTCAGTTGCCAATTTAGTTCAAGCACACGGGGACAAATACTTTATTACTAAATGAACAAAAGAGAAGATACCAGTATTGGCTTTATTGCTAAGTACCAGTATTGATCCTAAAGTACATTTTACCCAAGGAAACACTTGGGTTTGGTTTTTTTTTTCCCATGGGAACATCCAGAAACTCATTCAAAATACCTCTTTCACATCATCATCTGCCAGCTGTGCTTCCATTCGTCTGTGGGCAGGGGCTAGCCCACCTATTCCCTTAATGTGAGAAGGGGGACACCACAGAAAATGCTAGGAAAATACCATATCAAGCACTAATCCAAAGTAAGAGAAGGGCTGGCTATTGCCACCTGACCCTTCTACTTTTTTTCTTGGCCATGTAGATCTTAAAATACACTGTTGAGATAAGGAATAGTGGAACAGCATTTTTGTATGGAATAATGGAGGGAAAGAAAATCAACAGCTTGAGGTAAATAGGTATTAGTAGGCAAAGTAGTGCTGAAGGTAAACTCTAATTACATTATGACAAGACCTTTATGTTTAAGGGTACAGGAATTCCATGCTGATATTGTTTCCTGTCACCCATGATGACAAGTACCAGATGCTTAGGGAAGTTTATAAGCAGTAAATCATTAAGTCAAGTCAGTAAGTCAAATTTCGCTCTTGTTTTTTGCACTTGTTCCCGTCTTGCAGCACTCATCAGTCTACTTCCTCATTTGCAGTATTTGTAGAGACCACTGCTTCATAAATCCAGCATCCACAAGTGAGTTCTACAATTCAGTTATGACCTGTTTAAGAAAACTCTTCCTTTTTTATTGTAACATTCACCAGTTCACCTTCTTCATTCTATTGAACATTTTTTATATCCCACCTGCTTCTAGCCTAAGAGTCCTTGTCTACTTAATTCTTCCTTGCACAGAAGGTGGTCTGTAACTCGTTGTCCTTATCGGTACTCTTCTTCTTTCAACATTTCTTTTTTATGTGGGATGGCCAGAACTGCATCTAATAGTCAAATCTGAGGCCACTTTGGTGTTCCAGTCCCATATTCTTCTGCTTGTGTGAATTGCAGGGATCCGCATACGTCTTGTGAGCAGAGACTGTCCCAAAGGCAGGCAACTAAAGAAATCTTTCTCCTCTCTGATGTGGGCAAGGATATGCATAGATCTGGATCTGATCACAAGAATCCCAGAAATACTGAATATAGAAACCGCAGTGATCAAGGGAAACATAAATAGCTTTTCAACAGCGCTACCAAGATCAGTATTTCGACTAATAAGGACATGATAGAATCAGCAACAGGGCTTTAGAATCAGCAACACCCTTTGGCTTGGACCATTTTTGTATTTATAAAGGAGCAAGGTCTCTGTTGCTGTCTGTTGTCCAAGACAAGACCAGGTAGACCAAAGATAGTTCAGAAATAAAAACTTTGAGAAATCAGACCTGTTTGGACATATGGCATGTCATCTGCCTCTACGTACCCTGAAATTGTCAACTAGCAAGACTTGCTTAAAAGGTTCCTTGTGAGAATCAGTTATTATTTGCTAACTCAGGCCTCATTCATACATCTCTAGAAGGGAGCTGACTGAGATCATCAAAAAACACTGAATGGTAACACAAATGTCAAGATAGGCTACTTCAGTCTTTGGGGACGATCCTTGCTCACAATTATTATCAAACAACGTACCAGTTGATTGCAAGCAGCTTGTATTTTGAAAAACACGCAAGTAACTATAGGTGACTGCCCACTTAAAAGCACAGAACTTCTCTGTACTCCGATACATAAGCCATTCCCTCAGCGATTCAAAGGCTGCAGTGAAGTAACTCAGAATGAAGACCTCTATAGCATATATACTTTACAAATACCATCCCCAGCAAAGGCTAAGAAAAGAAGTTGGAATAAACATGGAATAAACACCAAAGAAATGACCTGATTCTGCAAAATGATCATTGTGTCATGCTTTGTCTATAGTTTGCTCTTTCTGAGAGGCGAGACATTCACGGAAGTGTGACACTAAACCAGTCCAGAACCAATCTTTAGAAAGCCAGAAATCATCTTACTTTCAAGCATCCTCTTTAGTTAGGCATCATGAGAACTGACAGGCAGCAAATGCATGGTAGATGTCACCATCTGTGATCGCCACACCTGTATTAGTATCTGCCTTTTACCAAGGTCCTGGCTCTTCCCTCTTCAAGGATCCCACTTCCAGAATTCTGTTACGAAAGGTTATGTCATCTAGCAGATTCTGCAAGAGTTCACGGGAGGAGGCTTCTTCTCTCTGTACTTGCTTATTCCAAAGAAGGAATGGGGTATTTATCTTTTCCTGGACCTGGGGGGAACGGACAGGCTGCCTCAGGTTCAGGTAGTAATGTTTGCCTCCATCATTCCAGCTCCTCAGGCTCTCAGCTTGCAGAACGCATACTTCTCCATAACCACTCAACAAGCCCCTGGGGATGTACCTGAGGCTCGCAGTGGAACCCAAACACATCTCTCGAAAGGTATTGTCATTCAGACTCTGCTTAGTGCCTTTGTTCTTTGCAAAATATCTAGTTGTGGTGGCTACATACACCTGTCCAAGTCTAATCAGGGTTGGTTTGTTTTTAATCACATAATAATGAGAAATGGAGGTCTTCATCAGAGCTTCTCTGTTTGTTCAGCTGAGGTTCTACAGGAAGTGATCAGTGAAAGCCATTTCACATTATAGGATTTATATGACCCAAGCTGTTTCCATCTCTGCAAGGCTTGCCTGCTGGCATTATTGAGTTGAACTACACTGAAAAGTACTTCTAAAGTAGCATAGATTATCTTAATCAGGCTGTGTCCACACATACCAAAGAAATGCTGCTTTCCAGGTTTTACTTGAGACTGCTAAAACTTTGGCTCAGGTCAAGTATACATATTTCAAAAATAATATGGAAACACTGCAAAATTAATTAGGAGAGAGCTATAGAAATATCTAAAAGCTGGAAATGTGATGCTAAAGGAGCATTATCTGTTTAGTTTATTAAGGAAGGTAGGGAAGTGATTTGATTGCTAGGTTACAGATATTTATACATGGAAATATATCCAGTAGCAGGGTGGTTTTTTAGCCTTGCATAGAAGGGCATTTCAAGGTCCACTAAATTCTGCATAACCTCTGCATACAGCCAAAGTGGATGGTTACAGAACCTGTGGAGTTAGTAGTAAGCACGAAAGCTAAAATACTTGGCTCTTGCCTCAGCTTGAAAGTCTCTGTTTTTGTCTCAGCATATGCCCATCCATATATGGGATAACATTTCCAAGTATTTTGAGACTTTTAGTGCGCTGACTGAACCACTGAATACATTGAAGCATTATTGGTTCATCCATCTAGTTTGTCAGGGGCATAGGAGCACGTGTCTGTGTTGTCTTTGTATCCACCATTTCTTTAAACCTGGAAAATGTACAGGTGTCAGCAGTTAATAATAGAGTTAAGTAAGGCAGGAGAAACAGGTTTTTCCCCCTTTAAAAATTTCTTACATTTCTATTTTGTCAGTTCACATATGTCTGATTACAATGTTTTCCCCAAGATTTATTACAGTTACTAGTGCTCTAGATCAATCCATGATGTAAAAGATCATCACTGACTAAAATTAAGGGCCTCATTTCCCTAGCTGGAGGCACTGTCGCATCTTGGCAGCATGAAATAAAGATAGCAGGGTTGCTGAGGTTGCTTTGTGTGAGCTGAATGGGGTTCGGATCCGCATTTTAATGTGCTGAAGCTGTTCAAACTGGCCACTTTTCAGTGGCTTGGCTTCTTTTTGAAAGCCAAATTTGTTCCTAAAATTGACTGTATTTTATATACCTGGAATAAATGACGGATGAAAGTGTTAGAAGTTACATGGTTGCCTGTCTGGGGACACAATAGGGCTCATCTTTGAATGTCCTCAGTGCTGAAAAAGAATTAAAGGGCACCAGCAAAGCACAATAGCATTTGTTGGAAATATATTTGATTTCTGTGACAGTAATACTATAGTAGGAGCAAAAGGTAGTATCCTGCCTAAATCCTTTCCATTCTGAAGAGCATTTTACATTTGTTTATACATTCATCAAACTTCCTTCCTTCACGCTAATATATTCCAGCTTCCACCAGTAGACTAATCCAAGAGTAAGGTTTTTTGTTTTGCTTGCTTTCCCCAAAAGATGGAGCAAACATGGGTCAATTTATTTGAAGGCAAAGTTGGAAGGAATAGTAAATGGATATCTATACATGATTTTGTTGGAAAAAGAGAACTGTTTCTGCAATTTTTTTATTGCACCCACATACTATTAGGAAGTTGCTGTTCACGGGGCTTCCTGTAGATATAGATATAGCTAGATATAGCTGTCTGGCTAAATATAGCTAGATACAGCTAACCCAGAACCTCAGTGAAAGTCCATACCAATTAATGTACGTTGTTTTAAAAGCCTTTTTCATGTGCTTCCAAGTAATGTTTTTCACAAGAGAAGGAATTTAGTCGTAATTGTGAATTGCGCTAAATTATTTGTGAAAACTGGCCTCATTCCAGTTTTAATCTGTTCATCACAGATGCGCGTGTGGAGGGTGTGGGGATCTCTAGGAGGCACACGGGTTTTCTGCTTCGTCCCGGGGCTTCTCTGCGACCAGAGCTACTGCAGAGCTGGGCTGTGTGCCACGGCTCCTCCGTACTGACCTCTGCAAAAAAAAAAGTAAAGCCAGTCTGCATCCGTAAAATACGTTATCTGTCGTGAAACAGAGGCTGAAATCAGTAACTCTTGCTGTGGGAGAATGAGAGGCTTCTCCAGCTTGTGCTTGACAGCTCTGGCCTTGAGAAACTGAGGCAGTGATTTCACCGCTGGAGGTAGAGTGGGCAGTCGTCAGCCCAGGGTCTCCCTGGGGAAGAAAGGCTGTGGACGGCAGGTCGAGGGAGGGGGTTCTGCCCCTCCGCTCCGATCGGGTGAGACCCCACCTGGAGTCCTGCGTCCAGCTCTGGGGTCCTCAGCACAGGACAGACATGGACCTGTTGGAGCGGGTCCAGAGGAGGGACACAAAAATGATCAGGGGGCTGGAACACCTCTGCTATGAGGACAGGCTGAGAGAGTTGGGGTTGTTCAGCCTGGAGAAGAGAAGGCTCCGGGGAGACCTTACAGCAGCCTTGCAATACTTAAAGGGGGCTTATAGGAAAGATGGGGACAGACTTTTTAGTAGGTCCCGTAGCGACAGGACAAGGGGTGATGGTTTTAAACTGAAAGAGGGTAGATTGAGATTAGATGTAAGGAGGAAGTTCTTCACTATGGGGGTGGTGAGGCGCTGGCACAGGTTGCCCAGAGAGGTTGTGGATGCCCCATCCCTGGCAGTGTTCAAGGCCAGGTTGGATGGGTCCTTGAGCAACCTGGTCTAGTGGAAGGTGTCCCTGCCCATGGCAGGGGGGTTGGAACTAGGTGATCTTTAAGGTCCCTTCCAACCCAAACCGCTATGTGATTCGATGATTCTATGATTCTTGTGATGGTTGCATCCATTCGTTGCACAAGGGCTACCAAAAGACAGGACGGGGGCTAGCTGCACTGCGGAGCTTCTTGCTCTTCCAGGACACCCTGAACGCCACCATTCAGCAGCAGGGCAGGATGGAAACCTCTTTTTGTGATTTCCTTCTGTTAAAAACATGAAAATAACCTCCCTTTGGCAACTGTTTTGTCGGGAATAAGACTGAGCTGAAAGAACAGGATTGTAATGCCTGAGCTCACTTTTTTTGTGAACTAAAATGTGAAAAACAAACCAAAGGAGCCCTCGTCAATGCTTCACTTCAGTCTATGCACATCTCTGAGGAACCTCTAGCGTTTCCAGCCTCCTCATCCTCTGCTTTCAGTGGGAAAATATCCAGAGGGGCAATGAACTCTTCAGATCCCACCATTTCAATAACTATATTTTGCGCGAGGCAGGGAGCTTTCTGTCATCTCTAAAATGCTGTAGACAGAATGAGGTCAGAAGAAGTTTTTTCTAGTAAGCAGGGAGTTCTGGGAACAGAAGTGTAGCTATGGCCATGCTCAGCTGTGGATTTTTTTCACATTTAGAAATGTAACATTATAATTTTGATATTTTCCATCCTGCAAAATGTAAGTTTCCAAATGAAAAAAGCCGATTGATTCAATGGCATGTTTACATTTGATAGTGTTGTATCAGATGTGGGAGACACATGTTCTGTACATTTATTGAGACATTTACAAAACGGAAATTTTAATGCAACCTTGCCTATATTTGTTACCTATGATACAACAAAACACAGCATTTCTCTGATCTTTACAGCCAATGAGCCTTTCTGAATAAATGGAGATGATTATGTCTCTTCTGTAAGAGTAGGCCAAGCCCATTAAATGTTATTTGTTTTAGCTAATTTATTTTAAATTACTTCAAGAACGGATTTTTTTTTTTTTCCATTTCTGTTGTGGTCAATGTGCACTATTCTTCTTCCAGTAATTCTGTTCCCAAAGACAACCTGTCCTCAATTAGGTTAATGACGTGTACTTCCCTCTTTAAATACCCTTCTACATCATTTGTTTTCTCAGCAGCCGTGGTCAGTCTGTAGGTTATGCAGCACCTCTTATATTGCACATCCATGTTAGAATTTAAATGCATTGTATTTCAGTCTTGTTAATGTATATACTATGTGAAAAGATGGATTGATCACTCTGTTTTTTTCCTAAAAGGCTTGTATATGTCTCTGTTGCCATTATGGCTCCTATAAATGTGTAAGAGTGACAATCATCTCAACTGCTCAGTTGCCTACAGCGGAGACATTTCTTCCTAAGCTAGCTGCAGTAGGCTCCCTACGTAGTTTATGTAGACAAATAAACTGTTCTGGAGTGTGATAGAGCGGACCTGATTTAGATGTCCACTTTAAGATGAGAACAGTCTAGCAATGCCTGTTTTCTTTCCCATTGACCTTAAAGGGAGTGCAGACAGCTAGCTCATATTAAGAAGCCTCTAGTAATGTGTGTTCAGGGAGGCAAAAGTTTCTCCTTTGGACTGAGAAGGGTCTTTAAAATAGAAGTCCTTTTCAACAACCTAGCGTATAAAAGCAGTCACCGTATTTGCTACCTATAATACAACAAAATATTGCATTCTTTTTTTCTGATTTCTAAGGAGCTTGGAGACTATAGACATTGCATTTGGGCAGGTGAAACATTTTCTTACAGCCTAGAAAGAAAATTACTTCCAACTTAAGAACTGAAGTTGAAAGGGATGTGATGTGACCTGCCTAGACAATATTCAGAAACCTTCTTTTTTCCTATCTGAGAGGTTTTATTTCCACTAACTCTAACTTGGACTTTTTTTTCAGTCTTCTGCTCCTAATGTCACTGATTATCTGCTCTTCCTAGACCCTCATATTCCTTCTGCCTTTATTTTTGTTTGTCATTATTTAACTTTGCTGTCTCTAGTACCATTGATTTATGCCCCTTGAGTTCTGTCCTTCTCTGGGTTTGCAAATGTATGCAGAACTGTGTAGTTTCCAGCTTTTTGATCAGACCTCCAGAAACTTTCCTCTGCCTTCATCTCTGCATTGATGTATTACATATCTATGTCATTGATGCTGTCTCTTGGGTTTTTTAAGTTCTGTAACCCAGGGTGATTTTTATTTGCTCGGCTAGCTTAATTTATCATCTGACAATTTCCAATGTGCCTTTTTTCTCCTTCATTCCCACATCCACATTCATCTCTCTGACATTTCCTTCTAGCTGTCCAGTCACCAATTCCACCTGAAAGTGACTGAAACTACTGTTATTATCTGCTCTGCCATTTTTCTTTGACACAGGTGGAGTACATTTGGTTTTTTATATTCTGCTTCTTAGACCTATGTGACCTCTAGGGATCCTAGATCCATTTTAGCCATAGTTTCAGCCATGAAAAGGTTTTGGGGAAGAGAGCTCAATAGCATGAGCCTGGGTGGATTGTGGCAGCTGGCACTGTCTGGATTGCCGTTATAGATGTAGCCAGGGTGGTCAGGCATGTTTGTGCCATGATTCATAATGCATCCCATAATACCCTATATATACCTGCATAATACCAAAGTAGACTTTCTTTCTAAAAAAGGGATAAAAATACCTCTTTGTCTAGAGACAAGGGAGATCCCAGCTCACATATAACCTTGCTCAGTGAAGATGTGATGATACTTTACAAGATGAAAGAGAAGGGGACAGCAAGGAGGAAGGAAGGGTGAGGACAAGGGTCAGCATAATGATTCAGTCTAACAATTTCAAACAAAAAATCTCTGTTTCAGTACTTATTATTTAAACTGATATCTAGATGCCTCTAGGTATTTATTTTTAACCTGTAGTTTAAAATCCTCTGCATGTAATTTTGAGTCTGTGGGATGTGGGTTGAGGAACATGCGTTAGGTGAGAGCGTGGGGAGTTTGATGGGGAGGAAAAAATGGTCAGAAAGCATCTCCAAGGGGAATAGTTGGGACATTTTTACACTACTCTTAAGTGGCTATAAGATTCAAGATCGAGAGGACAGTATGTGAATAAAATATAAAAGAAATCTTGGGTTTGGAACCTAGATGTGAAAGGTGTTTCTCTCTTGCTGTTGGCATGTGGATGGTCTTGGGCTAACGCAGACCTCGAGGGTGTGCAGGTACAGCACTCTGCAGACTCATCCTGCAGTCAGCAAGCGCCTCGTGGGACTGCTGGGTAGGAACAGGAGACACAGGACCTGCGGGCAAGATAGCTGTGCTTAATCCTGATGCTGCTTTGATGGTGTCTTCTAACCTATCTCTGTTGTGAAAGCTTCGGTCTACCTTTACACCACTTCTCACATCAGCTACTTTCACCTCTTGTGTAGTTTTTTCCCTTCTTCAGTAGTGGTGCTTCAGTGTATCTTACATGCTGTCGCTGAAGTAATATTTCTCATGCGTTCCAGTTCTTCCTCCCTCTGGTTCATGATGGGTTTTCTAATAACTTTATTGCAATCCAACTGGTGTCACAGGACTGTTGGGTCCAACAGAGCAGTGGTGATAAAAACACCATGCCAGAAGGGAAGGGAATGGGAAGCAAGACTGTCCGTCAGCAGCACCCTGCAGGCAGAGCAGATCCAGAGTACTGCACTCTGAGGATTTGGATTTGCTCTCTATCACATTTCTCATCCCATTCAAACACTTAGTTTCTTTTTCAGTTCTTTTTCACTGCATTTTGGGTACACTTTTTTTTTCTAGCTACCCGATCTTTGCTCTGAGATTTGTCAGCCTAGTTCACCTCAATGTTTACATTACAAAGTCACAGAAATCACAGACTTGTTGAGGTTGGAAGGGACCTCTTGAGATCGCCTGGTCCAACTCCTGCTCAAGCAGGGTCAGCCAGAGGAGGTTGCCGAGGACCACGTCCAGTTGGGTTTTTAATATCTCCACAGACAGAGACTCTACAGCCTCTCTGGGCAAACCTATGCCAGTGTTTACCCACCCTCATAGTAAAAAAGTGGGGGTTTTGTATTCAGATGGCATTTCTGATTTTGTTTCCGTTGCCTCTGGTCCTGGCACTGGGCACCACTGGCTCCCTCTTCTTCATTCCCTCCTTGCAGGCATTTATAGACATGGATTCATTCCTTCTGAGCCTGCTCTGCTCCAGGCTGAGCAGTCCCAGTCCCCTCAGCCTTTCCCCATAGCAGAGATGCTCCAGTCCTTCAGCGTCGTGGTGGCCCCTTGCTGGACCCTCTCCAGTCTGTCCATGTCCCTCTTGTACTGGGGAGAACTGGACCCGGCACTCCTGGGGTGGCCTCACCAGCACTGAGCAGAGGGGAAGGATCCCCTCCCTCAACCTGCTGGTGACACTATGATGCTGATACTTTAATTTTTGTTCAAGTCCTCTGTTTTTACACTTCCACATGTTCTTCCACATGTTTGGTACAAGTTTTCTGATTAAGATTTTGATTATTTTTTCAAGTAACTTAACAGCAGCATACATACTCAAACAGTTTTTATCACTGCTGTCCTTCTGCAGCCACTTTGCTGGCTCTTCATTCCTCCCTGTCCTGTATTTGCTTTAAGTTCAAGTGTTAGGAGATCACGGTTTTATTCTCTGCTTTAATGATGACCATCCAGCATGCTGCTGCTGTTGGACTGCATTACATTTCCCTGTATAATTATATTGTGTGATTTTCAGCTTGGATATACGCCCCATCGTCTTTCCTGCATATGACAGCTGGAGGTAGGGGTCTGAAGAAATTAAAAGGTTGTTCAGAGTGTTCAAGGAATGTGGTGGCTTCCCCATGACTTTAAATCTTTAAGCCAGATTACATCACTGTCTGAACAGAGTGCTGGAGGTCAGTCAGAAGCATGGCTTTGATTCAGAAATTACTATGCTAAATTTCATCGTCTGTAGTATGCAGAGAATGATGGTAATTATCCTTTTTGACCTTAACAACTATTTAAATCAATCATGGGGAAAAGTAATGTGACAGAAAACAAGAGACCCCTCTAGATTATATCCTGGCAGCTCTTTCAAAAGCTCTTTCCCTTCTCAGTAGCCAGAGCAGCAGTGTGCAATTTTGTAAAGATTTACAAAGTTGTGAGCCAGCATAATAAAAATTTGCAGGGATTTCTTGCTGTAAATTACAAGATTTTAAATAAATTGTCTATTTTACTTGGCTTTCCTGGTAGATTTTCAGAACAGAATTTAATTTAAGACACCAAAAGTACTGTTTAAATACCTTAGTAATTTATTGAGTTGCTTATAAAGCTGCAGAGCCAAGTCTTAGTGTGTAAAATTTGGGGCAGGAGCCAATGAACCTTTCAAACCCCATTCTCACTGACGTGCAGTTACATGTTCGAGCCCCGGGCACGACTGAGCACCCAGACCCAAACCTTCAACCATCACCCCTGAGAAGCAGGACAAGGAGGAGTGTCCTGCAGCTCTGTGCAGATTCCTCTGACCTCGATTTTCCCTTCCCACTTAATACTGCTTCCCTTCTTCCCTCAGAAGGAGCATGGTTAACATTATTTCTTGCTATCTTTGGACTGTTGCTTTGCATGGTGTAACCTGGTTTTGTGTATGGTGGCTGTTATATGAAAAGCGTGGAAAACATACTACAGAATTACATTTTAATGCTGCTTTGAAGAATTCAGTTATAGTGTGTGGCTAACTTGGGGGAGCAGGTAGTATTTTGTCCTTGATACCATCTTCTGAAAACTAAAAGATTCTGTGGTTATAGTATAGTCCTGAGTGTCTCTACCAGGGATATATTCAATTTTTTTTAAAAGCAGAACAAAACAAGCCCTTAGCAGTGTGTTTGACTGCTGTCTGAATTCAGGCCACGTTAAGGGCCAGGCATGATTCTGGGAGATGTTTAAAAATTTTCTTGGAAGATGTAGATATGACTCAAAGCGCAGGATAAATAAAAAGTAACTTTGTAAGGGGTGTTTTTTCAACAATGAACTTTCCCAGACTTTAGGTTTTAAAGGCAATTGTAGAATGGCACAGATACAGCTGTGGCTGCATCTGCAGCCTAACCACCCCGAAGTGTCCCTGTCCCCAACAGCTGGCCATCCTTCAGCTGTGCAGGCACTGCTGGCTGTGGGCCTTTTTCTGCACAGACAAGGAACCGAGCCACTTATATTTTACTCAAGAAAAGAAAAAAGAGAAAGGAGAGGGAGTGACATTGTGGTGTCAAGAGGTGACATTGCTGTTTCTCTGCTCTCAGGCTATATAAAGAAGTATTTTTGCTGAAATACGTGTCTGAAAGTCAAAGGGATACCTTCAGATTCCTGAACACGTTACAAAACAATCGGTCCGTACCCACGTAGAGGGGTAGGGAATAAAAATAGCTGACATATCTATGTGGAGAACAAATCGCGTCAAAGAATGGAAATTGGGTGGTTCTGCCTGGGTGGGTGGCCTCGTGAAGGAGGGGGAAGCACTAATTTAAAATGTATTGACTCATAAAGCTTTTGACACTATCCCATATGGTATTTTCATAAATAAACTAGGTAAATGTTGACTGGTTGAAACTGCTGTTACGTGGGTGCAACACCAGTTGAAAAATTGCAGTCAGAGAAAGAAAATATCAATATTTTCCTACCAAAGAGGGAGCACGTGTCAGGTGGGATCCCACAGGGTCAGTTCCCAGTTCAGCATCGCTTGGTTTACATCTTGGCAGCTTGCACGATGAAATAAGGAACAGGCATACATAAATGTCTTAGTGACACTATGCAAGGGAGGTACTGGGGATTCTCCAGAGGGCAAGCCTCTAATTCAGAATGGTCCTGTAGATCAGTAAGATGAAATTAATAAAGACAGCTTCGACCGACAGAAAATACAATGCATGAATAAGAAGTAGAGAATGACCGACTAGACGGGCCTGTTGCTGAAAAGTGACTGGGGAATTGTAGCGGATTAGGAACTGAATGCAAATGAAGAAAGTTCCCACAAAAAAGGAGATGGTAATGGGATTGGGGTCTGTAGTAACAGGAGGGCCGTATCTAGGGCAGCTCAGACGACGACTCGGTCACGGTGGCATCCACCCGAGGCGCTGCCTTGACTTTTGGACAGCAGGGGCTCAGAAGGCTGTAGACGCACGGCAAGTCCAGAAGCAGCTGGTGGTGTTGACAGCTCGACCTTCCAGAGAAGGAGAGTGCTCTGCTTTGGCAGAGCTCTTAACGGCGGTCCCTGTGGGCGAGGGATTGGTGAAGGGGACTGGGTGTCCACCTGGGGAGGGGGGAGGAGAAGCACCAGATTTAATTCTCAGCAATGGAGGTTTCAGATGAGCGGTGGCAACTGTAGGTCTAGAGGTTTGTTAAGTTCTGCAGATCCGTTTCAGACCAGGTTACATGTACAGCAGTACACTTTCTAAGAACAGTTTAGGAAAACATCTGCTATCTCATCTGTTTGATCCCCCATTGAGGAGAAGGGTGGACTGGAGACCTGTGGAGATCCTTTTGACGTCACCGTTCTAGTAAATTAATTACCAAAGCATAGAGCCATTCTTTAATGATTTTCTTTAATTTAAAGAGTATGTCTAAGCGTGTTAGATGAAACAACTTCAACAGGAGGCTGAAAGTCCACATAATGTTCACTAGCAAGATGGCTTGAGCAATATGGAGAAGCGATTCCTGGGTTTGGTTTTTTCATTTTGCTTAAAATTATTTAGCAAGTTCTATCCACGTTCACAATTGGCTTGGGCTACTCCAAAATTGCCTTTTGATGTATGAATGATTCATTGAGGAAAAAAAGAATAGAGAAGAGAGGGCCAGAACTGCATTTATCAAGGCCAGAGGGGAGAATTTGCTCTAATCAACACCTGTGAGTATGAGAGTGTCCTTGGGAGCTGTAACTTGGTGGCTGGTGACCAAGAGCTGCATCATGGTTGTGTGGTGCAGCAGGGCTGGGTGAAGCTCAGGTCTGGTGAGATGGTGTTCAGAAAAGAGCCAGAGGTAATGAAGAAGGATGGAGTTGGGCTGTGATGAACAGAGACATTACAGGGCTTTTTCTCACCCAAAGAAATGAAATGCCTCAGAATAGTTCTAATACAATGCTAATCAAGGGTATCTAATAGCGTTCCAAAATACAGAGTGCCTTAAACTTAAACCTCAAAACACCATAAATGTAGAGGTTAAGAATTATATACGTTTAAACATCTGAAAGCAAGCTAATACAGAATTACCATGTCAGACGTCCCTGGACGAGGTGGGGAGAGGGAAGGAGGCAAGTCAGCAGCCTTGGGTTGTGATGGGGAGAGGTGAGAAGCCGTCTGGGAGCGGGGAGGTGGCTGGACCAGGGGGTCCCCAGTTCAGCACACACCTTGCTCGGTGTTTCCAGTGCGTGACTGTCCTCCAAGTAAATCCCCGCTTGTGAAGCAGGGCACGCGGCAGCAGAAGGCACCAGGAACAGTTCAGGTGTAGCGATGTTACCGAGATGCCAGTTGCTTCGTAAGAAAACAAGAGGAGGTAGGCTGGTGGTGGTGCGGGTTTGTTTACATGCAACAGGGAACATTGCTGGGTGGGTGAGGAAGCAGAGGGACATACCAAACAATTTTGCACCTTAACTGAGGCCAACGCGAAATAAATTTTTAAGGTATAGGTTTATGTACTAGGTTGGTGATTTCTTTTCCTGTCCTGTCAGTAGCGCTGTCATGTATTGCTTCTACTTTTTGCCATCCGCACTGCTGCTTAGCTGTTAATTAGCATGCTGCAGCAGCTTTGAATGAGCACTAACTGCTATACAAACATTCAGTAGGTATTATACTGACCAAGTTTACAAAGAATTAAGCTTGTCCGTAGTTATCTCAGGCTTTCCCAGAGGAGCTGAACTCAGTAAAAGGCAAGCCCTTTGGAAATGAGAGTTGAAGGTACATGTCAGCATAACTTAAATTCTGCTTTCTTTGAATAATGAGCCAGCACTGCCATGATGGCTCCGCTTTAGGGGACAAACGCGGCCTGCCTTTTGCAAATAAAGCAGCACCTTCAGCTAGGAAGGTACTAGGACAGTGGGTACGAGCTTAATGCTTTCTGTTGAACCACGAAGCTTGTGTTTATGTGAGTTTTGCAGATCAGGATTACCTACACTAACTTTTATATTTTAATCTTTCCCTTGCTCTATGAAAGCAACATGCATACCTACAAGATTTTTACAACACCCCAGTGCAAGCCACAGAATGCCACTTGGCCCTGCACTTTCTCCTGCCCACTAAGATATTCTCCTCGATGAGAAAATATCTGTACGCTGTAGCTGACACAGCTTGCCAAACACAGCGATGAATTGTTCTTCCCAGGATGCATCTACTTTTGGCGATAGATTTATCAGGAGCAGCGGGCTTCCCCCCTGGTGACCCTCTTTCTCCAGCTCTCCTGTAGTCAAAAACCTGATCTGACTGTATCTTTACTCTTTCCACTATTCTATATAGCTGCACCTAACAAAGTAAAGCAGCCAGAATACCTGCTGGGGATTCCTACTATCTTAGTGCCATCCTGGGAGGAGGCAGAGAGGAGGTTGTCAGCATGTACCTTAATTCTGCATTTTGAGATTTTCTGAGGTTTGGAGGCTGCTGAGCGATGTTCTGGAGGGGGCTGGGGTACCACCCGGCAAGCTTACCTGTGTTCACAAATGTGACTGGAAAATCAGATACGTGCTAGGAAGAGTGTTCAGACTCATGTTCATTTAATCTAACTCTTATTTTTCTTCCAAAACCAGGAATGCTAATCATTGTTAAAGCTATTGCCATTTTGAGTTTAAAATGTGGTCATTTCTGCTGGGCTTTTTACTTTTCAAAAGAGCATGTGTAATGAGTTATAATGAAAAAGGTCTTGGAATCTTAATTGTTGTGGTTGCAGCAATGTGCCTGCTATAAAGCATATCTAAAATTAAGCTTTTCAGCACTTGCCAGGAGTCAGGCTTCACAAAGTGTAGATTGCTTAAAAATTCTTCCGTGCAGTGGTTAATATTAAGTCTCTTTCTTATTACAAACCCATTATTACAAAGGTTGCTCGTTGCCTGGAGGGGTTGACGTGGGTAATTCCATTTTGCCTCTTTTTTATAAGGTCTTATTCTGCTTCTGGCAGACTTCTTTGACATGTTGCTGCACATAACAGAGAAGAAAAGAGTTTGTATGTCTAAAAAATGTGAATTCTGTTTTCATAGTGTCAGTATATTGATGCTGAAAGCAATAAATGCCGTGTTTATAAAAGCTTCTGAAACAAATACTTCCTGGACATGTGTGGAGAAGGAATTAACTGCAGTTTATCAATTGAAAGAGCGGCTTGAATATGTGACATAGAAACGAAAAATGGAATTTCTCCTATACTTGTATTTTAGGAAGGAATGCATATTATGCTAAAATAGTAGTGATACATGTTCAAGAATCATTTTTTAGGTAACAATCTGATCTCATATCTGCACGGGACTTTTCGTCTCCCAGTAGAGAGTGGTGCTTTCTTTACACACGCACCATTCCTTGTGGTGGAACAGCAGACTGGAGTCCTGTAGGCAAAACTTCATATGGATGTGGAGGAAATCTAGCATAGCAGAATTGGTATATCGCTCTTTTGGGTTGGAGAAGAAAACGTTGTAGCCTTTGTGTGCAATGCCTGGGATAAAAAAAGAACTGTTTTGCTGTATTCTCTCAGGGTTTTTGAGATGATGATGCTGCAAGCATGGTAGAAACCAGCACGTTTTAATTGGACCATATAGACAAATAGTTATTTATGTGGGATTACTTCTGACAAATATTTCTTGCATTCAATCTTTATTCATAGAAGTATTCAAAACTGTAGTAGCTTTATTTTTGTGAGTCCTCAAAACAAAAAAAATACTATGTCATTTAATGAATCCCTGTTAGAGGGTAGTTCTGTTGATACCAACCACTAATTTTTTAGTTTTTTATCGTTTGGTGGACCTGTTTTATGTGAGAAAGAGAAGAGACTGGACGCTTTCAGTTCTGATTTTAGACATGGTAATAAAACTGCAACCCATTGTGGTTTGGGGTATTTTTGGAGTGGTTTGACAGCAGAAGGGTAAGTTCTGTTCAGGTTGGAGCCTCCAGTCCCCCCAGCCACGGTGGCTCTGGTTGCGCTCAGCAGTCTGTTCCCAGTGGCTCCCTGAAGACGGCGGATCCTGGTGGAAATGTCACTGCTGCAGTCGGAGGCTGCCTGATGCTTTTGATCGTGTTGCTCAGGGCAGTCCCGCTCTCCCAGAGCGACAGCAGGCTCAGGGAAGCTCCACAGCTGTATTCATTGCATATTTAGGTACCCAAATGTTCTCTAATCTGTGTTTTAATCTTGAACTGTAGAATGTATCCTTTTCATGTGACTTGCGGAAACATATTTACATTTTTAATTACTCATCTGTTTGTTTTAATTTTTAACTGTTTGTTTCATTAACATTCATTAATTATTTGCTTTGTATTTATGTTATGTTTTGTTTACTCTCTTTTGCCTTCATTGCTACTAGGTTACAGTGCAACCTGGATACTGCCAGCCGATTAGCTGACGAGCATGCACTGATAGCAACCTATGTGAACCGGCTGCAGAGCGGTGCACGGTTAGTGTTAGGAAAGCGTTCCTGGAGCAGGGACGGGTACAGTAGCGCTGCTTCCTCTGGGGAGTGATGTTCCAATCAAAGGTATTTGGCCTCCATTGGCAAATAGAGGGAAATGTATTTAGCATTCTCCGAAATCTTCTGAAAATACACAAGTATGTATGCATGCGTGCACACACAAGTATGCACAGGGGAAGACATCAGATGGGAAGGGATCAATTTGTGTCCATTACCACCCTGTTGCATTCACTGTGTTACAGAATCCCTTACATGAACTGATTATCATCGTCCCAAATGGGTTAGATAATTTTTCTCTCCATGACCATTCTGGAATCTTATCTTTCACCAGCAGGAAACTATTTAATTTCATCAAATCACAGAATGGGTTGGGCTGGGTTGGAAGGGACCTTAAAGGTCATCTAGTTCCAACCCCCCTGCCATGGGCAGGGACACCTTCCACTAGACCAGGTTGCTCAAGGACCCATCCAACCTGGCCTTGAACACTGCCAGGGATGGGGCATCCACAACCACTCTGGGCAACCTGTGCCAGTGCCTCACCACCCCCATAGTGAAGAACTTCCTCCTTACATCTAATCTCAATCTGTCCTCTTTCAGTTTAAAGCCATTACCCCTTGTCTTATCACTACATGCCCTTGTAAAAAGTCCCTCTTCAGCTTTCTTGTAGGCCCCCTGGAAGGCCACAATAAGGTCTCCCTGGAGCCTTCTCTTCTCCAGGCTGAACAACCCCAACTTTCTCAGCCTTTCCTCATGGGAGAGGTGTTCCATCCCCCTGATTATTTTCATGGCCCTCCTCTGGACCCGCTCCAACAGGTCCATGTCTGTCCTGTGCTGAGGACCCCAGCGCTGGACGCAGGACTCCAGGTGGGGTCTCACCCGATCGGAGCGGAGGGGCAGAATCCCCTCCCTCGACCTGCTGGCCACGCTGCTGGCGATGCGGCCCAGGACACGGTTGGCTTTCTGGGCTGCAAGCGCACATTGCCGGTCACGTCCAGCTTTTCATCCACCAGGACCTGCAAGTCCTTCTCTGCAGGGCTGCTCTCGATCCCTTCAGCCCCCAGCCTGTATCCGTGTTTGGGATTGCCCCAGCCCATGTGCAGGACCTTGTAGTTGACCTTGCTTTACTCCATGAGGTTCACACAGGCCCACCGCTCAAGCCTCTCCAGGTCCCTCTGGATGGCATCCCTTCCCTCCGGCGCATCGACTGCACCGCATAGCTTGGTGTCGTTGGCAAACTTGCTGAGGGTGCGCTCAATCCCACTGTCCGTGTCACCGACAAAGATGTTAAACAGCGCTGGTCCCAACACCGACCCCTGAGGAACGCCACTTACCACTCGTCATTGCTCTCCACAGTCTTCCACCTTACATTTTTTTCACAGCCAGCTCATACCCATTAGTTCTTGTGCCAGCATTGTCCTGTAACTCTAACTGTTCTTTCTCCTTACCGCTTTTACCTCTCCAACCCAACGCAGTCGCAGACAGGTGTCCCATCCTGTCACCGTCTTTGTTACCTGGGCTAAACAAGCAAGCTCTTTCAGTCCCATCAACGTGACCTGCTTAATAGGACTGCTTCTTTCTGTGCTTTTCCAAAAAATGTTAATGCTTTGAAGAATTAATTTCTTTTATCTCGGCTTTAGTATTTGTGCACATTTATATTTCACGTCTGTGTTTATGTAGAGAAATTTTACCCTAGAGCCCCAAAATGCAGCTCTCCCATTTCATCACAGGACATAGCCAGGAGGTTTTCCGTATTCCACTTTTGGACCTAATTAAATTATGCCTTTACAGAGCCAGAGCTGTGCTGGAAAGGAAAGGGAGGTTTAGTGATCTGGAGGCTATATGTAAAGGCCTTGCTCTATCCATGTTGTCATCCTCTGGATAATATTTTTAGAGTCCTGTTTCATCACTGTCATGTAGAAATTTGTATTCCACTGCTGTATTGATGAAGTGCATTCTGGCTGTCTAGATCTCTGGGGAAAGTCAGTTTTTTTCTTGATAGTGAATCACTGTTGTCGGCTATCACCTGCTATGAACTGAAAGCCCATAATATTGTCCACAAGACAATAAAAACCGAGGAATTTCAGACTCTCACCTTCACTCAATTACTGTAATCATAGGGTTTTGAGATACAAAGGAGTACATCTTGAAGAGTATATGAGATTAGTATACTGTATGTAGCTCGTAGCTGCCATGTTACAACCAGTTGGAGTAGAGGTTCCCAGTCTTTTAGGTCTTTACATTTTAAAAAATCACTTGGTAGTGTTACCAGAGTAACAGCGTACTCCTAGAAGGAGCCAAACGTGAAGAAAATAATTTAAATCCTAGTTTCATTGTGCACGGGAGTGTCTTCCAAATCAGCACCAGAGACTGATGAAATCTGTGCTCCATTGTCACTTCTTTTGATCTTCACCCCTCACCTGCCCCAAAATCTCCTATAACAGTATATCTTTCTGCTTTTGGCAGGCTGTGTGGAGATCCTCAGTGTATTCCAGCCAGCCCTTGCAGACCGTCTCTGTTTCTGACTGATTGAGATAACAGTAAATCTCACTTATGGACAGCATTTTCTGTAATAACCATCACTTGCTTTCTCTCTTCTGCTCTCCTGTTTGCATCTGCTCTGAGCTGCTGTTGGAGACAAGGTACAGGACTGCTGTTCTGGCCCAGCTGCTGTTCTTACGCTCCTCACAGCCCCAGTCGGGTCAGGGCAGTATAGCCTTCAGGGCCACAAGAGACCATTAGAGCATCTTCTCTGTCAACTCACACCAGTGTCCAGGCATTTGGACATTTAAGAGGCATTTGGACGATGCCCTTAATAATATCCTTTAACTTTTGGTCAGCTATGAAGTGATCGGTCAGTTGGGCTAGATGATTGTTGTAGGTCCCTTCCAACTGAAATAGTCTATTCTGTTCTGTTCCATTCTATCCCATCCTATCCTATCCTATAATCATAGAATGGTTTGGGACCTTTCAAGGTCATCTAGTCCAACTCCCCTGCCATGAGCAGGGACATCTTCAACCAGATCAGGTTGCTCAGAGCCCCGTCCAACCTGACCTTGAATGGTTCCAGGGATGGGGCAGCGACCACCTCTCTGGGCAACCTGGGCCAGTGTCTCACCACCCTCAGCGTAAACAATGTCTTCCTTATATCTAGTCTGAATCTCCCCTCTTTTAGTTTAAAACCATTACCCCTGTTCATCCCTGTGCTGATCCTAATACCTTGTTTCTCTAAAGATGCAGCTTTCAGAGAACACCATGATTGAGAAGCCACTCGTTTCACTGACAATGTCCCAGTGATTAATTGTGCTGACTCTTTTAAAAAAGAGCCCTACTTCAAATTTGAACGTTCTTCCACTTCTAGTCACTGATTTTGTGTATACTTACCTTTGGTCTTTATTGGCCAGCATCTTTTCATGTCTTTCAGCCAAACTTTGAGAGCCTTTAAGCCGTGGCTAGCTGGCTCCCTGAGATTTTTCATCATATTAAAAATTATTTAATTCACTTATGTCCTCCAACCAAAAAGTCCATCCAAGCTACATAAGGAATATAGCAAACAGAGCTCAGTGGACTTCATTTATCTTACAGTAATATATTTTTCTTTTTTTTTAACCTACTGTATTATCGTGGTAGCAAGCCAAATTGGTTAAGTGCTTTTCAAAGAAATAATAGAAAATCCCCACACTAAAGGATGTGCTGCAGGCAAAGACAGTTGCAGAGTGCAGCAAGTTATACCATATACAGTTAGAAAGCTTACGGAGCTGATGAGTTGTGCTTTATTACTTGGACAGTTGTTTGTTACATATTTCTTAAGCTTAGCATTCATAACTTATGTTCCACATCATTCAGCAAGCCTGCTTTTCCCCAGTCCCCATGAAGCCTCTATTTCAGTTCTGCTTTTCACTAGAAAAATTGAGTAGCCCTACCTGGAATGTTGTTATTTTTATGTATTATGTATTCTGGATTTCCTGCAGAAAACAGCTGGCCACAGGATTTATGTGTTTTACTTTTGGTCGGTTGATCTAGGTGGATGGATGGGTGGTTAGCTGCTTGGCTGGTTTGA
The DNA here is from genome assembly GCF_026419915.1 of Harpia harpyja. Lineage (NCBI taxonomy): Eukaryota > Metazoa > Chordata > Aves > Accipitriformes > Accipitridae > Harpia > Harpia harpyja. The sequence continues at coordinate 733,714 of NC_068954.1, read as the reverse complement.
TTTGGTTTCCTTTAAATTCCTGACTCTGAAACTGCAATTGTCTGCAGCACTCCTGATTTTAAAGGAGAATGAAAGGAAAGAGTCACTTTTCTTGAAGATACTCTGTCCCCAGGATCCTTACTCTTGGCTCACCATCAGTTGACACCTGGGATGTGTGGCCCTTCAGGTCAGTGCTGGAAGAATAAGCCGTTGCCTTCTTTTGCTGTTCTCTGCCACTTCTCAGCATTGTGAATTCCTAAGCAGTTTTGGAAGGAGCCTAAGATCTCAAACCTCCCCCCATGTTGTATCGTCTTCTCTTACATGCTTTACTGATTACCCATCCCTAGCCAATACTTTGGTTGTCCAGGCTCATTTTTGTGTTAGTATTTGACAACAGGGCACTGGCATCACAGCTTTCTCTTTACAGACTGCATTTGCCCCCATTTTGCTGGACGTGATTTCATAAAAGCCTCAAGCTGGCATAAGTGCTGATTTTTCCCCTTTTTCCCCCTGCTCCATTCATCCTGCCAGTGCACTGGCTCTTGCCTTTGTGTTAACTCCCACATTTATGCAGCCACCTCCTGAGCTGGCTCAGGGAACTGCCCTGGCAGAAACCAAGTTATTGTTTTGTCAGGCCAGTCTTAAGCCAATTCAATTTCCTTCGCTGGCTCATCACATTGCCCCGACACTACTGCCAGCACAGCAGTGGAGGGCAGAGGCTGCGAACATCCCTTTCAGTGCCGGCACACATTTGGGTCAGATCAAAGGGACTGGAGGAGCAATACTTTCTGTATGCATTTATCACGTTGCCTCAAACATTTCTGCTGACACCTAAAAATCAGCATCACTTCACCCTCCCTGTCTCCCCTCGGGGTGCTCACGTTCTGTGGCTCCGATCAGTCTGATTCTGTCTCCTTGTCTCGGTGCCTCTCAGTAGAGCCAGGCTGTCCCGAGGATGACGCTTCCTTGTGCGCGTCAAAGCCTCCCCAAGTCAGACCTTTCCATCTGTGTTATCCCTGTGCCAGCTATCACCTGTATCTCCAAAGGAAGAAGTGGGAGAGCTCGCGGACTGACGAATCATCAGTGCTGTATAAGTAGCACAACGTTGTCAGAATAGACCAAACCACCTGGCACAGTATTTTTAAGATAGGGAAATCTGTAATATTACCTTTCCAAAATTCTGCTGCTGTGAAAATCTCTGAACTCTCACTCACATACCCTCCTTGCTTCTGAGCTCTGGGCTTAAGCCAGACTTATTCTTCCCCTTTGCTACCTTTCCTGTTCTTGAGCTACTGTCCTCTAGTTTGTGTGTTGGCTGTCGCTCCGGGACCTTTCTGCACAGGCAGCGCTGGATACCCATGGGACTCGTTTAGGCAGGGGGAGGCTCCACAGGACTCCTGTCAAGGAAGGGTTTTCAGGGTAGGAATCCTTTGCAATGGCTCCACAGAAATTAAAACTACAAAAAAATGAGTTCTCCTTTGTGAAGCGATGTAAAGAATTCTGTAGTATTTTGTGGGTTGTGTTTAATACCCTCTCTGTTAATTCGACAGAGCTGTAGTGATTCATTTGTTCAAACTTTTATATTAAAGCACATGCAGGAGGGCCAGGAGATGCGCTTGAACTCCACTTCCTCTCCATCTGTAAGATATTTCTAAAAGCAAATGCAAAAAGTTTTGTTAGTTTTTTTTTAAGTTACAGGTTTTCTTCAAGAAAGTAAGAAATTGTCAATAACTATTCTCTATTAATTAACTATTTTCTAATTCTCTTAGATAAGAAGAGGTAATAGTTCCAGGAGCTAGGAGAGGTATTAGGAGATACCAGATTATGGAAATCTGGGATGAAGAAGAAGGGATGAAATGATCTGCATTCCTATAAAAGCAGAAAAAAACACCTACAGACAAAATTGCAGAGCAAAGCTGAACAAAAACAGTATCAGATTCAGGAAGTGGGATGGGGAAGTTTGTTCTCCTTCAGCCAAAAAAAAAAAAAATGAAAATGAATTGGCATGAAGGCGTGTGAGAAGTTCATCAAGCCTAGTGTAGACTGTTTTTTCTTCTCTTAAATCAGTTTCCCCACTGTTTTAGCTCGCCTTTCGCCAGCTGCTTTCTTTCTGCTGTTTAGTTGAATATCTTCAGGTCTTAATCCAGCAGGCCAAACGCAGAGGCATAATAGTGCAATTTATACTCATTGTAGACCCATCTGTGTAAATTGTAGTCGTATGTCTATTAAATTCAGTCCAATGTTTCTATGCCACCTCAAACGCATCATCTGGCAGACTTTCAGAGTCTTAAAAGAGATCAGGTTGTTAAATTCAGCATTACAAAAAAGAAATTAAATCTACGTTTTTAAATAAACATAGTGTATGCAATTTAGATTTAGTTCTTAAGGTAAACATAAATCTGTGAAATTAAAATAAGGTAAACATAAATCTGTGAAATTAAGCTTAAAGAAATGTAAATTATCTTGTGAAGTGGTAACATGGACTGAAAGTAACTTTTGCTGTGCACTAGGTATGTGTCTTTTTTTCTTTGCTACTGTCTGTGGTGTGATTCCTACCCTGAATTTCACTGTAAGCACATACATGTACCGTGTTGTGTTATTTATGGCAGCCAGCATGGTATTTGTGAATCCCACGTGAAACACCACGGATAGTGTTAGGAAGGCTGTGTTGCAACATGAAGCAGGTTGCTCATTTCCACATTAATCCTGGCTGTTTGCAGTTAATAATGGTTTGGTTTATACAACTAATTGAGTCGCTTCCCTTTTAAAGGGAGACTGTGATGAGAAATCTCTGTGCAGCAGTAAGACAACAAGCAACTATTGAATAGTTCAGTTGAATGTTGACTTAAAAAGTTGCTCTTTCATTTGGCTTCCTCCTGCTGCTTCTGTGTGGCAAGGCCACTGTGCCACCGAAACCAAGCTGGTAATAGATCTTAACATTGACTGCCTTCAGTTAACACAACCTGAAAATTATCGTTTGTCCCCCTGTGTGTTTATATTAAAAAGACAGTTATCTGTGAATAGTAGAAACTGATTCAGCACTCTGGGCACTAACTGGGTTACCAGACTAGGTTAATCACGTTAATGATTAACATGCACAGAGGGGATGATGCTCCTGTTAAATGTGAGAAAGATCCAGGTGCTGCCTTTCACTTCCTAATCTTGGGAATCTGCCCATTTACTGTCTCTACTTCTCCCGTTTCAAAATTCAATGTCCCTTTCTTCTGTCACCTCATGGTGCTGTCACTGTTGCTGATGATTATTGGAAATATTTTTTAATACCTCTTTAGCAACATTTCCAAGACAGCTACAGCCTGTCTGCGTGAGGCAGTGCGTGGCAGCTGGAGCTGTTTCATCCTCCGCTAGCTGTGAAGGACCAAGTCTCAAATTACCACGTTTTGTATGTTTGGGTGTTGTAAGGTGGTAGGAAGTCAGGCGTAAGTCAGGCTGACTTACAAAGTACTATTTGCATTTAAGTTGATGTTGCTCAGTGACAGAGTCTGTTCTTCTCAGGTCAGTGTGGTTCTCCACACTCTTCCTCCTGGAAATCATCCTGACTTTGACACTTGTCATCCTACATCTCCTGAGGACAAAGGTTTTGTCCTTTGTCATTCAGCTATTTGCCCCTATTTACCTTGAGAAAACCAAAAGGGTTTGCAGAAAAGCTCCTCAGAAACAAATGAAATTTGTTCCTCATGATACATATTTATGAATTGTTGAAAACAAGTTATTTTAATCATTTAAAACTGGAATATGTGAATCCTGGAGAAAATGCTACTAGGCAGAAAATCTTGAGAGCAGTCCCCCCTTTGGAAGTGGAATGAAAAAGAGAATGATCTAGATTATTTCCTGTGTGACTCTTCTATTTCCCATCACTGTCTCTTTGCAATAATACATCCTTTTCTCTGTCATCCCCCTGTATGAGTAATATCTCGAGGCGGCGGATACTGACAGGGTGTTTTGGCTTTTCCCCGGCAGTGTCCTGGACAGCCCCGGCAGGCTGGACGAGGAGCACAGGCTGATTGCCAGATACGCCGCCCGGCTGGCTGCCGAAGCTGGAAATGCAGTAAGTGAATATTCATCCCTCTTTACCAACCGTGGAATATGGAACGTGTTTTTCAGAGTCTAATTAGTAGCTTAATGCTAATAGCTGTGTGAAATTGTCATTTTTTGTTTATTCGGCTGATGCGAAAGAGCAGTAAGCTTTCCTCATTTTCAGCAGAAATACTGTGTTCTCAGGCAGCAGGGGAAGAGCAGGGAAATGGGAAACGACAACACAAATTATTAGAAATGAGGTCAGAGGAGACAAGAGAATAAGCAGATTAGTCCTACTTAGTCTACAGAAGAGATAAATACGTAGATACCTGAGGAAAACAAATCATGGAACAAACGTTATGGAATATATTTATTCCGGAGGGAAGGAGACTGAGAGAAAGGAGGGAAGGTATTTTTTATGTTTGCAGTCTCTTATAATAGAAGAAACTAAAGAAAACACCCAACCAATTTTAAATTGGTAAAAATAAACACTACTTTAACAGAAAATTGCTACAGGAGGTCATGGCAATTAAGAATTTACTGAAATTCCACAGCATAATTGCAGTCTAGCTGGATGGGGAGATACCTGTCTTTGCTGTTTTATCCGTACAAAAGGATAGTAGTGTTTGCAGGAGCAATCTTCGGTGTTACTGAGCGGCAGTGGGTCTCCCTCGAATCACGGCTGCCATTTTATAACATTTCCACCGAGTATGCTGCTCAGAAGCAGCTTGGCTTAGCACATACTCAAAAACCTGGCTACGCTTTCTGTCTGTCGAAGGTGCACATCCTTAGGCCTGCTATAACAGCTTTGAACGGGCTGCACCAATGTCTCTCCCTCATTGCTGCTCTACGCGATCGCTATTGCAAAACATATTCTTATCCATATACCATTTCAGATATAGCCCTTGTCTTCCACAACCTCCAGCAGTAGCAATGACCTCTCCTAAGCATCTCACCACTATGGCAGAGTGTGTGTCTTGCCACACGTTACTGTGGCTAGAGAAGTATCTTAACGTCAGTGTCCTCATTCACCTTTTCATTAAGTATTTGTTGTATAAATACTTCCAAGTCCTTTCCAGCAAGGTAGGCTTATGCCTCCTCATAATTTCCTTCAGCGTGTGTTCAGCCAATAATCTGACTTCATCATATGGATGTGACCGGGTATTTCCCTTTTGTAAAACTTTAATAAAAAAGTATCTTTGCATTTCTGAAGTCATTCAGTTCACTAGGACTATGTTCGTGTTGAAATATTAAAGCAATACAGTGCAAACTTTCTGGTTTAGATGAAAAGGGAGGTGATTTCTATGTAATCTTCATATAAAATTAAAGTTTTTGAGACAGTAAGTGCTGAATCAGTTTCACCTTGGAAGATGGTGGAAGAATTCTTACTCATGACCTGACTTTTTCTGGTAGTAACAAAGGAGTGTTATGAAAACTAAGGAGTCACAATATTGGTTCTGAAAGAAACTGATCGTTTAAAAATCTGTAAATCACCTCAGTCTGTTTCTGTGTACTTTGTAGTTCTGAAAGAGGTCAAAAATGAAGCAACTTATTTGGATATAAAGAAAGCAGCATTTAGAATTTCCTGAGACTTTTCAAAGACCTGTGACAAATTACTGCTTTCTTTTCATCCAAATAAGTTACAGCATAGGGTAGATGTCAAAGTGCTTCCAGGGATTGAAGTGTGGTAGAGAAAGGATGTAAGAGTAATAATAGTGTGTTTCCATTGCGACTGAAGCTTAGCAGCAAGGAATCTGCTGGGTCCACTGTTTATTCACAGTCCAGAAATAATAATCAGCTGAAATGGATATATTTTTCATATTCTGAAGGAATCCGAGTTTAAAGTGCTCTGCTTCATGGCAGATTCTAATTATTTCTTGCCAACAGGAGATCCCCCTTCCCCAGCCAGCACTTTGTATGACTAGTGTCCAAGTTGGCCATTGCAACTTGGTGGAGGAACATCCTGCTGAGCTCTGGGACAGTGTGCCGTGTCTGCGGGACTCGCTTCTGAGGATTCGCTGTTTGTGGGAAATGGAATAGCTGAGATTTGTCAGCCACAGTCATTTTTTTTAATACTCTTCTTCTAGCATTAAAACAGAGAGATAGGAGTAAATTCAAGGCTGGGAAATTCAAAACCAAAAGAAAAAAAAAAGGAACAATTTTTTCTTCCTATATGGAATTACAATAGGAAACATCAAATGAAAACCCTAGTATAATAAACACCTCAGAGATCCAGTAGGAGAAGGATGCTCCTTGAGCATACAGCAGCCAGGCTACCAACTTTACAGGAATGATACAGTAGGATGTGCAGGCAAGGGAATGTTACTGTACATGAAGGAAATACACAGTGTAACAGCATAAAAATATCACAGAAAAAGAGAAGAGCTGCAGAATCCTTGTGGGTTGAAATTCCAAATTCTTAATAATGGAAAAGAAATACTGACCCCCTGATTAGGTGGTGGTAGAGATCAGGAAATGTTAAGTGAGATAAGACAAGCTGCAAATTTATGCCAGGTAAGTAACAGTGGGAGATTTCAGCTACCCACATAGAGGCTAAATGAATTCCTTTTCAGAGGGAGATGCAAAAGCAGTTTGGAACGCAATAAATGATACTTTTTTGAACAACTAGTTTTAGAATCCACAAAAAGATGCGCTCCTGGATTGGGTCCTGAGTGGTGCATCAGGATAAGTTCAAGTGGTGTTAACTGTGCTAGCTGATCTGTAGTAGTAACAATCACACGCTTAGCTTTAACAGCAGGAGAAAGCTCGCCAAGTAAATCCAGTATGCAGATACTTAGTTTCAAGAAAGGGAACTATGTAAAAATGAAACTATTAGGAAAAAACCCTAAAAGGATCAGTCAAAAAAGCAGGAAGCCTGTAAGCTGCCTGGAGACTGTTAAAAATCCTGTATTAGAAGCTCAGCAAATCTATGTATCAAAATTCAAAAAGAAAACAAAACCATACAAAAAACTCTTTTCATGGGTCAATCAGAAAGCTAAGGAGGATGTCCCAAGGAGAGGATGGCATTCAAGAAATGGAGAGCTTGCCCAAATGGAAAGAAAAAGAAAGCCTATATACATGGCTGGTTAATTGTTAACAGGAAATTTGGAGATGGGAAGAGAATTTGAAGAACACTTCACAAGGGATGCTGAAGTCTATGGTAAAAAGATTTTCAATACCATCAAAAGTAGGAACCTAACTAGGGAACGAATAAGACTTTTTGGTGACCAAGATGTACAAAAGAGTAGTCAGGAATGAAAAACCATAGCAAAGAAGCCTACTGAGTGGTTTGCATCAGTCTTTACTGCTGAAGGTGCATCATGCAATGTATTCTTTATAGCAGATAAGTTGGAGGACTCAGATCAGTTCAAAATAAATATACAGGAGCTTTTAAAAAGGGTAACACGTAGCATGGTAAGTCACTGGATCTGCATGGCATTAACTTGAGAGTCCTTGACAGGCTGGAGAAATGAGCTGACAATTATAATGCAGTTCAACATAGCCCAGTGCCGATCCTGCATCTGGGCCAGGGTAAACACAGCGCAGCAGTGCCGGCTGAGTGCCCTGGGGCCAGAAGGCAGCTTTACAGAAGAGGACCTGGATGTCCTGGTGGAAAGCTGGAGTCAGGAGTGTGCCCTTGCAGCAAAGCAGCCCACCACTGGCAAGAGTGCAGCCAGGAGAGTGAGGGTCGCTGGCTGAGGGAAGTGACTTTCCTCCTCTATTCGGAGGTGGTGAGGCCGTATCAGCAGTATTGCGTCTGGTTTGGGTCTCCACAGTGCGAGACAGACATGGACATATTGGAGCAAGCCCAGCAGACACCACTAAGGTGGTTGGTGGCTGTAGGACATGGCACGCGAGGAGAGGCTGAGAGAGCTGGGTATGGTCAGGATGGAGAAGAGAAAGCAAAGGAGGATCTCACTGCTGTCTGCAGCTGCCTGATGAGCCAGATGCATGGGGACCTGTTCAGCCAGCGAAGGTCAACCCACCACAGAGGTGCACAGTGAAAGGACAAAAAGCAACAGAAACAGACAGAAGTGGCGAGAAGAGGAATTCCAACTGTATGTTAAGAAAAACTTTTTCACCATGATAATGGTCAAATATTGTTGTCCAAGAGGTTGTCCAGAGAAGAACTGGAATCTTCCTCGTTGGAGACATTCAGAGCTCAACTAGGCAAGCTCTTGAGCAACCTGCTGTGAATTGGCCCTGCTCTGAGTGGTGCATGGACTAGAAACCTCCAGAGGTTCCTTCCCACCTATATTTTTCTATGAATCTGGACCTTAAAGAGAAGTAGAGAAAGGAAACAAACCACCATAAAGGAGTTATGGAATATTTGTCAGTGGAGATTTTAAAACCAAGGTAGACAAGTATCTTCCAGGAATACTTGAGAGAGGTTGATGTGAACAAAATTATTTCTTAATATCCTCTGCAACCCTACCTCTCAGATATAATGTGCTTTATTTTTTAACATGCTCTAACTGCTAGAAATTAAGAGGATCCCAGATACTGACTGTTCATACTACAATAGCCTAATGCAGAGTTTCTTACTGTCTTCTTTGAAGTAGTTGGCAGTGGTCACTGCTGGAAATTGTACATTAGGCTGTGTGGCAATGGATCTGACTCAGCCCATCAGTTTCTGCTTTTTCTCAAATTAGATAAAATGTTAGAACTGCCTTCTGCAGGCTTGTTACTATAATAAATGTCACTTGCCATATGAATGCAAATACATTCCATTAACATTTTTAGGGGAAATGCCTTTGCTTGAAGTCTTACTGGGACGAAGTAATTTTAGGCAGATCTCAGAGTTAATTCTTGAAATCCAAGTCTGTTTCTTCTTAAAAGAAGAAAAATAGATGGGGAGGGAGGAGGAGAAAGGAGAATGCATCATTTGTCACTTGATACATGTGAGTTGCTCAGTAGTGCAGGAGAGGCTGATGGCATGCAACCAGTGCAATTACGCACTGCTAGACAGCAGCTCAGTCTGTGTTCTCTCAAACAAGCTCTGACTGGGCTACTCTTGTTTTCTTCAATCCAGTCTTCAGAAGACAAAATCCCTTTTATTGAATTTAAGTTGCTCAGGGCTATGCTTGGCCGGCCAGTTTGGTCACAGCAGAGTGCTGTGCATTAAAATAACTGTTGGCTGGCTCCGCTAGACCGGTTAGCTAGAAAGCAGAAAACAGAAAAGCAGAAGGTGACTAGATGGTAAAGTGAAGAAATTAATGGAAAGCAAGCCAAACTTCATTTAAATCACAACTTTCAAGATCACAGCTTCATCTGTGTGTCTCCCTCTGCTGATCTGTTGGAATTATCAATCTGAGGTGAGAAATAATCTGGTATTTCCTATCAAGCATCATCTTTTTGATAAAAGCAGGGACTGAAAATGATGTCCTGTGTCCCCAGCCCCCTTGCCTACCTTCCCTTACAAAATGCCTTCCACATACATATCAGATCCCGCCTCAATACTGCCCTCTTACTTGAATATAGGTAATCCTGCATATAAGGTGACTGCATACTTTTAAGAGAAGGGGTGATTATGTGTATTTCAGGTGAATATATGTATATACAGCCACATATATAAAGCAGCCCTAGGCCCTCTGTTATCAGTGTCCTATACAACACCTCCCTTTCTCCAAGCCAATACCTCCTTCATCTCCTCTCCCACCTGGTCTACCTCAGCTCTTTTATTTCCCCCGTTTTCTGCTGTTAGCACACTCCCAGATCCTCCCCCGTTTCTGCTGATCCACCTGGGCAGGTTGATTCGTACAAGCAGAGGGCAGTATCTGGTCTGTGAGCCAGATGGGCCTGCTGCTTCCCGATGGACTTCTGATGGAGAGTGACCCACCGTGGCCGGCAGCAGCCTGTGGCACTCGGCGGGGGCAGAGGTCCACAGGGACCCTGCACTCTTGGCAGGACTCTGCTGACCTGTGCAGCCTTGCTGCTAGGAAAAGCACGAGCACCCAATAAATATGAGATAATACTCAATTATGGATGAGTGGATAATTAGGTTGAGTTATGTGGATGAGTTACAATAATTAGGTTCTTGCCCACGTTGCTCTTTTTTGAAAACAGTGTGTGGTTGCTCTTCTTCCCTCAACATTAAGCACTGCTAAAAGCCTATCGTGATCTCATCTTGTTAAAGCTACCTACAACCTAAATAATATTTGTCATATTCCCTTCATGTAACTTTTCTTTTAGGCTTTAGGCATTATTTAATAAATAGTTTTTTAAATAAGGAAAGAAGAAGTAAACCAGATTTCCTGTTGTACATGTTTGCAGGATAAATCTGCAGCTTGGTTCTTGGATCATTTCTTCTTCTTCTGGATACACCAGTTATATGAACCATTTTTGTTATTTGTTTTCTCTTCTTCTTTGTCTGTTGATCATAAAGAACACTGTGATACCACAGTGATGGGCAGGAGAAGTACTGGTTCAGACTTTCCATCACACCATGAGGTCCTTGCACCAAGGAACCTGGAATCTGATGCCCATGAGACACAAGCTTTACTGTTCTTCGGCAGTTTCTTCCAAATCAGGGTGTTGGAGGAGTGCAGTGGCTTGCCAAACTGGCTTTTTGGGACTTGATTAAACACTGTCATTAAATCCTCTTCTGTCACCCACAAAAGGTATACTGTAGGTGAGGTCTGAATGCTCCTTATTACAGATACCAGTCTGACAGGGAGTTGGACTCGATGATCCTTACGGATCCCTTCCAACTTGAGATATTCTATGATTCTATGACTTGAAGTTCCAGCATGTCTCTCTCTCAAGTTTAATGGCCTATTAATAGGAAAACTAAATTACAGTGCTAGAAGGTTTTACTGTTCCTATGTGATATTAAGGATCTTCAGTAGATTTTGTGATAATCACCTTAGGAATTTTCTTGCTGAGAGAAAATGGGGCTTGCCATTTGGATGATCTTCTCAGAACTGTTGAGGCTTCAGCATTCCTGCTGAGCACCAGGAAAGCAGAAGAGAATGGTAGTCATACCTTCAGCTGTGTTGGAGAGTTTGCTTAGCTTTTAAACTTTTTTTAACATTTTAACTTTTAAAATATTAGTCTTCAGCTTGAAAAGCTTCGGCTTTGGTCTTGCTGCTGTTTGGTATAAAATGAGAGACCTATGTTACAATTCACTGTCAAAAAGTCTCTTTCCTTTTCAAGCTCCACCATACTTCAAAATCCTTTTCCCTGGATAAACTGGTTGTTTCTGCAGGGTTCTGTAATGTTTTGGGGTTTGGTCATACTACATTACTGTCAGAAGATTGGGAGCTGCATCCCATAGGGCCAAGTAAGGATCTCCACATTGCTTCTATGCCATAATAGTTAGGACTATTCTCTTCCTGAGATACTTACTCCTTACTGTGAAGGAAAGCTACGGAGGACAAAATAATATAAACTCTGTTCATTTTCTCATGCACATGCAAAAATGGGGTTTGGGGTTTTGTAGTAATTTTGAAGGCGTTACATCTGATGCTGTTGACTCCCACCAGGTCTTTTGTGCTCTGTTGTAGTAGAAAGCCTTTGCAAGAGTTGAGTAGAAAGGGGATATGTCCCTGATGTTCAGTGCTGCTGAGCAGGTAGGGAGCTGAACCTGCTAGGCTCTTTGAAGAAAGGAGTTACAGTAATAAATCTTGGAAGGCACAAGTCGTTCGTACCTGTCCAGTATGGTGGAGTGCAAACATAAGAGTGCTGAACAGTAAACAAATGGTTTGGGTTGTTTTTTTTTTTAAGTGCAGAGGTTTTAAGAACCACATGTAACTTCACAGAGAGGACAGGTACCTCTCATCAAAGTAAATAGTAGCATGCAAATGCTCTAATGAATTCTGTCTCCCTGGATTTACAAGAAGAATAGCATTTGCCATTGCAATCCTATACCATACACCCAAAACTCTTCCAAAGGCAATGACAGTAAGAATTTGGTGTTAATAAAATGCTGGGCAGAAATGAGAGCAGCGACTACAGTTAGGTTTCATTCCATGTGTTCCAGAGGAGTTCACTCACTAAAGAAATACAGGCTGTCCTACCAACGTCCAACCTGAAGCCCAGAACAGTATTCACACATTTAAATGATGCCTCATACTTTATAATTATCTCCTAATAGTCATATTTAGAAGATGCATTTGAAATACTCGCATCCACAAGAGGTAGTGCAATATCCATATGAATTTAATTTGAAACCCTTAGATCAACAAGAGGTCCCACACCTTGTCCACCAGCTTCTCAGTCATTCTTCAGAATACTTTTACCCTGAGTAATACTTCCTCTCACCCATGAAATCTGATGTTTTCAGAGGAGTAAGGGCATCCTGAGATGGCTGCAAAAAATGAACCAGGGTTCGTTAAACTGTCTACTCCATAAAAGAGCCTGCAATCATCTAGGCTTGAGAAAGGTAGCGTCAAATTTTTTCAAATCCAGGTGTACACTGTAAACTCTTTCATTATGTCGTTGTATTTTTATGCAAGCTCCAGCAAGATACTTGCCTGTCACAGAGAAAATAGTTACATCTCATGGCTAGGTTGTAAAGGAACTTGGGCGATTATTGATCAACGATCAATCGAGGAAAGATTAAGGCTACTGATCCTGTGAGCAAAGTAACTGATAAGAAATTTTCAGTTACTTAAATGACTTCCCATTTTTGAGAAGGAGTCAATAGAGATGCCTACCATGCTGGATGCTTGAAACTCAGGTGTGCTTTTGTGGGCAGAATGTCAGATTTTCTACAAATGCTGCACAATTGTGCTGTGTTAAGACTACCGGGCTCTGGTAGTTGGAGGAAAAACCAGTTTGAAATAAAAGCAATGCTTGAGCTACTAGAAAAGCCACCCGAAAATGCAACATAAACACAAAGACTTCTTCCCATCAACAAAAGAACTGAAAAAGAAAAAAATCTGAGTTCTTGGTTAATCTTACTCCTTTGTTACTGAGAACATGATGGTCACTTACTTCGTTAGTTTCTATGAAACACTGTGCTTTTTCTCACAGGTCTTTAGAGGTTTATAAAGCAATATGAATGAAGACTGGTAACAAGAATGATTAAAAAAAAAAAGGAAGAGTGATAGAGAAAACCTAATAGAAGAACTTGAGAAGTCATGGGAGCAGAAGGGTGTCTTGGAGTCAGATTTTGGGGGCTTTAAAGGGTAAAGGAAAAAATTCCTTCAATCAAAACAGAAGAGATGGGAAGTTGTTGATTCAAATAACTATGTATCTAGTTCACAAGGCTGAAAATAGTGAAGATCTCTAATATCTTCTGATTTTATAGAAATATGAGTTACAGGACATTCTGAGGGTATTTTAGAGAAAAGATTACTTTTTTTAAAAGGGAGGAGGAGGATGGGGCGGGGTGTGAAATGTTCTGAGACATTCCTATTTACCATACCGCAGGAAACAATGCTCAGGGAAAGTTTCAGCTATGGAACCAGAAGGTGACATGTTTCCACACTAGATCTAAATAGAGAGAAGAAAGCTACCTAGCTTTGTTTATTGATTAGAGGAAGGTTTTCCCTTACGTTCTTTGAAAGGGAACAGGGACCAGTGAGGAATCGGCAGAGGCTGGAAATGGCCAAACAAATGACATTGCTCTCTGCAGTATGAAAATTGAAGTTGGCCGTCACTTTTGAGTATTTGGTCATATACCTTATCTCTTTGCAAGTAGTAGATCGGTATAAATGTAAACACCCTACGTGCAGCCTGCACCCGCATTATCAAAGCTGGAGTGCCCTGACAGTTTAGTGGCTTCCCTGGTTCTGAATCGTGACAGGCCAGCTAGGACGTACCTCCAGGCATTTTCCACTGTAGGTCCATCCACTCAGCTGTGCATAAACCATTCCTGGGCAGATGCTTATCCAAATTATTTTTTAAAAACCTCAGTGGATGTAGTCCACTCCAGATGGAGTCCATTGAGGGAATTTGTTCCGATGTGTCAGTTCATCTACCAATAAAAAATTTTCCCTGAATCCTAACATAATGCTTCCTTCCTCAGTTTGAGCCCACGACTCATTCTCCTGTCTCAGGGGATATGGAGAGCAATGTATTAATTGCCTCTTTGCAACAAGTGTTATATACTTGTAGTTTCTTATGTTGTCTCCTCTCATTCTTTTATTCTCTTCATTTTTTCAGTCTTTCCTCATTGTCATGATTTACTGACCTCTGATCGTTCTTCTTCACTTTCTTTTTCCAGTTGACCCTTAGCTTTTTTAAAATTGCAATGCTCAGGCTGGAAACAGTAGTTCACCTGAGTTAGAGCAGGGGTAAGTCCTGCATTGTACTACATAGCATGCCCTGCTTCAAACAACCCGTTCCTGGACTCCACAACAGCATGAGGTTATTGACCCCTGTTTGGGTTGTGAACTAAACTAATTTGCAAATCCATTTTTGCAGAACTGCTGCCTCATCCATTGGGTGTTTATGTAGTTGACATGTCGAAAGTAAATATGAGAGTTTGCACTTGTCTTAATAGAATGCAACCTGTTCTTTCAAACCATTTCTTGAATTTCTCAAACAATTTTGTATTTTAGTATATTTTATATTTTTTCTTGTCCTATAAAGCAGTAGGAGCTCGCCACAGTGTGACACAATCTGCAGATGTAGGAAATAAATGCTTTATTCCATCATCCATGATACTAATGAAAATATTGAATGGTACTAAATCTAAGAGAAAAGCTGTAAAACCCCACAAGAGGATGTCAAAAGCATTGCTGAGGTCAAAGTGTATTGTGTTAATAGTTTCTCTTTTATACGTAGAATTTGATTTTTTACTTTGGAAGAAAAGTGCTTTGCTTTGGCATGATTTGTTCATAAAAACACCTATTACTTAGCCTATCTTCTAAGTATTTACAAGTGTTCTTATTTCGTGTTTTTTCCCCAAGAGCTAAGGTTAAGCTGACTGGTCGATAGTTGTTAGTTCCTTCTTACATTGTTTCTAGGTGTAAGCTTTATGGATAGCCACTTCTAGTGTCTGGAATGTCACCTTATAAAACTTAGTGCTTTCAGAGATGAACACAAAAGCTCCGAGATTGCCTCAGGTTTATTTAAGTATCAAGATCTAAGTACTCTGATGAATTTCCTCATGCCCTGGCTACTTGAAACATCTGTCTATGTTGTCTTCGGTCTGTTTTCTCTTTTCTAATCTGAGATTTTACCCCAAGGCTTTAAATTCCATGTCCAAGGGAGTTAATATTTTTTAATATTAGACCACCATTGGATTTTTTTTTTTAATAAAACCTACCCCAGAGAGCATGAACCAGAATCCCAGGGCTGCCTCCTGACCACCACTGCATCTGGCACTGCTGCCTGTGGCTGGGCTTTGGTGGGAAGGATGGAGCCTGCTGCCTCACAGGATGCCTGTTTGTTGGGGAATGTGGCACAGGAGCTGTGTCTTAGTACCCATTCAAGGTCAGATATATCTAGAACTGGTGTCAGATATTTCCTGGACAAGTGCAGTAGCAATTAGACATGTACCTCTGTTGTATTTTCAGCAGGCTCAACGCTGTCTGAGGTGACTCTTTGAGGCACTTTTGAATACCCAAGAGTTTAGATACCTCTCCTCCTGAGTCCACATTGTAGTATAGATTAGGTGAGCGATAAGTGCTATTTCTCAATAGCTGAGTGTAAGATAGACACTTAGGCTTTGTGTATAGCAGTCATTAAAAACTGCTGGTGCCCACATCTATAATACTGAGTGCTCTCATCCTCCAGAACAGTGCAGCTGCATACAAACCACCTGCTGCAGATAGTTCTCAGCTTAGGGTAAATCCCAAACCATGCTGAGAATTGCTTGAGAGAGCTAGTTAGTCTGGGCTAAAAATAAGGCAGGGGCCATACTAAATATCTAACAATATGGGTGATCAAATTCCAGTGCCTCTGCCTGGTACTTTTTATTTCACGAGCATAGGCATCCCCTTTGCAAACTTTCAGACTGAGCATCAGGTGCCCTTTAAGTTTAAGAACTTGGAAGATTTAGATGTTGGTGGAGAATCAGCAGCCTGAATTTTTTTTCTGGGCTTGTTTAGCCTTGAGAAGTCTCGTGGGGGTCTTTTTCTGTATTAATATATGATTGTGGCAAGTAAAACGATGGAGCCACACTCTCTTCAGTGGTGCCCTATGAAAGGACAAGAGGCAATGGGCACTAGCTCACTTCCATTTAAACAAAAGAAAAAACTTTCTTATGGTGTAAGTGCTCAAACACTGGAACAGGTCACCCCAACAGGTTGTGGACTCTTCATCCTTGGAGGTATTCAAAACTCAGCTGGACAATGTCCTGAGCAACCCGCTGTAGTTGACATCGCTTTGAGGAGGGGATTTGGATTAGACCATCTCAAAAGGTCCTTTCCAACCCCGACTCTGTGATTCTGAGTTGTTAAAAAATCAAATAGACTCTTGGAAGCAATAGAACATTGAATTGTCATGTAAAATAGCCACCGTACAGTTTCCAAAAGGCCTCTTGACTAGCAATGTTTGAAAGTGAGCAGCATGAGGGATGTGTCTGCTCTAAATAAGTTCTCTGCAGTGTTGTCTTTGCTCCTGAGGACTCGAGTACTTTAGGTCATGAGGGTGATTTCAGGCTTTGGACAAGATTTCTGAAGAAAGGAATTAAGGATAAGATTGTGGTTTTATAGGCACGGTCCTACTTGGCAGCAGAGCAAGGGTTCATGTGCTTTGGATGGAGCCCCAGAGTGCACTTGTCCTCATAGCTGATTGTACCAGGCTGCAGGGAGAGACCGTGGGACCTGGACTTTGTGACGCACTGTTTTGGGGGACCGGTAGGTCCTATCAGAGTTATGTACACCGAGACTGTTCAGGTCACCCCAAGATGGAAAGAGTGGTGGCAGTGCTGCTGCCTACGCTGTGCACCGACCTCAACCGTCAAGATGAGACGAGAGATGAGAGCTGGGGTTTTGCCCTGGCTGTATCGGCAGATCCATCCCACTCCTCGCCCACACCAGCCCTGTTCCTTGGTGTGAGAGCAGAGCCCACCCTGCCCTGGCAGCTCCTCCCCGCTGCTTGGGAGAAGAGGCTTTTTTTCTGACCCTGCTGCAATGAACAGTGTTTCTGCACTTCAGTTTCTGGGTTGGTTTATTTTTATTTTTCACACTGTTCATTTTAACTCCCAAGCTGTTTGTTTCTTCTTGCCTGGAACCTGCCTTACCAAGAAGTTTCTACACAGGCAGTTTCCACATCATTAGGAGGCTCCCGAAGCGGCCATCAGATCACCCAGGAGGACACAGAAGATGCACTTGTAGGCTTGTCATTCAAGCAAGACTCATTTACCACATGCAGACCCACCCACTGTGAGGGTTTTGCCCAAAGAACAGAAGTTCTATCCACACGTCAAGCCTGACTCCAGTCAGGGTTGGCTCTAGATAGCCACAGCGAAACAAAGCTGAAAGCCCAGCGGTGTCCGTCCCCTTCGTCCTGGATCTATCACTCTCCACCCTGTCTCCAGGAGCACTGGCGGATACCAAGCTCTTCCCTCCAACTTCTGTTTTTCTACCCAAGTAGTTTCAGAAAATGGTTATGAAAGTGTCTTCTCAAACCAGGATCCCAATCTGAGGTCCTTCTGAAAATGTTGTTGTAAAAATCTGTGCAATCTTGAGATCAGATGAAAAAAAGACAAAAGCAGAGCACAGAAGGGATACCTGCAGGGTGGGTGCTGAGAGGACAGAGCCAGGCTCTTCCCAGTGGAGCCCAGTGCCAGGACCGGAGGCCATGGGCACAAACAGGAACACAAGAGGTTCCCTCTGAACACTGGGAAACACTGCTTGGTGTGAGGGTGACACAGGCACAGGTTGCCCAGGTTGGTGGTGGGGTCTCCCACCTTGGAGATATTCAGAAGCTGTCTGGACACAGTCCTGGGCAACCAGCTCTGGGTGGCCCTGCTTCAGCAGATGACCTCCCGTGGTCCCTTCCAACCTCAACCGTTCTGTGATGCTATAATGACCTGGTGTTAGAAGCAGACCCTACATACCATCTTGTGCATCAGGCATTTCTCAGCCAGGGAGACTTGTCCATGATAAAAGATGTCTCCTCAGCTCCGAGTGGACAACTTCTTGTGTCTGATGGCCAGAAAGATAGCTTTGAGTCGTACTAGACCTCCTAAGCAGGATCTTAGGATTCCACTGGAAAAATGCACTGAATCAGTACAAGACCTTGTAATATTTCTCTCTCTCTTCTTGGTTCATAT